>NC_083864.1:1408921-2647671 GCF_029169275.1 Apis cerana | reverse complement strand
GATACTAATTCGCTGAAATAAAAGAAAAAAAGAAAGAAATAAAAAAAGAGTTTTAATCGAGTTTTGCCGGAATATTGATACCGGGCAGAAACGTTACGCGTGTCTCGAGATAAATGGCTCGACCTTCAAAAAACTTTGACGTGCATCGGATGACCGCTCGATTTCCTCCTCCTTACACGTGTACATCTGTACACGTAATTACGCTTTACTTCGAGTATTTGCACACATATTCGGTTATAATCTTGTTATCTTATTAAAAAAAAAAAAGGAAAGAGAAAAAGAAAGATTCGTTCTCAGAGAGTTTTTCTCAGAGAGAAAAGATCCATCGGATAAATTTATTTTGTCGTTTCACCTTCCTTGCGAGAAACCTTTGGAGATTTTATATGAGTTTGTATGAATCCAGTGTCTGCCTGGACGGATTACATTTTTTTCCAAAGTTGAAACGAAATAGAAACAGGAGAAAGAGAAAAATATTTTATATAATCTTGTTTCGAAACGAGCTTCGAAACCAATATCCATCATCGATCCAACTCCACTACCATCCTACGCTCGAAGATCCAACGATCCGTTGCCGTTGGATTTCATCAGACGGGTATCTAGAATCGGTGAATTAAACACCGATACGACTTTTAGATACCGAGAAGGAGGAGGAGGAGGAGGAGGAGGAGGCAGGTGAAAAGGGGAGAACTAGTACGCTGCCATATAGCTCGAGTCCTCTATACCAGTGCTATATGTAGCATTGTTACGGGCTGTGAACACGCGTGCAGGCAAACGTGATCGATTCTTCGATGTGTGTGCACGCATACGCGAGAAACAACGTAATCGTAATCAAGCCTGCAATTTCTGATTGTTTACATGCGAGGGCATTGCCCGGATGCCGTTTACCTTACGTACATTCCAGGTGTGTTACCACTCCCTCCTTTGCCACCTCGCGATTCCAACCTCCTACCGCTGCTTCCAAGGAACCCACAACGTGTACAACACGAACGTGTGTAGTACACGATCCATTCGCGCACTCCCGCTTACGGGCGAGCGAGTCGCGAGAGGCGTATTAGCAGTCGAGGCGATACGATTAATTAATCCTCTACCAGCTCGCTTCGAACCCTGCAAATCTTGTTAATTGTTTATGGGGGGGGGAGGGAAAGATCCGGCATCGGTCGAATCCAATTTGACCCATCTGCGCGATACATTTCTTTCTACACGCGTCACAACGCGTGTTCTCTCCACGTTCCAATTCGATTCCTCTTTCGTCGCGTTCACGATTTCTCTTTGCCTTTCGTACAAACACCACGAAATTATTAGAAATTCCAACGACGGACATTATCGTTGCCCGGTCGGAGTTGAGAAGAATTGGATCTCGATCGAAATCTTAATCTTGCTCTTGATTCATCGTCCAATTAAATTAACACTAATTGAAAGGTATTAGAAACTGAGGAACGAAGAGAAGAATTAATCCTTCCAACTCGAAATTTTAAGAAAGCTATTCCCTCTCAAAGGAGACTACTTATACTTTTGTCAGCAACTGTATGTATGTATATATATATACACGTGTGTGTATAATGCGCGTCTGTCAGCAACTGTATGTATATATATATATATATATACACGTGTGTGTATAATGCGCGTATATAAGAAACGAAAAGGGAGAACGAGGCGGAAAACGAGTCGTGTCGGATAATAATTTTTAGCGATATCTACGCCCGCACAATCCACCTCTGAACGGGTTTCCTTTCTAACGGCTAATAACGGGCCGTGGACTCCGGTTCGGTAGCGAGAACGCGGTTTTTGACCGCCCGTTATTCCTTCTTCGAGCCTCTTCTCCCGAATCTTCCGTGGAAGCCCCCCGTGGGACCTTGGCTTGATCCGTTAGAAACCATAGCGGAGTCTCGGCCACACGCGGCCGAGCATTTAATTCTCGAATGTCACCGCTACTAGGAGGTCGCTTCCTCGCTCGCTTTTCCATTCCATTCCACGAATCCCACCCTTCCATGCGCAACCTCCGTTGCTCCACCCCTTCCTTCCACCCACCCCTCCTCCTCCCCATCACCCCCCCGTGTCTCCCGCGTCGTCCCGTTTCATAACCCGATCGAATTCCAGGGGGAGAAAAATCGGATTTTCCAATCGAAGGAGGAAGAGCGTAACGAATAATCGCTGCCAGCCCGTGGCTTGGCTAATTGCGATTCGCAAAAAAGGACGTCGTACATATTGCGAGCACGTGTAATATACGTGCGAGTACGTAACGTACTCGGGATAATGCCGGGTGAAGGACCGAACCGTGCATCGGATGGATGAACTGGTTGGTCGTGTGCTCGGTTGCTCGATTGCTCGATTGCTCGATTGCTCGCTTGCTCGCTTGCTCGCCCGTTACCATCACTGACCACTGCCAATGGGTCGATAACCCGAGACCTCTTTCGAGCCAGCCGAAATTTTCGAGGCCCGTTCCAGCGCGTCGGGGGCACGGGACACGAAATATGGAACGCGCCACGCGATTTACCTCTCGCTCGCCTCTCCTCGTCGTCCTCCTCCTCGCGTCGGGGGTGCCACCCGATTCATCAATGCGTGCCCAATCCGCACCCGGATTGTTTCGACTCGTGTCGAATCGAACCTCCCCCCCCTGTGCTTCTCTTTCTCTTTCCTTTCCCCTTCCCCCTCCTCTCTTTCTCTCCTTCCTTCTCTTTCTCTTCTCTCTTTCTCTTCTCCTCTGCACTCCGCTGTACAAGGAACGGCGACGCGCGGTTGTCGAAAAAACAACTGGAACTTTACTTTTCTTTTTCCCTCTTTCGCCTCTTCTTTCTCTTTCCTCCGCACGCTCCTCGACTCGAGCGTAATAAATCCTGTCGCTGTTACGTAAGAAGAAGGCGAGAAAAAGGCCATATGTCGAACAATGGGCTCGTGGCGCAACGGCGAACCGAAAAGTGGGAATCGATTAAAGTTATGCGGATCTTCCTCCGAACGATTGCTGACCGCGTACGGATTTCTCGGTTCGCGTTTGCCCGCATTCTTACGGGCACGTCGTCTCGCGCGCCTTCCACCTTATACCGAATAGGGTGACCAAACGGCAGCAGCCAACGTTGCAAAACGACGTTTCCAGCGTCGAAACATTGTTGCAAAATTCATTCAAAATATCCCTCCCCCCGCGACGGATTTCGTAACGCGGCCAAGGAACTGGGTAACAAAATCGAGCCGAGTCCGCCGCCGAGGAGTCGTCCCTTCTTTCTTCTTTCTCATTTTTCCTTTTCGTTCCGGCCGGCGGAATGCGAAATCCGTCGAATACGTAGCCGAGAGATGCGGAGATCCGGATAATAATATTGCATTAGCGTAACATCGGCAACAACGTGTATAACGTAACGTAACGTGTATACTGCGGCGCGATATTGCAATAATTAAAACGATAACAACGCAAAGCAGCACGAATCGAATGACGCTAATACCTCTGACTCGGAGGCTCGAAGGAGAACCTCGAGGTGAACGACCGCGGTAAAGTGGCATAAGTGCCGTGTACAAACCGTGTTCCAACTTGTAACGATAGCATTCTGTTCGATCCTACTTTCGGGGAACCTTTCGCGTTGCTTAAAAATTATAGGAGCCATCGATACGTCGTCCGCGAATATCGGACGGGAAGGGCGATATATCGTGAAATCGTTCGAAATTTGGAGAAAAGAAAAAAATGGTGGTCGGATTTCCTCGGTTTTCTCTTTCCCTCGAAATCTTCAAATTTTTTTTTCCTTTCGTGCGTCAGTTTGTAGGAGAAAAATGTGGGAAGAGGAGGAAAGGGGATGAGGGAGGGGGGAGAAAATAAAGGAGAGAAGAGGAGAGAAACGATAGAGGGGGAGAGAATAAATTTCAATTTGTATAAGTACACATAGGCAATTAAATCGACGAGCGGTCAATGCTCGACTGACCTCAACAACAGTAAAAGTGACAAACGGCTTGACTTCTCGTCCAAGTCGGCCGCGGAACTTGATTTCTCGATTCTTGCCCCGCACCTTATCAAAATGATCTATTCGAAGTTCATTAGCCTTCGTGCGATCTATCGCTCGTTTCAAAATCAACAAGCCACTTTTCGATCCATCGAAAAGAGGGAAGAGTGGCTATCCGGCAAAAGCTTCTTGCAAGAGCTCGCTACTCCATGCCAGGAGCTGTAACCGGCGGATTTGTAACCGGTGCTCGAAAAAGTCTTAGGTCGTGGTACATAATTGGTAAGTGCCGATACATATAGGAAACGAGACTACGAAGGATTGTAAATGTGATCGCGGGGTGATTGACTCCAAACGAGATCGAAATATCAACACAAGCCTCTTAAACAGGAAACCTCGTCGGTATATCTCTCGAAGAAAATCATTCGAATCAGGGGCGTATCACGCGTTGACAATTACAGGGAAAAAAAAAAAAGGAAGAAAAGAGATCGTTTTTTTCATTAAAACTATATCTCCCCCCCTCCCCGATCTTCATCGTTCATCTGAATTTATGTGCATCGCGTCGCTCGAAACACGAACACCACCCGCATATAAGCGAAAGAGAGTAAAGTAGTACTCATTTAAATGCTTACTTTCTATCGTGCCCACCCAAAGGATTCCCTAATCACGCGACAAATATATATATATATATAGATTTCTGTAAATATATTAACATAAGAGTGATCCCGATTCTCGGCATCTGGCAATTATGCAAACATTATGGAAACGGCATTTTCCCATTTAAAATGTAAATTTCAACTCTGCTTCCAGTATTATTAATTTCAATTCGATCGGTATAATACGAACGATTATTGATTGAGCAACGTTGCTTTTCGTTGAGAAGAATAAAAAACGGTGACAACGTTGGCAAATCGCGTGTGCCATGATTTTTTAAACAATTAAATTAAATTAAATTAAATTATACTTTCCTCTTTCCGAGAAAAAATCAAAACCCATCACGAGCCGTCCTCTTTCGAAGAAGATGAACGTCCAGAAAGTTCGATAATCGTTTAACTAAAAGCGGTTTCGGTGAGAGAAGTGTTTCAACATTGTTAACCACTGATTGAGAACAAGACGCCTCCATCGGTATATCACGATGTATATCAAGCAAACTATTTCATATTTTATAAAGGAGATAATACACATACACACATATATATATATATATATTTTTCATGAATATTTACATTTTCACAACATCAATCTCATTCCTTTTTTTTCTTAAACACGTCTGCAATGTATATATCATATATATATATATATATATACATATGTACATATATATATATATTCATGTATATTACACGGTCGGTATATACGTATTCATGAATGTGCATTTACGATTATCGGTATGCAATATTTTTCCCACACAAGCAAGACGCATACACGAATGTATGGATCCCGATACATTTACACGATCCTCATTTTTCTTTCCCTTAAAAACGTGTATATGGTATGTGGTACAATAGTTGATCGATCTCGAGCCTCTGTTGATCCGTTCCTGTGACCAGTCGTTTACAACGATCGATCGGTATGCGACGTGCTGCGCACTCGCTCTTACCTTTCGGATCGCATGATCCAAACCTTCGAAAGGACGTTGACCGGTGTTGTATCAAGAGTGTAGCAAGTGTATCAAACACTTACGCAGCTAGGCGTAAGAGCACATGTTGCGTGCACCGTATACGTATATATATATATATATACACGTATACTTGATGCAAACCGTGTTTCAACTCGTATATATCGAAAGGAATTGTCTGATAAAAGAGAGAAAAAGAGATGGATAGATATATAGATTTTTGCGCGCAAGTTGCACAAAAACAAAATCGAAACAAAAACAGAAGGGATAGAAGAAAAAGAAAAAATGTCAAAGAAACGTAATCCGAAACGAATAGGAAACGGAGAAATATACATATATATATATATATATATGTACACATAGCGCCCTGCACTGTCCGACACCCGCGCTAAAAGACGCAATCGATGCATCCTCGCCGTCTTTCTGCGCTCCTAAGTCAGCTAAATACGAGATCATACCTGTCATGCCGTTAGACGTCCTTATAACGCTTCGAATTAATAAGCTGAAAATTAACGCCATAACGTTACACTACTATCCTGCACGCTTTGCGTAAAATAGAATTCCCTTCGGCGGACGCGGCAGGAATGCCAAAAGCGAAATAAA
The DNA here is from genome assembly GCF_029169275.1 of Apis cerana. Taxonomy (NCBI): domain Eukaryota; kingdom Metazoa; phylum Arthropoda; class Insecta; order Hymenoptera; family Apidae; genus Apis; species Apis cerana. The sequence continues at coordinate 2,641,533 of NC_083864.1, read as the reverse complement.
TTTTTTTTTTTTTATGTCGCCTCTCCTGCACAGCATACACACATTCCATCGATCTTTTCTTTTCTTAGAGAGAGAGAGAGAGAGAGAGAGAAAGAGAGGAGAGAAGAAAAAAAAATTAATCACCGTGCCACACTCGACTAGATCGGATTTTTATATTCTTTTGAAAAATCTAAAAAAAAAGAAAAAAAAAGATACTTCATACTTGATCGAAGAAAGACGATCGTTCGATAAATTTGAATCGAATTCCTTGCGAGAGAAATACCACGTCTGACGACCCTGAGAGGCCAATCGTAATTACGTCATCGTAGCGACAGATATAGAATCACTGTCACTTTCGGTAAAATACATATAAACGCAGGTCATAGTCCCTCATCATTTCTTTTTATATTTCGCTACACGCTCTGGCGCTTTTTCTCTCTTTCTCTCTCTTTCTCTCTCTTTCTCTCTCTCGTACACAGACGCACAGAGACATACAAAACACCGCCTTGAATAATCCTTTACTCAATGATCAGTTTTTTCTCTCTCTCTCTCTCTCTCTGTCTCGTGGAACTCAATTTTCTTTTGCATTCTTGGAAATTATTATTTTTTTTTATCGCGGAGGCTCGATATCTACGTCGAAAAAAGTCTGCAACGTACGTTATATAGTTGTATACATATATATATATATATATATATATACGTGTGTATGCATAATTATTAATATCCATCGAGCAAACTTCACGCGTTCCTTTCGATTCATTAAACTTACATCATTTTCTTAAAAAAAAAAAAATTTCGCAAGATGAAAGAGATTTATTCTACTCTCTACATTATCATATACGTTCATTTGATGTCTGTTATTTTTTCGAAGTGGTAATCGTCGATAAATTGAAATCGAATCATTGTTCACAAAAGTGCTTCTTCCTCATTCGCGTTCATCCCCATAGAGAGAGAGAGAGAGAGAGAGAAAGAGAGAGAGAGAGAGAGAGACAGAAACAGAGAGAGAGAGAGAGAGAGAGAGAAAGAGAGAGAGAGGAAAATAATTCGCGGGGGATCGTTCCAAGAGTTTACCGAGTACAAATAAAATATATATATATTTTTTATATATATATAAGATGAAGAGGACCGTCATAATCGTATGTATCTGGGTATTTGGGTAGTCTCCGTTTGGTAACCTTGGTTATAACCTCGTTTCGAGAGTATGGAATACGGTGCCGACCGTTGAACCACGAACCACGAATTACAAATAGCATTAATCCGAGATTTCAGGTTCGATATTACCGAGCTCCTCCTCTCTGCAATTATCTCCGCGATCCAAACCCACTCGCAAATCTCAACGTTTCTTCTATCGGCTGCTTCTCGCGACGATTTGAAGAGATTTGAATCTATGCGTAGTATTATTTACATAATTCTATGCTTTCGAAATCTATTGCTTCGTTCGCTTGCGCAACGTTCTCTTTCCAACCTAATGCCAATTTAATCTTTCTTTAAATTACCGAAAATATCATGATATTGTAATATTTTTTTTTTTAAGACAGATAAAAGTACACGTATATCAAGAGAGCAGGAGTAGAAAGCGGAGAAAAGATGTAATTTCTAAAAGATCGTATCGATAGAGATTGACGTTTGTTGCGATAGGTTAAAAAAAAGAAAAGAAAGAAAAAAGTGGATTGACGCGATAATGTAATGTACGCTCGATTTTTTTCTTAATAGTTGGTAATACAAGCACACAAATTATTCTGACGATCAAATTTGTTCAGTCTTTATCTAACCTCTTTTTTCAACAAAATTCTCCTCTTCTTAAAAAAAAGGTAAATATGCGCGAATAATAAATCGCGATTATTTACATTACTTCTGTTTTCTAGTTAACATGAAACGTATCAACTGACACCAACTGGACGCATGCACCGTAACTGGATATTCGGTAATCTTTAATCCCATTAACGATCGAAAAGACTATGTGGAAATCAAGCAATAGCTGCGCCGGTATTAGCTCCAGCCAGTACTGCAGTGGGCATGGGATCGCATGTCCACCGAGATCGCCTCCATATATTTGTCTAGTTCCCGCTTTTCCCCCAGTAAGAGGATGGCAATCTTGTTGCATACGTAAATATAATTATCCTTGTCCAGCTCACATAAAACCTCGGCCATTAATACGTCACACCGATTTCGATTTGCTATCCCAATACTAGAAGAATCAAACATCGATGATCCCTATTTTTTCACGTTCGGAATTTTCTCAACGTATAAATGTTATAATAACTCAATATATACGTGTCATAAAATGTTTGTACATTCTTTGGATACGATTTTATATAAAGTATTTTTGTATCTTCGATTTTTAAACAGAAAAAAAAAAAAAAAAAAAAAGGAAAGAAAGAAAAATAAGTAATAAAGAAATTTAGAAATTTTCGTTTCGTTTCGTTTTCATCTTCCGTTTAAGAATAAGATGGAGATAAATTTAAACGAATTCATGGGAAAACTTGATACAAATCCGAGCAAAAAAAAAAATGAGGAAAGAGGAAGAAACGTTAAGAAATGTAAATCACAACATTATCTTTGTGCATAAATGGTGAGACAGGCTACGAAAGTTATTTTAAAAATCATCAAAAAGCTCAAGTTTAATCGACACATGAAACGCCTTTTCCTCTCTCGTACTGGCAAATCTGATAGAGGCAAAAGTATGCAATGTGAGGTAGGTAGACGCGGCAGACACGCACCACCGACCGATAAAACAGAGGTCACGCATCTTGCAATACGCATCTTTACGCGTCTTCGTTCCAATGTCAAATTACCGTCACATCCGTTAACAGAGCGAGGTTCAGTTTAGTTAATTCTTTGATTCGATTTCGCAAAATTTCGCAACACATTATTTTTAGCCAAAATAAATAATAATAATAATTTTTACGAATTTAACCATCGACGATTTCTCTTTATTCATCCAGCCCACCGATTTATCGACCGATCCAATCTTTTTCCTCGATTATTTCCATCCTGTTATATTTCGGTCCTGCTTTAAAACGATCCTGTTTCGATCTAATCGAGACGGACTTCCGAGAAAGATGGGTAATATCCGACGGACAATGAGGGAAGAAAGGTAAGACGTTACTCTCGACGATCAACCTCGACAAACCACTTTCCCTTTCCTCGACCGTATTTTCGAATCGCTTACTATATAAGTACGGAAGCTTCCTTACTAATTTATCATCTTTTCCATTTTTTTTTCACACCGCAAACCGACGAATGCAAATAGATGAATACATATATATATATATATATACATGTAGATTCAGAAATACGTATGCGAAATATTTAACGGTTGCCAGTTGTTCGATCGACATGATCGATTTATCATTATCTATATTCCTCGTTATACGTATTGCATTATTTATATTAATTTTTTTCTTTTTGATAAAATAATTTAATTAATCGATTCGATGGCGTTTTTTTCCAATTGCGAAAAATCCAAGAATTTTACCAAAAATCTAACTAATCGGCATCTAGAGAGTTCGCTTTCACGCCCGCCGGCTTCTTTTCGTCATCCGCCAAATCCAATAGTCATAATTTACCAAGAAACTACATAATTCGGAAGCATACGGTTAACCTGCGAGAATTCTTGTCTAATGTAACGGAATTTGATGAAGCGTTTTTTCGTTTGAAAAGATCGGGACTTTATACTATATGTGTTAATGAAGTCAAAAAAGAGAAGGAAAAAAAATTCATACGAATTTAAAATTTCGAAAATGATTTCAAGAGTAATTGAGATTTGGAGGGAAGTCGTTTTTTTATAAAACTCGTGTATAGAGAATCATAGATAGAGAGATATAAATAATTCTCATTGACACGACGCCTAAAATGCATTTATTATTATTTTTATAAAAGCAAGAATATTGGAAAGAATTCGACAATCGAATAAATATATTCGATGAATAATAAGCATTCTGTATTTCAGAAGGAAGAAATCTCGAATATTTATTATAATTGCTAAACCAATTAGTAAAAACTTAAGTTAACACGCGAACCTAAGTAGGCATAACTTTTATGATATGATCTTTTTTTTACCAACTTGAATTAATTGACACCTATTATTTATTATTTAATAACAAATTTTTGTACGATTATCATATTCATATTAAAATATGTATCTCTAATAGGCATCAAATATGTATTCCAAGATTAATATATGTATATAAGTGGTGTGTATAAGTAGAAGTTATTGAGATAGCATATTTTATTTAATATTCATTATTATAAATTGTATTTTAAATATTTTTTATACTCGACGGTATATAATATTTAAAATATATTTAGCCACATCATCATTAACCTTTCGATTATTAAAAGTTTACATGTAGATTTTTACGATTATTGCCATCTAATAGAAAATATAATATATGTATAGATTATTAATATATTCGTGAAACACCTTTGAGAAATCGATTACAGAAATCGAAATAAATATAAAAATTGATAACAGAAATGTCGATTGAAGCTTATTTATTAAATTACAAGCAATTTAAATTCACGTTAAACGTGAAAGAGAGACAGAAACATTGCAACAGAAATGTAACGGAGACAGAAATCTCATTTTCAATTGCTCGTAACTTGACAAATAAATTAATCCGTATTTTTCTATACCAATTTTTATGTTCGTTAGGTTCTAAAATCAAAAACTGTTCCATGAAAATATTAACGCCCTGTATATTAAACGACTCACGATACTTATTATTGGATAATCTGATAAAAAGCTGATACCTTTATATAGCAAAAATATTAATGAAAAAGCTACTAACACATTACGTATGTCTATTACTATTATCAAATATTAATCACGCATATTTTATATATATATATATATATATATATTACCGACATAAATCGATATATTTTCCATTAAAAAGTACAGAATACAGTAGTATGAAAATATCTGCATCACTAGCGTTAAGATATCTGGCGCCTACGTATCGAACGCTTGAACTATAGATAATGTGCACTGCATCCATCTGACTCGTATCCTGAAAAACATGGGCAAACTGCCAGATAAAATCCTAAAATTTATTCCATCCAAATTTTCGAAACCTAAAATTATTCTTTTAATTACTTTTCTTTTCCATGTACGAGCAATTTTAAACTCGTCTGAAACGAAAGAAACACGATACTTGGTAAAAGTCAAAAGTTTCTTCCACTTATAGAGTTTCGCCCATTGTTATCTAACGACGAAACCCTAGCAGGCAAATGTCCACGATATTATCGACGATTAATAACGTCGATATCGAAATATGAGGAATATCGATGTTAATGGAAAACAAGCGATTTAATCGGTGGAAAATGCCGGTACTATCGGTTGATGCGAGTTTTGACGCTCGCAATGATACACCTACGACCGATTGCGTAAGACATTAAAGTTAGCGCGCGCAGGCTTGGTCTTACTTTCAGCGTGTCAAGGACATCGGCGACAGACCCTGTCGGCCTAATTCCACAAGATCGTTGCCAGAACGTGCGGACATTAAAAATCTCGCCAACGTTCGATATTTTCTCCCTTTTATCCATTTATTTCTTTTTCCCTCCAATTCGAACGTGAAAATAGGCGTCGGTTTATCGAAGTTGTGGAACGAGCGATGAAACACACCGAGTCGAGCGAAATGGTCGACTGAAAATCTTGCACGAGTTTTCGAAAAAATTTCGAGAGGACGAACAAAGGCGAACAAAAAACATTTGACGTTACGTTTCGCAATAATTTAGAAAACTATAGTATAGTACGGTTTTATATCGAGGAGGAAAAACGTTCATCGATAGTCATCGTCGTACCTTCATCATCATGATCGTTATCTCGTTACCGTTGTCTCGTGAAACAGTAGAGTATCGTATATGCCAGAAGTGGAGATTTTCTTGGCTCTCAGGAAAGTACACGACGATAGACGCGTTGTCCTTGACACGAAGCGAACACGCCGTCATCGTCATCGTCTCGAGTACTCGAATGAATTTTACTCTTCAGGCGTCGAAAGTGAAACACCCAAGCTATTTAGAGGCAACGTGACTGGAAATTTTTGATCGAATATATTATTGATCTACGAATTGATTATATAAATATATATATATTTAGATATTTTCTTTTTTTTTACGATCATTCGAATTTTATTTCTCCTCATCCTCCATCGCATCAACTACACTTCGCTCCTCCCACGAAAAAAAATTTATCCCTCTTTTCCTTCTCCCTATTCGAATAACAATCCGGTATTCTTGTTTCATTTTCGTGTGAAAAAAGAAATTATCTTTAAGAAAAAATATACACAATAAAAGTCATCACTTTTTGCAAGTAAATCATTGATAATCGTTAACACGCTCATTCATTTGCTATGTAACGAGTTATTAATATAATTAATTAAAGAACATGTCAAACTCGGTCTTGTAAAACTCGGTCGAATTATCTTGAAGTAAACTTGATAAATATTGAAAATAAAATTATTGTTATTATTATTATTTTTTTTTCATACTTCCGTGATTCAATTTTTTAATAATTATTTCGATCCAAGCAAAGTGGAAATCCCTCTCTTTTACGATTTCTATTTTCCTATTTTGTACGTATTTCATATTTCTTATAAAGCATGCAATTTATGATTGAAATATCGCATCTTCCTTTGATATAACTAAATCACTGTGTACAAAGATATATATATATTTTTAGAAAAACCGATGTATAATGAGAAGAGGAGAAGAACGAGAGATGAGACAGAAAGATAAAAGGATAATTTATTTGCACTCTTTCTCCACTTTCTTATCATACTTGAACGATCCAAATAAAAATCAAAACGAATTGAACAATTATTGTTTTCTTTTTTTTTTCTTCATCGAAACGAACACCTACGTCTAAACAAGTTCGATGAACCTTTCGATCGGATTCCCTTGTGCACGTATTAAAAAAAATTTTGTCCGTGCTCTCATCGAATCCCTTTATGAATAAGCTTCTGTTTCTTCACCGTATCTACGTGTCGTGTGATTCAATGCCAAAATCGTTTCAAAACCATTTGTTCGAGTGTTGTAATTCGTGTAACTGCTTGATCTTGAATTCCGTGCATGATGTCGTCGCATGCGAATTGATTTTCTTCCTTTTACTGTACTTTATCATCGATAATACTGACATAAATATATACATATATGAAATATTATTATATACAACAATTCCATCCCGTCAAATTTGATCGATTTTATTTTTTTACACTAAGTAAAATTTTCCCATTCTCGTCTCGCTTCTTATAATATAAAGAGTATAATTAAAAAAAAAATCAGGGAAACAATAAGATGATTTGAATCGTGGGATAGGAAACGTGTTTAAGAAGAAAAATGTGTCGCATCGGTTTCGTAAAAATTGTAAAATCGATCGCACCGGACAGATGCGATGTAAGGTAATGCAGGATAGGGAATCGAATCGAAACAAATCATGGGGAGACAAACGTAATCGGTGCAACTTGTTTCTCTGTTTTCACGATCAGGTTTACCGTCAGACACTTACTAGCCGTGCCGCTGACACTGGCATTGGCCTACTCTCTCCAGTATAGTTCGTTCTCCCCGGCTTACCTTCATAGTCTCGCTTTCTTTCGTATGTTTTCGTCTTATCATTGAACTGTTACACACTGTTTTCTATGATCGCGAAAAACTTGGCTACCCAATCAAACTTGATGAACGGCTGCAACAAGACCACCATCTTGACACAGCCCGTGTATAAGTATAACGGAAAGAAATAAACGGGGAATATAGGGGGATCGAGAGAGAAAGAAAAGAGTTAATAAATATTCATACACGTATATTCATATATATATATATATGTGTGTGTATACAGATGTTGACCGATGATGAGGATAAAAAAAATGATATATTCATATTATTTCCACTTGCATTAAAAAAGCGTAATATTGTGGGCAATCGATAACAATCACGATCAGATCACGATAATGATAAGAAAGGAAGGCTCGCTTTTTCGACGCGACCCACTTTTCGGTAGGAAAAGTCGTCCATTTCTTGTTCATTCCCGTTTCAAGCGCCGCAAATCGTGTGAACACGATTATGATATGATAGGAACGGCCGAGGATGATACAAATATTGGATCGATATTACACGTCGTGCGCAAAACTGTGCATCCAAGAGCGCGCGATTTTCTCTTGCATCTTTGCGCTCCGGTCTCACTTCCGTTTCCTTTAATTTTTTGCACGCGCGTTGCGCCCTCTCTTTCGTTCCTCGTCGAAAATATATATATATATATATATGTATGTATACGGTATATTGTATCATGGCAAGGAGTTTTTTTTTCGAAAGCTTTATTAGAATAAAGTCACACTTTCTTTTACAGTGTACGCGGGTATCAGAGTACGTATACATATGTATTTCGTATTTCGAGAACAACCAATGGTCCACAACAACGAAGGAAACTGAGGTGCGGTGCAACGACCGATCGTCAAGTAGGTCGGTTGTGGGCGCACGCAATCGTCGCAACGATTTTGAAAAACTGTCGTTCTACTTTTACATGGGAGCACTTTCACGGTCGCTAACCCCACGACAACGACACTTGCCATATATTTTGCATCCTCTTGTATTATACCTACGTAAATACAGCCGATGGATAAAAGGATAGAATGAGAGTAATACATATGTACTAAGTGTATGCGAATAAATCCGTCTTAGACGAAATTTATTTACTTTCCTTTTTTTATATATATATATATATGTATATATATGTATATATATTTCACAACTTGATAACTTTTCTCTCGATCGTTAAAATGTTATTCTACCTTCTTTTTTTTCTTCTTCTTCTTCTTTCCTCATCGATACATATGCAAGTGCAAAGGATAAAAAAAAATCTAATCGTGACTGTCATCACGTCCCTTACACATCTAAATATGGCAGAGAATAGAGTATCGAGAGTAGAATGAATTGAAATCGTGAATAGAAAACATCTTGTTAAAATGATGTTAGTTGTTACTAACATCCTTGACATCGTTTACGGAATCTACTCTATTCGTGATCATGCGCATATGCAATTAGTCGATCGAACGTTGTAACGTCACAATTGAACTCATCTTTGCAAATAAAGCACTATATCATAAAGTATACTATTTACTGGCTGACGAGGTATCGATCACACAATTTTCCTGATTACTATCATTAAAATAAACCATTCGAAACGTAAATGCATGGTTTACTTAGAAAAATTGCGATCCACATCTTTCTCCTTCGCGTATATAAAAATTATCAGATTGATCTTAATAATATTGAATTTGAAATAATGTTTTTCAACGAGGAAATTGTTTTTTCAAGTAAACCATTTCTGTATTTAATTTCAATCGAATTGAATCGAATCATTCAGGATGAATTCAATAATATTGTAATTACGAAACTAAAAATTGTCTCAAACTGATCGATTATTATTTTAAATAATTATTTAAAATTGTTTTCCGTTTTATATTTTAAATAAATATTTTAGAGGATAAACAAAATTGTAAAAATTGCTGTATAAAAATATCGATTACGATTTATTTATTAAGTTATGTGTAATTTATTTGCATTAAATAAAGAGAAATGGAGATAGAACGAGACACCGGTGTGATAGAGATAGAACTATCTCGTTCTATATTCGTCTTGCTTTGCAATATTTATTATTAAACATAATTATTCATAACTCATATAATAAATAAATTTCAACCGATATTTTTGTATATCATCTTTTGTATTCCTAGAATCAACTCTCCAAAAGTATCTCATAAATGTATCAATATCCGATACATATCTATACATACGTACAGTATATATTGTTATACAAAAATGACAACGCGAAAGATATGGCAAATTGAACGATGCTCTCATATTAGAAAAAGAGCGAGATCTCTTAATAAAATAAAGAGAGGAAAACACGACGAAGGGGATGTTAATGTAATATGTGAAAAAAGGAAGAAAGTAAGAAAGAGAAACAAAGAACGAAGAGAAACGCGAATGCGGGTGCGCGACTGCATGCGCCGCTGCGCCATAGTACCGCAACCCGCCGTTCGTCATTGTCTCGGCGCCACAGTCTATCTCTCCGTATGTACGGAGCCGGCTGAAGCTGATCGTTCAGCACGTACTTCCCTTCCTTTCCTTTTTAACGTGTACTGCCTGCTATTTCGACACACTTCTTATACAATGGTAAGTGAAATATTTGAAGTTGAAAAGCCTTAAATCTTGTTATAGCTTCAAACATTTGGATTCAACTTGTTAAATACACGTGTATTCTTGACAATTAAATGTGAATTCGAATAATTCTTTATCGACATATTTTGTTATTTCAACTCGAAATACTGTTTATCCTTCTTCTGTATCAAATTATCCAATGTTAACTACCAAATTCCTTTCTGGTGGAAATTCAATGGACATATTATTTCGTTATTTATCACAATCCTACCGGTGATTGGTCATATTTATATTTTTTCGAAAAGAACTTTTTCTTAATAAAATCCAGTATCTTATGTAATTTGAACAAAACTTTCAAATTGCTATTCAAAGAAAATCAATGAATCGATTTGTGTCATTTCTTTCGACACTTTTACTTGATACATGTCGGTACGATCTGAAGAGCGAAAATTGAGGTGGGAAAAACTTGAAAGATTCTACTCCATACAAAGCTTTTATAATTCACCACAAGATCGCAGCACTTCTCTTGGAATTATCATTTTATGTCGGTGTGGTCACTTTTTTCTAAAACTGTTATTATTCGTTCATCAAATGATTAAAGTTGTAAAAAAATAAAGATAAAATAAAATTACATTTTTGCTTTTCTAATTTTACATAAACGATACGATCTTTTTTAAACGAAACAACATAATTATTATCGTCCTCATCCTTACCGTCGCTATCATCATCAATTACTGTCGTTATTATCTTTACTGTCATCTTCGTCATCATCGTCGTTATCGTCATCGTTGTTATCATCATTGTTGTCGTCATCATCGTTATAGTCGTCGTTATTGCCGTCGTCATCGTCATCGTCGTCGCCGTCGCTGTATTTCTCATCATTCTAGTCTCTCTAATCTGTTATCATTTTACAATGCATCCTAAAATTATACGTAAAAACACACAACCCCCACAGGTACTTGCAGATACAAATTTGGCAAATCTTCTTCGTGAGCAGCAACAACAACAAGAACGACAACAAGAACAACAACGATGTCAGCGAAAATATTATTACGAAGGTAATAGAGAATTTCCATTAGAAGGGGAGAATCAGCAATATAAGTCTACGACAAATGGGAATCCAGAAGAAATATGTGTGACGAATTTAGTGGATGGAGAGAGCTTATGTTATAGCTTAGCTCTAATACGAGGTCGTGCACCAATAGCGTGTAACTTCATCACTGTACGAAATCAAGAAAATCAAAGTTCCGAATGGCCAATCGTGTCCGGTGAATTTCGTGCGATAGTAGAACTAACACGAGGTCCAAATAAGTTGGAATTCGAAACAGCAGGTCAAAGAAAAGGACTTGTTTTAATTCACGAACCAAGGACAACAAGACTACGCGTAACTCCCGTCTATGTGATTTGCTCTGGGCACGATGGATATTTCCAAGGTCCACGAGGAGAAGATCGGTCGCCGGAAAGCGCTGCGACAAGAATAGGTCTTGGTGCCCGACTTTTACAAACTCTCACCGCCGAAAAGTTAAGGGAGGCAGGTTACGGAAGGAAAACGTTTCAACTGGAACGAGACTTGGATGGTGCAGAGTGTTTGGTTATGCACAGCATGCTTGATGTCGATCGAGCACGTGCGATGAATCAACGGGAACTTTGGGAATTAATCGCACGTGAATTAATGACCGGTCCTTTGGCATCGAAAGATCGCAAGTATCTTGCGTTTCTTTCGTGTACCAGATATCGAGGGGCACCAAATCCACGCACTCACGAAGACACTCTTGCGAGAACTCAAGGACATGCCGCGCTCGGTGGCGGTGGATTAGCGTTATTTGGTTCAGCTTGCCTTCATACATGGCCCACCTGTATGGCTCAAATATTGTCTAGATTTCTTGACGCCACAATCATCGATACGGAACAATTAATGGATGATAGTAATTATCGCGGCACACATGGTGGCTGTTTCGCCACAACTCTTGGTGCGGTTCTCCATGAATTAGGGCACACTTTCGATCTTGGCCATACCCGTGAAGGCATAATGGGCCGCGGATTCGATTACGTTGATCGTGTATTTGTCGGAGCAGCTGGAATCGATTTCAATCGCAACCCCGTACTACGAAGAGATCCTCAACATACAACGATCGCATTAAGTAGGCCACTCAGCGTGACGGTCACAATACAAGAACCGTATGCTCTATTAGCAAGCCCTCGAAGAAATCGTCTGCTTTCCGAATCGTCCCGCCCTTCGTCTTCTCAAAATCCTTCACGATTACTCGGCAGGCTATCCGCACCCGCTAGTCCAGAACTCAACAGATCCTTTTCCAAGAGTCTCTTACAAACTCAACCTGCATTGGAACAAACCCCTAATTCACAAACCGATCGAACATTTTGGTCGCCGTCTTGCGCAGCATTTCTCGCCTATCATCGATGGTTCAACAGCGAGATGGACAACGTTTTTACTCGACCTTTCCACGACATCGAATATGATGGGAAAAGGTATAATCAAGTACCTCTCCGTCGATCCTGATCCATTAACACAAACACACTGAACACCCACCTAATCCATACATATATTCTTCCATCTTTCTTTTTTTGTTCCACCTCCTTTCATACATTCTTTTCTTTGCTTTTTCCTACTACTTCTTTTCCAAATATGATAATCATATGTATTTTTGTCTTTGATCACAGGAATGTCATAAGATCGCGTTTTGGAGTACGAGTAATAGAACTTAGAGAAACATCTGGTGGAATGGTGGTTGGTTCTCGACAGTTTCCAGGCTCTCGGCCACCTTTGGAGACGTTAGTTCCACTAGCTCCACCACATATTATTGCCGCATTGACTCTCGTTGCTGAAGATTCGACTGGCAATATTCTTAAATATCCTCTTCCAACGGCATTTTGAAGTTTGCAACATTATATTGATACGCTTTATTACAAATTTTATATTTTAATAGACAATACAACCAATTCAAATTGCCAATAAGTCATATGTTGTTTTCTAATTTTCTTAGAATCGATAAGCACGATTTAATATAATTAATGATAATGCTTGGTCGCTAAAAATAATTTGAACAAAATTCAATCTCAATATATATTTGCTTTTTAATTATTATCGATGTTTGTCTGAAATATGCTTATCTAAAACGCTATATGTTACAAAACATATTTTTTCCATTATGAATAATTTTTATGATCACTACAATAGTAAAGCTTTTTTAATCAAAATTAAAAAATCTTATACTCTATGATAAATTTCTAAAATGATAAGATAACGATAAAATGTTAAGAGTAAGTAAGTGAATGTATGTGTGTGAGAGAGAAAGAAAGAGAGATGTATATGCTTGTATTTAAATGAGAGAAGAAAAAATAAAAATTTCATACATTGCTGCTTGGTTTCAATAATTTCAATAGTACCTTTTGTATATATATATATATTATTCTAAATATGAATTTGTGACATAATAATTATTATGCTAGTATATTTAATAAAAAATACATTGCGCGCTAATGATTATATGCATGTATGTGATGAATATATATGTAAATACATGTACAATTATATAAAAGAAAAGAACGCTATAAAATAAAAATTTTTATTTGTTATTAATAGATTAAGAAAATGAGATAACATTATTATTAAAACTGTTGTATGTGCATATATATTATAGCTTCATAAATATAAATTTATTTTTATGATAATTTTAATTAATAAAGTGAATTAAAAATTTGTTATCATTAAATATTTTAATAATAACTATAAATAACTATAATAACAATAAAAACAATTGATATTTATAGATATTGATAACAATGATATATCATTGAAATTAAAAAAAATTGATAAATCATAAAAATTCAATAATATATTTTATTTATTTAATTTAATTATAATTATTTAATTTAATTTAATTATAAATATCTAATAAAAAAATTTTCTTTTTTACAATTATTCTAATATCTATAATTTTGTCAAGAGATTAAAAGATACCATATTATCTATTTCATAATATATAAAATACTGTTGATTACTCTTTGAAATCTAATAATTGATATATTAAAATCGCATTTAAATCGTATAGTATTATATATATCATATTCGTAAAAAGTAATATATGTAGTTACCAAAAATATTGCTGTAAACTATCGATCGATAAAACGTAGTAAATAAACGATAAAGCATAAAAGAACACTATTAAAACGTTTCAAAACAAAAATATATATATATATATATATATATATATATGTGTATATATTGTTTTTTAATTATATGTGAAATTCATCATCATCGTAAAATTATGGCACATTTTTCGAGTGCTAATGATGACAACGATGTGCTTGTTAATGAAATCGAAATTTTATTTCCAGAAATCACAGAAGACGATAAAATAAGAACGGCTGAATTTTTGAATGCAGCACGAGGCATTGTGCGAATTGTTGGTATGTATGTGTTTACATATATTTATAGTCAATGTCACATAACCTACATAAAGAATAAAAATATAAAATTGAACAAATATTTCAGAAAAACTTGGCAAAGTATTCGCACCAGTTAAATATGATATTAATGGTAACATTGACGTAAGTATATATACCTATGTATATAATAAAACATAATCGTGTATTATAATATACAATTCATTCATAGTATTCAAGTATAATTCTAGAAACTTGAAACGAGATATGCAACGAATAAAGAAAAAAATGTAATTTTACAAGACATGATTTTAATTGAAAAAGCTACCGAGACTAATTTAATCGCAACAGATGCTTTACTATGGTTAACAAGGTTTGTGCAAGTTTCCTGTATAAAATATATATATAATCATCTATTTCATTTAATTTAATTCAATTTATACATTTTTTTTATTTATTATGTTTATTAATTGAATTGAAACTTCAATTTAACAATTACAGAGCATTACATATGATTTTACTTTTTTTCGAGAAAATTGTAGAAGATGCTAAAACAACTACACCAACAGAAGATCTAGTTGCATTTTTAAAAAAATCTTATAAAGAAGCTTTAGAACCATATCATGGTTGGATGGCACAACAACTTTTTGATGTAAGTATTTATTGAAAACATATGTAACATATTCTTATTATTGATAATTTTTTAAACAATAATAAGTTATAAATTATTATTCAATTAATTTTTATCACTTTTTCTATCTATTTTTATTAATCATACTAATATTTTATTTTTTGTTAACAGCTACTTTCACGTATGGTTCCTACGCGTTTGCAACTTTTACAAGCACTTACCAATAAACAAAATATTGAAAATGATATTGTTATTAACAATATAGAAACATATTTAATACGTTTACGAAAAAATGTATCAGTAATACAATTATTTTATAAAACTCATAATCTTGATACCTAATCATGATATAAAACATTATTAATTAAATAGGCTTATATGTATTAGGCATTGCATTGATTAGAAATTTTTACCAAACAAAAAATCAGACATCATTCTGTATTTTAATATAAAAATTATATACTTGTTCTATATATAGTTATAAAATTATTTTAGAAGATAAATTATTATCTATCATTTGTACGTATACCGTATAAATGCATTAAGTAAAATACTTTAGCATGATGATTTGCCAAATTTTTTAAAGCAATCATACCTGTAATAATTTCAATAAAAAGAAGGCAAACCATAAAAGAATTGACCAATATTTCACTATAATGAAATAAAATCCAATAATCAAATAAAAGATACATCTCTAAGGGAAGTTGTATCAATATTGAAATTAACCAGCAACTAGTTAATTCTGGAATCTAATAATTTTTTCATATTATAAAATACTAAAAATCAAATTCTATAATAAATAAATTAGAATTACCTTTCCAATAAGATTTCCTGCATATCCCAAATATAATTTTAAACTTTCAAAAATTGAAAGTATCAAAAATATTGTTACAGCTATCAGTTTATAAATATTTGATAAATTATTGTACTATAAGAACAATAAAAAAAATTAATATATAATAATTATATAACTTTATTAAATAATAATTTTGTAACTTTACTAAAAAATAATATTTACTTTTGCATCCAAGTTTATTATACTAATTATCAGCCAAATTGGAAAAAGCCATAAATTCAAATATAAAGCTATTTGAAACGGTAGGTTAGATCTTGTTTTATTATCTGGAACATATTTGTATACATATATATATATATTTTAATAAATTCTATTTTATATAATTCATATTTTAATAAATTCTTTTTTAAAGAAAAAAAAATTGTATTCATATAAATTTCAACTTACAATCATAATACTTTAAATTGGAAGATGTTTCATTAATAATATTTGTTTCGGTAAATTTCACCATTTTTAAAATTAATTTTTTAACATAATTATAACAGTTTAAAAATAATCATAACAAAAATAATATCATATATAAAGAAATATTTATTAATCGTTTTATATGTTTATACTACTTTAAATTTACATTTATTCAGTTTTTGTATGTTTATATACATATACCACTATATTTTATTGAACAGAATATATCTGTATATTATATATATATATAATCTCGATCTGGAATTTTCTTAATATAATATTATCCTATTACTTATATATTTTTTCTTTTACTTTATTTATAATTTCTATCTCTTATTTGGTTATTCATGATAAAATTGTTT
Source organism: Apis cerana (assembly GCF_029169275.1). Lineage (NCBI taxonomy): Eukaryota > Metazoa > Arthropoda > Insecta > Hymenoptera > Apidae > Apis > Apis cerana. The sequence continues at coordinate 2,624,738 of NC_083864.1, read as the reverse complement.
AGAAAAATGCAAAAATATATAAATTTTAAATGCAAAAAAAATATTATAATATAATCAAATTTATTAAAAATTAATAATGATAGCAATTTAGAGAAAAAAAAATTGATATCAATCTTACAATTTTTCACGTTTAGTACACATTTAATTTGTTTCACGTAGTAGCGTGACATGTGTTTTGTAGCTCTGAGACTGGAGCGGATTGCGAATAAAGTGACAAACGGTAGACGTTTATAAAATTTGTGTAGCTGTGCATAAAAGCGCATGCGACATTCAAAATATTAAAGAACATTAGATAAAACTGTTTGTAAAACATAAAAATTGTTTAACAAATTTGATCGTTTATTCAAAAAATAACATTAATCATTTTTGAAAAAAGGTTATCCTATTTCGTTTTTATCTTCATAAAGCAGTGAAAATTTTTGAAATGGCCGGTGCAATGTTATTCGAACGTGCACAAGCAGTTTCAATGACGAATCGTAGTGAAGGTATTTCACTTTTAAATGAAATCGTCTCCGATCCAAGTATTGGTGTTACGGAAGATGACGAGGATAACATTCGTGTGAAAGAACAAGGTATTTTACATCTTGGTGAACTTTACAAGAAAGAAGGCAAGGCAAAAGAACTGGCGGAATTAATTAAGGCTACCAGACCATTTCTTAGTTTGATTAGCAAAGCAAAAGCTGCTAAACTTGTACGATCCTTAGTAGACTTTTTTTTGGATTTAGAAGCTGGTATTGGCATCGAGGTATTTTCATATATAGTTTTTATAATTTTCATATATAGTTCAGCATCAATTTTTCTTTTATTAACAGGTTCAATTATGCAAAGAATGTATAGAATGGGCAAAAGAAGAACGTAGGACATTTTTAAGGCAATCATTAGAAGCACGTTTAATAGCATTATATTTTGATACTGGTATGTACAGTGAAGCATTACAATTGGGATCAGCTTTACTTAAAGAACTTAAAAAATTGGATGATAAACAACTTTTGGTTGAAGTACAGTTATTAGAAAGTAAAACCTATCATGCATTAAGTAATTTAGCAAAAGCAAGAGCAGCTCTTACCAGTGCTAGAACAACTGCTAATGCAATTTATTGTCCACCTAAAATGCAAGCTGCATTAGATTTACAATCAGGAATTTTACATGCTGCCGATGAACGAGATTTTAAAACTGCATATTCTTACTTTTATGAAGCATTTGAAGGGTAAATTGTTTCTTTCAATAATATATTGTATTTGGGAACTTTTTGTTTTTCATTGTACTATTCTTACTATTCTTTTCAGATATGACAGTGTAGAAAGTCCAAAAGCTTTAACAGCTTTAAAATATATGCTACTTTCAAAAATTATGTTACGTACACCTGAAGATGTTCAATCAATTATGTCAGGAAAATTAGCTGTTAAGTATGCAGGAAAGGATTTAGATGCAATGCGGGCAGTTGCCGAAGCTAGCCACCGACGATCATTGGCAGATTTTCAAACTGCTGTGAAAAAATATCGTGAAGAACTAGAAGATGATGTAATTGTACGTGCTCATCTTGGTTCCCTTTATGATGCAATGCTTGAACAAAATTTATGCCGTTTGGTTGAACCCTATTCACGTGTACAGGTATAATAATTTGCCTTATGATATTATAGATTGATCATTTAAAATTGATTTTTTATTCTATTTTTTCATGTAGGTCAGTCATATTGCAACTTGTATATCACTGCCACTTACACAAGTGGAGAAGAAACTCTCACAAATGATATTGGATAAAAAATTAAGGGGTGTTCTTGATCAAGGCGAAGGTGTTTTAATTGTTTTTGAAGACACTCCTCGTGATAAAACTTATGAGATTGCATTAGATACTATACATAGCATGGGGAAAGTCGTTGATACACTTTATCAAAAAGCAAAGAAACTTACTTAGCCTTATTTAATATATGTTTCTAAACAACAACAGCAGTTGTAATTATTATCATCAACTATCATTTCGTGTCATTGAAAATCAAATTAATTTTTGTTTTCCAATATGTCCGTTTATTGTGTAATATAAATTTTGTCCCTATTTTAGCATTACACTTGGTATTGATTCTTATTAAGTCAAAAATGTAAAATTTTGAACCAATAGTTCAAATGAAAATATCATTTCTTACGCATATGCGTAAAAATACATTAACAATAATTACACCATAGATACATGAATCGTGATGAATAATCATGTATATCAGATTTCTTTTATTGATTTAAAAGGATGATTTTTGATGTACAAAATATGAATACAATGAATGAAATAATCCATTTTTTTATCAATTTACTTAATTTTATCCGAAATATCAAAAAATATATTCATTATTCATAAAATTGTATGTTGTTTGATTTAAAAGAATTACATTTTTTAAAATATATCTATGAAATTACATATTACATATTATCCTTTTTCCCCTTGTATTTTTTATTTTTATGTTTCATATTATCATATATCATTATATTTAATTATTGATTTTATTTTTTATATAATTAAAATTAAAACTTTCGAATAAATATTCTATGTCTATCAATTGTAACAAGATAGAATCATATTTTAATTGTATATTTGTCTAGATTATAATAAAAATAATTTAATTAGAATTAAAAAGAATTTCTAAGAAAGTAAAAGAATGAAAATATTGTCATTCTATTGTATATCTCTCAATCCTAACATGCATATTATCATAATTATATTAGTTTTATAGCATTTCGAGTTTGAAGAAAATAACTTCAAACAACATTTCAAATTCTGAAAAGAATATCATAATTGTTAACAATATAGATTCTGATTTGATGGCGTAGTAAGAATGTTCACCACTACTTCCTGTTTGAAGTTGTACGTTACAACAAAGGGACAGTGTGGTTATATTTTATAAACTTTTTTTTTTCATGGAGTGTATAATGGCGGATACTACAGCACAGAAGGTAAAATATTTTATATTATAGTTTAAATTACAGAGAACAAGGATCAAATTAAGTAATCTATAAAATACATTTGGTATATTACAAGTAAGAACGCTTAGGTTAATGTAACGTTTAACTCACCGGCATCATTATGTTCAAAATAATATCTTTTATTTTGTCCTTAATATTTTTAAAAAAATGTGCACTTCTCCAATATTTAAATATATTAATTTTTTCACTTTTTTTATATTTTTAGTAATTGGCCTTGATCACTTATATTATCTCATTGCTTACGCAAATACTATACCTGTATTATTATATCGACAATAGAATTCTCGATTTTCTTGTGAATTTTTATGTTCGTTTAATATTCTAATTAAAACACTAATTTTTAGAATAATTTAAAAAAATTTGTTTAAAATATTTTATTTTTGAGATAAATATATAAATTTGCAAGTGAAATACTTATAATTTCATTATATTTGAAATATATGTATATATTTTTATATGTAATTAAAGCAAATTACCAACTTTCAATATGATCATCCTTCTTAATGTATTTACCTTTCAAGTTTATCTTGCAGGTTCAAGAATACAAGGATTCCTTAAAAACAAAGGTAAGCAAATGTTATTATCTTTATTCATATAATTATAAGTGATCTATTTTTGTTTCAAAGTACATTATATACATATCCATTTCATTTAGGCTGAACAACTATTATTAAAAGGATTTCCAGAAAAGATTGTTAAATTGAATGAATTATTGGAAACCCCTGGCTTTTGCAATAGAAAATTATCAGATGTTCATCAAGATTTAAATGTACCCATTCCAGATCCTATTATTCTTAATCATTCCGAAAATGATTCTACTACAAAAAAACGAAAAGTAGATAATAGTATAGATGATACCAGTGGAACCAAAGTAATGGTTTTACCAAATGGACCTGTACCTTGTAACAAGCCCTTGTGTGATCTTATTCACATAGTCAAACCTTATATTCGACAACTATTGGAAGATTCTAATTTGGTATATATTCTATGATACAAATTATGCAAATTTTAATATTTGTGCTGGTTAAATGAAATTTTGAATTTCCAGTTGAAAATGTGGATTTCATTTTTGATTCCAAAAATTGAAGATGGTAATAATTTTGGTGTGTCAGTACAAGAAGATACACTTGCTGAAATACAGTCAGTTGAAAGTGAAGCTGCTGCATTTTTTGATCAAATATCTAGGTAATGTGAATTGTAATAATATTGAAATTTCCTATTTCAATGAAATAGTCAACAAAGTTTTCTATTTCGATGAAAGTCACACAAAGGTATTTTGTTAGGTATTTTATCTCTAGAGGAAAGATTGTTAGTAAAGTTGCAAAATATCCACACATCAGCGATTATAGAAGAGCAGTTCAAGAATTAGATGAAAAAGAATATGTAAGCTTATGGCTAGTTATGTGCGAGGTCCGTAATCGTTATTGTTCTTTGCACGATTTGGTAATCAAGAACTTGGAGAAGATAAAAAAACCTCGCTCTTCCAACGCGCAATCTTTGTATTAAATGCTATATATGCTATTTCTATTGAATAATGTACAGGATTGTAATGGAAAAAGAAACAAAAAGAAAAAAAATCTGCACGCCGGAGAGAGTGTTATTCTTGATTTTTCAATAGAAAATTCAAATTTTTTTTTTTTATTTGATCGCCGTGACGTTGACTCATTGTCATTCACTTGAGCCATATCCAAAGCAATTTAAATCGGCATTATAAGTTACAATGATAATGATTCTGCACACTTTAGCAAAAAATATATATATGAAAGGAAAATACATTGAGTATCATTTAAGCAAATTCAACTATAATTGCATTTTCCACTAACAAAAAGTTAAAATAACTTTGAATCTTAACTGTTTAATTATTACAAAATTTCTCATAATTTCAATTTTCCTATTTCCTTCCTTTAATAATATAAATTTCTATTATCAATTTTCTTTTTTTTAAATTTTCATAAATTCTATTTAACTGCACGGTGTGACGTACTTATAAAAAATAGAAAGAAAAGTGTTGAAACATTTATCTTTTCACCTATATACTTGAATTTAGAATATAGTTAATAAGCATGTAATTTGTAATTTACAGTTGTAAGATTGTTAGAACATAAATTGAAATATGACAAATTTTTTGGTAAATCATATTAACTTAAAAACCACTTTTTCTCTTAATCGTGATTTACGATATGAAAACCTGACCCAGATTTTATTTTTAGTCATAAATTATATTATTCGGAATTGCATTCTTCTTTTGTTTTTATTGTTTTTATTTTAAATAATATTAAATGTAAATGTGTGTGTACATAACTGTTCATTTAAAAATACGTATCGTTATTACACATACTATATTTTATTACGAATAAATTTCGTTGTATGCGAATGATGCAAATATTGAAGTTATTATTGTATTTATACAAATGTAAGTATTAATTGGATGTTAGTCCGTTTTTTGTCATCGTGATCATTTTTCTAATATGTCCTCTATTGTTTTTCTTTTTACAAAAGCTTGATTTGTTTATTATATTATTATTTTTTCTTGTCGTGCGTATCATTACAATACCACGATTATTTTAACACAGATTTAAAATATTTTATGCGACATATATAGATACATTATATGTATAGAAAAAAAAAACAAAAATTTATATATATTTCTTGATATATTTTATAAAATGTAATGAAAATGTAATACAACACAAATTTATTTCATAAATAAAATATGTCTGATTTTTTTAATAGTTCATGATAGACAATACACATACAAAAAATAATTGTTATATACATTGCGCGTTTTATTTAATGGCAAATATCATGGTTCTTCAAAAAGACCAGGATTGAGATAACAATGTTTATTAAATCCTATCGATGTTACCATTAATGTTTGACATTCTTCTCTAGTCGTTCTTTGTATTTTTAATCTTTCATCAACCTGTGAAACATCAAATAACAATATTGTAACTAATGTATAAAATAATATTAATATATATTAAAAGAATTTATTTACCATATTTAGTAAATCCTGAACATGAGTATTATGAGCATATTTCATAAATACTTCACACAAAATTTGTATGAACCAACTACCAGTTATATTATCTCGAAAAGCAACATATCCTGGAAGAGTAGCATGTGCAATAAGCATGTCTTCATAATTTCTCATTGTTTTTTTATTATTTGTTTTAAAACTCATCATTTCCTCAGAAGTATGTAAATTAGATGTATCTGTTGTATGTCTGGGTTTTTTTACTGATTTTTGCTTTTTGTCTCCTCTATAAAATTTTATATTGATAAGTTATTATATATATAAGTTTTATATATATAATATATATATAATATATATAAGATAATAGAAAGATAATAGAAATATAAAAAAATTACAGGAATATTTTTTTATTGAAAACATACTTTTTAAAAAAAATCTAATTTCAAAATCTGTTGTATATATAGAATTATAGCTAAATTTTATTAGTTATAAATTTTCTTCAAGTGATTTTAAATAATCCTAGTATTATATGATTGTAAATTATCTGTTATTATTTACATTGTAATTATATATGCATATATTCTTGATTGGAAAATAAAAGACACAATAATCTTTTTTTATAAGTTTTAAAATATTGATGGAAATTGATAATGTATCAGAAAAATAATTGAAAATAATTCTATATTCATAATAATTGATTAGATATAATAATATAATTTTTAATTGTATATGAATGAAATAAATTCAAAAATTAAGTTTTCAATAAAAAAAATTTTATTTTATATATTTTATATTTTTTCTCATTTTTTCATAAAGAACTATTTTGTATCTTTTTGTATGCAATATTTTACATATATTTTTGAAAAAAATTTCTATGATAGTACTTACCTACATAATTGAAAAATGAAAATCTTTGGTTTCCCTGCAAGATGAGGACAATTTTCTGCAGTAAAATAATCCAAAATATCTGTACACAAAACAGTCTTGCAATTCTGCATTTCATTTTCTTCATTACGATCTACACCCACTATTTCTGTGATTTCATATTGGGGATGAATATTACCATGGCTGCTAATGATAATAAAACAAGAATCAACATTACGTAATTCTTTATATTGAGAAAATTTTTTTATTTTTTCCAATAATTCCTTAAAAAGAAATAAAATGTAATGTAATTTAAAATTTTTTAATTGTTTTCTAATAATCAAAACTATTATTTACCTCTCCAGTTAAATTACAATAGGAAATAACATGAAAACCCATTTGATCAAATAATTGTTTTAAATTTGATTCATCATGTTTTGCTGAACTTCTAGGTTCTTTGCCTGAATGTTTATAATCAATATTTGTTATTATTAAAACCAATCCACGAGGATTTCTACGCATTGGATATGTTTGAACATTTTCATATACAGGTTCATCTAAAAATTTTGTGGCTTTTCGTACTTGTATTTGTAAAGGTACTTCAGATACTTGTATATTACGATAGAAGTCATCTTGTATTCTTTTTTAAAAAAAAATATAATGATTATTGTAATTGAATAATAGAATTTAAATATAAAAATAAGTCAAAATTCATTGATATAATATATTAAACATTACTCTTCTATAACTGGAACTGTTTCTGGAAAAGCTGTTTCTTCTATATTGTTATCTTTCATAGTTTCATAATTAATATTTTTTTGTATATTATCATTAGAAAATATTTTTTTAGCTTCTAAAATATCTGCTAAATCATCATGATCACTTTGTCTTAAACTTGTTACAAAACGATGAAATGCAAAAGGTCCTCGTGTTTTTATTGTTAAATATATATCTTGTACAATTGCTCTATCTGTAAGATTTTTCTACATAAAAATATTAAAATATATACAAATTATTAAATAATTTACAATTTCAAAATTACTATATATTATTTAAATAAATGTATTCTTACCTTCCAACGTAAAATATTTACATCATCTCTATTAAAAATTTGATTTTCGAGAAGCTTTGGCCATAGTTTAATTATATTTATTCTAGGTACAATATCTTTACAATATAAATCTATCGTTTCCCGATGTTTTTGATCCATCATTAAATAATAATAATAATATTATACTAATTAATAAAATTTATGTCATTTATAGAAATTATTATTAACTTATTTAATTATTTTGAATTTATTTTCATTCGTAAGTATTATCTTACTTTATTTTCCCAATATAAATCAATATTGATATAAAAAAGTCGTAAAATGAATCACATACTTGAAATATTCACTTATCACAGTTTGATTCATATATTTCGATACATTTATATTGATCAAATCTTATTAAAAATAATATTGTTAAATATGTTTAAAATAATATTATAAACTAATTTTTTATAATATAACGTTCTATTAAAAAAAGAAAGAAAAAATTAGACGGAAGTTTAAATTAATAATATATAAAAAAATATTTAACATATTTCGAGTTCAGAATCGATAGATTAAGCAATATGTAAACTAATCGATTAATCGAATATGAAAATTTCAATATATTTTTATCTAACCTCTAAGAACAAATGTATTTATTTAATAATAAAAGGAGTTACATATTAAATAATCATAATACATAAAGATATTCTATATTAATAAATATAAGAACAGATGAATATAAATATTAAAATGTAAAATGTAAAAATGTATTCAATATATCTTTTTATTTCTTATAAAATTTCTTTATAAAGTTCTAGTTCCCACTATCATTTTTATGTTATTCATAAGTTATTTATTTCAAATAAATTATTTTAATATATATTATAATAGAAATTGAAATTTAAGAAAAATGTTACAGATACATATGTGCTCTTCAGATTTATTTTTAATTATTTATATTTATTTAAGAGCTTATAATAATAATATCGTAATTTATTAAAATACTAATCAATAATAATCAATAATTGTAATTTATTAAAATTCTAATTAATAATGAAAAAAATTAAATTAATAATTTCTTCATTAATAGTAATCTCCCGTGTGCAGAAGTTTTATTGCAATATTATTATTTAGATATAGAATTTATAGAATTTATAGAATTTAAAATATATAAAAGTGCTAGAGTAGCTAATAAATTAAGTGAAAAATATACAAAACTAAATGCATAAAATGAAATGTAAGTACTTTATAAATTTTTTTCATAAAGAAAAATTTTTCTATTTTATTTATTACATATGTAACTAATTACATAAATTCGATTATAATGGAAAATGTGATTTGATAAAAACTAATGCTTTCGTTGTATAATGCATTCTTTAACTACTTATTCTTACTTCTCATTGGCTCTTTGCTTGCGTCAGTATGAGCAAATAAAAAGCTGTAAGTTAAATAGGGAATTTAATGTAAACAAATTAGTAACTAACATTATAAGTAATTATTTATTTGAATAAAAAATTAAATTATTTACGGATTTTCAATCTTTATAAATCAATCTTAATAAATACTTATTAAAAATGTTATAAATGTTAGTAACAAATTTATCAATATCAAATTCCCTATATCTAGTTTATCGTAGTGTCTTCGTAATAATAAGGCGAAATTTCTAACATTTTTTTACAATATATAATACATTTTATACAATATTTATAATTTGCAAATATTGTTACAAGATCGAAAAAAAAAACAGGTAGATCATGAAAATAGATTATGAAGAATACCCTTAGAAATATCTTTCCTTGAAAATGGAATCTCACACTTCATAACATGCATAAAACATTTTTCTTTAATAAAAAAAAAAAATTTTTACATATGTTATAAATTACATATATATTGTAATATATATTATATTTATTAATAATTTAAAAAATATTTGTAATAAATATAATATAAATGAAATGAAACAAATATTATTTGCATTAATATTAATTGTTTTTCCATTTCATTGATGGGATTAGAATTTATTTTATAAAAAAAAATGAAAACACTAATTTCATATGATGATTCTTATTACGTTCTAACGATTATATTTCGGAAAAAGTTAATAGATTTTAAATACCAATATATATGCTTCTTTAAAATTTAAATGGCTGAAATTGCAAAATTTTGCATTTTTTCAATTTTTTTTCAATTTTTGCCTTTTTAACATCAGATTCTATGCATAAATTTTGCTTTTCGTCTTTAATCTGACAATAGGTTATGTTATTTATTCAGTTTCTACTATCAATCTATTTTCACTAATTTTGTTATATTTCTGTTAATCTGTTAACAAACATAATAGATCTTGTATCAAATTTTCACTTTTTTTTATACAACAATAACGAAATTTTGCAAAATCTGTTATTTATAAGTTTAATTAACTGAATTTAGTTGAATTTAAATTTAAGTTAAAATTTGTTTCAGATTGCATATTTAATTTAATTTAATTTAATCGTTATATATATATAAATATATCAATTTATATATATAGATTTCTGTAAATTTTTAAAAAATAATTTGATTTTTGTATAATTTCATCACATAACAATTATTTATTTTTTTATTGTATTATATACAGTATACTATGTATATGCTATATATATGCTATATATATATATATATATATATATATATATAGCATATTTAATACATATTTATATGTAACATAAAATTGTTTCTCTAAATAACAAAAAGTTTAAGTTTAAGTTAAAATCTTTTTAATGTACGAAAATAGAAAAAATTATTTAGTGATTAATTATTATATGAATAGAAATTTAATAATAAATAATAATACATGTTATTTTCATTTTTTAAAAATATATTTATATTTATATTTATATTGTTTTTTATATATTTATATTTATTTTTTTAATATATTTATTTTATTTTTTATCTTTCTTTCATATATATTATATATTTCTTCGTTTGTGCTTCTGATACCATTTTATATCGATTACAATGTAGCTCCTTTCATTTTTCTATCATATTATTTTTGTTCAAAACTTAGTCTCTTTATTGTTGTCTTTAATATTTCTTTAATATTTGATTGTTTCGTTCACAATTTACTACCTTTATTTTTTGTTTTCTTTTTATCGTTCTTTCATTTATCATTACAGATATTTTCTGTTATAAATTCTAAAGATTATGCAAATAAATAAATACATATAAATACATATAAATACATATAAATACATATTGTAGTATCTCAATATAGTATCTCACTATTTAGAAATTTCTGCTATTAATAATATGAAAGAAAAATCACGAATAAATCGATAAATAAAAAAAAGAAAATTTAAAAAAATTTTTTTAAAGAAAATATCATATTATATTTGTATTCATAAGCATCACAAAAAAGAAATACAAGTTGATCAATAAATGATGAAGTTTAATATGAAATAATAAATAGAGGACATATAACATGTGAATGTACGACGAATATCATCACGCCAAAATTCATCCGATAAGCCGCATCTCGCAATACTCTCTCTTTCTCTCTCGACATCCTTACTTGATTGTCGTAGATCTTATTATCCCCTCTTGTTCCTAAAAGGGACCAAACTACAGCGATATATATGCGCTCATATACTCTCCATTCGTGTCTATTTCTGCACGTGTTTGCACGCGTTTCTAAGCGTGTATATGTATACCTAGAGGTTAGCTCGACGAAGGGTGAAGTCCCCTTTGTAGCCTCGGGCCAACCTTGTTAGCGCTAATGATGGACTCCTACGCAAGATCCGCGAATGAAACAATTCGGATCTTCGGATATCTAGACATCGTTCTCGCGATTGTTCGTTTCGCAAGCATATCATTATTTTACGATTATTTTCTTGCATATATATATATATATATCTAAAAAATTATTTTTTAATATATTTCTCGAATGTATTAATTTTCGATTAATGTCGTAATTTTCGATCCTCTAATAATAATAATAATAATAATAATAATAATAATAATAATAATAATAATAATAATAATAATAATAATAATAATAATATATAATGTGCGATATTATTTACGTCATCACTCGACAAATATCGATGACGAGTGAAACTGAAAGATATACATCAGTGTATGCACATGTGTATTAAAAAAAAAAAAAAGAAAAAAAAGAAAAAGGTAAGGAAGAGAAGAAAATAAAAGATAAATAGAAACAGGAGTAAGAGTTTCCTTATCCACCGTTAGTCACGGAAAGCCATTAGACCGGAAAACGAGGTGGAATCGCAAAACACAATGGCGTCTAGAAACAGACGACGGCCGATAGGAGCGAACAAGCAGTGAATCACCTAAGCACTTGTTTACCAAGAGAATCAAGAATTCAGGGATGCCGTTCCAAGTCTCGGAATCTTGCCCCATTGGTTTTCCAACCCCACCACGGCTCCCCACTATTCCAGAGCTAGCGCAATGTCGTCGTCGTCGTTGTTCGCCCTCTTCGTCGCGCCAATGGATTATGCGCCGCGAAAAGAAAAAGGATAGAATAGAGAATCGAAGGTTGGGGGAGGAGAGTGAAAAGCGCATAAGGGGTGACGACGACCACCGGTAGACTCGGGAGAAGGAGAGCCGGGAAAGCGGCACTAGAATCGCTAAATGTAATTCGGTTAAAAGGGTTTTAGCAATACAATGCATATAAACATGAGTGCCCCGCCTCTGCTCTCGTCTGCACGCTCCACTCTTGCGCCACCCTCTAGTTAGTCCCACCAAACACTCCGCGACCGTCGTAATCCTTAACTTGGATAGAGTAAGATTTTCATTGTCTACGATTCTCTAACGCGCTATTGGATCTGATAATAACAATACGTATATGTATGTATATTATATATATATTACGTACATATAAAAATCTTACAAAACGGACAAGTACTTACGCATTTCCTTTACGTACGTAAATTTTGCATTGAATAACAAAATGAGAGAGAAAGAGGAAGAAAAAGTGCAAATAAAAATACTTATTATTATTAAATATTACTTTTTATAATACTTAACCGTAATAGATTCAAGACATTGCTGTTTCTGCCAGAGAATTCAGTTAGTTAGCAGATTTTAAAGTATCTTGGCACAAATCCATCTTTCCTTCCATATTTTTTTGTCACATTTAGATGTATATGTCTTGAGAGAATCGGTGAATCTTCGTAAAGCTGTGCGAAAAAAAAAATAAGGAAATAGGAGTTGTACATACTAAAACTTTTTATTCCAATCCTTCAAATTTTTCTTTACTTCTTTCAGATATATCTCTACATTGTGTAAAAAAGAATACGAAGAAGAAACGATCTTATCACACGATACATATACCATACCACATAATCACGTATATGTATATGTACTGCGTATGTGGATATGTACTTACTTAAATATCTATAATCAAATTTTCTCAATTCGAATCAACAGTAATTTACGTTTAACATAACGATTACCGAAAATGCTGTCATGAAACCGATCTCTATTTTATTTAAGAACGATACCCATAGCCAAGTTTCTCTTCTCTCCTGCTCCTTTCCATTCCTTCGTTGACGACTGGTTTTCCAAACGGATGGTTTTTCCACTGGCTGTAGCCGGTAAGAGCAGTCATCCGCGAAACATCGCGGAATTTGTAACGGGAAATTAGCATATCATAAATACTGATGATTCTTCGTTTACGTGCGGGAGCTGTAGTGGGAAACATATGATCGTGTCTTCTTTGAATGGCTACATATTTTTAAGTTTCTTTTTTTTCTTCTTCTTCTTCTTTTACAGAAATAAAGATTCGCTTATGTAAAACTATATAAAATACATGTGCACGTATATAGAATTTAACGACGTAAGTAGAGACAAATAGATACACCTAAAAGCACAATTTTGTTATGTTAAGTAATGAAATTAATTTTCAACGTTTCGATTCATTGTTTGCGACGCATCGAACAAGATTTTAAAAAAAATGAATAAGGAATAAACAAAGTCCATACGTTTTATTCTTCTATTTGTGATTTATTTTAGGAACTTGTTGCGACATAATATGACGTTATCCTCGCATCGCACTTTCTAACCTAAACGTATACGAATATTATTTACAGTTATGTAATTTATCATAAATAGATAGGTACGTGTCTTCCAGTGTCTGTGGATGATCTAGAGCAACGTTGGAGAAGAGTGTTACGGTCAAAAATCTTCTAATCCCTCATACTTATTCTAATCGATGATTTTATACAACTATTGCTGCGATTGCTCGTCCTCTCAATTTATTAATATAAGCCATATTTTTTTTGTGATACCGGATAAAAACGCACTTCTTTTTACCAACCTTCGGTAATGTAAAACATCTCGAAATAATTCAAGGTGGTAAAGAATGATAAATAGTCAAATTCAAATTTTTAATTTTCTAACTTTATCGCCCCTGATAACAGCGATCGCGTGCAAGCACGGGCATGGACACGAGGGAACGCGTGTATATACCTATGCGTGTATAAATATGCGTCTATAATTTATTATTATATAGTTTTGTTCCCTATATTTACATACAAATTTTCCAATGTTACACCAGTATTACGTACTTGATCGATACTTCTTGTATACTATATATATATACATCATGCACGCGATTTCATTCTTACGATCTTTTCCTCGAAAATCTAACCAATCGTTTTCCACGTACAACACCTCTTTGTTCTCCCTCGTCGAAGATTGGGCGAAATTCTTTCCACCCTCTCCCAAAAAAAAAAATATATATATATTTCGATCCCAAGAAGAACAAGATTGGTATCACACGAAGTATCAAAGTTATCGACCGATGGTGTTTTGATCGGCGATGAAAATGACGCGAAAAATGGCAACTTATCTTTAGTTCTTATTTGGCACATCATTATTATTTCGTCAATGTTTTTATACCACGTATGGTCGATAAAGTGGCTCTTGAAGCTCGGTCGTGTTTCTTTGCGTTTCTTGTAACGTTCCTTTGGTATCCTCCTGCGGACTCGGCGAATTTGGATTCGGATCATTCCCTGTTTCTCTCTCGCCGCTTCTCACATTCCCACCATCTTCCACCTTATTGTTCGCCCGTGCCTCTTGTTGCGCCTTTTTACTTCTTTTCCATTTCATTCGACGATTTTGAAACCAGATTTTCACCTAAATTCCAACACACGTATACACACGATTGTTGATACAAGATCTTAATATTATCTATCAAAATGTGAGGATCAAGTGTAATGTTAATTATCAATTAAAAATGAATCACTTGAATGAATACCGGAGAAGGAAGGGAGATGGAGTTGTAATTTAAGTAAAGTAATAGAGAATAGAAGAACACAGAATTGAATTTTTCCTGTGCGCCAGGCGATATTAAATCGTACATAACCTATTAATCAACCTCTCCGAATCGCTGCAAGTATACCATAAACTCAATATTTCTTTTCCTAATCCCGCAAGAGAACTATGTATAAATCCTTTGGACAACATATCACGTACTTGAACAGATCTGCCGTCTCATTTCCACCTCTATACTATATTTCACCCTTGAGAGAAAGAAACACGCTTTTTTCTCGCGATGATAAATACATATTTGCAATATCGGAATATTTACAAAGCGATCGAATTTTAAGAAAAGAAAAGAAAGCAAGTAGATTTATATAAAAGATTCGTTTTTTCGAGATTCCATTTCTCGATTTTCAATTATTCTCGATTATTATTCAATTACAATTCGATCGATTGGATAATTAAACGAAGAGCAAAATATGAGAAATTAACTTATTCGTTTAAACTTTACACGATATATCTACTCGTATAATAACTCGAATTGATGAATATTTGAAAAATCTTTGCACTCCTCTTCTGTAATCTTTAAATCAATCACATTTCGGTTATTGATATTTATCTAATCAATGATCGATAAGAACAGTTAATTGAATTTTCTCCCTTTCGTGGATGCTGAAAGAAAATATAAGAAACGGAACGTGGTGTACGCAACGTTCGTACAATGTTTGAAAGGTAAAATGCTCCGAGCTTGAATCAGTTGAATATCGAAACAAATCAGGGACTCAGTCTCCCATAATTCAGACTTTCGTTGCTATTTGCTGAGCGATCCGTCAGAGCACGTAAGCTTCAAAGTTATGTTTAAGTTGTTAAACTATGCAAGAGATTCGCTCGTTCACGTTCGTTCTTCGTAAAGGAAAGGAAGGGTCCCTGGATTATTTCACCGATTTCTCTAGAGGCTTTTTCCCTTTCTTCATTCTCTCTTCGTCTCGTTTTCCCTCTCTTTTCTCGCTCGCTCATTCATCCTTCATTTAGGTTTCTTTATCGTGTAATCTTGAAGTATCACCTTAAAAAGGAGAGAGAAACGAAAAAACGAAAAAAAAAACAAAAAGAAGGAAGAAGAAGAGAAAGTAAATGAAAAAGAAAAGTAAGGATGTATAAAAAACATATTGCAACGATATATATTAGTCGCAAAAATCTTCATACATTTTTTATGCAAATTCAATTAACAAGTTACGTTATCAATTATCAAAGATCAGCGATAATTTTATTTTATACATTGTTGTAGATTATAATGGATTATATATGGAACGATCTTTTTATTAATAACTTTCTTTTTAATAATAACGTTTTAAACTGTAAAACATTCAAATGAAACAAATATGAAAATAATTTGAGAGTCGATTTCACTCATTCAAAGAGATTTTTCACTCGAATTACTCTCTATAACGTAGCGTATGAAGATTTTTGCGTGTATTTTCTTATAATATGCAATATTTAATTCGTAAAATGCTTACTGCTCACCTGTGTTTCCGTAAGCATTAGCGAGGTGGCCACTTCGAATCTCTTCGGTCTGCTTAGGTACTTGTTCTGTCTGAATTGTTTTTCCAATTCGAGCAACTGTTGCGACGTGAAAGCGGTCCTCGGCCTTCTGGTCTTTCCAAGAAGAGCATGTTGGGCCGCGCAACCTATCGATAATAATTACACGTTTAACTGCTATTATTCGTTTAATGCAACTTTTAACAAGAATATTTATATAAACTCTACGGTTCGATTTATTTGCCTTAAAAAAAGGAAAAAAGATAGAAGGAAATCGGTATATCCTTTACTCGTTATTGATACAACGCTCGTTTGAATTAATATTAATCGAAGCCAATAAAAATCATCGAATGCTAATGCAATTACCACGAGCGTAAATTCCCCTCTAGGTTGCAATACTATGATTTGGGGTTGAAAATAGGAAGGGGGCAAATTGGAGAGGGAAGAGACGAGGGTGACCGCCCTAACGATTAGCCCTATGAACGGCTCTTGGCCAGACCCGATCTTCTCTCCTCTCTGACTTTCTACACGTAATAAATCACATCGAAATTTGGCTATCTTTGTAAAGTGATGGAATTGGACCGATGATTCTCAATATCGTATCGAATTTTTATATTTAAAATATATAATTTTCATATTCATACATACATTCATACATACATTTCGATACGAGATTGTTACAGAGAATCTTACAGTAGCTCGGAGCATTTAAAAATCGTGATTCTTTTTTTTAATTAATTGCGGCAAACACAAATATGCAAGAGATAATTCATACGTTAAGTACGTCATCGTAAGATTTCAATGTGGTTCATCTCGCGCACTCTTTCCTCTTAAATGCTTTCAGCTTACGAATTGTCCTACCAATTTAACTACACAGCAAGTGCGTGACCGGCTGTCAATGTTTGTACACATGGCAGTGTTTAGTCGCGCGTACACACATTGTCGGATTAATCTGGAACGTGCGATACCCTTATGTCACTCTTAATCAGCCGCTTAGTCAAACATTCAATACCGTGGACCTATTTTCGCTTTTTCCGCCTTGGAATAAATCGCTGCGACAACACCGCGACTCCGTCTCTCCATATTACGTCGTGCGACAAACATATTTTTCTAACTGCAAAAAAAAAAAGAAAGAAGGAATCTCTTCCTTATTCTTCACGAGTTAAAAAAAATTATGTATCTCGAACGTATCTATAACATATTGCCACACCATTTCAAACATAAACGTAAACCCTCAACGAGTATTCGTTATTTATGTCGCTCGTACTTGTGTATATAAATACATTAATCGTCCCTACAAAGGATGGTTTGCCACCCACTGAGCACATATGGTCCGATTTTAACGATTTTCCACCTCGACAATTTTTCAGATGACAATTAGACAGATCTAGAACAGATTCCATCTCCTTGGTGGAAACTCTTACAGATTTGTGCATTCGTTATTTGATTTGAAATTTTTATATTTTCTCATTCGAATTATTCTCGAATTTCTGGTGAATTAAATTCATCGTAATTATTGAAGAAAGAAAAAGAAATTACAATATGAGACTTATATGGACGATTAAGGGATAGGGTATTCTAGATTAATTTTTATAAATTGAATCGGAAAGCAAAAGCATCGACGAATTGTGTTGGGAAGCCACTGAAATTGCACGAATGCGAAGGTGCTAGGGAGAAATGGTGCGAGTTATGACAGATGTCGGTAAACAAGAAGGGCGGCACCATCGAGTGGACAATCACCATTTTCGTGCTCCTCTGTGCAGGGTGAAGCAGTGGGGTGTCGTTAAGGTTAACGTCGTTCTCACCCCGCTACACTTTTATCATGATAATTTAATTTATTTGGGGTCCTATTAGCCGCTTCACGCCAGGCCGGCTCTTAAATCATGCTGATCACCATACCGGTAAACACCGGCCATTATCTGTACTTAACGCGATTCTATCCCTCTATTCCTCATATTCACCCTTCTCTTCTTTTTTTACCACTTGCTCTTACGCCAACTACGTATTTTGCAATTTCTTTCACAACAACAGCATTGCTTTCAAAAAATCATTTAATTGTGTCCTTTCAAAAATTGATTTCACATAAATCTTGGTATAAAACCCGATCACTCTGAGGATTCGAAAAATTTCTGTATCTACTTTAAAATAAACGGATCGCCTTTTTATTTTACAATTTTCTATTTTTACGATTCAACGATCGCAGCTAAGTTCGGTCCTCGTTCCTGTACAATTTTCCGCTCTTTTGATCGATTTCATTTGCCCGTGTTTCGTATTCTTGCTCGGTTCTTGTTTTCTTCTGCTTCCTATCCTTTCTTGGTATCCCTTGATGGGTGTGAACAGCCGTTGCGTGCGTGCGTGCGTGCGTGTTGCGTGCGTCGCGTGGCCTCGCGCGCGCGCGCGCGTTTGTACCAGATCTTGCTCCCTCTCCTTGTCTCGTGTAGCGGTGGAAGCTCCGCCTGCAGCCCTGAGTGCTCGATACGACCCGCCCCCAAATTCTCAACCCCTCGTATCAGAGGTGAACGAAGACGGGCGAGGGTAACGTCGGCGGTATCCACCATCCCTCTGCACCCTTGATCGCGAGACGTCATCGACTCCGCTTCCTTTTGCGCCATACGATTGGAGATCCGTGGAAGCCAGTGGCGAGGGCGAGATGAATACCAAGAGGAGAGGAAAAAAGTTGGCCAACTTTTGTCAGAGATTATTTTCCCTACCCCCAAAATGGTTGGATTTAATTTCAAACTCGGTCCGTGAACTCACCACGAATCACGTCATAAACATCCAGAAATGCTGCCATTTACTTTTATCATCGGATTACGAATTGGAATAGTAGTCCCTCCCCTCAAACGATACAGTGGGTATCTAATCATCCGTGCAATCGATGATTTCACCAGCCATTACCATTCTTTTTTTCCCCCCTTTAATTATGAAACACATATAGCTAATAGCTTCGAAATGAAAATCATTTCCTTCGCGATTAACGTCTCTTCACGAACAGATAATTTTCGGTAGAATAGAATTCTTCGCGAAAGTTACTCTTCTTCTCAAAAAAAAAGAAAAGAAAAGAAGAGAAACTCTCGAGAATTTTTCAAATTCTCAAATTTTACTCGAGGAGTAACGTTGAATGTAATAAGGCGCGATATTCGTATATAAAACCTGTACACCATTGGCGTCACCATTTGCACGCGCCCATGTGGCTACAGCGCGATCAGACCAGATCATAGAGATATAGGATGGTTTGGGCGAACGTGGAACGTTACACATCGGGTAACCAAGATCTGTTTGCTTGCGGGCGGCCAAACTAGCTGGCAGCTAATTCAGAAACACCATTACCGCCTACATGCCTATAGACAGGTAGACTGACGCGACCGCTACTGGTAACGCCACTAGACGTTTTCAACGTGTTGCCAGTGCTAACGTTTCCATACACTGGGTTAAACCTGCGCGTGTTTCCGATTTCCACGTACCGTATATACGTAGCCTGCACGTAACGCTCCTATTTGGGTACATTACCATCTTTCCTGTATGCGTGTACGTGTGCAATTAATTCTCATTCCTCGACTGTCATCGACGATATCGTGTACAATATCGTGTAATGGTAATCGCGACTAGATCCAACCCTAAGTGTAACTCTAGATACACGTTATACGCGTAAGGTAATTAGAGGAAAATTTTTTATAAGAAATTTTTAATATTCACAAATTTCTGTTAAACCGTGGGTATAGATCAAGCTGGAGAAATATTCTCTAAGGAAGTGGCTGAATACACAAGTAGGAAAATATTGTTCAAAATTTTGATTCTTAATATTACATCTGAAGATTTATCGA
Organism: Apis cerana; assembly: GCF_029169275.1. Taxonomy (NCBI): domain Eukaryota; kingdom Metazoa; phylum Arthropoda; class Insecta; order Hymenoptera; family Apidae; genus Apis; species Apis cerana. Next base: position 2,604,271 of record NC_083864.1, on the reverse strand, counting down.
AATCATGATGCTTCGTTTTTTTTAAATAATTACAAAAATAAATAACAATAATTCTTTATTGTTATATTATAAGAAGAATTTATTGAAGCCATGCAAATATTTTTTCACGAATTTTGCAAAAATGCAGCAAATCCATTCCGTTTCAGATTTCCTTTTAATTGTTATAATAAAAGAGATTCGTAGATTCTGCGAAATTAGACTTAATCAGAGATTTGAAGAAATCAAGAGTTTCCTCTTTTTTTTTTCTTCCTCATTTTGCCGAAGAAATTGGCGAAGCAATGTCCGTTAACTGACAAAACATTCGACGAAAACGAATGAAACCGATTTACGTTCTTGGATTGTTTTAAATATGGACGAAATTAGCTGTTGGAACGGTCTATGTAAGTCCGTGGAGTTTCCATGGTAACCTTAGAACGTCTGCGTCGGCGTTGTACTATCGTGGAGAGAAGGGCGAAGGGGATGAATAGACGGATGAATGACGCACAATTAACTAATTAAATCATCCACCAACCCTTCGCGTGCTTCATCTCTCGGGTATCATCCCCTTTTGTTGGCAGACCTCCTACCATCTCTTCGACATCTTCCGCCATTATTTTTTTCACCGTATCTTGTAAAAGCGAATCACTCCACACCGCACAGCGAGGGACAAAAATTCGAAGAGAGTTTGACGAGTCAAATTGAAATACATCTGATGCAATGCGTGTGAAAATAACATGGATAAGAAATAAACGAAACCGTTTTTGCATTCACACTGTTTTTCTTTCTTTAATTGTACTTTCATTTGTAATCTGTTCATTTTGTAATCTTTTGAAACTATAAAATTAATAGATTGAATGACTGTAAACTTTTGATCGAACAATTAATCAAAATTATGGTTTGTTCAAAAATGTCATTAAAAAAATACACTTTTACTTACTATTATATTAATTAAATAAGTGGAAAAAGGAATATATAGCTTCATAGATACGTACAAGAATAAGAATCCAAAATTAGATGAACCTAAAGTTTTGCAAGAAAACATATAATATTAATTATTTATCTAAACGTTTTAAAAATATATACATATTATATTATAATAACAAGTAAGTAACTCGAATCGAAGGAAGGCGAGCATTAACACTGAAAATGTTCCCGCGTTCCTAAAAGAATTAGATACCTGTCATACAGGTTGGTCGATTTCGATTAATCCGAATGCAAACTGGTATCGCGTGAATGGACACGCGGTGATACGAGAAACAGTTTTTAGTGTACACGAGGCAGAGATATCGGGATTTGGGATACGGACCGAGGATATAAAAGATGGCGGGATACTCTAGTTAAATTTCAATACCGTAAACCTCGACTCGAAATAGATGAAGCACGATCGCCTGTTATAGTCGTCGGGATACATCCTCGTTGGTGTAACGCGCGACAAATATTCCACAAATAAAAGCTCGCATCTCTTGCTTCCACCCTATCTCTCCCTCCTCGTGTCAGCTCACCGTGCCGAGCCGCTGAGTCGCGTACTCATCGTTATTTACATAACGTCGAGAGCATACGAGAATGCGAGACTACTGTTGAGAGAGAGAGACAGAGAGAGAATGGAGGAGGAGGAGGAGGAGGAGGAAATGGAAGGAGGGGAGGAGAAAGGGCTGAACGGGACGATACTCCCATCCAGCAATTTTTTAACAAGTCGTGTTCGTGTTCCCTACCGACGCGATAACGGCCGCTTCAGGTGGGGCGAATGCAACCGTTTTATTTTATTCCGCGAGAACTTTTTTTTTTTTGTACCCGTTGCTCGTTTTACGCTATCGGGTTTTCGCCTTTTTCGTCGACGTTGGATTGCTCGGCAACTACCAATCAGGATCATCTGACAGAAAGTACCCCGCACTTCGTTTCAAACATCTCTCTCTCTCTCTCTCTCTCGCGCGCTGAAACGCACATACACACACAATCGCGTTCCGTTTACTCCCGCCTCTCCACCCATTTTTCTCTCTCTCCCGTTCCGCACTCTCTTTCTCGTTCCCCGTTTATTCGGATTCGGTCCATCTCGGCATCCTGGTCTGCTACGTTCACCGACCAATTTGTTCGATAAAAGCTTTCGACTGATTGGCCGGACAACGCGACCACGCTCTTTTTTCTAAGCGTGAAATTTACCGTAGTAGTAGTAACCGGAATCATCTTTTTTTTCCTCTCTTCGGTGCTTTTCCACCGAATGTCTAAGTAAATATCATATCGCTTAGTCGATGTGTGCGTGTGTGTGTGTGTGTGTGTGTGTGTGTGTATATACTTTTTGATTGATTTCTTCGAGATTCTTTTCCCCCTTTTTTCTTTTTTCCTGTTTTATTGTCCTTTTTTTTGGCATTATTTCGTCCGCATTCAAGCCGATGAAAAAAAGTAGATTCAAAGCAGAGTGGAGAATTAATATAACTTTGAAAAATTGTGATTTTCTTTTCTTTTTTAAATAAATATCATCTTTGTCCTCGTATCGTCTTCCAAAAAGGTTTAAACTTTCGATTCTGATCGATCTAATATTTTGTGTTTTATATGACATATTGTTTATAATTAAATTTATCATTTATTCTTGAGAATATGAAAGATTCGTAACGTTTATTATTTTGAAGTCGGTTGAAATCTTGTTGTAAGGTAAGAATATAAAATGTGTGAAAATCGTAAAAGTTTCTCGATATCACTACCCATCATCGAATATTTAAAAAAGAAAAATGAATTTTGAAATAAATAATGCTACTTTAAATACGATCGTGATACGGATTTTTAACAGTATGCCGCAAAACTTATTCCCTATATATTATCATTTGACAACCGACCTAAAAATTTGAGTAGCCAGTCAATATAGTAAAGTGTTACATTAAGCATGTAAACATTCGCTATCTGCCTATTGTATAAGCAATATGTCGATCTATTCTATGACGTTGCTCTTGTGCCAAGGTAACTTTAAACATTAATGCCCAGGAAAAATGACACTTTATCTATTGTTATATCAATTTTAAGTCAGAGTACTAATATCCAATTATTAATACAGATATACCTACTGTAATAAGTATTTCAATCGTTTATCGATCATTTCAAAAAAGTAGATATCATTATAGAAATATTTTTTCTTTTCTCATTATCTATAGATATTACAAAATACAATAATCATATTATATGTTCATTAATCGTTCGTTTAACTATTTATAAGTATTTCAAGATATCAGAAAAAAAAAACAATTTAATTTAAAAGTTATCGCGATTAATATCATGATGAATTAGCATCGAAATTAAGTTCAAAATTTTCTATTGTTCGTTCGTTTATTCGCTCGTTCGTTTGCGCGTAATCGAGTCTACTTGAATTTTTTATTCAATAAAATAGACGATTATCTAATTACATTTTCTCTGTTGATTGTTGATCCGTGTATTATTTTCTCTGGCTTACGTTTGGTAGTTTATTGAAAAGATGAAAAAGGGAAAAAGATTGAACGAAAAGGAATATCATTAGAAAATATAAGAAAATATATTTTGCTTATTATAGCAAAGTAATTGATTCAATTTTTCATGCAGAAAAACTTTTGTTCTTCGTAATAATTGTTGGAAATCATCGTTATTAACGATTGGAATATAGATATAATTTAAAAGATAAATTTATGCGAATAAAAATATATACGATGAGTCACAAAATTATTTTTACACAGATATATATTTAAAAAAAGAAAGTATTAATTAAAGAATTCGCAAAAATATTTTTAATATCTTTTTTATTGCAATATATGTTTCGTATTATGAAATTAAATTAACTTGCAATTAACGATACTTATTGTTTAAATTAAATAAAAAATAACAATTCCTAATGAAATATTTAATAATAAGATAGCTTTTTTCAATAAAATAAAAAAATAAAAAATTAATTATAGTCAAACTTTTAAATGCAAATTCGCTTTTTCAAATTACAATATTTTTTATTTCTACAATTATTAATTTTTAATACGAACATATTGTATTTGCTATAAATTCTTGAACTATAACGATCTTTGTCAGTGGAGAATACACAAAAAGTAAATCTTGCATTTCTTACATAGAGTGAAAATATTCGAAATTCATGATACGAATTCATGATTCAATCGGAATTACTAAAAATTCTTGCACCGATAATTTTGTTTCTTATTCATTTAAAAATAAATATCGTTATTCTTTCGAATCGTTTCAAGAGAATCAATTCAAAGTTATATTCCAAAAAAAAAGTACTTTCGCAAATTAATGCTTTTTCTTTTTAAATACACCCACGTCGATAATTTTATGACTCGGCTATGGATAAAAACATGCGAAGGATTCGGTGCGATAAAAACAAAGAAAATTGAACGAATGAAAGTTAATTGAAATTATCTGATCGAGCAGTAAAATTAAGATTACCGCACCAACTCACCGGCTAAATCGGCGGGTAATCTGGGATATAACATTCCAGTCCTAGCAAGCCACTCGAGTTGGAGTGGATGGATGTGATGCTGCTGAGGATGAGCACCGGCACTCTGCGAATGTCCGACGGGTTGTCCTTCCTTGTGTATCGAATGAAACGCGCTACCGCCCGCAGGATGATAATATAATCCTCCGGGATGTATGAGGGGACCACTCGGATGTAAGAGAAGAGCTTGATTCTGTCGAGTTACCCCTGTACTGCTGCCAAGCGCGCCATAATGACCGCTCGGTAAATTCGGATTACCAGGGATAGCGTTGCCACTCGGCTCCTCCGATCCTGGCGAGATCGGTGGGCTCGAGACAGGACTGTGGCTCGCGTTACTCCCTCCTGAACTCGCGCTTCCTGTTCTCGTCGGATCAACCTCGATCGAGGCCTCGTCCTCGATGTTCTCGAAACGATCGACGCGAAACCCTCCGTTCCCCGCGCTCTCCCCTTTAAAAGCTGGCTTCGACTCTTCCACGGACTCGACGCGGATGCCGGAGGAGGATAAATGGCCGGATCGTTCACGAATATCTTGTCTGTCGCTACTCCCCTCGCGAATAACTTGCAGGTTGGATGGCGAGGACAGATCGTGCTGCACGACGGATCTGTCGAACGGATTGTTCGACAAAAGATTGCCGAGGGACGATGCCCGATCATCCGTTCTTGCTGCTGTACCGATAAGCGTTGTTCCATTTCCAATCCCAACCCCGACTCCGATTCCAACTCCAGTTCCAGTCTCGATCTCACCACCTGCACCGGTGCAACCACGAGTACCCGCGATCCCACCACCACTTATACCGCCGAGAGCGGAGGAGGACGATTCCCGGTCGTGGGCACCGATTATCGAGTTGGCCAGGCAAGAATTCGAGTCGATCACGGAATTCCTCGTGCCGAATAACAATCTTTGATTCCGTTCAGGTCGTTCGTGATCGAGATTCTCCTGCTGCTTCCCGCTCGCACGGCCGAGGAGCGCGTCGATGCAGAAAGATGTCTTACCGAACGAGCTGTGACGTCTGCTCTCGGTCGGGTGAACCGCGTACTCTTGCGGGGAGATCCTCCCCGGCGAGTTATCCGGCTCCCCGTAGCGAGCCGCGGACACCATCTCCTCCGTGAAACACTTTACACTCGTTTCTTCGCTCGGGTCCCGAAAAAAACTGGCCGCCTGCTCGTTTTCCTGCTTCGAGAACGAAGGTTTTTTCGCCTCATTTTCCTCGCGATACCTCGACATTCGAGATTCGTCTTCGAGCTCCGGGGGAGAGCCGTTTTCGATCAAACGTATATTTTCCGGCGATCCGACCGTCTCTCCTCCCCTCACTTCGGAACCAGGTGACCGCACTTCATCCGAACAACTCGGTGAACAACTTCGATCGCGAATCTTCCGTCGAATCTCGTAAGCGGTGTGCTGTTGCCGTTGCTGCTGCTGCTGCTGCTGCTGATGATGATGAAGATGATGATGATGATGATGATGATGATGATCTTGCTGTTGTCGTTGTCGCAGATACGAGTCTTCCAAAATCCCTTGGCCGTTGTAATGCATACCTGATTCCTAAATGCCTCTAAATGTCTCTCGATCCCTCAATTATCGATACCACGTGATATTTAATTCCTCGCTTCATTCCAATTCTCTCCCCCTCCCCCACCTTCTTTCACGAGCACTTTTTTATTTTTGTCGAAATTAATCGATTATACTTCACACGGGAATTTCGAATCCCCGCGTCTCTTTTCACTTCGATCTATTCCACCGGTTCGAGACGGAATTGTCCGATCGACGATCGATCGGGAAAACGGTGAACGATGGACTTCCGATCGGCGTACGGGACTCGATCGATCGATCGAACGACCGCACAACCGATCGGCCACTTGAATACGACGATTATATAATTCGAAAAATGAATTTCGAGACGGTGGATCACGGCGAACGAAATCTCTTACGTGTCTTCGATCGCATTTGAAAAATCGAACGTTGTAACCGTTGCTAATGTGCTTACCGACCGTAACGACGAACGTGTGCGCCTACGACGAACGGAACGGTTTCGATTTCGCGGCAATACGAGCGATTAACTCGACGCCGCACCACAAAGTGACGTTGCGAGGGACCGCGTGTCCGTAACGGGAAAACCGCTCCCCTCTGCTACCGAGTTTCCGCGGTCACTCCATTCTGCCACGCCTATCCGCGGCCAAACCTCGCGATTCTGCCACGCCTACACCATCCCCTTCCTCCCCCTCCATCCTCGCCTACCCCGTCCCATAGGTTCGTAACCTCGAGTCCCGAATCTCGAGTCCCGATTCCACAGTCTCGACACCACCATCACCCCCATCCCCTCTATCCCACCCTCCCTCCCTCCCCACCCTCCCCTCGAGAAACCGAGTTCCGATTCACAATTTCTGATTTCCGATTCTCGACTCCACGATTCACGATTCATCATTCTCGATTCCAGATTCGTCACCGTTCAACGAACGGAGATATCATAAAGGTACATTTCGAGAGTGAAACTCTTGAAATTTATTTATTCGTGGAGCACGTTATTGAGAATGATAATTGCCATGGAACGGTATCAATTAGCGAAAAATAATTCTTTAAAGTGTGAATATATAATTTGAGAGTGAAACTTAATCGAAAGTTAAGTCGTTGTTTAGTGCATATTATTGAGAATGGCAATTTGGAATGGTATTCTCAATAGTATTCGCATAGTGTCCATCTAGCGGATTCTAAAAGAAATAACCAAATTCTCAAACGTTTTCGCATTCTAAATTACGAACTCTTGATTAACTCTCAGCCTCTCTGTTTAGTATGGATTTCTAGTATGAAACTAGATTAATACCTCGCCTGTTTAGTGGATTTCTAGTATGAAACAAGTGTACGTTTGACATTAAAGATAATACGTATTTCGAGTCGTTGAACCTGCGTATTACGAAAAGTAAAGAGACATGAGAAGAAAGAGAAGACGAGACAGGTTAAAAGAGTAATTGGAAAAGGTGTTATCAGGAATAAGAAGGAATAGAAAAGGATATAAACGGATAAAAGTGATAAGGAAAGAAGAGAAAGACGGTTCCAACTGGCGACGAAAGGTCTATAAGAAAGAAAGAAAGAAAATTAGAATAAGGAGAGACGGAGAGAATTCTCACTTACGAAACGAGATTTTCGCCCAATTCAACAACGACTGCAGAATACAAGCCTGTTAAGAATCGGTATGCAGTGCTTGCTATGCGATCTCTTTAAATGAGAAGGAAAAAACAAATAATTTTATATTTATATATTTAATCATCCATATGTAATAGAATAATATGTGTAAATAATAATTAATGTTAATAACGTTAATAATATAGAAATTTTTATACTTTTTTTTTACAGTGCATAATAACTGGTATAGAAGAATATGATATTATTTGTATCTTAACAAACATTGTTTAAACTTCATTTCTTTTTTCTTTAAATAGGATATTGCGTAAGTATAACTGTATATCTACCTACCAAATTCTCCATTTTCTGTTCATTGCATTTGTTCACAATTCTTTTCAAAGAAATATCGGTGATATCTGCCGTTTTATCGAGCAACTAATAGCAGCATAATAGGTATCACACCCAGTTTTCGAGTAATCAGCCTGTTATCGGTTCTCGTGCGATATTTTACGTGGGTCCTAACGGCGCATTTGCTTATCCCACTGATAAAAAGTCTATTCGTTTTTCACCGTGTCTAGTCTAACATATCCAATTTTCTCAAATATTGTCTTCTTATCAAGACTGATTGATTTCAATTCTTATATACTTACCTACTAGACTTAGGAAAACGAAGGGAGAGGAAAATATATTTTTCTAGAGAGAAAATACAATCCGATACGCTGAAGGAATAATTGTTTTTTCGTATTACTTATTCTAAAAAAAATATTCGTTATACGATTATTATTAACATCTATCGTCACATCCGTATCGTTCTGTTAATCATTATTATCGTTGCTTGGATCACACGTAGATATTTTATTTTCCGATTTTACTTTTTTGTTAATAAAGTCAATTTGTTTTTATTGGAAAATTAATATGGATAAATTCATGTTGCGTGTTTGAAAGAATGATAAATCACCTACATACATACGTTTACGTTTTGTTACGACTCCTTGTATATTTTTCACAAATTGCAGCGCACAACTAAAGTACTTAGGTATACTATGTGTATATCTACCTATAAGTATACAAGTCGAAGGCAAACTTCACCGGTGACCGCTTTTTAACCAAATAATACAGAGAGGGTAGATTATTTACTTAAGGATCGAGGCACGTACGTATACCTATACGAAATGAAAATTTTAAACATGTCTCCTAATATACCTACCCATCTTATATGTATTATTCGTAGATCGATGGACTAGTTTTATATATTATTTATTCTTCGACAAATTATTATATTATCATTATCTATTCTTTTTTTATTAAACATATTTTCACGTATGGAATCATCGATATCGTTCGCACTATTTCTTCTATATAAACTTATAAAATCTTTTTAATTTTAATTTTTGTAATAATTTTTGCACTATTATTTTTTTTATCTTTAAGTCGGAATAATTAAATACATATCTTTATGATACAATTCTCAATTTTATGTGCACGTATTTATATGTGTGTGTGTGTGTGTGTGTGTAGTAAGTATGTAATGCAGGTAGCACCTTTCAACCTTTGACTATTCGAGCAAATACACAAATTTTTGACCGATGATTATGCTTCGTCACGATAAACCTAGCTTATTTTTCTTTCCCTTTTTTGTCCCTTCTTCTTCTTCAAACTGACTAGATAAATTCAAATTTTCGAAATCTAGCTTGCATTCTTCTTTTCTTTCTCTCTCTTCTTTCAAATAATTTAATTAAAAAATATCAAACGTTCATGTTTGCTTGTACTACTTGTAATAGTATATAGTTAAATATATAAATTGTATCCATGCACACATATTACTTACGTGAAACATGTTTGCGTGAAGTACAAAGTTCGATTTATTAAACTTACGACGATTGATAATTATAATTGATGGATCGTCGTAACTTTCACATATTTAATGATAACAATTTAGGACAAACACCATTTAAAGTCTTGTTATCCCAAAAGTAATTAACGATTTGATGGTTAATTCATCTGTTTTTATCTTAGGGATAAGATTGTTTGATTAATACTTTGATTAGGTATCGCTCGCGATAGATAAATCTTAATTGATGTCATGTATCGATTTGGCAGTGTTTTTTGTGTATATGTAAATGTTGTTAATCATACTTTATCCTCTTTGATTCGGTTTTATTTAAACAGTTCAAAGTATGTATTGGAAAACACGAAGTATCGAGAAATCTGGAGAGACACGAGAGCCGAAAGGTGATAATTATTCGACAATATGTAATCACGTATCAGTGATATAATAAACGTTTATAAAGATTTACCTAATCATTCTAAATTAATATATATATATGTATAAAATTCTCAATTGTTAATCATAGATGCGTATCGTGCGACTTTAACAAGCAATATTCAATTACGAATAATTTTACGAATGATGTAACACTTAAATAATATTAATCTCTTCGTTCGTATTTTGGCTAATTTCTTACTTCTTTCCTTCCATTTTCCAAATATTGTCTTGCATTCAACTTTCCAACTCTTCGACCCTCGCCACAGTTCGAGGTCTATCTCCTAATTAGAATCTTCCGGCCCCCATGTGGCCGCATCGTCAAGTTCGGCCCTCACCGCCCATTACTTTTAATGGCGTTGTTAATGAAACTAGGTGTCGCCAAATTAACCTCTCGTTTCAGTAATGCTCAACTGAAATTGAAATCGGTACGGTAACTTCGATCCAGGGAAATAATTTCGTATATTTCAACTTCATAATTTATAGTGTCCACGTATTTATACACGTATAACTTATCAAACGAAACCACAAAAGCCACAAAAGCCACGAGAACTATGTGAAAACCGCGAAAACCGCGGAAGCAATTGCAGTCGTGTTACGATTCGAGCTTTTAAACATCGATTTTATCATTTTATTTTATATAAAACGTCATTAACAAACATATTATTTGTTATGTACATTTAAATAAAATTAGCTTAATAGAAAATTAATATAATTTGTGAAAAAAATGATAGATATAGACGTTATGTCGGAATAAAATTGAATAGAAAAAAAAATGATAAAAATAATAAAAAACGAAATCGTAAACAAGATACAATTTAACGCGAAACAAGTATGTACCGTACGTTTGAAAACCACTGGCACTGGCTGATTACCGCGGTAACCATCCCCCGAGCGCCAATTAATCTTAACTTTTACGGGGCAAACACTTTTCATTAAGCTCGGTCCTGCCTCCAACCGGAGTCGAGTTATCCCCTCCCTGTTGCAACCTTAGCCACCCTTTCCTACTTTCTTTTTTTCCACCCCTACTCTAGAGCATGGTTGGTTCTCTTCCTCTCTCTTTTCTCTCTCTCTCTCTCTCTTCGCACTCGTCTTCTACCGAGCAACGGTGAGGAACGGCAAGGAAAATGGTTCCCCAGACAAGCGTTTAATCTGGCTCTAATTAGCAACTTACCCTCCGCCCACGTCTCGACGTTTCACCTAGTCGCTCTTTGTTTTCCACAGCTTTCTCTCTCTCTCTCTCTCTCTCTCTCTCTCTCTCTCTCTCTCTCTCTCTCTCTTCTTTCATCTATTTTATTACTTTCTTTCTATGTCTCTCTCTCTTTCTCTTTCTATATGTTAATATTTATATTTTCTACATATTTATCTAATCTATATTACTCTTTCTGTAAGATATTTTCTTCTTGTTTCATCCGATTGTTGCTCAGCTATTAAGAAGCAAAAATAAGATACTTTTCATAATTACTAATAGCCATCGTCTGTCGTTTAGATTGACATATATTTAATTAATTAAATTGAGTACTTAATCATTCATTAATTATATTTATTTACTTATCATTTAATCATTCATTCAAATTTGATTAATTTACTCATTTATACATACATCCTTATTAATATTTAATTACGTTTGATTATTTATCAAATCATATTTTTCAATATTTTTAATATTTTTGAATGAGTTATCTTCTTAACTAATTATTGCTATTGTTCTGTTTTATTGAGAGAAAATATTAACGATTGTTAATATATATATTTATGTTAGTCTAATTTATCTATTATTCCAATTAATATTGTTGAATGTTTTCTATTCTATTCTTTTTAGTTTCTTTAGCAAATTATTTTGACTTTAATTAATAATTTTTAATATGACGTAATATATTTATATTACATACTATACTATATATATTTATTATTTATATTTATGTACATGTAATATAACCAATTCTATTTTATCATTTGTGATTTATCATTTTCTTTTTTATCAACGAATCTCATTCTTAATTTTCCTATAAATAAAATATTATGTTATATAATAATTTTCTTATTATTAGTTTTTTCTTTTTTTTTTCAGTATGAAATATTTTTATGTAATCATTTCAAATTCAAGCATATCTTAAGAGAATATGAATTATATACCGACCGATGATAATTTTAATATTTTTCGATAATATCATCCTCTTGAACGTAATAAAAAAAACTTTTAATTAAATTCTTATTCTTGTTTCAATCAAGAATATAATGTTAATAATTTCAGTTTTAAAATAGGTATTTGTAAGTAAATTATCTTCATAATTTAATTTAATTTAATTTTAAAATTTTAAATCGAATTTAGTTAACATCTACGTTATATAAAAATTTTTTACTTCAGTAGATAAAAAAAATACCTATAAATAAATATACAAATAATTAATCAAAGTTTTAAAAATGAATGAATTCTATTAATAAAAATCAAAAATGCATGAATTTTGAAGAATTGTAACTTCCTTTTCATTTTATTATTTGCTTTTATGCAGAAATAAAAACAAAAATTTTTCTTAATAATTTTTCTAAATATTGTATTCCAATTAATATTATTAAAAAAATAAATAAACAAAAAAAAATAAAAAAACATATAAATACTTTCTTTTAGAAAATAATTAAAGTATTTATATCATTTCTGCATATCGTTGTCTCTTTAAATTATTCTCGTTTGAATAGTTCTTGCATTTTATTTATTCCATGTTTTTGAATTATGAAATTTAACTCATAACTTTGTCGATCCAGGGGACGAATTTCTGGATATTCGTATATACACCAGGCAAATGTTCACGACCACATCCAATACCCCATGACACAAGCCCGATTAATACATGTCTTCCTTCTACAGACATAGTTAAAGGACCACCAGAGTCTCCCTATTTGAACAATTTGTAAATATTTGAATTTCATTATTCAATAAGACATTTTCATCTTTTATAATATCGCATACATTTATCTAAATTATAAATTTAATTTACCTGACAAGAATCTCGTCCACCTTCTTTATAACCTGCGCATAAAAAAACATCATGTATAGTTTCTCGCCTTCCAGCTGCTCTAAACCAACGCTGACATCTTTCATTAGGAATTACCTGAAAATTATTTCATTTCCAGTTTAAATAGAAAAAAAATAGATATATTATTATATTATGATATATTATGATGAATCAAAAAGTGAGTTGTATTCGTCTAAATTTTTTTGTGTATTAAAATTATTTATATTGATGAAACTTAATAATATTATATATTTATAATTATATTAATAATATAATTATATATTCATATTGGATTTTTAATTTGATATTTTTAACGAACGCGACATATTTCATAATTGATAAAAAATGGCAATTGCTAAATTGAAAATATGAATATAATAAAAATATGAAATAATATTGTTACAATTTTTATCGAGTTTACACAAAATTTATTTTTTGACTCTCATATTAATCATATTATCAGACATATTATGCATATATGTCTGCAAAATATAAATACATACTTCAACGTCAACTTCTTGAAGAATTGTTGGTACTGAACTTTGTCCATGTCGCGTTCTACCCCAACCAGCAACTGTTGCCGTACGTCCAGAAATTTTGAGATTTTTCGCCGGTAAACAAACAGGTACGATGTGTTGTTTGAACGCCACTGTTCTCGAAAGTTTTATTAATGCTACATCATTCCGGAAATCGGTCGGTGAATATTGTGGATGAACCTATTATTTTTAGAATAATAAATCTGGATTATTTATTTCAAACCTGCTTTTTTCTCAAACTATTTTTACTTTTCTACTTTCATTTTTGTTTCTTTCAATACGCACATCCACATACATGTGTTCATTCATAACTTGAAAATTTAACTTTTATCTACCTCCTTCCTTTCAACATTAAATTCCTCGTGTAGTAATCGTTCGGATGCATCTCTAACATCCCATTCACCAAGACGCACCTTTAAGTTACCATTTGGTGTTCTATATGAAAAAAGAAAAAAGAAAAACATTGAATATAATTTTTTGGATTAAAAATTTTTTATATATAATATTTCCGTCACATATGTATTTCATTATACTAACGTTGCTACACAATGGGCGGCAGTAACAACCCATCTGTTGTTGAGTAAAGCCCCACCGCATGATAATTTTTTTGTTAAGAATCCAGATTTAATAATAGCAGCCTGAAAATCGAAGGAAAAAAGTATAAAATAAATATAAATATAACAAATAAATTAAAAATCTATTAAATTTTATAGAGTGATTCTTTGAGACAAGTCTACCTGCCATGGATGACTACCAAAACTGGAACTGTGTCCACCCACGATTCTATTACTTCTTGTATAAAGTTCACCGCAACCTGCAAAAAAATATAAAAGCTTATAATATTTTTATGGATTACTATGAAAAATAAAGCTTATGTAATGCATGATTACAGAAAAAGATAATAAGCCTATAAGATAGCTAATAGACATATATATCTGATCTATCACAAATACATTTCCAAGTATTTTCAGTTTTTGATTATATATTTCTTGCTTATTTTTGCTATTATTAATAGCGTGTGAACATTAAATTCTCCATCCTCTTTTTCTTCTTTTCTTTTTTTTTTTCATTTTTTATTTTCTTATTATCCTTCACCTATTATTTTGTACGTGAATGATAGCAATAAATAAAGCCACATACGGAAACGTGCAAAGTGAAACAGAGAAAAATATCAAGCGAAGAAACGTGCTTTCTTCATTTCCTAGACAGACACTTATTATACGAGAAAAATTCTTTTATTTGTCGATCAAAAAAAAAAAAAAAATCGTTGGTAATCAAATTTTAAATGTTAGAAATTTTAAAGTGTACATCGGTATATACATTATTTAGAAAAAAATCTAATATGATTTTTCAAGTGATAATCAAAAATAACATTAGGATAGATATAATTCGGAAAAAAATTCGGAATAGAATATTCGCAGTGCAAAACTTTTGACTGTGCAACTTGACTTGCGGATTACCACGATATTTGGAATAATCCACGGAGTTTGAGATGTCCTCGTTTGGGATGTTCACTCCCGAAACATCGGGGTAAGTGGCATCATATTCATCCTGAGGATAATCAAGCTGGAGCGGATGATAAACCGATGGACGATTCGTATACACAGGCCGATCATAATTCCATATATGCGAAGACTCATAAATGGTTGTTGGTTTGTTCGCGATGTCAGCATACGGGTAGCTCGTTCCATGCTCATCCTGACTACTGTATGTTGGCTTGCTCGGCCTTGCCGCATTGTCGTAGATTTGCACATCATCGTCCACATAGGGATGTTGATTTGCCAAGTTTAACGAAAGTGCTACGTTTAAACAACTTCGATTTTACCCTCTTTTTCTCAATCGTCATTTTCACTTGGTCCAAAAACATTACTATAATTTACACGTAGACTTTATCATTTTTAATCACAAATTAATTGTTTTCATATATTTAAAAGCAGAAGATATCAAGTTGATGTGTAATTCTTATTTTTTGTATCGTTGCACTGTTTCCTTCTCCCACCCCCCCTTCTCCCCCTAAACTATATTATTAAATTATTAAACTTAAAATTATCTTTATTGCGAAAAATTTGTAAGTGATGATCAATCAAGGATAATGATATTCGAGTCAAACTAATTAGCTTCTTTTTTATCAATTTTAATGAAGTTGAAATTGTTGAAAAACAGCATATTGATGCATTATTACGAATGCATCATATATAGACAATACTAAAAATTTTTTGCAAATAATTCGAAAATTAAGTTGTCCTTTACAATATATTTTCAAAATTGAGGAAAGAGGAGTTAATCGATAGATTCATCTGATATTCGACCTGATAGCTAATCATCAGTTAGATTAAATGTCAAAAAAGAAAAAAATTAAAAAAAGATCAAAAGGTAAAAACTCACTAGCATTTTGTAGTAATCCAATTGTTGGTCGTGGTACTTTATCAGGAATGTCATCATCATCGACGCAACAACTCCATATTAATCCTCCGGAACAAAGATCGACTGGACGACCGCCTCCAAGAACACAACTAATACTAAGACCACAGTCGAATGTTGTTCCTTTATATGTACACGTTTGTGGTATCACTGAAACAAACCAGTTTCCAAGAGTCATGCACAATTTCTTTACAATTTTATTAGAAATATATTATAATATATTATTTCATGATGTATATGCACGTATTATATACATATATATATTTGACTATAAATCTCTAAATAAGTTGGATATAAATATTTATAATTACGTTATATTGATTATGAAATTTTAATTACATTCGATTAAATGCATTTTTATCGAATTTAAATTTACTTATAACTGAATGCGAATGAGTACGCATTTCAATGAGAAATTACAATCAATGAAAGAATCAGTTATGTAATTATTACACATCATAATATATAATTACATATAAATTTTAATTATTACAAATTATTTTATATAAATAAAGAACAACTTCGATAATGCAGAATTCTACTATATCTATTGTATACAACTATATATACTACTATATCTTTATATACAAGTATATGATAAAAATGATTTTAATATGTTAATTACTGTAATTTTGGTTTTATTCGTTTACTAATGTCGTTAACAAACTATGTATTTTTTTTTCTTTTTTTTTTTCCGTAATGTCCTGTCACGTCCTGTCTAGCATTGTTGGCCAAATGTCCCAATGCGTCGTCATACAAGACCGCATTGCTTTCTTTCGGTCTGTTTCTTGAGATAAATACACACGGGTGCTTTCGTTTCGAATAATGATTTCATAAGTGAAATCGAGGATTCATAGTGTCGAGATCGAGTAGGAAAGTTAAACGATTAAAGCTTAGATTGTTCGAATGATCAATGAAAATTTTAAAACGATAATTGAATCATGCAATCATATGTTATTCACTATTTATTATTTCTATTTTCGCACTATATTTTGCACTATTTATTATTTTTTTTATTTATTTTAGAAAAAAATAAAGATTTTTTAGATTGGTTGATTTTTTTAAAGTTTGAATTATTTTTCACGTAGAATATCATCCCCCCTTCGATTTCGATTTTTATTATAGGAAACCTACTTCTACCCAGCATGTCCATTATGCCATTTTGTAGATCATTATTGTGACCTCGATGATCGCCTGTATAATTTCGTTTTTTCCTTAAAGCCTCGACGAGAAGTGTTCCTTGTTGTTGACTGGTTAATTTATATTTCCTTCCTTGTCTGTAACTCATCGATGTCAATTTTTCGACGTCTTCGCTATTCATTTTTTTTTTCAATTGATCAAGAAAATTGAGAAAACGATTTTCTTCGTCCGTATCATTTAAATATTTATCATCAATATCACGTATTAATTGTTGCCTTTGCTGAATGTTTGAATTATCTGAGATTGCAATATAACTTTCGCTATCGTTATTAATATCGTCAATTATAAATCTTCCTCGAATTTGTCTTTCTCGATTTCCAATTCCATTATTACCTTCTGATAAATTTTTTTTTTTCAAATGATCCAACTTATCTTGAGGTTGATCTTTGTTTCCTATGTATGTTCTTCGAACAATTGTATTTCGAAATTTGTCAAAATGATCGTTATCTCCATTCCATGAGTTTTCCTTCTTTGGATCGAAACATTCTTTTATTTCGATATCTTGCGCAGAGGTATCAATTTTGTATGTCGCCTTTCGCGTCTTTCGTTCAAATGGATTTCCAATCCCCAAACTATTATCCAGTGTTCTCGTTTCTCTGAGATTTCTTGTGTTTGATAATTGCCTGTCGATCCATAAATTCAAAGGATCTTGCTCTACAAATTGGCCAGTAGATAATAACGTAAATTTCTCTGTTTTTTCGTTTTTCTTAGATCTCTGCAATTTCGAATACCAATTGTATGAATGAGGCAAAGACGGTGTAGAAGTAACCAAAGGACGATCATAAGTCACTGTATCGTAATTACTATATTTGAATGCAGTAACGGTTACTGTTAGAAACACGTGTATCACTGCAATGACACTCATGATCCGATATCTTTCTAATTTATCGTTTAAATAAATTAGATTTGATTGAATTTAATGAATTTTTGTCACAATTCGTAGCATAATTGTATATTAATTAAATTCTATAAATAAAACTCTTGATCTCATCGATATATTTGTTATCGTTAAAAAATGCACAAATTGGTGATAATCCAAAAATTGTATTTTCGACATTTTATTTTCATTCTATTGATCGATACGATTAAAAGATATATATATGTGTATATATCTTTATATATATATGTTAAAGATATTATTCGAAATAATATATTTTGATCACGATAACACCTCGCAAATTTATCCTTTTCGAAAATGTCTCGAGAAATGTGTCCTCGATTAACAATATTCACGTATTATACATCTCGATCACCATTTATGCTCATACATAAACAATTTTTCATTCCAACACTTTGAAAAATTAATTTTTTTACCTAACCTATTACGAATTGATGCATTCTATCAACTGACGAGACTTTACCGGCATCTAAAGAAGCGCTCCTGGCTTTCACCAACAGTTAGCTTTCTCATTGCTACGATAGCGTATCTTCTCTAACATTGGTTCCCCACTTATTCTTTTCTTCACTCTCTTTTCCTTTCTTCCCCCTACCTTGTCTTTCTTATATCCTTTCTTTTCCATCTTTTTCCATTCCCTTCTTTTCCCACGTATAAAATTCCGTATTTTAACATTCTCTTTTCCAAGTAATGACACAATTGTTCTTTCTTTCGATGCATATCTATTTCGTTATTTTATTCGTTTCGTCCAATTAATAAATAATGTCCGAGGCTCATATTTTTATGATATATTAAAATAGACAATTTTTAAGTTAAGATATTCTTCATAGACAAATAAATGAGCGAATGGACGAATAAACGAATGATGAAAATATCAAAGTTAATTATATGATATTTAATAAAATAAAAAAGAAAAATAAAAATAATGGAATAATGATTCAATTATAACGATTTTTTTATCGATTATATTAGATAATATTTTGTCAATCAATCGTTTAATTTTTAATTGCGATAAATATATTCGCATAAAACTTACATCCGAGTTCGTCGAAAAATCGTGACTGTCCTTTTGAATCGATTACATTTTCCATTGCAGTTTCCTTCTTTGTATCTAGATCTAGAATCGAAATGTGTAATTATATTAGCACAAAACGTTATGCAAAAGAATGACTGACGTTCTGCCAAAATGTTTAGCGTGTAATCGATATTAATGCATTAAATGTTTTCGTGAAAATTAAGAAAAAGATATAAATATACTATTCGCTTCTTCTTATCGACTCAAACTCACCAAAATTTTTTAAATATCGGTCATTTTTCCTGTTTTCGGCTTGACAATAGAATCCAATATAGAACAGAATCAAAAATAAACTTGCCAACCAATTCATTTCTTTTTTCCTCTTAATGATTTAATGAATGATCAACAAAGATTTCTGGCAATATTAGTTTGTATATTAGTACATTAGTTTTTTATCAGTCCATTAATGCAAAAATAGCATGAAGCGAAATTTTTACAAAAGTTTTATGAATATTTTTTATGTAATATCTATTCTTTCAAAGTAATTTTGTTTATTGATCTTACTCAAACATTAATATTAAATACCATTCATTATTTTAGTATTTTGCGTGTGTGTGTGCATACCTCCTCTGATTTATTTGAACGAAATCGCAATAAAAAGTTCAATCGATGACTTGTCATTGTTGCTAGAATCTTTTTCTCTATTTAATTTCTTATTTCGAATCAAATTTAGATAAATGCAACATTATGGAGAATATTGATTGATCGCATTTTTATTCTCAGTAGGTAATTGCGCACAAAAATCCAATGATAAAATGATCCTACAAAATAGACATACCTACGTATATACTTGTTTTCACTAGTAAGTAGTACATAGTTAAACTTAAATCGAGAAATTTTGATCGAGGAAACACGGTACAAATACTGTTTCTTTAATTTCGTTTCTGAACTCGGTATTTTTTCTTGTGTATCGTCCGTGTACCGTAAGATACACCAAGCGTAGCGAAGGCATTCACATGTATGAAGTGTGGTCCGGTGGAAAAGTGGGTTGAGAAACCAGGTCATCGAAACAAGTGGCACATCGTCTCTTCGTGTGGTGGCTTCGTAATACGTTCTCAGTTACTTACGATGTCCCGTGAACGTGCGGTATACGCGTGAAACCGTAGCATTACACCGTTTGATTATTAGTGAAAGTTCGAGTCGGTAACTTTCGACTTTGACAATGGCAATTTGACTCGACATGAATCGACTCATCGAAACACATTTGGTAACACAATCCCCATTTTTACATATACCTTTCCTTTCTTCTCTTATTCTCGCAATATAAAATTCCAAAGAGATAGTTATATTATAGATTATATAGAATATGGATGTGACAATTTGTTTCACACTGTAGAATTGCGAAAATTAATTATATACAAATTCCTTTTATTTGTTTACATTTTTATCATTTTTAATTAATAATTTATTTCCGATTATGAATATTAGAATTGATTTTTTATCCAACAGTACACACATGCACGCATACACACAGCATTCACACACGTGAGTAAGCGATTAAACGCACCGATTCTCAATTTCCTCACGAATTCACGACCGATAACGAATATTAAATAAAAAGCACGATTCTTAGTACGATAAAAGTAACAGGTGTTTAATTTGAATTACATTTCCATCGCGATCGGAATCACTATGATGTCTTTCCTCCACCGATCACCGGATGACACTGCGAAGAAAGGTTGACTACTGATGAGGAACAGAAATGTAGCATCCAAAAGGACCACTCTCTCTTTTTCTATCTCTTTCTCTCTATCTCTCACCTTTTCTATCTTTCTTATTCTTCCTCTTGGTAGTTTATTTTATATTTCTTTCTTTTTCTATTTTTGTTTCTTTCCTTTTCCAATTATTATTTTTCAAATATTTAACGTATCGAACTTGTAAAATTTATTTATATAAAAATTATTTTTTTTATTATTAGAAAAAGTAAATAAAAGTATAAAAAATATATATATTTATAAAAGTTCATTAAAAAACTATACTACTGTCAAATAATTACATTACTTAGAACAGACAAATGATGAAACATAAGAAGATAAGAATAAAATTTATATCAATATCATCGATAATAAACAAAAAATATTGATTATTTTTAAAAATTTAATATTAAAAAAATTCACTAAATATTTTATTATCATTACACAAATAATTTGATCTTTTTAAAATCGAATATATAAAAATCAAGATTATATTATGTAACTTGTATTATTTGTAATATTATAATTCATAATTTTATCATGATTACTAATTATATATACATAGTATATATTAACGATTAGATATTATGTATCAAATAATCGCTCATTATATAGATTTTCCTGTATAGAGATTACAAATTGAGATCTATTTCCTTTAAGTAAAAAATAACTTTCAAATAATATATAATATATAATATATTAATAAAAGGAGTTTCAAAGTTTCAAATATGACAAATCTAAAACTAATAGATAATTATATAAAAGATATGTTAATTGTACATAAAAAACTAAAGAAAAGTAAAAAGTTTATATTTATTTCATTTAATTATTTCTAAATATGTATACACTTTTTGTTTAAGAATGCATTTATTAAGGCATATAATATTAATTAGTCCTTTTATATTAATTACTATTATTTAATCTTTAAATTGCAATATGTTTAATAATATAAATATCTATCTAATAAATCTAAATAATACATAACTATAATATATATATATATATATATATGTATATATAAACATAACTAAACATAATTATAGTGATTATAAATTGTGCTGATGTTATCAATACAATATTAACTTATAATTTTTTTAAACATTCATATTAATTATAAATTCAAATTACTTCTACTTTAATAAATTAATAAATTTAATAAATTATTTTTAATAATTAATATTATTTTTGCAATTTTCTTCAAATATTTATTTTTATAATAGAATGATTCTCAATTCTCTTTTTGCTTAATACTTTAAAATATTATAATATTATAATATTATATTATTATATATATTAAAATATTATGATGTTATAATTTATGATATTATTAAATTATTATAATATTATATCATAATTTACTATATTAAAATTACATTGTAATTTTAAGTATTAATATTGCAATAATTATAATTTTATCACAAACGAAAGTGATTTTATTATTTTCTAAGTTAATGTTGAAAATGACATTAGAATGGTAAAAGAATTTTAAACTTTATTCCACAAACGAGATTATAGAATTAACCTACATTCAATACATTTTCGCATATCTCGAGAACAGAAGTTTTTATCATTTTAGTATTACTTTTAGTGTTATCGGTTCCATTCAAAATAAAATTGCAATATGTGATAATTGAAATTAAAATATAATTGAATTTCAATATAAAATTACATATATTTTGCGACATTATCAGTATATAATAAAACAGAAATTTTATTTACATTTTTTACACTAAAAATTGAAACACATCATGATTAAAAAAGAAAATATGTTCGATTGAAATCCTTATCTTATTCGTGATTACATTAACGAGAACAAATACAGATAAGGAAAAAAAATAAGGGAAGAGGGAAAGAAAAAGAATAAAAATATTGAAATCAGTGTCATTTCCAGAGTGCCGCAAATAAAACATAAATAAAACATAAAGAAAGAAGAAAAAATCTAGAAAGATAGAATAAGAATTGACCATCAGCGCCATCTATTGAATTTAAAAGATATCTCTTCAAAGAATTATCTTTTTAAAATTACTCAAAAGATGACATTGATCATCAATTTTTACTCTACTTTATCCTGTTTTGAATGCGCATAATGACTAATAATATTCACTTTGTTATTAAATCATATGAAGAATAAATAAAAGTGCTTGCATCATGCATTATGTTTTAAGGTAGAAAATGAAAATTTTAGAGGGAAAAGTAGTTGCATTGGGTTCACAAGGTAAATTTTATTTGAAAATAAGAAAATAATTGATTATAATTTTATTAATTTTCTTTCATTTATTTTATATTTCATATTTACCTCCTATGTATATATATATATATATACATATATATATTTATATATATACATATATACATATATATATTTATTTCTTTTAAAATATTCTATATTACATATTTTATATAATCTTTATCAGTTTTTTAATTTTATAAGAATATTAAAAAATATTTTTAGGTTAACCCATTGTTTATAATATTTTTAATAATTATTAAAAGTTATTTAATTTTTATCAATTTTTTCAGGTGTTGGTAAGACAAGTATAATTACGCATTATATTGGAAAATCATGTAATGAGCATTTGAGTCCTACAATTGGAGCATCATTTTTTACCTGTAAATTAAATGTGGAAAATGCAAGAATAATGCTACGGGTACTATAATATTTATAATATTAATTATATATTTCAAATATTTTTAAATTCATTATATTCACATAACTAATTAATAAAATATAATACATAATGAATATGCTTGAAATTTATTTTTAATTTAAATAATAATATGAAATATATTTTTATAATTAATAGTATGAAATATATTTTTTATATTTCTTCTTTTATTTGTTAAAATAGTGAATAAATTTAACATTGTTTAATAATTTATAAATATTTTTAAAATAACATTATATATGATATTAATAATTAATAATTATAATAAATATCTCTATTAAAAATTATTGAAATATTTATACTTTTTGAATACTTATTGAATATTTTTATTGGATATAGGTATGGGATACTGCAGGACAAGAAAGATTTAAGTCAATGGCACCAATGTATTATCGAAATGCTAATGCAGCTATGTTAGTGTTTGATTTAACTCAATACAATACATTTGCAGCAATGAAACGATGGGTAACAGAACTTCGAAGAAATGTAGAAGAAGTTATGACATTAGTCGTAATTGGAAACAAATCAGATTTAACAAAAGAACGCCAAGTTGATGCAGAAGAAGGTAGAGTTTATGCTACAAAAATTGGTGCAAGTTATCATGAAACATCAGTTCTTAAAAATGAAGGAATTAAAAATGTATTTCTGGCTATTGGTAATGGTCTTCTTAAATTATCTTCAACCGAATGTGATTCTACATCAATCAGAACATATGAATCAACAAAATTGAATTGGAACAATACAGATATGTTATCTACACCAATTATCGAGGAAAGTGCTCAAAATCTTAATATTGCTCATGGAATGCAAGAAAGACCATATGCATGTTGCTAGTCTTTGATTTTTTATTTTGATTTCTAAAATATGAAATGATAAAATTTGTATTGTTTTTTAATAATTATTTGAGATAAAATCTAAATCTTTCTTTTATGTAAATATGCACAAACATAAATGCGAGCATTCTTATTGATTCAAAGAAATATATCTATTAATTTTTTTGTTATAAATTTTGATTTCATATATGTTAGCATTTCTAATAAGTTTTTAAAAAAAATAAAAAATATTTTATGCTTTAACTGCCATATTGAATGCTATTATAAGATAAATGTTTATATATTGCCATTAATAATGATATTTATTATTATCAAATTAAATTGTACATGCTATTTATTTCTTAATTTGAAGCCTGGTTCTAACGCTTTTAATATATGAAATTTATTCATTTAATACAGTATTATATAGTATATATATCTACAATAAAGCAAATAAAGGAATTCTTGTGCTAATAAGTACGGGTGAGGTGTATCGTAAAGTGAGGTGAGTCATTCATTCTTTGGGCCAGGCTTCGCGAAGCGTAACGCATCCCACAGCTTTGTTTATGTCTAATTTGTCTCACTTCCGTTATATAAGTATTTCTTTAGTATATCTTCAGTTGTTAATTCATAATACTGATGATTCATTCTATAAGAATTCATTAAAAAAAATTATATTAATATAGATGACGATTTAAAATTATATTATAATTCAAAAATATGTTTGATATTAAAATACAAGTTTATATTTATTATTATATTCTTCTCCGATCTATTTCCGATCATTGATTTATTTTGTATAATTTCATCTGTACATAATTATAGACACAAAGTAAAGTTGTATTGTAAAGTAAAATAATTAGTCCCATTCATTCTATACGATTAAGTTGCGTAAAGAAAGAAGCGCGCTATTTGAACTTGCGTTATACATGTAACTGCACAAGAGAACAATGTACCTACTGCGAATGCACATTGAAAGAATTGCTTCGTGTCTATGAGTGTCTAAATCTACAATAGAAGAAGGGAAGAAACGGACAAAGAAACGTCTCTAACGTAATAGCGGCTTTAGTGAATTCTCTTTGCGTTTTGTATAAGAGAGAACTATTGTTCGTTAGTATTCTCAGTCAAGTTTAGATCGTTGAATGTTTCAGAAATCTTATTGGAAAACTATTTTAATTCAATTAAAGTATATATATATCTAGTGTAAGATGTATGATTGCGCTCTCTGATATTGTTATGAAGTTTTATAGTAACAGTGAATATAAATTCAAAAATTCCCTATTTTTAAACTAAATTTTTATTCAATTATTTTTTCAAATAATTATAATAAATAATAAATCGATTAGAAGAAAAATTCAAATTATTGATCAATTATTAATATTAAAATGTTCACACTGTGTCGTATATCCTTGCCACTAGTGTTTCAAACTTTCAATATTCTTCAACAATGTTTATATATTTTATGTCTTACGATTGATAATCGTTTAACACCTATTGTGAATGGTAATTCATATTAATGAATTCTATATTTGAATAAGATATAAAAAATATATATAAATTATGTAAGGATAAAGATAAATATAATATAAAGATAAAAATAGATTTTTGCTTTAGATTGTTATACAAGAATATCCATTGGTTCTAAATTACAAGATATGGACATTGTATTACGGAATAATGTTATAAGTTTAACGGAATGCGAAGAATATTGTTTAAAAAATAAACATGTTTGCAATGCATTTTCATTCGGGTAGGATATTATTATTTCATATCGTCGATATTCATTGAATTTTAAAGAATAAATCAGAAATTATAGAAAATTATATATTTTTCTGTTATTTTTAATTTTTAATGTTTAATTTTTTTTTCTTCTTTTAGTGTTGGTGTGAAAGGTAATAGTACTTGTTTGATTAGCTCACAGATACCGGTGTTAGAAAATTTAGAAACTCATCCGGAATACGATGTTTATGCAAGAAAGCGACAAGATTCATTATCGTGTGATTTTGATCGTATATATAGAAATTTTAATCATAAAAATGGAAATCATCTAATGAAAATAAATAAATTGATTAAAAAAGAATTTATGATAAATAACGACAATTCTTTCTCAAAATTATTATCAAAATCAGAGCCAATATTATTACCACCACACAATACACTATCATTTTCAAGGTAATACTTTATATTTACTCTTATAAATACATAAGTTGTTTATTCTATAATCGCGAACAATCCGTTAAAATAGAATTATTAAGAAAGAAATTAGTAATTTGATATTGATTAATTAATATGATTATTCATAATATCATTCTATTTTCATTTATGCAATCGTTATTCAAGATGTAATATTCATAATTCTCTTCCATTTAACTTCATTTTAATATTTTCACACAGAATTCTCCATTTCCTTTTTTCTTATCTCTATACATTTATGTAAATAATATACATATACATATATATATCTTTACAATATCTTTATTACCATTCTACATTTTTCTTTGTATTATTTATACTTCTTTTTCTAAGCATTGTGAATTGTGTGATTAGTATGCATTTAATTTAATTATTGAATGCAATAATTTCAATCAATTATAAAAGGATTTGTTTGAAATTTCAAGAAACAAAAATGACATGGAAAATTATGGGCCCATTGGTACTTATGATTTATTCATCAATCGTGATAGATATTCTTTTTCTGATGATAATCGTAATATCCTGGATATTATTAAAAACAAAAATGGAAGAATCCCAATCGATGATTTCGGTAAGTTGTAATATAATTTGTACAAATATAATATAAATGATATAAGTTATACTGTATTGTTATAAATTAATTTATATTTATATATAAATTTGATAAAAGAAATAAATTTTTATTTTAAAAGAAATATTATTATTTTTTAATAATTTTTTAATAATTAGTGTTTTAATAAATGTTTTCATTATATTAAAATAGAGAAGATAATGAATTATTGATCTTCTCTTCTTCTATTTGTTTTTCTTATAACTTTTTTTATTTTGCCTTTAATGCAAATGCCATGAGACTACTTTCTTAGAAATAACAATTAATCGATATCAAATGTACACGTAAATCATTGATTTTTTTCAAATTTTATTCTATAATTAAAATGAGCTAGCTGAAATAATTGCATCTTGTATCCTTGACGAATCTCCAAGGACGT
Source organism: Apis cerana (assembly GCF_029169275.1). NCBI lineage: Eukaryota > Metazoa > Arthropoda > Insecta > Hymenoptera > Apidae > Apis > Apis cerana. Next base: position 2,576,960 of record NC_083864.1, on the reverse strand, counting down.
AAATAATAAAACTTGTTCGACTTTAAAGTAACATCATTTTAACGTCATTACACATAAGTATGAAAATTTTTATATTTAAATGTTAATAATTAATTTTTAATATTAAAAAAAATTACAAAATCAAATTAATTTTTCGTTTTATAAATAGACGCGAATAATGAAACAGGAAAAGCAATAGATATAAAAAATAAGTAATTTATTTTCAAAATAATAGACAAGCAATATAAATATAATTGTTTTGTTAAATTGTATAATTATTTTATAAAGAGAAAAGTATTTGTGAAAACAAATGTTTGAATATTAAAAACTAATCTAAACAAATCTTAACAATCAGATGTCCCTTCCCTACGTGTGAATATTTCCTCCCACTATTGCAGCTAAAGCGTTCACTTTTCTATAAAATCATGCACAACTGTAATTTCACCATCATTTTTTACACGTTTTACTGTTTTCATCTTACATATTTATACACATCTTCGACATTTCTTTAAAGGTGTAGTGTTTTCTGTTGATATTTATTCATCGATTAATATTCATTTCAAATGTATCCATGATAAATGTAATAATTTAAATTTAATAGTTCAGCATCGGTATAATCGATTGGAAAGAATTATAATTATGAAAATTAATTTTTGTGTTTATTATGAAAATCATTGTGGGAAGAAAAACAAAAAAAAATTCAATTGTTGTTTCGAATAACATATAAAGAAAAATTTAAATTAAATTCTGCCTGTGTTGATAACTTGATAATTAAAAAAGAAAATGAAAAATGAAAATTCAAATATGTTCACAAAATCATGGTTTTTCAATTTTCTCTTCTTATTGTTCTTTCTTCATACAATCCATAGTTCAACGATCTTGAAGAGAAGTAATAACGATGATTTCACACGTAAGTTTATAAATAATAGAATGTTAAAAGTTTAACAATTTATTCACATGTATATTTTATATAAATAAATATTTTCTTATTAAAATATATTAATTTTACATACATCAGTATACCATATATTATATATAATATACATTTAAAAAATTTAGTTATGACTTGTCATCGAAAAGTACAACCTGGCAAGAAAATGATGGGATTATTCATTGAACGCATAATAAATTGTGAAAACTTACAAGATTGTTATCATGCATGTGATTATGAAAAGACTTTCGTGTGTAAAGGTTTTAATCATAGGTATATCTATTATAAATATATATTTTTCTACTTTTACTGACAAAGTACATATTTATATTAAAGATTAATATTGTGTTAAAAATTAAGTATTTTTCATTTTTATTTTTCATTATTGAGATTCAAAGAATATATAGTGACAAAATCAAATATCAAAAAATCAATAATTATCTCAGTCAAAATATATCATTATAAGTCAAGTATAATAGATCATAATAATATTTACTTATCATTCGAGGAGATACAATACTAATTCGAAATGTACATGCGAACTGACGTCAACACCATATTCTTGTATGGATATTGATGAAGATTTCTTAATCGATTCTCATTATGATTACTATGAGAAGATTGAAAATTGCCCTTCTTCGACGTGGCGTGATAGTGGTATATCCCATTGGAAAGACCATATTAAAAATTATAAACAAAGTGATGATCAAAACACACGGTTCGATCATGAGAGTAATATTCATCAAGAAACTTATTCATCTAATCGCGAATTAGCTAATGATTTTTCCAATGGTCCCTCACGTTCTGGCAAACAATCTCATTATGAAGATGGTAAATAATTCTGCATATGTATGTGTATATGACAATTATGAAAGAAATCTGATTACAATATAATATATTGATATTGTATAAGGATTTTTTCTTTTTACCTTTATTTCACACTATTTCTGAACTTCAGCTATACACGAATTTAATCGATATTTATTATTTAAATATCTACTATTATATTTTTGATATTAAATAGTCTATTAAATGTGTGAGAAACGTGATAGAAAAGATATTTTCTTTTGTATTTTGTAGGTTTCATGTCTCGTTATCGTGATTTAAATTGGAATCGCAATTGGAAAAATCCACATTCTCGTTATTCCAATATTATTAATGACAATACTTTTCCTAGTTCTCTTATTAATTATGACAAAGAATATTCGGATATAAGATCCTCTCCAGTTTCCTCACGATTCGGGGAACACTCTTCGATACAAGAACATTCCATTCCTAATGAAGATGAACGATTTCGTGGAAAATTTTACAATTATGGAAATACATTCGCTTATAATGATAATTACATGTCCGCTCCAAGAGAATCATATTACGAGAAACATGAAAATTTACAAATGACACAAAAATGTTCAATAAAAATTGTTTCGGGTTCAAAATTAAGCAGAAGTATTTTACGAAAGACTTGCATCACACATGATTTGCAACAATGTGAAGAGTTTTGTATCAATGAGACAGATTTCTCTTGTAAAAGTTTTGCTTACAGGTAAGAGAAGATGAATAAAAATTTTTAAGCCAATATTTTCATGTAAATATTTTAAATTTAACGAATATAATGATCGTATGTCTCCATCAAATTGTTTTTATCATATTAAGAATTCAATAGCTAAGATTCAATTATTTTATCACAGTTAAATATTAATCATCTCGTATAATTTGAATAAAAAAATAGATAATTTGAATAATTTGAATTAAATAATATTACATTATTGATATATCATTATTTTATTTTATTTTATCTATTTGTCTATATTTTTTTTTTCTATTTCTTTTTTTTATTCCATATAGATACAACATAGTAACTACAAATCCTACTGATAATTGTTTACTGAGCGAGCATTCCTATCAAGATCTAAATTTTTATACGGATCTTGAACCAAATCGTGATTACGATAGTTATGGATTAACGTCAGACACTAAAATCTGTCATTTAAAAAAATCAGCAAATCGATATCCTTCGGAAGAATGTTTCTCGAGGATTAGAAGTGGATTTAACATGCCGATAGACATTACGAAAAAATCACTGTTCGTTCAAGATTTTGGAGAATGCCAACTTGCATGTACTACGTCACAAGAATTTATTTGTAGAAGTTTCGTTTTCAAATATACAATGATTAATCACAAGGTAGATAATCACGAACACCTATCATCAAACTGTTTCTTAAGTGATTGGCCGGCAGAAGAAATAAATCCTATCAATATGCCAGATATGGATGGTGCTGAATTATATGAAAGAAATATACTCTCTCGCGGTTGCGAAATGTATCCTTTACCATTATCAATTCCAAATATGATTACTTCATATGGCAAAGAATTCTCTCCAATGCATATGAATCAACTTTGTTATTCCGAATATCATAGACCATGTAAATTAATGTCTCATGCAATAGTATCTGCATCACGAGCAGTTACAAAGTCGGATTGCCTGAATAAATGTTCGATAATGAGAAATAGCGGCATGATACCTTGTATGTCATTCAATTATATGTAAGTAAATAAATGAGTATTAATATATATATATTTAATATCGATTTTTTTTATAATAATTGTCATATAACTTTGTTTGCAGTATTACTATCGATAATGCACAAAATAATTGTTTTCTAAGTGATATATCGATACGAGATCTAAGACCAAATTTAGATTATATTCGTGACAATGATCACATGTTATATACATGGAAAGAGTTTGATCCATACTGTAGTTTAACTGCTTTCAATATGATAAATGCAACACCAAAATATGAAAAACATGGCGAATTATATCCTAATACGTTCAATTATCCAAATACTCAAAAGATATTAGATCGTGAGAGAATACATAGTAATAGACCGATTTTTTATTCTCCTGCTCAATGGAAAAACAAATTTAGAGATGAAAACTACGAACAAGATTATAAACATAAATTGTTTAATGGGAATAACAATCCTCCTTTTGAATCTGATAATTTAGAACATGAAATTTTTTACTGTAAGTAAGAAAAACAAAACAAAAAGTGAATATATTTTTAACTTAAAAATATTAACTTATATTCAGTCTTTTTTTTTTCTTTTTTACACGTTACAATAATTAGCAAATCAAATTTCTCCATTTCGTCGTTATACGGTAAATGGTTATCCTTGCAAAAACGGAACCACATGTCAACAAAATGAAATCACAGGATTTTGGTCTTGCGAAACTGAAAATGAACATGGTAGTTGGGATTATTGTTGCGAACCTAATCATCAATGTGGATTTTCTCAAGGATACCATTATCCTTGGTACAATTTATATCAATTTTAATTCTTTTTCTATTTAAAAAAACAAATTTCATTTTTTTTTCTATATATATTTGTTGCAGGTGTCATGTAGGTTCTAATGAAGATCAATGGAGGCCTTGTAGTGAAACATATTATCCATATTATCATGCAATGGATCATTCAACTTATCGTCAATCAATCGCACGTCATTGGCCAATGATTTATTTTCATGAAACATCACCTCCAAATTGTTCTACTAATCATTTTAATATTAAGGATTCATAAAAAATCATAATAAAATATCTTTTAATAATAAAATATAAAAGTAAATATATTATTTATCGTTTATGTATAATATTTTAATTTTTATTATATAATTTTACCACTAATAGATTTTTTTAAATAATAATATTAATAATCAATTCTCTCTTTACCAAATAATAAAAATAAAATAAAAATATCTTTTGTAAAAATATACTTCGACACTATTGTTATTTAATTAATAAATGAATAATTATAAAATATATAAGAAAATAATGAATATAAAAAAAAAATTAAAATATTTGCAAAAAAGTCTGTTATTATATTATATATATGTACATAATATTTATATAATTTTATATAGAATATATATTATATGTCATATAAAATATATTAAGAAGTTTAAATATAATATTACAATAATAATTCTATTATATTTAATTTCTATTATCATTTTTTTTATATTTGATTTAATATTAAAAAAGATAATTAAAAATAATTACGTTGCTAGGTGAATTATATGCTATAAAATATATATATTCATATTAGATTATATATATATTTACTATAGTATATTTATATTTATCTCAATATTTACTAAAATATTTTAATATTCAATAAAAAAAATAGATATTTTAAATAAACGAAAAAATATATATATATATATATATATATACATATGTATTACTATGAATTAAAAATTAGTATAAAATAGTTTGTTCGTTATAGAGGTCGCTCGTATCTCTTACAACTTATATGTTCATTGTTGCCCTATTCATTGTCTTATTATCATTGTGTATTTGCTGCCGTGATCATCGTTATGTTATCAGTTTCGTAAGTGAACTAATATGTATTAACAAAGTATTATTATGCAGTGCTGTGAATCATTACCATTGTTTTCGTTATGGCGGCGTCACCGGCGTCGCCATCATAGTTAATTTTTGAGTCGATCAGTGTCATCAGAGGAAAAGAGTCATATGAATAAAAAAATCAAGAAATTTTGTGATTATTCTAGTATGAAATCCATTTTAGTCTATGAAGTGTGAATGTATTGTCAATATTGCTTGCATAAGACAGGCAACTGTGTACAGTGAAATTTTAGTTGAGTTAAATGTATGTTACTCTCTGTAGGAAGTACCGTACATTTTCGAAAAATTGTTCATTTTACAAAAATGCCAAAAAATCGATTGGTTACACGTTCAGTAACGAACAGTCGACCACCTCATATGACTTTAAATTTGGAGTGTACAGAAGAGCCTCTTAGTGAAGCTCAATTAATGTTACGATTGGAACTCAAAGAAAATTATGATAGAGTATGTTTTTTTCGTTTTCTGAATTATCTTTTTAGTTTAATTTCATATAATGGATTAATTTTTCATTTACTTTAGGTTGCTGCTACTTTAGAGGAATTGGTTAAAGATCATGGAGGTAAATTGGTATGCCAAGCAGGCAATGTCAACGGTTATCAATATACATTGTAGGTATCATTTTCTACATAGATGTTATCTTTTTGCAATTGCTGCTCTTTTAGCAAACTCAGTGTTTGTATCTTCTCGTATACCAGGCCTTCAAATCCTGCACAAACAACGGTTAAAAATAATCCTCAACCTATTGTGAATGTAGTAAGTATTATGTTATGAATAATATATACATATATACATATAGATTTGTATAATATACTATAATATTAACGCCATCTTTAAAAATAATTTAATAATTACAGAATCAAAATAAGAGTCAATCTATTAAGTTGAATGTATTAAATAATGCAAATGGATCTCAGGGTAATATACAACTTGTTGTGGATTCACGAATGGGAGTTATTCTTGGATCTGTAGCTCAGGCTCAAGGTAAGAGAATTTTTGATCATTGTTTATATATCAAATATAATATCAATATAATACATCATGTAATATATCAAGTATAACAAATTTTAGGAACTACTATAACAAATGTTTCATCAAGCTCAGTATCCACATCAGCATTGACACCAGGATCAACATCCACATCTACAACTACAGCTATATCTTCTGTTACACATTCTCAAACAGAAAATGTATCAAGATTTTATCATTTCATTGTTTTATAATTAACAAGTTTTATAGTTAAGTGTAAAATTAAAAACTTTTTTTATTATTTATTTTCAGTATAAATATACCCGTTCCGGACGTAGAACAAAAGTGCTCCAAGTGCAACAATCTGATATAATAGAGGAAGTATGTTATATTTAAATATTATTTTATTTAAAGTTTTTTCTTTTTTTTTTTTTCTTTTGAGGAACTGATTCCATCTTACATTAATCATATAGCCTACACTAGTCCCTCGAGGAAGACAAAAGTTGGGTTGCTCGACGCACGTTGTTACACCAAGTAAGTTTACTTTTATATATATTTGATATGATAAATAGCCTAATTTATAGGTTAGTATATGTTTATGTTAATTAAATTTAATATTTTAGCTACAACCAGCCCGCAAGGTGTCACTAATCTTAGAATTAAAACAGTAAGTAAACAACAGATTACACCAACGGTGTCTTCAACATCAGCAACTATAAATGCGACTACAGGAACGACAACGCCAACAGTAACGGCAACAACAACAACAAGACTGGCAATTACAAAGCCAACTGAGCATACGAGTATCGGTGGAATATCAGTCGGAAGTAAAAATGCAGGTAAGAAAAAAATTTGAATTATATAAATTATGATTGTTGATATATGTCTTTAATTATATTGGCTAAAAATTGAATAATTTTTTAAAAATATATAATTTTTTCACAATAAATGTAATAGATAAATGAAATTTTACAATTTTAATATCATTTATTTTAAAATTTAGCTTGCGATCAAATTGATGAGTCAAAGAAAAATCTTCCAGATGGAAGAGAAGTAACTTTCAATAAAGTAAATGGAGGCAGAACATTTCCTTCATTGGTTGTTGTAGCTAAACCAAATCTTCGTACAAAGGATATTGCTCCACAAGTAGCTCAAAAAGAAAGATCGGAATTAGGTATTTATTAAAATGAATCAAATTATTGATTTTTATTTTTTATTTTTACATAAATTATTAATTCTATGTCATTTCTATTTCAGATATAAAAGTGAAGAGCGTACTTATGTTCTCAGCTACAAAATTTGCTGAATGGTTGATACAGCAAGGGTTAGTAAAATCCGAACAATATTGTACACAACATAGTAATAATTATCAAAGGAAATTAGGAATGTATAAATTGAAATTAGGAATGTATAGTGATCAAGGTACATTTCCATATTCGGGAGGATACGTTTGGATCTCAAGTTGTTGTCCAGAACGTTTTGTTTCCGTTTTTTCCGGCTCAATTTTTGAAGGTGCTACATATACACCTACCGTTCTTCTAAAATTAATTTATCATTGGGCATGTCAAACAAATGTTCAAAATGTTGTTTCTTGGGTAAAAGTATCTAATGTATATGTAAAAAATTTTTATACCCATTTACGTAGTGTTTGTACTGCTGCAGTTTGGGATAAAACTCGAAAAATGGGAGGTAAAAATTCCGTGATACAAGTTGGTGTAATTAGTTTAGGTACAACATCACAAGATGGAAATTTAAGGCAAGTGAAAGTCGAAGTGCTTGGTGTATTGGATTATGCTACACTCGATTTAAGATTAAGAGCATGTGATCCAGTGCAAGATGGTGATAGATCATATAAACGACGCTTTAATAATATTTTACATCCATTGAAAGAATGGGTACATACTGATTCAAAAATTATGACTGATTTCACCGTTGATAAAAGCACACTTGAAGAAATGGGTTTTAATCATGTAACACAATCGGCATTTTCTGATCAAAGTCCTCGAAATTTCATGAGCAATTATCACATTATGGAATATTTAAGAAAAATTGTTCCAAGAATGTTTCAAAATACTCTTAGTTTGCTTAGTAGACAAATGATACAACAATTTTTAGATGAATTAGTATGGAGAGAAATATATGGATCAACTGCTGCTCGAGCATTTGACAATATTATTGGACACATTGCGGAACAAACTAGAATTGATTCAAATGAAAGTCTTTTAGATCGTTTAACTAAAATAGCTGCTAATCCTTTTCATAATTGGTCTTATTCAACTGCAAATCCACCACCATTAACACCACTTATGACAATAAATAAAGAAGAAATTCATTCGGGCTGCGAAGTTTTAGTTTCAACTAGTAGCAATATTATGCAACAGCAAGAGACATTACCTTCCATTCAAATAACAAAATCCGGTTCGAAAAGAGGACGAAAAAGAAATCTAGCAACAGCAATTAGCCCAGAGCCTGATCTGAAAAAAAGTTTTGATTCAAAAGGTACTAGAGAAAAAGATAAGGAATGCAAAAACGACCAGATACAATTGCAAGAATTTTATTATGCTACAATGGAAGGCGAAAAAACGCTTCTTTTAAAAGAGTATAAATCATCTTTATACTTTAAATGCTTTCTTTGTCCTACAATGATGCGTTCAAATACAGATGTGATGGAACACACTATTGGTCATGTGCCACCACAAGTACCAGGACAATCAAATTCTCCAGTTTGTAGGTATTGTTGCACAGCATTTTCTTCTCAACATCAGATGATTACACATGTTACAGAAGCACATAGTAGCTTTGGTCATTCTGATAGCGACATGGTTGTTTGCGCCATTTGTGAACAAAAATTTGGAAACAGTGGCCTTCTTATAAATCACTTATCATCAATGCATTGTCCTTCGGAAATGCCCTATCGATGTGAAACCTGTGGTTATCGTACTTCGAGTCATAAGGATGTTATTGATCATTTTTATCGGGTTCATGAAAAAGGTGAAGGATTACAGTGTCCTTATTGTTTGAAAGTAATAGGTTTTGTAAGAAACGGTAATCCTAATGTTACCAGCGTTCATGCATTTTTATTACATATGCAAAGGCATGTTATCAGAAAGGAACAAGGGCGAGGAAATAAATGTTCAAGATGTTGTTTATGGTTTAATCAAAAAAGTTCATTAAAAATTCATCAAAGAGAATTACATGATTCTGTATCTGGTACAAAAGTTATTCCATATTCAAATGGCAATAATGGAATTATGATTTCAAAACAAAGGTTTCAAAGTAGACGATATGAAATTGATAGTCCTATACCAGAATTACCATGTGATGAAAAAATCAAAAAATGGATCACTGGTCCAGTTATAGTAAATATTCCATTTGATGAACATCTATCTTGTCAAGAATGTGAGGAAGACATAGATGAACAAGATCATTATCCAGGTGAACAAAAATGTCAATTATGTTGCTATGTAACTTGTTGTTGGCGTGCATTTAAGGAACATCAACAACAAATTCATAATGAACGACCAATGACAAGTTTGGTAGTTCCTTCTCCTCTTATTAATATTCCATTAGATAAAAAACTACAATGTTCGTGTGGTTATGCAACAATTGATGGAAATCAATTAGCAACACATTTAATTAGATGTAAAAAAATGTCTGCCTATCCAGTGGAAGATACTGCACCGTCCGGAATGTTAAATAGTTTGGGTTTAGTCCCAAAAAATAATTCAGATGAAATAGATATTGATGTTAAAAGGACTAATTTACGTTAAAGTACAAGTGGAATACAAATTTTTAAATACGTCGATAATATCGTAAATAAATAAATCATTTAAAAAATGATTTAAAAATATTAAAAGAAAAATAAGTTACACAGTGTGTATAGTATGGATCACAAGTATAGTGAGGTGATAGTAAGTAGAAAATTATAAATGTTTTGATTTTCGAAAAAATAAACTTAAGAACTTGAATATTTTATGCATTTGAATTATGCTCAAGTTCCTTCTTAATGTTTTTCAACGATCGAAACATTTATATTTAATCTTTCATTTTCTTACTGTAATTTCACTATATTCGTAGTTATGTACTACATATAATTGTAATAGAATAACTTACTTGGGTAAGAATATTATAAAACATAATAAAATGGAAGTAAACCATAAATTGAATCAATTATATGTATCATATATCGATACGTTCATTTTCATTTTTATTTCCGAAATTCATATTCTGTTATTATCTATTTTTATTAGAGAAACGGGAATAACAATAGATAAAATTTTCATTGTTCATCAATTAAATATCTATAGTGAAAATCTTTTTAATGAATGAAATTTAAACACTTTACATACTATACAATCTATTTCTTAGTTTGCAAATATTATCATAATGATTAAACATATTTTTATTGAATTATGTTTTACAATATCATTATTACGTTTATATTGCTGAGTTGTACCTTTATATGAAATAATAATAAATTGTTGTTGTATAGAAAGTATATATATGTATTGTACTTCCAGTTTAAAAAAATGTGTTTAAGCAATTATGTGTGTACATATGAAGATTTATTCTTTCTTTAATTCTTCTATATATTATAGAATAAAGTACAAATTTATTTTTTAATTTTTTATTTATCAAGGGTGTTTTTTTTCCATATAATAGGAATATGAATAATTTTTTTAATTCCAATAATGAATGTAGCATACATATATCTTTATGTAATCAACTGTATAAATACAGTATACAGTAATAATTAATGAAACACAAAGTTCTATTTTTAACTGAAAAAAATTAAGGCAAATTGGACGATAATGCATTAACATATAATAATTCATTATTTATTCTGTATTTATCTATATTTCTATATCAAGCTATAAACACTTTTTTTCTTTTTTTCTTTTTTTTGTAATATTTTACTTTTTTTTATGATTTTACAATCATGTCATTCATTATCGAGTCAACACTATAGAACGCATTTACTAAAACAAACTACAATGTTAATTGATTGGGATTACCAAACATTTTAACTATAATCATAATCATTATCATTAATTGCTATTATCATTACAAACATTAATTGTATATAAACATAATAAAGAAAAATTGATTTAATTGAAATTACAATCATTGTTGTCAATGTATAATTTATTACTTAAATATATATGTAAGTATTATAACAAAATATTTTAAATATAATTTTTTAATTATGATATACTTGGTTATTTTTGTTTTTCATCTCATTCCAAAACATAATTATATTGAAGTTTTATGAATTATGTCACAAGTTAGTATTTTATTTAAATTAATCTTTATTAGAAAGATAATGAATTTTAATAATGATACATTATGTAAAAAAATATAAACTAAACAAAAGATATTTACTTAAAGACAACCAAATGCTGGTTGAGCATTGTTATATAACATGTATGTATGTGTATACAATAATAATACTTACAAATAATAAGAAAATATATAATAATACAGAATAAAACGCGGTAAAACCCAATTTAATACAATTAACATTGAGATTTATTAATAATAAATTTTTGCGTAATTTGACCTTTCATATTCAGTTTTACGATTTTGAGACCGTCAAATTTTTTACGTGGGAAGCTTCGTCAGCTGTTTACATGCTCTTAATATTGTATTCAAGAGGATTAATCGACATTTTCGCCTACATTGTATTATGTTGGCAATCTACATACCCGACTATTAGTTTCGGTTTTTTTATTTCTTCGTATCTCTCCCCATATATTTTCGTACTTGCTTTCATACACACACGCGCGCGCGCACATATACACATGCATATATTCTCTCTATATATATGTACGTATACATATAAAGATTTCCCTTAAATTTAACGCCAAGGTGCATAATGCTAAAAATGTTATTTCTAACATATTTTACATACTTTACATATTTCAAAAGTATTAACTTTTTTATTGTAATAATTTGTTTTATTATTATAGCAAGAAGAATTTGAAATATCTATTTATTTTTTTTATGAAATTTTTATGAATTTAATTTCTTAATAATAAACACAATAAAATTTACTAAAGGAATTAAAAAGGAAAGAACATCATTTATAATTTAGGGCATTTAATCCTTTGCGTTCCAAACTTTTTTCGTTCGAACCAACAACTTCAGAGGATTCCCGCACCCATTCGGTGAATTTCTTACAACTAACTTAAAATGATTTCACACATAAATTAACATATAAATTATCAAGATACATCCTTGATTTATCAGGGCAAGTATCACAATAAAATGTCGTTTGATCTTTATTCGTTGAGACCAAACCTTACAAATCCAATAAAGTGCTCTTACATTCATTATCTTATTCTTATTTTTTCTTCTCTTATTATATTTCTATTTTCATCACTATTTTCCTTCCCTTGTCAATTTCTTAATGGATAGAAATAATTTTGTTCAATAATAAAAAATCAAATTTGTCTTGAACTAATTTCATATTCTATTATCATATTCTATCTATATTCATATTCTATCTCATTATCATATTCTATATTAACAAAACTCAAAAATTTTGAAAATATTATCATGACTCTCAAACTCCGATCCGCAATCACGGTCTAATTTGAGATGAAAAAAAATATAATCATTTGACAATATATTATTTAATATTATATATTTTATTAAAATTAAAAAGAACTTGGAAATTTATTTATGAAACGATATTCTAAAAAAAATCGAACATAAATAAATATTGTTGCCATTCAAATTGCCACATCAATCTAAATGATGTTGAAGAGTTACTTCTAGAGTTATCACATCAAACTAACTGGTGTCTGAGAGTCACCATTGGAGCGCAAAGGGTTAAATTGTATAATGTAATTTTTCTTTCATGCTGAGATGTGGCCGTAGAATACATACATTTCCGTTTAGTGTTCGCCCCTGTAATTGAAAAAAATCAACAAAATAAAAAAATGAAAAAACAAAGATATTTGAAAATAATAAGGATTTATATGAATAATTAAATAAGTAGAAAAAATAAAAATAAAAAATTACCAATGATTAAAAATATATTATATTTTTAATAAATATAATATAAAAATTAATTGAAATAATAATTTTTTTCAAAAAAAAAAAAATACCTGTGCGTTAAATTTGAAAGAGAAGTTGAGCTTCTGGTTGACTACTCGATGGCATAGAGCATGTAGAGATTGCCAGCATCACTGCCTGGTGGTACCAAGGAGTGAGTCGGCGGTAGAACACTGAAGCCCAAAAACATGAAGGTACGAACCAGCATTGCTAAACCATAACAACAAAATGTTTTAGACGAGAAATTTTTTCCTCCATAATCATTTTCATTGGAGTCAAAGAACGGTTGACGACAAGTACCTCGATCCGCTCTGTCTTTACGCAGACAAATGATGATATTTATACATCGTAATGTTTCTTCAGCATACTCCAGGAGAGAAACGAAGCCTTCTTTTGAACCTTCAGGTAAAAGGCAGCTTGGCACGCGAATATAAAGACAACGACGCCATACTACTGTTTCCCATTCAACAGATGTGCTTTCTGTCAAATGCAAAGTAAAAGTTAAGCGCAATGATTCGCTATTTCGTACAGCTTTCAATAATTCATCCTCCTAAAAAAATTTAAAATTATATAAATTAAATAAAGTTTAAAATTATATAAATAAACTTTGCTGTTTTATAATTTATAATTATAATTAACAGTAATATTAAAAGAGGAATAAATTTTATTTTATAATTTATTTTATTAACTTTAAATATAAATTTCAATAATATTATAATCAATATTATATCAATATTATAAATAGTAAATAATAATCACAATATAATAATAAAAAGTAATTAGAATTAATAATTAAGGTTATATACTTGTACAATATGGGAGCTCACAGAGAGCTGACTCTGCTTGATCCCCACGCCGTGGCTCTCTGTGTTGACTGTAGATACAGACAATGCGGCATGGGGCACATCAGGACCACCACAGAGGCCCCACACCCAACGTTATACAATAATGTTGTTGAAATCTAGATCCTTCTTCTAAACTTTCATCCATACATTTACTTGACATGTCACTGTAATTCCATGTATTAAAACTAACTTTAATATTTCATACATGTTAAATATATTTTATTAGATATTTAAATATATTTATTAAATAAAAAGACTTTGATTAAATTTTATCATATAAATAATAAAAATTAGATATTTAATTCTTCTTATTAATTCTTTAATTCTTTTTTATTAATTTTACTATTAATTTTAATAATAATAAAAATCAATATTACAATAAAATTATTATTCAAAAATTTAAAAAATTTAAATAAGAAAGTAATTTTATTAATTTCTGAATAATAAATTTATATCTATATATATATTTATGAATAAATAATTTCATAAATAGATAATAAATAGATAAAAGAAAAAATTATATATATATATATTTTTCATTTCATTTCGTATTGTTTTTTAAATATTTTTAAAATCTTATCTTTATCGTATATGTATGCGTAAAATCATTAAAGTATTCATAAAATTTTAAAATTAACTATATATATAATAATACTTCATTAAATTAAAAATGAAATATTATTATAAATTAATAAGAAAAGAAAATTTTCATACATATTATTAAAAATTTTTTGATATTAAAGTCAAGTTATTTACGAAATAAAATTATAATTAATAAAATATAATAATTATAATATATATTATAATTAATAATAATAATAATAATATATATTATAATTATTATATATTATTAATTATAATATATTATATATGCTCGTAAAATTAAATATCATTGCTTATTATGTAGCGATCTATTATTTAAAATATACAAATATATAAAAATAATATTATAGATATTCAATTGTGAAAAAAAAAATTTAAACGTATTAAATAAACTTATTAATATATATTTGTTCAGTTTTATTTAATTATCTTTTATATTGCGATATGAAAATAATGGAATAGTTGAGTGAAATTCTTGATATTAAGTTAGTTTCTGCTTATTTGAAATAAATATTAATGAAATGAAATGATAAGTAATTATCATCAATATAAAATGGTTTTTTTTATCTAATGATAATTTTCTGACTGTAATTACTGATTTTATTAAAATTATATTTTGATTTTATTCTATATTTACTAATTGATATGTCTATATATATATATATAAGTACAGTAAGAATTATGTAAGAAATCTTTATCGTTTAACTTTGACATATATACGTATTATACACATATTAATACACGCATACAGCATGCATATATATAAAATAATATAAAATAAAATAGAAAATAAAATAGAATAGAACAGAAAAAATTTGATTTATTATATTTTTATGCTTTATACGCATAGAGAAAACAGCTGATATGTATAATGTA
This sequence comes from Apis cerana, assembly GCF_029169275.1. Lineage (NCBI taxonomy): Eukaryota > Metazoa > Arthropoda > Insecta > Hymenoptera > Apidae > Apis > Apis cerana. The sequence goes on along the minus strand of NC_083864.1, from coordinate 2,561,275 downwards.
TCGATGAATACGTGTTGTTTCTACGTCACGCAATGGATGTTCATGATTCACGTGGCAGTATACATAGTATAACAGAATAAATATTATTTCCGAAAAATTATGAAATATACTACAATTTCATTATTATTTTATTTTTCTCTCTTCTATTTTTGTTTTTATTGTCTTTTATTATATAAAATATTTTAATTTAAATATTATACTTATTTAATATATATTTAATATAATGAGCGCTTCATTAAAGAAAATATAACTTTAAACATGAACAAATTATAAATCTAAAGATTTTAGAATGATAGAAGATATTGTTATCTGAATTCTTAAAATTCGTTATTTAAATAAGTATATTTGTGATAAAATTTTTATTCATGAAAAAAAAATTATTTTGGAAATATATTATTAAACATTTTTTTAAAAACTATTCGACCAATAAAAATAATAAAGAATACATAAATACCAATAAATAGAATGTAAGATGGCGGTGATGAAATAAAGACAAATGGCGCAGTAGTCGCTACTTACCAATTGCTGGATATTAAACTTGGCATTATTATGCCTTTTTTAGTACTTTCACAATTACTTAATGATAGGCCGGAATTAATACTCATATTTCTTTCTTCGTAAAATTTTGACGGTTGTAATTTTACTTTCTCACAATGAAATCTTCGCTAGACTAGCGATTACTATCTGATAAAAAATTATCGTAGAATTACTAACACACAAGGCAACCGTACTACTCAAGCGAATGCAACGATACTGAAGCGCTCCTTCTTAAATGTCGACTTCATTCGATTTGTTTCGATTCGATATATATCGATTCGATTTAAATCGATTCATAATATTTTTATTTGTAATGTTTAATTTACACAGTAATAAATATTTATAATAATGTTAACATTTTTACATTTAACATGTTAACATGTTACAATATAAATTTTGACATTATTAAGAATGAAAAAGCTATTTTAATATGAAAATTGATATGTATATTTTTATTTAAATTTGGTCTCTGGGTTCATAACAGCATTACATACTATTTTTTTTTCAAATAATTAGATGTAAAAAAAAATATTTATTTTAAGTTTATCTATGTTTAAATTTCATCTCTAACAAATTTTATTTTTTTCGAATACAGTTTTTTATATTTATAATTAACATTTTTGAAAATAGAAACAAAGAAACAAAGAATTATTAACAAATATTAAAAATAATTACTTAAATTATTAAATTAATTACATGAATATTAAAAAATTTTTATATATATTGGGATTGAATTTTTTTTTTCTTTAAAATTTATATTAGTTTTGACTTTGAATATACCTTTTTATGAATTTCTCACATCAAGGCACAATATATGTATATTCATTATATCAAATAAACAAAAAAAGAAGATTCATGTTCTACATTTCTAATATAAAATAATATTGGGATAACTATTATGTATATAATTTTACATAATTTTGAATAATAAAAAAATACAATATAAGTAAATCAAAAAGATAAAAAATGTTTATAAAAAATTTTATAATAGATAAAAATTTTTCTGGTTAATAATTACTGCATCTATTAAAGTATAAATTTAACCGCACATTACTTGACGAACAAAATCTTCATAATTAATATTACCCTGTGAATCTTCATGACCAGCTAATAAAGTTTCAACTTCTTCATCACTAAGTTTTTCACCTATTAAAAAATAAAGATAATTATTTTGTAAATTACAAACTAAATTATACACTTAGTTTTGTATTAAATAATTAGGAATAAAAATATTTTTACATACCTAATGTAGTTAAAAGATGTCTCAATTCTGCAGAAGAAATAAAACCATTTCCATCTTTATCAAAGTGGCGTAATCCTTCTATAAAATCATCAGCAGTATCAGAAGTTCTAGATTTGCTTATAGCTTGATAAATTGGTAAAAATACTTCAAAACTAATACGCTCATCAGGTTTATGTTGATGAGTAAATTTCTTGACATCTGATTCAGTTGGATTTTGCCCTAAAGCACGTAATGCATCACCAATTTGAGCTACATGAATTTTTCCATCTCCTCGGCTGTCAAATAGTTGAAATGCCTCTTGAAATTCTATCGCAATAAAAAATTTTATAATTATAATTATTATAATTATATAAAATGAGTAAATATAGATAAATATCGTAAAGAAGTATTTATTCTTTAATATTATTTATTATATCTAAAAAATTATATATTCTATGAATAATAAATTTATTTACCCTCAATTGATGACATCATTCTGTTAGTTAATTCTTGATAACTACAACCATACATTGTGTACTTTATATATAAATAGGTACATATGTATATAAATTGTAATAAAAAAATTGAAATAAAAAAATAAGATTTCTTTTTTTAAGAAGTGAAACAATTAATAAATATGTGTAAAAAAAAATTTATACTATATTGCGTTTCATTTTCAAAGCAAGAATATAGAATATTAATAAATAAATTAAAATTTGTTTTTTTCTTAACACAATATATCTCGTTTACAACACAAATATATTAATAAAACAATATTCGGAAACGATTTAAAACGGAATATAAAGGCTCTACAGACGCTACGACGCAATGCTACTCGATTTCTGTCTTCGTTTCTTCTTTCCTGCTGCTATTTCTTTCAGGTGCCTAACCATAAAAGGAAATCACCGACACGTAAATCGATGTCACCAGGGTGGGTCTAATAAGGTAAACGATATTCTTGACCTAAATTGAACATCGAGTACAATCTGTCCGTCCCTCTTTAATCTTATTCTGTTTGATATCGCAAATGTCATTCGTATTTACTTACCTGCTAACTGATCCTCTGAGTAAGATGCCTGAAAATATGACGCATTCTTTTATTGCTACTTTTGTTTAAGTACATTTTTTGTAATAAAATAGTAAAAAAGCAAAGAAAAGAAAGTATATAAGAATACTAACCATTTTGTTATTTATCGTCAGAGACACACAATACGTATCTTTTTACAGTGAACGTATATATGTACACGTTTGACACAAGCGCTCCAATCATACTAAGTTTTTCAATCTAGTTATCTTCGAAGAATTTATATAGTCATCGGTTTTAGTGCAATATTATCAAAGTAAATAAAAATAATCAAGATGAAACTGAATTTTTAACAAATTATTATTATTTAGAATTTTTAGTAAATTCTAAAATATGTTTAGTTAAAATAATGATTAAAATAAAATAGTTAAAAATAAGAAACTAAAAAATGAAGAATAAATTCTAAAAATTATATTCATTTATAAGGTAAATGAGATAGTAATAATAATATGATATCAATAATTGAAACTGAAAATTTAGCTGCATTTATTCATAATAACTTATCGGTTTTTATAATATTATTCTTTAAAAATATGAAAATTTATTATTAATATTATATTTTTACGAACTTGATATTGATTTCTAATCTCGATGATTATATAGTTTCGGTTTTTCTTTGAAGAGGTTACTATATTATACTATTTTGTATATTTCGATATATTACATTGTACAATATAAATTTAAATTTGCAATATTTACAAGATTCTGATAAAATTTCTTATCTTAAAAATGAATCTAGAAGTAGAATTGTTCTATCACATTCAATTTTTAAAAAATATATTGCATAATTTTGGACAAAAATTAGATGATAAATTAGTAGATATAATTTTAATAGAGGAAAATTTCCTGTATATGAATATCAATATTCAATTTAATAATTTTGATTAATTATAAAAAATTATTGTATTTATTAAAAGAATTTATGTATGAATTTTGTATTTTTTGTCTAATATAAATTTTTTATACAGTTTAAAATTTTGTCGATGTTTATGAAGACAAAATCATTTAGAAATATTTAGAGAATGATTTTGAATTTGAAAATAGAATATAAGAAAATATACGACAGAAATGTTTGTACGACATTTTGTCGTCATGCGGATATTACTCATTTGCTTTGATTCAACAGTGCTGTAACTACGTATAATAGTACCCATTCAAAAATTATTCAATTTTTATATGAATTCGATTTTTTCATGTAATTTTGAATCATTCATAGATTTCTTTATAATTATCCTGTTTTTAAACAATTTCGAATATTAATAGTAATAAGAAACTACTTCCGAATGTTTATAAATAATAACATTTTATTTTAAATACTTACATATATATGTATTTTTATTTGATTTAAAAATATCAATCAAATAATTTTCTATATAAAATATCAAATATTTTAATTTTCAATATTAAAAATATCGATAATAAATATTAATTTCTATTTTTAAAAAAAAAGTCATTCTTATATCATATGTATATAATTAAAATTTTTATTTAATAGATATTTATAAAATTATCACAAATGTACATAAGTGTATTTAAGTATATTTTATCGAGTTCATCGATTTTTTTGAATATATTTGTACAACAAATTTTTGTGCGCATTTATGATTTGTCTTTTATAGCATTAGATATATATTTATGGGAGTGCATACAATTTTTCTGATAAAGTTTCTTAAATTGTGACAAAGAAAAGTGTCAAGTGATCGAGAAAAAGATATGTAACATATTAGTCAAAAGAAAAAAAAAAGAAAAAAAGAAATTGTTACAAATATTTCCATTATACATACTTTCAATTATGATTTAAATTAATCATTAACAATTATTAGTATTTAAAGTTGTGGTCGATTTCCATGAAGAAAAGTATATATTGCGTTCCTGAGTATAATGTTTGGAGTAAATGAAGTATCTCGAAGAGATTTATTTGTCATTGGACTAGTATATTTTCCACATAAAAACCATTCATTTATAGCTGCTTTCTCATATGTAAATCCATCTGAAATTAAGATGTTCGTTAAAATAATCATTTGTTAATAATTCTTAATTATAATTTTCATTTATATTACCAGAACATTGAACAGGTTCTTTCATTATTTCATGTGTAATAGGACATAAAAATTCGTGAGGTATTTCGGTATCGTCTATAGAAATTTCTATAGAATTATCATCTTCACGTTTCAACCAATACAATTGTGTTTTAAATGCTTCTACTGTCTGCAATTGTACGCGCAATTAGAATTACTATAAAATGAATAATAGAAAAAAATATAAGTTATTTTAAACTCTACCTCATCATCCAGTTCTATATCCAATTTTTTTATTAATTCATTTTCCGATAAAGAAAATAATTGACGTCCCGTTAAAGAAATCGCAGAAGCATTTTTAATTAACATTGATAAGCCTATTTCGTCTAACCATTTTAAGGTATCATCAATCTTCCAATCTATAACCTTTCGTGTAAATATTAAAAATTAATAATAATTAACATAATTTTTTATTATTAAAGAAAATATTATTTTATACAATATGTTTTAGATACCTTTTTTCTATTATACTTTAAATTATTCATTAATATATTTTGCGAAATTAATTGTTGAGGTATTTTCCAAATTAAGACAGTTTTATCTAGAGCACCTATATTTATGATTTGAAATAATTTATTTATATAAAAAAGAATTAATTAAAGGATGTACATTGAATAAAATAATATAATCCAAACCTGTAATAAAAAGGGATGTATCTTCCGAAAATGCACAAGCAGTTACAAGACTTTCGTGCTCTTCTAATACGTACAAACACACTCCAGAGTACTAAAATTATATATATAATTTTATAAATAATTGTAATAATTATGCAAAATAATTTTTCACATATCTGGATATTATTTTTCTCCTTTTTTTGTTATTGCCATTTTGATAAAGAATTATTATTTTTATTTTTTTATAAAAAATAAAAAGGAGATAATCTAAATATTATACTTACTATACTCCATATACGTGCAGTTCTATCGGTAGCTACGCTTCCTAAGATTTCGCTGTGAATTGGAGAAAATCGAACACAAGTTACATTGCCACCATGTCCAGTAAAAGTTTTTTTTTCTTTATATTGTATGTCATCGCCAATGCTTCCAATACTTCCTGTTGCAGTTACATTTCGTTTACCAATTGTTATTTGCCATAATTTAACCATTGAATCATTGCCACCAGTTGCTAGTAGATAAAAGTGTTTATCATTATTTATATTTATTCTTCCTGTAAATCAAGACAATATGATAAATTACGAAGAGCAGTTATACATAAACATCAATATTAATTCATAATATTTTATAACACCCACTATTATATATAAAATCTGATGATGGACTAAAGTCACAGCCTTGTACGCCTAAGTCATGAGCTTCTCCACAAATAATTAACGCCGCACAATTTTTATTATCCACAATGTCAAATAATCTCCAGGTACCTTCGTTACAAGCCGTGACTAAATAACAAGAATCAGGTGTAAAAGCAATCGCGTTTACTGCATCGGAGTGGCCTCTGAAAACACTGCATATAATAATAATTTGATGTGTAGTTTACTATTTATATATTTTATATTTTATGCAAAAATAACGTTTTCATTAATATTTATAACAACATATAAAAAAATAACATTGTATTTAATAAATTATTTGGATCCAATTTGTGATTCCAATTTATATTTATTCGATTTACAAAATTTTTCTAGCAATATTGTTGTTTTCATTATTATAATTTATAAATAAAATTAAAATTAAAATTATTCTAAATTAAAATAAAATAATATTATTTTCAATACTATTTTCTTTGCTTAAAAATTTAATGGCAAATACATATATTTGAAAGATCCGAATGAAACAGGTCTTTTTATGCATAATCCTTGAATAGAAGCATCAAGTTTGAATGTTATAAAATAATAAGCAATAATTCGTTTTTCAAGTTTGATGCTCTGATGTTTTAGATAAAAAGAGAAAAGATCCTTCTTTTCATCGGTGTCTACTAATTTTTATATCTAATTACATTACAAAATCAGAATTAAAAAATTTAAGTGACAGAAAAATCATGTTTTGAATCGAAAATCGAATCTCGAAATAATGAATATCTGAATATGAATCAATAAATTTTCGAGATCTCGATCCGAATCCAAAAAAATTCCGATCTATCTATAATTTATCAAATCTATAATTTTAAATACTTGTATATTTCTAAATGGAAAAGATAGAAAAAAAGATATGATTTTTCTATTTTAAGTACAAAAACTTGGAAATTATTCTCAGAAAGACATTAATGATTGATTGAAATGAAATTTGTAGATTTTAAGGGGTTTAAAGACAGAGAATGGATGTAAATAATCAGAAGATATTATCAGAAGAATTATTAAGAAATATTATGTCTTCAGAAATTTAATTTTATCTAGTAATTGGAAATTTGTAACGCTAATTTTGACATAAATTGCCAAAGTTGAGATTTCAATCATTGGTGTTATTCGGTCAAAATATTTTAAATATATACCAAAGTTCCTCCATATTATCCACATTCCATAACGTTGTCCTTTCATCATCTCCAGCAGTAGCAATTTTAGTACCATCCGGGGACCATCGACAAACGCGAATACCGGATCCCGAATTTACGAAAGAAGATTTTGCTTGACAGCCGTCCTATGAGAAATTAAGTAATAAAAGAGCATCACTAACAGTGAGTTTAATTTACAATTTACAAAGTTATATGAAACGGACCAAAGAAAAATTATATTTCGTTATTTTTCAAAATGTTTCATATTGTTATTTTAACGTTGATAATTTTTATTTAAATACATGTGGTATTACCTCAGTATTCCAGATAACAACAGTTCCATCTAAAGAACAGGAGGCAAGCATACGACCACAAGGACTAAATTCTACGTGATTTATGCTATATTTATGACCGTCTAATGGACTGTAAGATTTTTCTTGAAATTTCATGGTAATTTCGGAATCTGTTTCTTCTTCGCTTTCAATAGTCCAAATTCGTATTGATTTATCCCTATTACATATTTAATATAATTATTTAATGATATAGATTGGTTTAAAATCTGCCGATTTGGTTGAAATTTTGTAAATAACTTCATTTTATATAAAAACAACGTTTGCGAGAAGGATTTTTGGCGATTCGAAAGTTAAAACTCAAAATTTTGTGAAAAGTGTTCTATTATTTTAGTATCAACATCATCACTATATAATACACGCAGAATAAGATCATAATAATAATCATAATCAGTATTTATTTTAAGAGAAAAAATCTAAAAAATTTTAACAAATCGGGCATGATAAGTTTTCGGAAATTTTGATGATTATGTATATTTTAATAAAAAAAAGATAATATAGCAATGAAATTTGAATGAAAAGTTATTTTGTATATTATATATAATTCATATTTTTTATGTAATCCATATCGAAATAAATTATAAATTTTTTGAAATATTTTGGATTTTAATCGTTCTTTGTCTTTCTTTATCTGTTTTCTTCGTTGTTAGCAAAAATAAAACGAAGCTTAAATTTCGCATTGTTTGTGAATTAAATGAATATATGTATTTATGCATATATTTATACATGCTTACTACTTATCACGAATAGAAAATATTATATACGTATATTTATATATGTAGGATATTAATATATTCATAGAGAGCACTTTTAGAGAATCGATTTTACAAATTAAAATAAATATAAAAGTTGATACAGAAAAACGTCAATTATATTTATTAATTAGATTATAAATAATTTAAGTTCATGTTAAATGAAGCAAAGAAGGAAAAGTACAACAAAGACAGGATAATTTTTTCTTTCGATCTTGTTTCATTTAATGCAAATTTTAATTATTTATAATAAATCTTAATTTTTATATACCAACTTTCATATTTATTTTGATTTTTAGATCTTTCTACGAATATAACAACATTCTATATATATATTATATTATTATATAAACAAAATATAAGTTTTGCATATGTGCATGAACATTGGTAATTTAATCATGAATCATATAATAATTCCAACTAACCCAGATCCAGAAGCGATAAGATGATTTCCGTAAAAAGCTAGACTATTCACTACACCAGTGTGTTCTTCCAATCTTTGAATTAATCGAACATCATTAATAGATTCAACATTCTTCATTACAGTCTGTTCGTACTCAGTGTTCTGTATATAATGATAGAAAATTAATTTCGTTCCAGACGAATGCGATTACTTTAATACGATTGAAGTTAAATGAAAGCGTATATATTTACTTCTTCGTGATTATCTAAAAATAAAGCAGGCGTAAATCGTCGTACAAGTTCCGAATCAAGACTTAAGTTCCCTTTGAGATCCCAAATAATCACAGATTTATCGTTAGAGCCTTCAATGATAATAATATTAGAATGAGAAGCATATTCAATTGTATTATGTACATATACAATTAATTACCAGTTGCCAATAAATTTCCATCTCTAGAGAACGCACAGCACGCTACATATCTATTATGGCCTGATATTATCGTCATTACTTTTCCCGAATTCTAAAAATCATTATATTAACTTATTTTAGAATTTTAAAATATTGAAATTTTTTGATTATACAAAATCACAATGCGAACATCAACGTTTCCATGATTTAGATTATATTAGAGAACAAATGAAATATATATATACATATTTTATACCGTTTCCCAAATCACTGCTGTTTTGTCAAGACTACTGCTGGCAATGAACAATCCGTTTACGTTGAAACAAACACAAGTTAAAGCACTGCTGTGTTTTTCCATAATTCTGCAGAGATTTATATTGACAGAGGACGGTTGAGTTTCACATTTCGATTGTATTATAGTTATTTCCCATAGTTTCACATAATGATCATTACCACAAGTAACTAGTTGATATAATTTCGTGAGCGGATCGTTGCCTAAATATTAATCAAATTATAAATATATTAGTATATTAATGAGATTGTATAATTATTTATATTTTTCTAAAACACGTGTTGTAAAAATTTTTCATATATTACTTATAATCTTTTGAGAAGTTGAAAAATCACAAGAAATAACGCCTAGATCATGAGCGTCATCTACCCAGGCAAGAGCAGTGATCGTTTGATTATCGGAAAGGCACGAGTCGATGATGTCGGCGGTGGAGAATAATTTCAACACACCAAATGTACAAGTGGTAATCAACCAAGTAGAATCGGGTGAAAAACATACACTTTGTACAGCACCATCGTGTTTTTGAAAACATCTAAATTGCCGATAAAGATAAATTTCATTTATGTATAATCGTAATAAATAAATATCGCAACAATGTTGATAAAGAAAATACGAAATTTAACAAAATTGACCATTGAATTTTCGAACGAATGTTCGATTATATTAATAAGATTTACAATGGTTCTTGCCTAACTAAATTGCGTCGAACCAAATCCCAAAGACAAACTTGTCCATTATCTCCAGCAGTTGCAAGTAACGTTGAATCGGGTGAAAATCTACAAACTCTCACAGCTTCTCCACCCACTTGAACCATGGTATGAATTTTTGATCCTGTCTGAAAATACATGATATTTATATCTAATATCATCTTGATAATATGATAGATAGAACAAAACAATTAATAAAAACTTACTCGCAAATTCCAAAGTAACGTTGTACCATCTATACTGGCCGAAGCTAACATCGTTGATCGAGGACTCACTTTGACAGATGTAACTCCATACTTGTGTCCTTGCAATGGAGAAAAATATGCTTCTATGTATCCTGTGCCGGATCGCCATTGCCAAACTCTAACTCGTTTGTCTCTGGAAGAATATAGAAAGATTCGTCATTTATTTCGAAAAAAGTTTTTCTACATATTTACAAATCATGAATTTTTTATAACTTTCTTACCCGGATCCAGTTACTAATATGCAATCACCGGCAAAATCGACACTAGTTACATCATTAGTGTGAGATGTTAAAGTTTGTAGAATTTGTACATTTTCTATGATGGTGGTCATATTTGCACGTACTAATTTCGTTACTAATATTTTTCATGTACCTATTATCAGCGTTATAAGAATTATAGCAAACGCGATAATAAATGAAACTGTATAATAAATGAAACACGGAAAATAATCAAACGTAATAACTACATTTAGCACAAAATTCTATTCGCGCGGCGTAAAATATATTTTATCATTTAACTCTACATATTTTCGTCTTTAAAAGTTTTGAGTAATTTTAAACTATTGATACGTTTATTTAGATTCCTATGTTATAAGTGGACAAATTCCAGTAAATGTCAAATATCTTAAATGTCAAATTCCTATAAGCAATATCGTGAATAGAAAATATTCCGTAATTGTCAAATATTATATATAAGTTTAATAAACGTGGCTCTATTGGATAGGATATAGTCCAATTGTAATTGAATTAAACAAAAGACTATATATCTATTTCATATGATTCGATATATATGATAATAATAATTGTATATAAACGTGGCTCTATTGGATGCATATAGTCAAATCATGTAAAAATATTTTTTCGAAGGAAATAATTAAATAAATATAATATAGAAATATTTATGTTGAAAATTCACTTATATTAACAAAGAGAAATTGCGAACATTAATGCAATTTTAATTCGAATAATTCGAAAGATAAGTTCATCGAAAATGTGAAAACGTAATATCTTGAACACTTACTTTCCAAGGAAGATTTATTTCGTTTAATTATTAACATGTAAGTTCATCGAAAATTGGCAAAACGTAATATCTGTGTGCATTTAATTTCCAAGGAAGATTTATTTCGTTTAATTATTTGACACATGTCGTTTCTTTCAAGTGACAAAACTGAACTCGGCAAAATAAAGTTGTGTGTGCATTCCATAATAAAACGTCAACGCATGTCTGTTACACTTTTATATGAATTTTATAAATAGCTTCTCTTAAGTAGCTTTTTTTAATAGAAAAGTCTGTTATATATATATACATACCAATATCAGATTTGTCTCTTCCAAAGTTATATTTTCTTTGAAGTTAGATCTCTAGTTTTTTATATATTTTAAATAAATTAAAAAATATCAGTTAAATATATTTTTAACATTTTTTATCTTTGATCATTATTATATGTATTTAGATTCATATAATATCATAATAATAAATCATTTTTAGATTTTTATCTTTGATCATTATTATATGTATTTAGATGTATATAATATCATAATAATCTTATATCATTTTATTCAGAAGAATGTTATATAATTATTTTATATTAAGAGAAACTAAATAACAATTACTCTAAAGATATAAAATATTTCTGAAAATTGAAAAATTATAATTTTTTTTTTGAAATTTTTAAAATTAAAGAGAAGTTACAATGATTTACACATTAAAATTTATAAGAAATAATTATTAAAGATTATAAACTTATAAAATTAAAGAAAAGTTACAATTTGTTGAAATATTATATAATACTACCCCATTATGACTCGTGTATATTAATGAATTAATTATTTATTGATGCATTATTGTAAAATATAATTTCCTAAAATGTATTTTGTATAATTGTAATTTATACTATTAAAGAAAAATAAATATTTATTATCAAAATAATAAAAATATTATATTTATGTATATTTTTTCAATCATAAAAAATATTAGTAATAAGCAAAAGTCATTTCATTCATTTTCAATGATTATATATTTAATAAAGCAAGATCTACAGCGTTTCGGATTATATTTATACTTTCCATTCTAATTTCTGCCAATTTATCGTTAATTACGAATAAAATCGAAATAATTTTTATCAAAAGCTAAATTTGATATATTTTTGTTATTAATTTATTAATACAATTAAATATAATAAATCTTGTATCAAATCTGCAACTTTTCTGTTGATAAATATTTGCAGTAGAATAATTACTATTATCATATAGAATATATATATTATTATATTACATAGAATATTTTTACATAATGTATAACGAATATATTTCAAAAGTCACAATTTTAATACAAAAAATAAAATTATGTATATTTAAAAATATTTAAATATTATTAATATTCATGTTTAATAAAACGAGTTAGTGATTACACATGATATATTGTTTAAATAATAATAAAAAACAGATGTCCTATAACGATTTATTGATGAAATTGTAGATAATATAGATTTTTAATTTTAATTGTTCTGTCGTATGCATTTTAAATGAAATATTAATTACTAATTAAATTTTTATTTATTGAAATTAAATTTGATTTATATTTTTTTCAATATTTGAAAATTATTTTAATTTAGTTTTTGAATGATTTGCAAACTATGTAGTTTTAAATTAATATTAAATTCTATTTAAATATTCACATTATTCAAATTTTTAATATGAATTCCTTAAGTTAAAATCGTGATTTTTGGAATCTATTCACTAATTCTATCAATTTGTATAATCTTTCACATTTTTTTTTTCGAGAAAATAAAATTTTACCTTATTATATAAGATTTTAAAAAATTTTTAAGTTTTAAATCAGATTTGAAGTGATTCAAATTTGGTATTTTATAGAATCTAAATAATTCAAAGCTTTTCAAATCTCTCTTTCAGTTATAAAATTTAATTTGTTTCTTTAAAAAATGCTTAAATTTGTCATATACTATTATCAATTATTAACAAAATACACTTATTTTTAATCTTTTTAATCTGTAGTACAATAAGATTTATCATACTGATTATAAAGAAAACTGAAGATAGATCAATATAGTGAATTTTATATGTAATCTACGTGCATTGTGCGTGAATAATGTATAAAAATGAATTATAAATAAATTTATTATTTATTACTAAAAAATTAAGAATTCGTATATTTATATTCACTATGAAATTTATACAATATAGTTAATTATATAAAGAACAAAGATAGTCAGATGAAAAAACTTAGTTAATCAATAAAAGTTTTTTAACTTACAAAAAATTAATTTGTTATGTTTTATTTTTTCTTTATATATACTTTTATTTTAAAGTAAACAATTTATTCTAATAGATCAATCATTATTGTTATAAATCATATATTATTTGATTTTTATAAATTATTTATATAAATTATTTTTTATCTAGATTTTGAAAGTTTAAAATTACAAAATTAGTAGAAAGGTTCAAGTTTTAAAAAAATCAAAATTTTTTTGTCAAATGATTTCGAAATTTCAAAATTTCAAATCTTATATAATGAGATTTTCATTATTATAGCAAAGAATTATTTGAGAATTTCATGGCGCATGTTTATTGATAATCCCGCATGTTAGGTGAAGAAATACAAATGGTTGATTTCAAATAAAGTGACAAATATTGTTATTTTATCTTCGTATTAATCATTTTATGATATTATTTTAAAAAGAAACATATACAATTATTTAAGAGTGAGTATAATTTTTAATATAATATATAAAAATATAAATTTCTATCAAAAATTTTAAATAACTCAAGATATAATAATTTAAAGGAATTTTTCGGAAAATTTTACTATGAAAATATCAGTATTATTATATCTATAATATATTATTATTATTTATTGATATTAATTTAGAATTATTAATTTAATTATTATTAATATTCAAGTAAAAATTTATTGAATATTAAAGTAAAATATTAGAGGTTATGATATTATAATATAAATTTTATATATATATTTTATATATATATAAATTTTAAGATATATAATATCTTAAAAAAATATTTTTTAATTTAAAACATAATTTAAAAATTTTTATATTTATATATTTATGTATATATTTAGCATATAATCATTTTTTTTGTTACTTATTCTTATAAGTGAGTGTAATATCTAGACAGATGCCAAGTGTTAAAGATGAATCTGAAGCAGAAGGAGAAGAAATGTCTCATGATAGCAATGAAAGTAATCAAAGTTCTGCGTCATGTGATAGTAGTGCAGAACACAGTGATAGTGATGATTCTTCAGAAATGGATGAAGATGAATGTGAAAGACGACGTAATGAATGTATGGAAAACTTAGTAGATTTAGAAAGACAATTTACACTTCTCAAAGAGCAGTAAGTATTTTCATATGATACAATTTTGAAAAATATAATTATAAAAAAATTTAATATGTATAACTTTTAAAAATAATTTTAGACTTTATCGTGAAAGAATTACTCAAGTAGATACAAAATTAGGTGAAGTTCGAGTTGGAAAATCTGAAGAATATTTAATACCATTAGAACGATTAAAAGAAAATATGAAAACTAAGACAGAAGTAGCTGGAATATTAAAACAATATAGATTACAAAATATACAGAATAAATTTTTAGCAGAAGAACAAGCTGCATTGCAAAATTTTGAAAGTGAAAAAGAATTAATTTGGGATTGCATTCATAATGATTTACAAGAAAAAATTCGTAGATTAGAAGAAGATAGAAATAATGTTGACATTCATGCAGATTTATGGTTAAATTCTAATGGTAGAAGACGCAGAAATCACACTGAAAGAAGAAGAGCTGTTTCTGTTGCTGGGCCTTATATTGTTTATATGCTTAATGATGCAGACATTCTTGAAGATTGGGCATTGATAAAAAAAAGTTTAAGCAGTCGAAAAACTGAAATAATATAATGATACATCCATTGAATTCATACATTCATAATAATACATCCATATAAATTCCTTTTTAAAAAATATAGCAATCTTAATGATGTTAATGTATCGTTCTTTTATAGATATATAAGATGTATAAAAGATATTAGAACGATCATTATCTTCATTTATTGGCACTTCTCTTACATTTATAATGCATATATAAAGTGCCTTTCTATCAAACATTTTGATCTCTATAGATTTTAGTTGATAAAATTATTTTAGTTGAAAATACTGGTGCAAATAGAATAATGGAAAAATTTTATGACAAAGTATCTTTGTCTTTGAAAGCACAATTCATGATAGACTAACAAAATATTAATTAATTGTAAAAATAATTGTTAAATATTTTTTACGAATATAATATTTTGTTATAAAATCAATTTAATGTAAAAATTTATTTAAATAATTTTAAGCTTATTTATAATGAATTCTGTAAAATATGTTTCTTGAAAATCATAAGTATAAATTTTAACTTTTAATATTATAATTTTTAATCTAGGATATATTTGTAAAATTATAAGTAAAAAAATTAATTTAATTTTTATCGATTTGTCATACATGTACAAACTGTAATATATTTGAATATATTTCATATTTTTGAATAAACTTAAAAAAAATAATGTTTAGTAAATATTTGTATATCTTTTATGAATACAAATTTTTGATATTTATATAATCACATACATTTTCTATCTATATATATATATTTAAAACCTAAATATTTTAATAATAAAAATTTCATTTTAACAATAAAAATATTTTTAATATTATGAAGCAATTAATTTATATTAAAATGTTTTCAAAAATAAATTAAATTTACAAAATATTTTTAATAATTAATTTGCTGTATAATTAATATATTTACATAAAAATAATAATAAAGTATTCTAAACAATAAATATAATATTGATATATAATATTAAAATGATTATAAAAATGTAATTTGTTAATATATATATTAAAATATATATCATATATATATAAATATATAAAAGGAATAAATAGGGAATAAAAGGAATAAATATTTTGCCAAAAAAAGAAAAAAGATATTTTTAAATTTAATTATTATAAAATTATTTAAATTTAAATTGAAAAATATTATATAAATACATGCATATATTTAATATGAAAAAAAATTTTTTTTTAATTAATTAAAAAGAATTTATATAATTTTATATAAATACATAAAAATCTCTAAATTATTTTTTAGATAAAAAAAATTCAATGATTAAAACAGAATATCAAAGATATAAAAATACATTAAGAAATAAAATAAAATAAACACTTACATAATTTTAATTAAAAAATATAAAATGTAAATAATATATTAGTATATAATTATTATTATACACAAAATGATAATACACTAAATACACTAAATGCAATAAAATGAATATATTGCATAATTTTAACCAAAAAATGAACATCAGTTTAATATATATTAATCTAATAAATTAAAATTTTATTGAGATTATTAATTAAATTTTAATTTTCTCAGCATTATTACAATTAGCAAAAAAAAAAAATAGAAAAGTCATTTATAAAAATATTTATTATATAAATAATATCTCAAATTTTTTAAATAAAAATTATTAAAAAAAATATTTATTGTAAAAATATTAAAAATTTATGGAATTATAACAAATAATATATTATATTATATATAATTATATAATTATATTTAATATAATATATTATATTAAATTATTATATTAAAATAAATTTTAATAATGACTAATTAGAAATTAAATCTTATAAGATTAATTTATATTCATTAAAATAATTGAGAATTATAGTTACAATTTTTAAAATATTCTAGAAAATATTTAAAAACATAATTTATAATTATAATGAAATAATAATTTTATAATAAAATAATAATTATAAATTTAATAAAAATTATATTAAGATACATTAAACAAATAAATATTTAAATTATTTTTTTGAATGAATAATTTAATATAATCTTTTACTTATTTATTCTGTTTCAAATAAAAATAATTAATAAAATAATTATTTATTATATTTTAATAAAGAAAAAATATGAAAAATAATAGTAAAATTAATATATTATTATATTTTGAATAATATATTTGTTTTTTTCATTTATTTACTCTTTTTTTCAAAATAAATTAATTTATATACTTTTTATTTCAATTATTATATTTTATATCAATTATTATATTAATTTTATTTATTTTAAAAATATAATAAATATAAATAAAATTGATATTATTTTGATATAATTAAGTTAAAAAAAATATTTATTTTTAATTTAATATTTATGTGATTGTATCAAAATTGTATTAAAAAATATTAAATATATATTTATATAAATATACAGAACTTAGATTTTTTAATATTTATTTCATTTATTTTAATATTATTTTATAAATTCGCGCATTTGTATATAAATCGCCATTGAGAAAAACATGAATAATATAATATAAAGATAGTACTTATAATGAAACTTATATTCAATGTGTAGTAGATATAGAGCATATAATTTTTAATATTTAATAAGAAAATTTATATTTGATAAAAATTAAAATTTTTTTTTTTCAAATTTTATATAGATGTTATTTTTTTGTTAATAGTCGATTGAGGAATTTTAATTTTATCTTCGCGATTAAATACATACATGAAGGAATCAGAATCGATAAACGAACTACGTTTGTAATTTGAGGTCAATTGTAGGACAATATCATTCTACTTCGAACATTCTGAGAAGAGTGTAACGTTTTACGCTAGGTAAGCATTTTTTTTTTTTCACTTTTGTATTATATAGATATAAGAAATTATATCTTTTATTTGCTATATTAAGATTTAATGTTCATATTTTTTATAGTGTTTTGTTTTTTAATTCATAAAAAATAATATGTATTTGTAATTCGCATCGCGTGCACAAAAATTTAATTTTAAGATCATTATATATTACTCAAATATATTATAATCAATTAATAATAATTTTAAAAAATAACATTGAAATATATAACATTTTTAAATGAAGAAAATATTAACATCATTGTAAGTTCTTTAATTCTTAAATATTAAATTTCTTCCAGTAACCTTGTCAAGGTCAAAGATATATTTTTGAAGAAAAATTTATTACCGGTATTCTAATGTATTTTATCGAAATATTTAAAATATTTAAATTTAAAAACAATCTAATAATAAAGTTAAGAAAAAATAATTTATTTTTCAATATTATTAATTTGAAGGTTATAACATACATTTCTCCGACAAATATTTAAAACAAAATTTAAATTTAAAGACAATTTAATGAGTTAAGAAAAAAACAATTTTTTTAATATTATTAATTATTAAAATAATTTAGAAATAATAATATACTATATTATACTATATTTATATCGAATTATTTACATTAAATAAGTATTTTATTTATTTTGACTAATGTTATTATATATATTTCTGTTTCAGATTTCTAATAAATAAATATAGTACTACTACTCGCAGTACTACTCGCACGAGCAGAATGTCATCAACAATTAAATCTATAAAAGCACGTCAAATTTTTGACTCTCGTGGTAATCCTACTGTGGAGGTAAAATAATAAAAAAATGTATCACTTTAATATATTATATTATAATATTATTTATATATTATATATATAATTTTAAAGAAAATATGAATTATAATAAAAATTTATATAAATATTTATTATATAACTTTTATTTTTAGCATATGATTTTTAATATATTTATATATGAAAATTTACAATATATTTTTAATTTAATTGTGATTAAAAATAAAATGTTTTATTATTATTTTATTATTATTCTTTAATATATTTTATATCTTTATAATATATTTTTAGGTTGATCTTGTCACGGATGATGGACTTTTTAGATCTGAGGTACCATCAGGTGCTTCTACTGGTATTCATGAAGCTCTAGAACTTAGAGATAATGATAAATCTAAATATCATGGAAAGTCTGTTTTTAAAGCTATAAATAATATTAATAATACTATTGGACCAGAATTAATAAAGGTATTAAAAATTAATATTTTTTTTAATTAATTAATTAATAATTAATTGATAATTTAATAAAATTTATCAATTATTAAAATGATTTATTATTTATTATTATTATTAAATAATAATATTTAGACACTATATTAACTGAACAATATTTATTATTTAGTCAAACTTGGATATTACTTCACAATCTGATATTGATAGTTTTCTTTTGAAACTTGATGGTACACCAAACAAATCAAATCTTGGTGCAAATGCAATTCTGGGTGTTTCCTTGGCAGTTTGTAAAGCAGGAGCAGCAAAACGAAAAACACCATTATATAGGTAAATTATTTTTTAAACTTATATTTGATACTATAATTTGTAATATATTTTAAAAAAGTTATTTTAATATTATTTCATAATAAATTGATAATGTTATTATATTACTATCTATGAATTGTAAATATATTATTAAATATAATAATATAATATAATATGAAGTAAATATATTATTAAATATAATAATATAATATAATAATTTAGAATAATTAAATTTATTAAAATTATTTTTTTTATAAAATGAAACAAGAGTGAAATTTTTCTTTTATAAATATTTTTGATGTTTGAAAAAGAAAAAATATAATAAATAATTTTATGAATTATCCTGTAATTACAGATATATTGCAGATTTGGCAGGAAATAGCAATATTGTTTTACCAGTTCCAGCTTTTAATGTTATCAATGGTGGTTCGCATGCTGGAAACAAATTAGCAATGCAAGAATTCATGATTCTACCTACAGGTGCTTCTAGCTTTTCAGATGCCATGAAAATGGGTACTGAAATTTATCACCATTTGAAAAATGGTATTAAATCAAGATTTGGTCTTGATGCTACTTCTGTTGGTGATGAAGGTGGTTTTGCTCCAAATATTTTGGACAACAAAGAAGCTCTAAATTTGATCACAGATTCTATCAGAGTAAATATTTTATTATTTAAGAAAAATATATTTATATATACTTCAACATATTATATAATAATTTTAATAAATTTATATATATATATATATATATATATATATATATATTATATTCTCTAAGTTATAATTTGATATTATTTTTAATTTGATATTTTTTTGACAAATTTAAATTAATTTTTAATTATTATTATTATTATTTTAATTAATTTAGACTGCTGGATATGATGGAAAAGTTAAAATTGGTATGGATGTTGCTGCATCAGAATTTTACAAAAATGGAAAATATGATTTAAATTTTAAGAATGAAAGATCTGATCCAAGCACCTATTTGGATTCAGACTCCTTAAAAAATTTATACCTACAATTTATTAGAGACTATCCAATTGTTTCAATTGAAGATCCATTTGATCAAGATGACTGGAGTTCATGGACAACATTGACATCTTCTACTGATATTCAAATTGTGGGTGATGATGTTACTGTCACAAATCCTAATAGGTAAAATTAAAATTTTTTATAATAAATTTAATAATATAATTTTTAATTTTTTTATAATTTGAAATTTAATAATAAAATTATATAACCAATTATAATATTTATTTAATTCTTATATTTATAAATGATAACAAATATGTAAATAATAAAAATAATATATTTTATCAAATTTATTCTACATTACAGGATCAAAATGGCTATTGATAAAAAAGCTTGCAATTGTTTGTTATTGAAAGTCAACCAAATAGGTACTGTTACAGAATCAATCAATGCTCATAAACTTGCTAAGAGTGCTGGATGGGGCACAATGGTTTCTCATCGTTCAGGAGAAACAGAAGATACATTTATTGCTGATTTAGTTGTTGGTTTATCGACTGGCCAAATTAAAACGGGTGCGCCTTGCCGTTCAGAACGTTTGGCAAAGTACAATCAAATTCTTCGTATTGAAGAAGAATTAGGTTCTTCTGCCAGATATGCAGGAACTAAGTTCCGTAATCCTCAGGCTTAAGATATATTATATCTTTTTATTAATGAAGTTTTAGTTGTTATATTTACTGCAAAATAAGTTGAATATATACTTTTATAATTATTAACATTGTATTGAAATAATTTTGAAAACCATTACTGTTATTTAAAAGAGAAAAAGTTTTTCAATTATAGAGATAGAGAAATGAGGAAATCAAGGAATTTCTGTTAAAAGAAATATTATGAAAAATAAAAATGCAGATATTTATTTTAATGTACCGTTTATTAAATAATTATTATTTTAATAATTACTTAAATTTAATATTAATTATGATATTATATCATCAATTTATTAAATTATTTAAAATTACTTGTTGAGTAGTTTATTAAATCAGATTAAATAATATTAAAAATACAAAAAAATAAACTTGATATATAACAATTTAGAAGCACAAATTATAAATTAATAACATTTATGATTATAATTATTATGAATCAATATATATGTAATATATATATATATATATATAATATATATATATACATATCAATGATAATATATTATATATATATATGATAGTGAAAAATTTAATTCTAGTTTATCATTAATTATAACATTTATTTAAATATTTAAATAAAGTTAAAGTTATTTAAAAATTATTGTAAACTTTATTATCAAAATGTTTATAGTAAATAAAATAAATAAATAAATGATAATAGAAAAGAACAAGTAGAACATATTAAAAAAAAACATTTAAACATTAAGCGTTTTAATTCCTTACTATTTAATAAATTTATATATATATTTTTATTTATTATATAAAAAAACTTATTAAATACTAAAATATTCTATTTTAAATCTATATATATTATTTTTGTTAATCTTTAATTTTTTTTAATTTATAATTTTAACATTTGTTTTTACAAATCATATAAATTTATTTTTAATTAATTATATAATTTGATAATAAACTTTTAGAAAATATTGTAAATTAGCATATATAAAAAAATTAAAATATATTAAATTATATTAAATATTAATTTTAAACGTATATATTATATTATTCTTTTATATGAATTATTTAGATATTTATATATAATAAGATTCATTGACATGTTAGATTATGACATGTATAGAATATTATAATTTTATAAACTATACATATAAATTCAATAATTTTCAAATGACAAATATATTTAAAAAAAATTATAATTATTATATAATAAAAGTAATTACAATATGATATAAAGAATATAAATAAAATTGCAATAAAAAAATTCACTTTCAAGTAATTTTTATATTACTTTTGTAAATTTATTATTAGTGAATTTTTGAAATTTTTTCAATTAACTTATATATGTAGTAAATATATAATAGTAATAATAATAAATATTATCAATATAATATAGTTCGATTTACATTATGTTTATATTTAATTAAAAAAATCTCAATATTTGATATTATTTTCATAAAAACGAAAATTAAATAAATATTGTATGGTTATATTTTTTCTCACTACATTCTTTTAAAGTGTGAGATCTCTTTTTTTATTATTATATCTATTTCTGTTTCGTTATCTTTCGAGATTAGATATCAAGCTATTAAAATGTTTTTTTAATTTCTTTTGATTTTTTCTGATTACTAAATATAATTTATTATATTTAAAAAAAAATTTTTTATATATATTTAATAAATCAATTATTCAATTTGTTATTATTCAATAGTATATAACATGCTTTGTTGTGAATATAATTTTAGAAGATATATAAAACAGTATATATTACACAAGATATATAATATATAATATATTAAATATTTTTAATTATTTATTTATAATATAAATGAATATAAATTTATAACATTTATTAAGAACAAAAATCTTAAGAAGCGATCACGATAATATGAATTTCATTTTTTCAATAATTTCAATTTTTCAATTTTTCAATGGTTTTTTAATAATGGATACTGTTTTTTTATATCCTAAAAACACAATAACAATGATCAATTTCATTACTTGTATCAATTGCGGTCATTGGAAAAAAAATTACAAAGATTTTTACACAATATGATCTTGCAAAGTCTTATCTTAAGATCTTTTTGGAAAGATGACTATTAGTTCTCTCTCATCTTTGTTTAATTATATTTTTGCGAGAATTAACTAATTGGAGAGAGAACCAGGATCCGCGAGAATTTTCAAATTAAAAGCTCAAGAATTCAATTAGAATGCAATTAGAGTTCAATAATCGTTACAAATCTCAATTAATCAAGTTATAAAAATTAATTAGCTATGGAAAATAACTAAAAATCAATCATCATTAATTTCATTGAATATTCATAATTATAGTTATATATTTCTACAACATTATAAGTGGATCCTTCGAAGAACAGCATTCAATTCAAATATTTTGTGAATTGCTTTGATAGTTTAACAGGTAATAATTAAAGTTGATTTTAGTTAAAAATTTTAAATTTTTATATAGTAAAATTCAAATATATTATTTACATTATATGTACTTAAATTATACGATATAAATAAACATTATAAAATTACATCAATATTTTTATCACAATTATATATATATAATATACGTATTTAAACATTTTAAAATATTAAGCTTTATTTACGATGTCATATTTCCTGCTTTTCCTTGAACGGGTAATCCAAAATAAGTTATCTTGCTGCAATCAGAAATAAATATTAATTTTAATTACACAGTAAAATATGTTATAAAAACAAATATATATTATAAAATAAAAATGATTGCAAAGTTTCTTTTTAATTATTATTTATAAAAAAAAAGAAAATTAATTTATAAGTAATAAAAAAAAAGATAAAAAAATTTTCAATTTTTAAATTATAATAATTTTTGTATTATTATAATTTAAATATATATAAGTATAATAATTATTATGTTGTTTGACTTATGATTTTAAATTATTTCTATTTATTTGTTTTAAAATATTTTTTTTCTTATAAAATATAATTCTTGATTTAAACCTTACAAATAAAACAAAAAATTTTATATTTTATACATTTGTAAATATATTCGTGGCATATCTTTGAAAGATCGATTCTAGTATATTATAGTAAAGATTATAGTATATTAGTATATCGATATAAAAAAAAATGCTAAAATACTAGTTTATATATAAAAAATAAAGCTCATTTATTAAATTACAAGTTTATAAGCAATTTAAATTATGTTAAATCAAACGAAAGAGAGACAAAATAATTCATATTTCGAAGATAAATATATCTTACTCTATTTTTGCTTTGTTTTATTTAACATAAGTTTAATTATTTATAATTAAAGTCTTAATTGATATCTTTCATATAATTTTTTTTGTTGATAATTTTCATGTTTTGTTTTGACTTTTAAAATCGTTTTGACTTTTCAAAACTATTTCAGAAATATATTAATATTTTATATACAATATATAATATACAATAACATCTTCTCGATAACTATCATAGAATCGAGATTGAAACGTGTCAATTACCAGAGAAATAAGTATATTGACAACTTTCATTCGATTTCGTTTGTTTCATTAAGTTATGACGAAGTAGGAAAATATAAGATTGTATTTTGCTTTCAATATATTTTAAGTTACATTTTTCGATTATATCGACATTTATCAATCGATAAAAAATTCTTTACAATAACAAGTATAAATTGCAATGTTATCGATTGATGTCAGTAAACAAAATCATGCCAAAATCAGTACTGACAATACATATCGATCGATAACAATCAGATTTAATTTTTCATTATAATTGAATACGATTAATGCTGATATCAATGAGGCAAAATATTGGCAAAAATCGACAATTTGAATAATTTAATTGTTCAAAGTATTTAATATCAAAATTTTAAATATTTATATGTGTTTCACCGAAGTTCTAATTCTAGAAATTGGTGAACATAATTTCATAATGATTAATTTATTTTTTAATTTTATCTTATAATTAATATTTTATTTTAAATTAATAATTATATAAATATACGATACATACCTGAAAATAATCTTCAATTTCTTGAAGTGTACGATTTTTCGTTTCTGGCAAAACAATATAAATAAATAATCCTTCTATAAGAGAAGAAATTCCAAAAATTATAAAAACTCCAATAACGCCCACTGCATCATTCACCTATTTTAACAATTAGAAAATCAAATTAATAATATGTTATTATGTATTATAACATATTATATATTATAGTATAATATGTTATTACATATGATAATATTATATAATATATTAAATTATTTGGAATGTTGGAAATATTTTTTATAATTGATATATTTCAATCCAATATTTTGTACTTCTATTGAATATTATTTTTAAAGATAATTTTTTTTAAATATACATTATTATTTAACAAAAATTATTTTAATCATAACTCGTAAGAAGGCATTTAATTTTTAAAATTTTCTGAATTATGTTATCACATCATATCTTACATAAAAAAATTTACACTTTTTGAATTTTTTTTTATAAATATTGAATTGAAGAATGATATGAAAAATAACGAATAAACTTAATTTATTTAATTAAAATTTATTTACTTTAGATATATATATAGAAAATTTTTTAAAAATTTTAATATAAAAATATTAAATAAACAATAAAATTAAAAAGATAAAGAAAATAAAGTTTATTTAGATGAATAATAAAAAAAAAATTAATAGAATATCGATATTTAATTAAGAATCAAATAGTAACTAAAAAAAAATGTCAAGTAATAAAATTCTTTGTTTTAATTAAATATTGATTTTTATAAAATTCTGTTAGAACTTTGATTAATTTTAATCAAATAAATTATTTTTTTTATCTTTCATTAATTTCTTATAAATTCTAAATAATTAAAAATATTTGTATAAATTAATAAAATAGATAAATTTTTTATAATTGCAAACATACCATGGGAAAAATTTTTGTTACAATAAAAATAAAGGAATTGACCACAAAGTAATTGAAACCACCGCCAATTCCTCGAGCTCTTTGCGGAAGCAATTCCGCAACCATTAATCCTGGAAGTGCCATCAATCCCACAGTATTAGTTGCCACGTATAACAGTAAAAGTATACCCACAATATATATCTAAAACATGCAAATAGATTAAAATGTGTTTAAAAATAAAAAAAAAATTTTTACAATGCAGTTTATTATTATTATAATTTAAAAATAGATTAATCTTTAGAAAGCTATATTAAAAAATTTTAACATATATTACTTAAAAAAAAATAAAATTACAATTTTTATAAAATAATAAATATTTTAATCATTATTATTTAAGACTTTATTTGAAAGTCTTTTAATAATTTTATTTTATAAAATTTCTATTAGACACATCTTATATCCGAAAGTTCTAAATAATAATATACTTTTGGACTATAAAAACTACACTGATAATATGATAATATAAATTCAATTTTTATTAAATGATAAATAAAAAAAGAATTTTTATCTAAAAGGGAACTCTTTGATAAAATCATTATTTTATGCTTTCCGTTTTATTAATAATTAAAATTAAAATTAATAATTAAAATTAATTAGAATTTACTGTTTTTTTTTAATACCAGAGAAACAAAATGAGAATTATTAGAATAATATTGATAATATTTTAATAAAGTTAATAAAACGAATATAATTTAGCTATTGTTACATAATTATATATTATTACATAAATATATAGATAGATATATAAGATGTTAAAATATTCTCGAAAGGTCCATAAAACAAATATAAAATTTCGATTCAATTAAAACTTATTTATTAAGTTATAAAATTTAATTTAAATTTGTATCAGATATAGCAAGATATAAAAAGACAAAATATAAGAGACGGCTTATTCCTTTTTTCACCTCACTTTGTCTAATATAAAATAATAATTATTAATATAATTATAATTATTAATAATAATACATTTAATTTTTAATTTAATAAATAAATCTCAATCGAAATTTTTTTATATCAATTTTTATATTTTTTTTAAAACTAATTGAAATATAAATACCCCACGAATGTATACATATATATATATAAATAGATAAAATTAATATCTATTTATTTAATTATTTTATCGATTATTTTTAGAAATAAGACTTATATATATTATATATTTGTATATATGTTTATATATCATGCGTTTTACAATAAAATAACTTACATCTATAAAATCTTCTTTAATTGACATATATATTGCAAGAGCAAATGAAGCAAAGGCTGATCCCAAAGCAGAAAATATTCCAAGATATCTTCTGCTTATTCTTAACAATAAAAAACTTGCCAGTGTACTAAATACAAGCCTAATAATCGCTGTAATTACTGCTGCCAAATAACTGTTTATATTGTCACCACCTGCATACAAAATGCATAAAAAATAGATATAAGAAAAATTCATATAACGAGCAATATTTTTTTTGATTCAAGTTAAAAAAAAATTAAAAAAAAAATAAATGATTCAAGATACAGTATATATTCATAATCATATTATCAATTAAAATCATTAATAAATATTGATTTCATTTTGAACAAAATTAAATAATTAACATTTTTTATATTTTTATATAAAAAAAATGAAATAGAAATTCAATTTTTTTCTAAATTAATTATTAAATACCAATAAAAGATTGTTGAAATATATGTTTAAAGAGAACAAAATATCAATTAAAAAGTTATGTGATTTATTGTTTATGATATTATAGTACACATTATATTACACTTAAATTTTAAGTTAATATCGATAATTTAAAAATTTTCATCAGATTGGTGGATAAAAGTTTATGATTATAATAATTAATAAATAATTAATAATAAATAATTAATAATTAATAATGGCAAAAAAAAATTGATTTAATCGATTGATATAACTGATTGATAAAATAAATCATCACATATTCTGCAATTGATTTAATATTTAATCGATTGAAGATTCAATTATCAATTGATTATTTTAATTAATGGTTAATCATCAATATCAAATATTTTAATTAATGGTTAATCATTAAAAAAATTAATTACAAATTATTAGTTTTTAAATGATAATTAACTAAAAATTTTGATTTATTAAAATTTCAGATAAAATTATTTATTATTTTATTATTTTTTAAAATATAATAAAACAATGTTAATTGTCAAAAAGAATAAAAAGAATAAGAAAAATGTATTTTAATAGAAACATTTACTTGTTAAAATTTGTTTTTTATATCTATTTTTATTGATTATTTTTATTAAATAAATATTAATATTTATTATATTTAATTGAAAGTTATTATATAATTGAAAGTTGATTTTAGAAATCAAATCAAAGATGAAACGAAATTAATCAATTAATTGTGTTAAAAATTTTATTCAAATAAAAAATATCTAGTTTAATCGTCAATCACAATTAAGGATTATAAATAGTACAAAATAAAAAGATAATATTTAAGTATAATTTAATTTGAGATAATAATCATTTTAATTCAATGTATTCAAATATTAAAAGAATACTATTTTTTTTTTACATTTGATTTAAAATATTCTTGAATCATTTTCAATTTTGAATTCAATATATATATATTAAAATTTTTTACAAAATATGTAATATTACAAAATAAATTACAAAATAAGTAAAAAAAGTACTTATCTATATTTTTATTTATAAAAGAATTCCTTATTATCTAAGTATAAATTTATTTCGTTTTAATTAAAAAAATCAATAAACAATTAATTTAATTAATTAAATAATTAATTGCAATTAAATTTTTATAAATATTTTATATATAAAGATTCCTCTTACCTATATTTGTAACAAGATTTACTGCATAAAAAACCATAATAAATGTTCCACTTAATAATTGAAGAAAATTAAAAATGTTAATGATGGTTAATGGTTTGAAAACACTTGGATCCAGAAGCGTGGAAATAACAGAAGACTTTTTTTCAAACAATGATTTATTCGCCATTCGGGCTGCATCTACTTTTGCACGCGATTCTAATATCTCCAATTCAGCTTCAACCTTTTATAAATATGAAATATGGTTTGTTAAAATCGATTTTTTTTTTCTTTGAAAAAATTCTAGTTTTCAATAATGTAATTGATTAAACAATTATTAACAAATTACTTTTAAATAATTAATAATTTTATAATTTTAATAATTTTATATAAATTATTATATTGGCACGTAGTTTATATTATATAATTATAAAATAAAAAATTCCATAAGAAATTAATAATTTCAATCAAAATTAAAAAAATAGCTATAAAAAAATATATTTTTTATTTAAATAATTTTTTTCAATTTTGAATATTTTTTGACATCGTTAAAAATATTTCATTTCATAATTTTGAGGGTTATTTTCATCCTTTAGATATAAGCTGTTTTATATATATATATAACTATTATATATATATATATAAACTATTATATAAGCTATTAAGAGAATAAAAAGATATTTTTATAAAATATTTTTATAAAAATTGTTTTATATGTAAAATTTATTAAAATTTTTCTTAAATTATATTTAAATATTATATAATAATTTATATGATAAAGATAATTTTATAGAAAATTAATGAATAACAAATTGAATTTATAACAAAAACTATTTTTGTCTATTTTCAATTATAAAATTTACTATATAATTTTATGATATAATTAAATATAATTTTTTTATATTTAATAATTATTTTATAATTATTTTTATATATTTTAATAATTTTATAATTATAGATACTTATATTTTATTATGTTGAATAATGAATATTTTGTTGAAATTTTAATTTATTGAAAAAAAAATATATTTATATAATTAAATGTATATATTTTAAAATATTTTTTTATTCTCTTGGAAAATAAAAAAAATTGAAGAGTTGTTTTTAATATTTTTTAATTACAAAAAAACGATTAAAGCAATACAAATTTTTTAAAAGATTAATCATTTTATCATCATGAAGTTCAAATTTTAGAAAAAGTTGCAGATAATGAAGGAAAATTTTTGATTAATTAATAATAATTTATATTCTTAAAATACAAACTGCGTAACTACATTTACACATAAACACAATAATATTTTTTCATTTATATAATTTTAATTTCTATGATGTTATAATTCGGATAAAATTCCAAAAAGATTCAATAAAAATCACTACAAAATTTGGAAGTATGGAAGGAAAAAAGAATAGAAATATAAAATTTTAAATTTGAGTATTAATTTTTAAGATATAAAAAAATTTTCAATATTATATTTTTAATTCTAATTTTAATTCTATATAAATGTAACTAATGCAATCGTAGAAATTGTCATTAAATATTTCATGATATTTATAGCGTATAAAGTATTAGGTAAATCTTTAGTTATTTCCATAAAAAATAGTAAATATATATAGACAATTCTTCATGGGAATTTTAAATAAATTATAGAATCATTTTCATTAAAAAATAATAGCAATTGTCACATTTGCATATCTTTTATTATCTTATATCTTATATTCTGCAAATCCTTTCATTTTGGCAAATTTTTTTTATTTCTATTCATATAATATAATTAATAGTATCTGATAAATCAAATTTCTTGGAGGATGAGTGATTTTTATTAGATTGTAAATAAAACTGAGCTCGATATAATTATTATGTATTACGCAATATTCTACAACGGCGATAAAGATTATTGTATTAATAACATTTGAATAGGCCATTTTAATGATTATTAATATCTATATATTTTTAATAATTTTTATATACTTTTAATATACAATAGCGAATGTTTTTTGAAAATATTTCAGAAATTAATAAAAATTCGAAATCTTAGATTTAAGATCCTTTTCTTCTATCTAAATTTCTCACATAAATTTTATGCTATTCGGCAATCAGAAACTACAGCCAATAATATTATTTGTAAATATTAGTTAATCTTAAAATGATGATAAAATAAATTGATATTACTTTTTAATAGAAATTGAAACATATAGATATATATTTTACAAAAACATACTCTACCTGTTTCTCGTTATTTCCCCTCAACCATAGTAAAGCTTTTCTTGCTTTGTCAGGTTTCTTCCGTCTTATAAGCCATGCGGGACTCTCTGGAATCAGGAGCAACGCAATTAATGCTGTTGTAGGAATTATGATTCCGCAAAAAGCCACGATATTCCATGTGAAAGAAGCTCCTAAGGCGTATATTATGAGAATTCCGAAACAATAAAAGGTTAGAGTACATCCTGTTAGTAATCCACGGAGTTTCGGATCGGCCATTTCACCCAGAAAAACCTAAAGACAAATATCTAATATATATATATATTACAAGAAATAATCTATATATTAATAATCTATTATAATAAATAATTAAATTTTAATTTATATTCTTATTTATATCTCTAAATCTATTATTTATTTAATGTGAATATATATTTATTTATTTATTTAATGTGAATAATTTGAATATATTAACATACATTAAAATACTATCATGGATAATAGCTAGTAAAAGCTATTTCTTGTTTTTTATAAAATCTTTTTGTAAAACTAATGTAATTAATTCATTCATTGTTTCATTTATTTCTAAAAAACTATAAAAATGAAAGAAGTCAATAGATAAAAGACAGATCAAAGAGTAAATAAAAAATAATCATAATAATATGACATCGTGTTACATCGTATAGAATCAATATATTAGTATTATATATATTTTCAATAAAAATGTATCCATTTAATAACAAAAAATATCAACACGTTTTCTTATTGTCTTAATAAAAATTTAATCATGTGATGATTGAATGCTATTTATATATCATTAACAAGATTGACATTGCTAGGTTATATTGTTAATTCTACATTGATGACGAACAGGATATATCACAAATTAATAAAACTATATAATTCCGAAATATCCACTTTTACATGATACATACGAAATAAAATAATGCCAAAATAAAAAAAGAAATTTGGATATCGATATTTGTGAATAAAATAAATGACAATTGACAAATGACAATAAATGACAAAATATACTTTTATGATGATGTATGATGTGAACAGCTGATCGATTATATCGATAGTGTTATTAACTAGACTAGATATATCTGTGAATATATCAATGCTGTGCTCATATATGCTGTTCAAATATTATATTTATTAAACATAATAATATAATACAATGACTTTTATTTTTATAAATACATGTAAAGGAAGGAAAAAATAAAATTTTAAGATTCTTACTTGAGCTGGTGCTGCCATTAGGCCAACACCAAAACCTAATATAACTCTTCCTACTAAAAGACAGGGAATGTTTGTAGCAAAACCTATGATGAGCCATCCAACGGATAATGGTATTGCTGAAAATTGTAAAGCACCACGTCTACCAATCCCATCTAATAATGGACCGGACATTAAAGACCCAATAGGTGTTGCTAAACTGTGAACTGATGCTGAAAGATAAATCATAAAAGCAATAGTTAAACATACAATGACTTCAAAACATATTAGCATATTGTTTAAAACACAATAATTTTTTAAAATTGGATTTAACGATGTTATTTTGAAAAATTATTAGTTATTTTGAAAAATTATGAGTTATTTTGAAAAATTAAAAAGATTAATTTACTATGATGAAAAAAATTTCGAAAAAATTACAATTTGTCCAAAAATAATTCTAAAAATAATTCAAATTTATAGGAATTATATTTATAGGAAACCATCGATAAAAAAAATACTTGTTCTTGCAAGAACAAGTATTTGTTATATTAATAATATAAAAATTATTTTGAATTATGTTATTTTTGCAGCAAGTTTATTCAGATTAAATAATAGATTAAAAATAGATTAAAAATTATATTTTGAAAATTTAATGTTTACGTGTTACAATCTTTTTAATCTATTAAAATGTTTTTGTATATTCTAATACAAAAATATGAAAGCGTATTTATTTATAAGTAATATAAAAAAACAATTATAATTCGAAAAAAATTTTTTAATTTATAAAAAATTAGTAATTTAAAAACAGGATGTAAGATTTCTTAAAATTGAAAACATATTCATAAATTGTTTATAAGAGAGATTATACCATTATTTAAAAAAAAGACATATCTTAATAACAAGGTTATATCCTTGGTGATTACACTTGGTCTTGAATCTCTATCTATTTGATAAAAATTATTCAATCAGACGATATGTAGGTCAATCGTGACACGCGACATAGTAGAAATAATCAGACAGTCTGATAGTGCGTATTACATCAATCGTAAAATACCCTTGAACTTGTAAGCTAGTTCTTGAACTTTCGTTTCTTGATGTATTTTCAAACGAAATCACTTAGAAATACTTTAATAATAAATTTAACAAAATTCTAATTCTTAATAATTATTATTTTTAACTAACTATTTTTAAATTATTTCAGATTTAAATTTTAAATGAAATAAAATAATGCATCTTCAACATTTCACGTAGTACACTTTTTATTTGAATAAATAGTATACTATACTAATAATATAAAAATAAAATTTGATTGCAATAAAATTTAAAATAATAAAATTTGATCATATATCTAATAATATTAATAGTTATATTCTTTAGTTTATTATATAATATAATTAATATTTTATGATATTTTCATAATTTCATTAAACTTTTTTATTAAACAGAAAAAGTAGAACAAAATGGAACGAGAGATTATTTTTGTTTATTTTTTTTATTTTTATTTTATTTATTTATTTCTTGTTTTATTTATATTTATTTTATTTTCTTTATTTTTTATTTTACGTTGTATTACAATTTATTTAAGAATTATCATATATTGTAAAAAAATAAATTATATAGAATATTAATAATTTTAATAAAAAATAAATTTATAGCATTTTTATGGTGAATATTTTTCTGTAATAGTTTCTTTCGTTTTTTTTTTTACGATTGAAATTTTATTTTCGTGTCCTATATTTTTATCAACAGATAAAAATAATTTCCAATTATAATAGTAATCTATTAACTATCGTTGAATTAATACCAAAACACATTAGTTATTCCGAAAAATAGATATTTTAAGAATTGTTGGCGGTCTTTTTTTTTGATTTTGACTCATAAGGAACGAAAGAAAAAAATGTTTCTTAAATTGTATCTCTTTTGAGTCAATATTTATTAATCGACAAAGTCGTTTATATTAGTATTAAGAAATATAGATTTGTGCATTGCTTTATGTGCATATGAAAATTCAAATGGTGAAATATTAACTGATATCAGTAAATATAAAAAAAAAATTAATGATACTAAATATATGTGATTGACAATAGAGAAAAAAAATAAATGAAAAAGTTTGAATAAATAATAGAATGGTACGTATTCCTTGTTGCTACAAATATTAAATCAAGATGCTTTTTTATGGGAATTATTTTTCTATTTAAATTTTCATCATTTAATAATTTTTTATCTCATTAAACTTAATAAATGCTTAAAATTAAATTTAAGGTTTGGTGTTTTAAAAAAAATTTCTTAATCTGTCGTTGCATTGATGTATTCATATGTTATTCGAGATTAATATAAATAAATATTAATATAATACAAAATTAAATTTTAAATTCAAAATTAAATTTTCCTTAAAATCGAACATTTTTTTATATTGACGAGTTGAATATTTGTCAGTAAAATAATTTATATGCCATAAATATTGATAAATTAAATTGTTCAGCATTATGTTAATATAAAAATATCAAATATCAATTGAATGAGAAACGTGGTTTTATAAAAAAAAGTATGCATACAATATAATTTTGAATGTTTGAAAAGAGATATATATGTTTTTTTCAAAAATCGAAGTTTTAATTTCAGAAATTAATAAGGACTTTGCGACAAAAAATCGAATACTATTATATATTAAATCTCTGAATATTATTAATTAGATAATTTTGTAATTTTCCAATTAATTATATTATTTTTATCTATTTATTTATATTCTTATAATTATAACAAAATTTATAAATAAATAAAAATATTATCATTTAATTAATATAAATTTTTTTATGATCTTCGAAAATGAAAATATAAATGTTTCTTTATACACATATATATATGACATACACATAAGGCATTATTATAATAATATAATCACTATATTTAAAATTATTTTAAAATTATTTTTTGTATTTTTTGTGTTATGTTTTGTAAATTTCGGTAAAAAAATTATTAATATTACATTTAACATTAATATTTTTTTATAGATATTTTTTATAGATTGTAAATATAACATTTTAAATTAAATAATTTCTTCTAAATTATACCATCCTTCTTTATATTCTATTAGTTTTTATGTATTTTATGCTAAGACAAAAATAAAATATTCTTAAAAAACTTTAAAAATCATATTCTATGTACTTAAAACATTTTTTTACGATTTAAGTTATCATAAATTAAATATAAATTATTTAAAAATTATAAGCTTCTAATGTCATAAAAACTGATACAGTAATATTTCTTTATCGCATATTATTATATTTGAATATATTTACATCATTAACATTAAATTAATTTAAGTTTTAGCTTTAGTTGATTACAATGTATGTGATTTTTTTGATCATAAAATTTTATAGATATTATAGATTTTAATTTTATATATGGAATTTAAAAATAATTTTAAAAAATATAAAAAAACAATATTTTGAAAATTATATAATGGAAAGATTTTTCTTATAATGTAGAAACAATAATTTACAACTGCGTTATTAATTATTATTAATAGAGAATTTTAATAAAAATTTAAAAAATTAAGTATAAATATAAAAAAATATAAAGTTTGATAATAAGACTATTGTTGAATTATTAAATTAATTTATAATATTTGATTTATTATATTCGATTATAAACAGATTAATTTAATTATCATTAAAGATAAAAATTTTTATTTTATAAAGTTTTAACCTTATTTTACAAAAATCATATTTAGTAAATTTTAACTCTTAATTTTAACTCTTTAACTTCACAAACCTATCCATGATCCAAGTTCCTGATCAGCGTGCATCGTGCCATTTTCTTCAGCCAATTGAGGTAATAATGTAGCACTGTAACCAATTGGCATTCCTCCAGCAGCTGCTACTAATAAAACTGCACCAGCTAATAAACACTAAAATATAATATTTGAAATGATTTTCTAAATAATTTTTTAAAAATTTGTATACAATAATTTAAAGAAGAATAAAAAAATCTATTTTTAAACAAATTATGAAATCAATTTTTTAAAGATATTTTAAAAACGTATGTTAACATTCCTTAATATTTTATATTATCTATATATACATATATATATATATATATATATATATATATATATATAAATGTATCGTTTATTTTTCAAAAGAAAAAAAAAATTGTAAATAAATGTTTCTAATAATTATATAATAATAATATAGTTTTTAAATAATTTAAAAGCAAAAGAATTATTACATTAAAAATAACTTTTTTTCTATATTTATTTGTATATTTTGCATATTTTTAAATAATACATAATTCTATGTAATTTTCTTACCTGTGCAAATATTCCTTTTGAATTCGATGAATAATGTATTACATTATCTTTATTATTAAAAATTTTGTCTTTATCTTGAGTATTATTATTTTCTATATCCTCGCAAACATTTTTAACTTCGTTTACTTTTGTATAATCGACTGTAGAATGTCCCAATATTGAACAACATTCTTCACTAATAAACCAAAAAATAAAAATTTTATTTAAATCTTATTTTAATTGTTTAAATAACAGTATAGGAGAAATTTATTAGGAGTATATTAGGAGAATTTAACTTTAATTAAATTATATTAAATTATTAGTTAAATTGATTAAATTAAACTTAATAATTAAATTGAAAACTACAATAATTTTTATTACATTAATAATATAATATATAATATTATATTATAGTTATTTTTAAATCTTTGTTTCTAAATTATGTAATTTGTAAAAATTATTAAAGTTAAGTTAATATTATAAAAATTACAATTTATGAATTTTATTATTAGCAATTTTAACTTTTTCATTTTTATAAAAATGTTAAATACAAAATTTCTAAATTTTTATCAATTTTTTATCGAATTAAACAAAAATAATATTTTTTTTTAAATTTAAAAATTGCAATTTGTAGCTAATTGAAAATTGATTAATTTTTATTAAAAATCTTTTTTTCTCAGATTGTAAAAAGTATCCGAGAAATCATACGTTACGTTGAAGTAAATATTGTAAAAAGATCTCAAATTTAAATACAATGAACTTTAATTATTTTTTTTTATTGTTTATCCATCACAAATTTTCCAACTATTTTCTATTCTATAAAATAGAAATGCTAAATCGCTCATATACATAATTCAAGGTGAGCAGACAAACAGTTTGATTTAATCAAATGGAAATTTATTGACTGTGAATTCGCAGCAAATAAGATCGCTATGCATCTTATATAATTTGATTTTTATGATTTTATATGTAATTTAATTGAAACTAATTTTAACTTACATAAAGAGTTTTATAAAGTTGCAAGTTATTTAAATAAATAATGCAATATTTCATAAAAAAAAAATTTATGAAAAAAATGATGTTCAATTAATTACATTAACTATAATACATAAACACACATATCTATAATTATATACATCGATTATGATTTTTGGTTTTATTTATAAATATAACAAATCGTTGAATTCATTTCAGCTAGTTACAATGCTATGAAAAAAATATAATCATTTAAAATATTATTTTGATTTTAAATTTCTCTATTATTTCATCTATATATAAAAATCATTTGTATCACATAATGTTGTATTAAACAACTTTTAGAAACATTTTAGAAACATTTTTTTAATAAATTTAATTTTGATTAATTTAATACATTTGAAACATAATTTATTAATACAAGATAAAGCAATTTAATTAATATATATCTTATTAAAAATTATTAAAAATAATACTTTTTATGAAAAATTTTATTTTCAATTTTTTTATGAAAACATATTAACAATAATTATTAACATACCTTGGTATTGGTGGTGTCATGTTGAATCCGTTTAAGAAATCTTAATCCGTTTAATATCACTTTAAAAATTCACTTCACTATTTTAATCACAATTCTTTTGACAACATTTATTATTTCTTTACATTTTATTATTTCTGGTTTATAATTTTTTTCATCATATTTATTATCACACTTATCTTGTCATAAAATATTATGTTCAATAAAAATTATTAAAATACTAAAGTCTTATTTATCTTTCTAAATCACTTTAAATATAATATTCCGATAGTAGATGCACGTAGAGATTCTACGTCGCGTCTACTAATGAAGAAGTAAATAAATTCTGAGAATTGTTCTTTCTTTAATGAAAAGAAAAAAACAATAAGCTTAAATGAAATAGAAAAAAAGATAGATGATAATAAATTGTTAATATCTAATATCAATGTTGAAGAATCACATAAATATCACATGTATATATTACGAAAGCAAAAATGCATTTATTATTATGATACTACCAAATAAACAAAACACATTTATAAAAATATTCATCATATATATTTAAATAATTCGATTTGTTTTTTTTTAATATTTTACGATCGATTCTAATTTAATTCTCATAGATCAATTCTATTATTATTCGAAATTGAAATTTCTAATCTTTTATAAGTAATTTTAGATTTTAGAACAACATATAATTAATTGAAGTTTTAATCTTCAAGAAAATTTTTTTTTAACTCATGAAATATTTAATATTCTTTTTTCTTTGGCTAAACTTAATTGCGGTTCAAAAAATGGTAAAAATAATTTTTCATTATAAAAAATTACAATCATATTATAATTTTTAATGATATAATAATTGAAATAATGAATATCAGGTAAAGTTAGGGCTTAACAATTTTTTCATATTTTTATGAATTTAATATACATCTACATAATAAATTTATATATTATTATTTATATTTTTATAAATAATTTTTATAAAAATTAAGCAATTTTTAATTTAATTTTAGATATTTTTATTGCATATCATTTGATAATATATTCCCTAATCTAACTATTATTTGATTAGAATCTACTAGAATCAAAATTATACTATTTTCCAAATATATGATTATAATATAATTTATTAATAAAATATAATTAGATAAAATTTTCTAAAAAATGAGCGTTCATGACAACTTCATTTGTAACATATAAAACGATTCATCATATGAATGAAGTTTGAATAAAAAGATAATTTTAATTTTATTAAGAAAAAGAATTACAATTATTTTAACATAATAATAAACACAATAATTGAAATAATATTTATTTTGTATTGTCAATTATAAATTAGACAAAAATATATTTATTAGCCAAAAAATTATTTAATAAATTATAAAAATATAAAACATTATGTTCTTCCTATTATTGTTTTTAATAATTATTCTTATTCAAAAATTTTCTAAATATATTATTTATTAAATTTAATTTGATGCAAATACAAACATAACATATATTTTTCTTACGTTTAACCTAAGCTATATAATAATTTAAAAATAAAATTATATCAAGTGCGTAAATTTATAATATATATATGTATATGTATATTAAATCTAATGCGACGAGACTAAGCCTGTGAATTATGAGATAAGAACAATTGCTAAAGATATATAATTAAATTTTAAGTATATTTGAAAAATTTAATAATTATAACAGATAATAATATGTATAATAAAAATTATATAACTAATCAAAAATGCTATGAAACAAATGATACATATAAATATATATTTTCATTCTGAATTTTGAAATCTTTTTTCCTTTGGATTTTTCTTTCTTCATTATTCTTTTTTACATGCAATCAAAGCAAAATTTTAAACTCTAATCAAGTTTTTGAATTTTGATTGATTGAAATTATTATATCGATTTTATTATTTTATAATATGAATTTTTACTTTAGTCTAGTACTAAATAACTGAATATTTAAAAAAATATATTTGTCGCATTTAATTGAAAGGGCAAAATGAAAAAATCTCTTTTGGAGATTTTTGAAGGATTTTTAGAAAGCGAATTTTTATCATGAAAAGCTGAATCGAAAGAATTGACAGATATCCGTGAGCCTCGATGATCGTCCACTTGTTTTCTATAATGCGCTTATTATTGTTAAATAATTTTAAGAAGTAAAGTAAGAAATTCTCTTTATAATATATCTATAATAAGTAATTTGTCACTTTTATTATCAGGTTATCATACTAATTTCATTAATACATTAAAATTTGAATAAAAATTATAATATTATTATAAAACTTAGTTATGAGGGATAAGATTTGTTATTTGCTATCTTCTATTCAAAACTGTCTGATAAGATAACATAACTAGAAATAATTTTATGTGAAAAAATAAATCAAAATAAAATCTTTTTATTTGAGATTTCATTTTTGAGTAAAAATTAGAAAAATGTTCAAATAAAATTTAATTAAATATAAACTATCGATAATTGATTATTCTACATGTAAAAAAAAAAATAAAATATAAAATAAATTTTATCGTTTATCTTTTGTTTTTGAGATTCAAAATATATAATTAAGAACTCGTGTAATCAGTTAAAATTTCGAATTCAATTTTTTCAAAAACTAATTTTAATAAATGAAAAAAGTTTATTTTTAAAATCTCATTTTTTGCTTATTTTTACATATAGAATAATTATTTATTGATGATTTATTTACATCTAATCGGAAAATAATAAATTTTAGTTATACTTGAAATTTTTTTTTAAATTATCTTTATTCTCTCTTTCTTTATCTTTTGTCTCTTTTTTATGTTTACTGATATAATAATAACAAATATTTAAAAAAGAAACTATATGTCCGTTAAATGTTATGCAACAGTTTGAACTTTTATATACTTTCACTTTCGTACTTAATATACATTATATTTCAAGAAATGAATTCCATGAAATTAATCAATAATATAATTCTTTTATCACAATGAATTTGCGAAATTCATTGTCAGAATTCCTTATTATTTATTATTTATGTCAAGTTATCAATGTCAAGCTAATAAATAATTATTCCAGTAATTGTATGCGAATCTATATTCAGTTTAATATTTCAACTTCAACTACAATCTATAGCCATAAATATACAATATGTTTCCCGAGACTATATGCTAGACCAAGCTTAGACAATTTTTTTCTCATTTTATTTATTTCCTACTATCAATATTTAGATTCTTTCATTATTAGTCATTCCATATTCCTCTACTATATTTTATCTCATAATTGTGAATATAAATATACTGTTATAATATTGCAATACATTTTTATTTATTTAAATGTTATTCCAATTTTTAGAAACGAAACTTCAAAGTAAGCTTTGAATAAAAGTTGAATCGAAACCAATGTTTTAATATCAATGCATTATGAATATCTCAAGTAGAAAAAATTTATCCTCTTTTCTTCAGTTTCAATTGAATTCTCAGAAATTGTCTTCATATTTATTCTGAGATTGCAGACGGTATTCATAGACGATAATTTGATATATATCGAAATAATTAATAATTAATAATAAATATCGAGTTTCATGGAATTTACGCGCAAAATTCACTTCAAGTTTCATTTCCAAAATTTGGCGAGAATAGGGAAGAACGTTTAAGTAAGTAAAAATGCGAACGCTTAAACAAGCAAGGCTCTATAGATTTCTAATCTCTATTCTTTTTCTACATCCCAAGAAATATAGTGAGGGGAAATTAGAAGTGGGGAGAGGAGTCGCATGCGATTCGACAATTGCCCAGGATTGTCCTAGACTTTACTTATGGCTTAAAACTACATTGATAAGAATGCAACTATCTACATATATATATTCATTAAATTTATATATTTTTTTTTTATTCTATATATCCATCCCATGATATAATTTTTAAAAATTGATATACTTTAAATATTAAAATCTAGAAATTATAAATTTTGAATTTTTATTGAACAAGACACGAATTTAGAATTTGTTTCTTATACATAAAATATGAAATATGTAAAATATATATAAATGTATATATATATTAATAATATAATATGTAAAATATAAATGTTGCATAAAATTTATAAATTTAATGAATATTCGAATAATATATAATAATATAATATATAGCAAATAATTATAAACTTATGAATTATAAATGATTTTATTTTAAATTATTTTTTTTTTGCTTTTATTTATTTTATTTTTATTATATAAAAAATTTAAATTTCTAATATGTAGAATCTATATAAAATATCTGTCTAAATTATTTGTATCTATTTAAGATATTTATTTAAAATGTTTCATTTAAAATCAAGCTAATTACAATTAACAATTTTTATTTCATATTTTTAGTAATAAGAAATAAAATATATATTTGTATTAAAAAGAAAAAAAATTATTTTTTAACTTACTATTAACAATTCACTATCACAAATATAAGGATAAATTTTTCATAAATACGATCTTTTTTTTTTAACAAAATACTTTACTCATTTATGATATACATAAATTTTTTAAATTTATTTTTAAAAAAATAACAATTATTTTAGAAAATTTTCTCTTTGACACTCATATAGTCATCACTGGAATTTTCACTTTTTCATTTTTACTATTTTTTCTCTGATAAACTTTGTATTATTAACAACGAAATTTAATGAATCAATTATGAAACAAAATGAAATGATTTTTAATTACAAATAACACAGGAAAAATTAATTTTCTCAAAGATTAAAATCGAAGGTTTATATTGAAGAAAGAATCACTCAAGTTTAATGAAAATGTTTGCAGAAAATGGCAAGGTTCGTTAGGTAACTAGTCGGGACTAGTCGCCTTGGATCACGATGGCTCAACTGAATGAAACATTCGACCGTCCACGCTCTTATAAATTGCTCACTTCGATTAAGTCCCTTTCTCAACGTTCGTCGTGGATGTACTGGATAATATTATATATGATCTATGATCTTTAACTGGATTACCTTCAACAATACCGGAAGTCCAGTTTGAACAAAAATCAGCAAGATTTGTGGAGATCTATAATTTTAAAGGAACAAACCTGGACGAATTTGAAATATAAATTCAACTAATTTATAAATGCTTACAATAGTATAGTTTAATTTATAGTTTAGTTTAATTAATATTTAACTTCTTGCTTTATAATTTAATTTAAGAAAGGATCAAGAAATACTATTTAACTTTGATCAAAGCTCCAAATTATAAAAGAATAAAAATTCAGAATTATTGATATTTTTATAAAATCTAATAATAATTTATAATAATTTAAAAATTACGAAAAAACTTTAAAAATTTGTATCCCTATTATATGATAAAAACCTATAATATTATAAGAAATTTTTATTAAATTAGATATATTAAGGGATCGATGGTTATATACTATCATTAGCAATTATTTTTATGTATTTGAAATTTTCTAATATAAGAAACTATAAGTTTTTAATAATACTTGTAAAATTTTTGATAATAATATCTTTTTTATTTATAATAATTAAAATATTATATTAATTAATAAATGTATATTAATTAATAAATTAATGTCATATATATATATATGATTTATTCATATTCATTTTTCATTCATATTGTTTGTTAATCAAAATTGAAGTGAGAATAAATATACAAATATGCAATAATATTATTTTCATTTTTGAAATTTAATTGATTTGATTTCAAAAAATATCTACATAAATAATTTATAATAATCTCGATCATAATCCCTATTTAATTACAATATAAACGCATCATTAAATATATTTTAATTTGAAATAATATTAAATCCTTTTTGTAATTTTTATGTTTATCGAATTAATAAGGTATAATATATCTATTAAATGTAATCTTTTTTTATTAGTTTCTATATTTATTATATTTTAATAAATATAAATATTAATAAAAGAACATTGATTTTAATTTTATTTATAATTTTTGTTAAATTTACAAATTAATTATCAAAATTGATTATTATTATTATTAATTAAAAATTTATAATAAATTCCTCATTTTTTCGAAAATGCGAAGCTTTATATATTTTTAATTTAAATTTTTATAAGTTATATATATTAAAACTGACAATTAATTTTTTTATTAACAATTTATGCTAATTTATTTATATTAAATATTTATTAATTTTAAAAAATTGAAAAAAATACCAAAATATCTTTATAATTTTTTATATTGATTTTATAATTTTATATTGATTTAAAAGAGAACATCAAATTTTATATTAATATTAATTTTAAATATTCAAAATAGAGAAAATATAAATTATTAGAGATAGAGAGGAATGAGAGTATTTATATACTTATAAAAGATAATATATAAATATATAAATATATATTTTTAGATAAAAATATTTTTATGTATCAATTGATGCACTATTTTATTGTTTTTAAAATGTATTAAGATACATAAATCGAAAATTAAAT
This sequence comes from Apis cerana, assembly GCF_029169275.1. Taxonomy (NCBI): domain Eukaryota; kingdom Metazoa; phylum Arthropoda; class Insecta; order Hymenoptera; family Apidae; genus Apis; species Apis cerana. The sequence goes on along the minus strand of NC_083864.1, from coordinate 2,516,476 downwards.
TAAACTTAGATTAGTAATTATTTATAAATTTAAATTATACTCATATCATATCATATTATAAATATTCATAGTAAATGTTGTTTTTTACTAATTACTAATTATATTTTAGAGAAAATACCATTATATAATATTTTTTTTTTTATTTTTAACAAATTATACATGTAATCATATTCGTTATATTTACACATATCTATATATATATATACACATATTATATTACAATAAAATATTAATAAAAAACAAATTTTTATATAATTTTCTTATGTTATAAGTTGTAAAATTTTTCTATAGTTGCTTTCACTATATACAAAATATTTTTATAAGTTTAAATCGAGCATTTAAATTATTTTCTTTAATATTAGAAGTGAAAAGAAAAGACTAAATAATATTTAAATTAGTTTTGAAACATATATTTGTTGACAATAAAAAATATTTAGTAAAAAATCATTTTTTTAAACCATTGTAATCTTTTTTCTTTGAAATTAACGTTCATTTTTTATAATATGATTATAATGATTTATAATATTTTTTATAATATATTATAGCTTATCAAAATGAGTTCAATAAGTTATACGTCTTAATCTTAAAATGATTTTGAAAATGAACAAATAAATTTCATTATTGAAATATTCAAAATTAATCATTAACGATCTTCGAAATTTTCGTATAAAATAGAAAATTCATTGATATTTATCACTTTATTTGTATTTTTATAAGAAATCTTCTTTTAAAATTTGAATATTGTTGATAACTTGATAACAAAAAAACAAGTATTTTAAAATATAAAGTATATTAAAATATTAATTATTATATAAATATATATAAATATATATTACAATTCTTGAAGATCTTATAATCAAAAATTATTTATAGAGAGGATCAAGAAAAGATTATGAACCGTTTGGTTATAGTATTTTCGCTATGCACTGACATGCGTATATATACTATATATTAAATAAATTTTATATCATAGAAATGCTTTGTTTATTAGCGATCTGCTAACAATTTTCTAATTCAGTAGAGTTCTATATTATAGAGTGTCAATGACTGTATTGTGCGAATTATAGGATTGAGGCCACGCTATGTTAACGAAAAAATGTGAAACAAGTAAGACAAAGAGCGCGAGTCATCGATAAAAAAATTATCGTTGTCGATAAACAGTGAACATAAAAATGTCAAATGTGAAAGACAAAGTGAGTGAAAAAAAAACAGACAAACAAAGGGGATACGATTTTATAATCGAATAATTTCTTTTATTTAAAGCAATTTTTATTATTTCAACAATTTCTGTTCAATATAGTGCTATTATAATAGCATTTTGAATATCTAATAAAATAAGGTGAAATATTACTCTTCTTGTCATTAATTTTATATTAATAAACAAGTATCTTCCTTTCATTTGAAAATAATAGTTGAATTCGTCTTAATATTGCTGGCTATAACATCGTGTTATGCTGAAAAATAATTTTAATTTCAAAAAAAAAAAAATACGATAATCTGTGTTAAAAAAATTATCAATGTAAAATCATTGATTTTTATTTTTCATCATCTAATATGCATATTGAAATTATTTAAATTTTTAAATACTTCGTTATTTGCTTTTACTCTTTTAATACTAATAAAAATTTAAATGCTTAATTTAAAATTGATACTTTATATATAATATATATATATATATATATATATATATATATATACAAACCATGTAATCCCTCATCACATGAAGTTGTTGCATGGATAAAAAGAATTTTGAAAGTAGAAAAAACTGGTCATTCTGGTACTTTAGATCCTAAAGTATCTGGATGCTTAATAGTATGCATTGATAGAGCAACAAGATATATATATATATATATATATATATATATATATATATTATTAGCATATTAAATGTTATATAGTTAAAAATATGAAATTATTAAAAATAAAAAAAATGTTATATAACATTATTTTTTTCATTAAATGATAAGTTATACTTTATTTTCTAGCAATTGATAAAGATTAAAGTAAATATTACATCTCGATATGATGATATATCGAAAAAGCATTAAATACGATAATATTGTTTATCATATAATAATAATATCAATATAACGTTAAGGATATGTTTTATATTTTGTTTTCGCTAATCCAAAAAATAATTTTCTCTTCTATAATACAATTACCGCTCAGTATAAATTAATTAACGTTGAGATATTCCATTATAATTCTTGAAAAAATAGCTTTGATTGGTTCATTATTTTATGTAAGCGTGATATTTATAAAACAATTGATAACTGATATGCTAACTCATTCTGTCAGAAATACATATTCAATATAATAACAAGAATTTTATATATATGTAGAAAAAAGTCGTTCAAAATTTTATTTTTCTAATCAATGTTACTTATTTTATCAATTTTCTCTTAGATAAAGTACTATGTATAAGATAAAATTATATATCTTTGTTATTAAATTTTATTATTATATATTAAGTTATATAAAATTTTTTTTTTATACTTTTAACAAGTTATATAATATTTTATAATATATTTATAACAAATTATATAATGTAAATATGTTTCTTTAACGATTTTTGATAATGGTTCTTTTTTTTCTGTAATGCATATGTACATATATATATATATATATATAATAGTCACATATATAATGTATATATATAGATATATTGACGACTAAAATGTCGTATGAAGAAACAGCAAATAGTATCGACTGTTGGTATCTTATGTAATAAAAATATTCATTATTTTCCAACTAAAAAATATGTATTATTAGCAATGATACATAATTTGCTAAAATATATATAAAAAAAATTATACATATAATATATTTCTTATTACATAAGAAGATTGGAGGGAGTTATAAATTGTGTTATATAACATGTCAGTAGATTGAAACAGAAACCAGATTGTGAAACATTTGTTATTGAACTTCAGTCTGTGTGAAACTTCCGAAGAAAAAACATTACTTTTTATTCTATTCATTTCGTTACATATTCTTATTTTTTTTTAAATAATGGAGTGGAATAAAGAAATGACATTTCGATTAATCGAATTATACCGTGAAAAACGTATATTATGGGATCCTATGCACGCGGAATATAAAAACAGAAGTAAGAAACACAGTGCGTGGATTGAATTAAGTAAAGAAATGAAAATACAAACAAACGAAGCGGAAAAAAAAATGCGAATACTTGTTGGACAATTTCAACGAGAAATAAAAAAGGGAAAATATGAAGGTGATGGAATAGATGCTTCTTATAAATCAAAATGGATTTTTTTTAAACCTTTTCTATTTCTGAAAGATAAGACTCATATAAAAGAAAAAATACATAATTCAATAGAAGAAAATAATTCACTAAAAAAAACTTTTAAACAAATATCCATTGAATCACAAGATTCTAATTCTAATATTAGTCTTTTGATAGAGGTAAGCAAAACTTAATAGTAACTTTAATATTTAATAAATATATAATTTATTAATATTAATAAATTAAATATTTAATTATAATTAATTTTTATATTTTACAATTTATTTTCACAAATTTATTACGATTTTGAAATTCAAATCTTTTCTTAAATATTATTAGAAATATTTTGAAATATTATCATTAATAATATTCTCTAATAAATTATTCAAAGTATGATAAATATTTCATGGTAAATGATTTCATGAAATGTTATATAATAAGAAAGATTAAAAACACTAATAAAGCTATAATGAACTAGTAATAATATTCAATTTTGCGAACATTAATTTTTTACAAGATATTTAATAAAATTATGATACTGTTTAATATAGAATATTATTTAATATAGAATTTAATATAGAATATTTAATATAGAATAATATTTATTAAATAAATATTTAATTATATATAATTTAACAAAAGACTGATTAATGATAATTTTTTAAATATTATTTATTTTTTTTTCAATATTAATTTTTTAATATTATTTGTTTTACAATTTATAATTTATAATATATTAAATTTGTCACGAATTAAAATTAATTATTTTACTCATTGTTTAAATAAGATATATATTCAATAAAAAAAATGTTAAATATTTATTATATTATATTTATTATATTATATTATACAAATTTTTTTTCATACATATTGATTTATTTGTTTGAACTCGGCTTATATCCAACACTATGACTCGATGTGTTTTATGATCAGACTATTTTAATTAATAAGAATAACAAAGCCGAAACGAAAATTTAAAAAAAAAATATTATTTGAAATTATCTCCAGAAATCTCTAATTAACCGATTATCACATTTTTGGAATAGCCTGAACTGAATTTCTTATATTTAATTTAAAGAAAACAAGGTTGTCTTTCATATTTTTATATATATCTTTATTAAAATTAATTACAATTAATTACAATTAATAATTATGTGTTAATTTTTTATTTTTCACATATAAAAAAATAATACGAGTAATAGATGTATTTTTTGAAAAATATATTAAAATTGCAACAATGATTAATCATTCAACTTTAGAAAAAAGAAGAGAATTTGTGTATTACTTTCTTTTTTTATCAATTTTTAGTGAACTTGAAATATAATAAATTAATAACGATATTTTTTATTTAAATATAATCAGTTAATTTTCGAATTATTAGCAAAAAATTTTCGAATTTTACTATTACATCGAATTCTGCTTATATATATGTATACATTCATGACAGAATATGCATTAAATTCCCATTTATAGAAATACAAGATAATAACAAATATGTATAACGTGTGAATTTATAAAAAATTTATTTTCTAATGGATGAATAGGATCATTTTCTAAGATTTCTTCAATTACATATAAATATATGTATAATGAGAAAGATAATATGTAATTACTAAGTATGAAATTCATATTGTTATCATTGTTTGAACCATTTGAATTATTTAATTTCGATTATTCAAAGAACTTTATTTATATTTTATTTTTTGATTCCACAAGTCCTTCAGAATGCTCAAATTTATATGGATATACACACTTGGACACACTTGGACACACACACACACACACACACACACACACACACACACACACACACACACTAATTTTTAACTAAATATATATTAATATATATGAATATATTAAATCAATTCATTCGAATATTTGCCAAATTATATAATATATATAAAAAAAAATGCTTCAAATAAATATCGAATAATTTCATAATTTGACGTAATTAATTTTAAATTGCAGATAGATATAAATAGGACATATAACTTTGTTTTTTTTTTAAATAAAATCACATATTTTTTTATATATTATATATTTTTTAGAAAAGTATATTAATCTTATCTATAATAAATTATATTAAATTAATTATATAATAAATTATATAATAAAAATTATATAAAAATTATATAAAATATTTATTATTATATTTATTATATTTATTAAATTATATATATAAAAATTATATAATAAATTAAATTAAATAAATATAATAAATATATAATTAGTATAAATATTTTGATTTGAATATCGCAGTGTTCTTCGCTTAAAATGATTCGCCGAATAATTTAAGCTTCCATGAACATAATATTGAATGAATATATTTGTAAACAAGAATTAATACAGAACATATGAATGGAGATCAAAGATACAAGTATCGTCCAATTCTTAGTATTCAATTATTTTTACGAATAACTGAAAAACTGCTTAGTAAACCATTTATTAACTAATAATAGAGAATGAATTTATTTCGAATGATTTATGATTTTGAATTATGGAACTATACGCGTTTGCATTTGATGAATAGTTTATTCTTAATTAATGATAATTTTATAAATTATATAAAAATTTTATAAATTATATAAAAATATATCGAATATCAAAAATTGAATAATGGAAAAATATTTCTATATTTTATTCACATATCTTATATATTAATATGCATATATAAACATTTGTTTACAAATATTAAATATGGAAACTTATATCATGCAAATGCTGATGATGATTGTTTTCATGATAATCAAAACATTCAAATCAAAATATCTCTTGAATTAATAATTTTATATTTTTTCATATTCTTATATAGTTTTATATTCTTCATACTTTATTTATAAAATATTAATAGTATAATAAAAAAAAATACATAATTCAATTTAAAAAACAAAATTGTCCTTATATATTTTCATAAAAAAATTAATTATTGCATATTACATTTATAAATTACCTAATTTTTTATTATTTTTTTTTTAGCTATATATTATCGATTTGCTGCATTTTCTCATATTTATTTATATTTCGAAAAATTAAATACAACGAATATAATATCGAATTTGAATGATAAATGAAATTTTTATTTTTACATTTGAGTAATGTTTCATTTCATATGTTTATTCGAATAATAAATTCTGATTATTTGATAGAGAATAGTAAAAAAAAATATTTTGTATTGTATATTGTTAAGAAAAAAATACCAAAGTAAGTTAAAAAAATGAGTAGTATTAATGAAATTCTTCAAGATAGAACTATCATTGGATTTTTATTTATGAATTTTGGATAAATTTAAATAATTTCTAAATTACTGGATAAATTTTATGATTTATGTCATCGTATATTCAATATTTCAATATTTTATATTCAATATATTTATTACAATTAAAATATCTTTTATAATTAATGTAATTAAAATAGTTACATAATAAATCTCATTCAAATTCCAATCATTCTCTTTCAATATTATCTGCATCTCTTTAAAAATGTGATTAAATTATTGATCTTGATTTTTTTTTTTTTAGAATGATAACTATTCAAATTTACAAATGAGAGGACAGACAAAATCAAACTCAAGTGGTATCAAAAAGAAAGCAGATACTATAAGTGAAGAATCACATTCTGTATGTCCAAATGAATTACCAAATGAAATAAGAACACGAGATGAATTTGACGTTTTTGGGGAAATTGTTGCATACAGTTTAAGAAAATTGAAAAATAAGACAATTCAAAGTCATGTAAAATTCGATATATATAATATTCTTTATCGCGCTGAAATAGAAAATCAACAAGAATAATATTGAACACTATCATCGTTTTCTAAAGATTAGATAAAAATTCTAGTAGCATCTATAAACTTGGATATATAATATTTATCTATATAATATATATCTATGTAATATATATATATATATATTAATATATAAATAATATATAAATAATTCGAATTCAAATAAATAAAATATAAAATAAATATAAATACATAATAAAATATAAAACCGAAGTTACAATAATTAAATTTATAATAATAGTAGTAATAGAATTATACTTAATATTTATCATTACTTAAACTCGTACTTATATAAATGATTAAAAAATAGCGGTGTATATATATATAAATGCATACATATAGATAGAATTCAATGTATAGAAATTTTTTTACAAATAATGTAAAAATTAAAACCACCTATCGATTATACATATAAAGAAAAAAAGTCAAAATAATGGCTTTTATAATATATTTCAAAGTCATTAAAATCAATAAGAAATTAATCAGCAGGTTTACTCAAGGATCTCAAGATATTTTTGTTAAATCGTCATCGAATATGTACCAATCAATAGAAATTTTAAATAATTGAAATAAAGTATGATTTTATTCGACCATCAAAAATAAGTGACGAGATGCCAAAGTTTATTCCTTTAACCTTGACCTGATTCAAATAACTGCCTAACAAGGCTGACGATTCAACTTGACCGATTACATTAAGGTTACTTCGATTCGTGGCTATATAAACAATCGCTTTCTAGAGGAAATGATTTAGAACGTCGATTATTTTATTACATACTATAGATAGTGAAAGTGTATCAAAATTGAACAATTACGGTTTATATTTTATATTAATTATAAAATATGGAATGTTAAAAAACGAACAAATGTCAGAAATGGGCGTAAAAATATGATACATTTCTTAAAGTACTATTTTAGTAATTATTTTGTATGTGTTAAAAGATAAAAAAATCGTTGAGTTATTTTTTCAATTAAGTTAAATATCTGGTAATTACATGGAATAGAAAATGTCTTATCGATTTCAATGAAAATATATTTTCTCTTAAATATAATATGAGAATTTTTTGAAAAATTTTGTTTTGTACAACATTTATTTATATATATCTGTTATTCGATTTTAATTTTTAAAATATTCGCACAAAAGTAAATTTTTATCATTATATATATGTAATACCATATATAATATATTTTTTAAGAATTGAAATTGTTAGATAATTTAGATTAAATTTAAATTAGATTATTTACAATATCTGAAAGATATTTTAATCTCTCATTTATTTTAATTTTTGATGAGTAACATTAGAAAATAAGAAGTTTTAATAATAAGTAAGCAAATAATTAACAGTATAATAATGAAATTAATTTTTATTTCTTTTTTTATAAACTTTTTATTAAAAGATGTTAAATTTTTACGAAATAGAAGTAAAGGAAACATAAGAAAATACAAGTAAAGGAAATATCTATTCGCGCTTTGATCCCATTCTCTCGAAACCACGAAATTTGATATCGTGTCAATGCTAGTTAGTTGGTCAGTTAATGCAAGTACACCGTTATATGAGCCTTTCTTTCTACTATCATTATTAAGGTAAGAAGTACGTATGTAATTTGATTTATATTATTAACAATACTACATTTTAATACTGAATGTTGTTTAATGTATTATATTATATGTGGACATACTTTACGTAAATATTAAATAAAAAATATTGAAAAATTTAATAATTCTCTATAATTGTATATTCTTAAATTTTTATTGAAATTTTATTAAAATTATATTACATAGAATATATAAAATGATTATTCAAAAAATTTTATTTCGTAAACATTTACTGTAAACTAGAAACAAATTGCGAACAATATACTATATTTTTCATATGTACGTTATATAATATTTTAATTTTCAGTAAATTACAAAAGAGTCATTTAACACCGTAACTTGTACTCAAAGAAATATTCCGCACAGTTATCAAAAAAATATCCTGTATTTTATTAAGAAATAATTCTATAATTAATATTTTTGCGGGATATGTTTGAAGAATCGATTCTAGAAAACAAACATGAAAATTATATTAACACAAGAATTATATGTACAAGAAAATTATTATTTCGATATAAGAAAATTATACATACAAGAATATTGATTTATTTATTAAATTAAAAACAATAATTAAATTTTACATAAATAAAAAATAAAGCAAAACAAAAATAGAATAAGACAATCTATTTCAATCATTTTATTGTCTTGCTTTGCTTTTATCTCGCTTCATCTAATGCAAAATCAAATTGCTCGTAAATAAATAACTCTCAAACTATATTTTTATAAACTATTATATTTTAATCTCTAAAATAAAACTCTTCTTATTATATCCTACAAATATATTAACACCGAGTATACATATGTTAGAAATTTTCTTTTTCATTATTCTATTCTTATTAATGATAAGTACCGAGCGGTCACTTATAGTCTTTTTACCAAATGATAATCTTTTCAACTCTGTAATCTAAGATTATCGAACAAGGACAGTATATTATCATTAAAAATGTAATTTCTTTGAATTTTCACAGCAAAATACGATATTACGTTATCTCCATTATTATTGTTAATAATATAATTAAATAAAAGCATGTCATGCGAACAAATTTGCCAATAGCAAGCATTGCATAATTGTAATATATCTTTGCCTAATCTAGCAGTAGTGGAAATAATATGATTATACGTTATATATTCTTCGTAGAAGAATTTTTAGTGGTGAAGAGGATAATGTTTCTGTCCAGCAATCCTATCGTGATTAGATTTTTTAGGAATACTTTTTTTAGGAATAATATCTTTTAAGCAAGAAATATAACCTTGAATTGTTTGCTTATTATTTAAAACTAATGCTTATTATTTCTAAATAATATGTATACACACAATAGACTCAACATTTGATCATTCCGTATCACATCGAATGATTAGGCATCGTCTGGAGTTTTTCTATCAAAATATCATTTATAAAAATCCTATTCAATTCATATCATAAATTAATCAAATAGCGTTGAATTATCTGTTTTCGATTTCTTTTAAAAATATCTATTGCTAAATAAAAATTTCCTAAGAGAAATGCAAACTTGAATTATTTATTTTCAATAGAATTATTTTCAATACAATCAATACAAGTAAACAATATAAGATAACATCATATATCACTGAATAAGAATATACTTTTCTTGCTCATATATTTTTTTAAATTTGTATGAAATAAATATAAAATATAATTTTTCACAGTTTATATTATAATATAATATTAATGTGAAGTCAATTTGGAAATATCTATATTAAATCTGCATTATCATGGATTAATTCTTTGAATACGATGTTAATGTGAGCTTTATCTTCTGAAGCTTCTACAATTTCAAAAGTATCTAACTACCATCTCTATATAATCTTTATCCTTTATATATCCTCTATATATTTATGATTTAATATTTAATTCAATAGTTCCAATCTTTAAAATGCACAATATAATAAAATTTTATATAAAAATACAATCTTACTTTAAGTTGCTATTTGAAAATCTTTTATTTTAATTTTTCGTTCAGAAATGATTCTAAAAATTTTTTCTTTGATTTCGTTTAAAGAACTCGTTTGTATCTCTTCGGCTTTTTTAAAAATTGATTATGCTTAGTTATCAATAAATTATTATTGAATAAAACTATTTTTTGAAATTATATCTGTTTATATGAATCTATTGAAGGAAGAGTTCATATACATTATAGAAACTTAATAGAAACTTAATTTTTCAATATAATTTTTTTTATAATTTTTAATATTTCATTTATATATTAGATAATATTAGAAAAAATATCAAAAATATCATATAATTATCAATATAATTTTGCCTTTTCCTTTTTTTTTTTTATTAAAAATTTATTAGCAATTTTGTTAAAAGGGATTAATACATCAATTGCATGCATCAGTTGTGATTACACATTGTGAGTGAGTCATATAACGTGACTACTTTTAATAAAAAAAAATTATTTGCTATAAAAAAATGTTTTTTAGAAAAATTGCATAGTAAAGAAATAATTATAACTTAATTATTATTTTTTGTAAATGGATGTATGGGATCATATAATAATTAATATAATCATAGCGTAAAAATTAATTTTATTTTTTTTAATGAAATAACATATTTTATGAGATGTTATACAATTTGTATAAAAATTAAATATTGTGCCAAGAATGAATATTTTTTTTTGTTTTATTAATTTATCAGAATTATACATTGTATTTTATACAATCATTATTTCATATTATAACAAAATTCCCATATTTTAAATACTTTTAATTAAATATAAATAATAATAATAAATAATAAATAACTAATAAATTATATTAAATATAATTTTGTATATATTTATCATATAATTTAAAAAATAAAATTAATTTTTTATTATATGTAAAGTATATTGAACAAAAATAAAAATATAATTATTAGATATTAATGTATTTATCATATTTTAGTAACATTTATGCAGTTTCACTTTATACTTTATACAATTGATTCAATATACATTCATAACTTACAATATTATTTAAAATATAAGGAATGATGGGAAGAAATAATTCGAAAGTGTGTTTTTAACAATAAAATTATGATTTATGAAGGTTGAATATTATGGGCATCATACTGATGAAGCGTCCTCCTTTTAAAGATTATTGAAGATAATATGATTCAATGGTAGGTTAATACCTTGACATACTTTTAAGCTTTAATAGTTCTAAAGGTTATAAATATTGTTTTGGAATAATAGTATATATTCGTAAATAAAAAATAATTTAAATAAGAAATCAATTAAGTAATATCAAACTTCTTAATATCAGCATAAAATAACCATGATATCAGAGACTGTAATTATTCTAACTATTATTATTAATATTACATACAATTATTATAAATTTTCAATATTATTCATTTTATTTATTTCAATATTATTCTTATGAAATTGTATTTAATACTTTTTTTAATTTCGTATAAATAAAATTTATTTTATCATATAAATAATTTAAATACTGTAAATAACTGTAAATACATTTTAATTATTTATAATTATAATTATAAATAATATAATATAATATAATATATATTTATAATATTATGTTTAATATATATATTGTATTGAACTTAATTTATATTTATATTATATTTATATTAGAATTGCATTTATCATATATATTATATTAAATTAATTGCTTCATTATTAAAGATATATAAATAAATATGGTATAAATAAACAAATAAAAATAATCATTTAGCCAAATGTTTGGTCATTGTTGTAAAATAAGGGTTGAGTCTTATGTTTGAACAGATAACTAGGAAGGAACGTTGAGTATTGATCGAATATACAACACTCCATCCAGCATATATAATAACAACTTACTATATACTTTTTTCAAGGACAATACAATATCGATATGTTTATATTACAACAACAATTTGACAACAATTTGAGATCTCTCTTTTGTTTCGTTTTCAATTGTAAGTTTCGACAATTCGAAAATATTTGATTTATAAGTGCGTTCTTATAAGCATTGCATGCAATTACAGGAGTTAATGTTTTCATTTAAAGTCTGCGTTTGAAATTGAAGCAAAATCACTAAGTACGTAATCATTGTATTGATCATCTAACAATAGAAATCACAAATATCAAATAAATAATGTATACATATTATATGTATTAAGATGGAACGAAATATATAATATAAATCAACAAAATTTCTATTTATGATTTAATATGATTAATATAATTCTAAACAAGAGAAATTTTGCCTTTTATAGTGATATTTAAAATATGAATTTGATTGATAAAATTTTTTAGACTACTACAATTCATTTAAAAATTACTATTTTCATTTTTGATTTTATAAATTTTCCATAATTTATTATTTTTAATTGAAAAAATAAATCTTTCTATTTATATATAGTATATAAGTTTATATATAAGTATATATAATATTGAAAAAATAATATAATAATAATGTTGGAATTTAAATTAGATTTGGAATTAAAAAAAAAATATTATAAGTTTTTATCTATTTTTAATTTATACATTCATTTTAAATTATCAAATTTAAAGTATAAAATTAACAAAAATAATATTATGATCAATAATATAATAAAAATAAGAATGAAAAAAAAAACATAGCCGGTTTATTAAATCTAAAAAATTGAAAATAAATTTTTTTCATCATTAAAATCATTAATTTTAATTTATTCGTTCTATCTTGAAATATAGATATTCATCATCTTCAAATAATATTCAAATTAACCAATTTTCACTTACCGATTGAAAGAACTCATTGTTTAATGTAAAGTATCCGTTCGTTGAAAATATTATTTTTTGATGTAACAGTTGAAATGAAAATTGTTTGAGCTGAAATATGTTTTAATATAAAATAAGAAAAAATTAAAATGATTAATTTTACCTCTTTTTTTACTTTTTGATCGATCACGCAATTTAATAATATGTGTACAATACATCCAGTTTTTTCAATCTGTGTAAAAAATGTATTAAGTAGTTTCATAAAATAATTTTCAGAAAAGGAAAAAATTCAGATATATTTACCTCGTTTACGATTTTGGTTATTTTCGAAGTTAATAAACCGAAAGGAAATAATAACAATATTATCCAAAGTATGCCATTTATAATGAATATAAGATCCACATTCATGTTCTTAATAAAAACTACTAAGAAGAAATAAATAATATATAATGATGTAAAAAAAATAAAACAGAGTCCAATAAGAGTAGGAAAAGCATAAAATTGTGAAATTTCTCTAGAGATATTGCAAAGACGATTATGTATATTTCGAATTTGAAGAAGAAGATGAATCTTTGAACAATTCATGAATATACGTCGATTTTGATACAATATGTTAGAATTGAAATCATCCGATCTATTTTGGTAAAAATTTTGCATAATGGAGTTTAATTTTATAAAAATTTCATCTATTAAAGTAATCACGAAAAAATATTGAATGAAGAGTAAGCCTGCGAAAGTCGTAGGTATGAGATTTCCTAATAATGAAATTGGTTCAGGTTTGAAATATATGATTTCAGTAATTAAAAGAACGACAAATATAACCAATTTAAATAAACAAACGAAGAATAGAATATTGAAAATATATTTTTGATTTAGTGGTTGTTGCAGACGATGTAATATGATCTCAATACGAATCAAATAATTTCCAATGTTTACGATAACTGATTGAAATATACAATAAGACAATAAAGTCAAGATTATCACTGAACTGCCTAATAATCCTTGAAAAGTTTCTAATATTATTGTTATATTTGTTCTAAAAGCATATTCTGCATAAAATATAAGTGGCATCAAGAAGAAATTTAATGCAATTATTAGAAAGCTAACAAATAAGTTGTACAATATTCCCAGTTTAGAGCCAACAAAAAGTACAATGTTTTTTGAAGACCATATCTTCGAATTTCTTTGATTATTTAAAGAAAATGTGGCAAGACCGAAAAATTTAAAGAAAAATAAGAATAATATAATTGTTATATGCATATTTCGAGACCAATATAATTTATCTACTATTTTTTTAAGTTTGAGAAGATTATTATTAATAATATATATATATTATTATTTATACGTAAACGAACAAAGAATTTGTCAACAATACACTTTATTTTCTTCTTCTTCTTTGTATACAAATATTAAACATCACTTTTAATATGTTCTTAATTCATTATTTTCATTTTTTGAAAAATTATGTAGTATACTTCTAATAACGTACAACATAAATGCAATAAGTTTACTACTGTAGTTTATTTTATATCATGATCTAGAAAATAATATTGAATATTAAATTATATTCCAAGCATATGCATTATATTATATATAATAAAATTGATTTCACATTTATTACACAGATATTATGATACTTTGAATAAAAGCTTAATATTTATGATACAAATCTTATCTATTATCATAAATTTATTATAAATTATTATGATAAAAATAGATGCGAATATTTATGCAAACATATATTGTAATGAAATTTAAAAAAATATAAATCAATCATAATGTAATGAAAAGAAAATTATTTTGTCATTAAAAAACAATGTTTAATATTATATATTTTATTATATTTTTATTATAGACAAACATAATACTACAATGTATTTCTCTTTATTTTTTTCTTATTGAATATCTATGATTTATTTTTTAAAAATTTTCGGCATTTTAAAACAATATGATTTTTTAAAATATATATAAATATAAATATATATATATATAAATTATTTTATATTTATTTAGTAATTATTTAGAAAATATTATTTGATGATTTTATGATTGATATTTAATGATTTTTTAAATATTATAAAAAACAATTTTAAATAATTCTTTTTTATATATATATGCTATCTAATTGATCTTCTTTTTGGCAGTGTTACATAATGTATAGTTTTCTTCTAGCCTAAGCAATTACTTAATCACGATTATATTTTTATATAATTTAATCAATATATCAATATATATTAATCAATAAAAGAAAAAATTTACAATGTTTATATAAAATAAAGTTACTATTGTTTTGATAATAGAATACTTGAATTAATGTAAGATATATGAAGATGTTTGTCAATAATTTGTTCATAAGCTAAGACATCATTTAAGAAGGAATATTTACCAAATATTTAAATACAATTAATAACATCTAATAAGAATACATTTATGATGATACATATCATCATAAATCTAAGCATTTAACAAAAATTTTATTATATTATTTAACTAAATATCTTGTAACTAATACTAATAACATGTAGATTCATATAAAGAAAAATTGTTAAAAATAATGATTTTAATAATGTATTTCAAAGATCATTGAAATCAGTGAAGAAAACACTTCGAATAATGAATAATTATCGATTGATTAGGGAATTATCGAAATTTTTATTCAGTCATAGCAATCAGAAGAATTAACTTTTTCAAAAACATTGATGATTAAACATATGAATATTTAATTTTTTTTTAATTAAAATTATTCTAAAAAAAAAAAAGAAAATTAAAATTAAAATTAAGGAATTTTTTATTACAGAATTTTTTTAATAATAAAAACAAAAAATTCAAAAGATTGATAATATTTTACTTGACAATCGTGCTTTGAAAATACTGTAACGATGCCTTTGATATCTCTTATAATAAAGAGATTAAATTAAGCAACAAAAATTTCTATAACTTTTATCATTGAAAATTTATGCATAATAAGGACTACGAAATTAAATTTTATAAGTTTATGGTCAAATTTTATAATATTTTATGATCAAATATGTATCGCATGTGAAATGTTCTTCAAAATTCATCGTAAAAGAAAGCTAAAAAAGTTAAATATATAAAGAACTATTTTTTCTTATTTTATCTTCTGTATTTCATTTCATCTTTTCTTGTTCTTCAAAATTCATCGTAAAAGAAAGCTAAAAAAGTTAAATATATAAAGAACTATTTTCTCTTATTTTAACTTCTGTATTTCATTTCATCTTTTTATGTCTTATTTCAATGCTAAAGTATCAAATAACATAACAAACCAATTCGTGGAAATACATTTCTTTAGATAAGGATCATATTTTCAAAACATTTGCTGGAACTAACTATTTATTTATTGAATCGTGAGCTTGAAACAATGAATGTTTATATAAATATAATATATATTTAACATATCATATGCAAAACATATATATAAAAAATATATAAAGAATATATAGGAAATATGGTTTATTAAATGAAATTGTTTATTTTTATGAATAAAAGTCATTTATTGTTTTGGATTATATAATTTTAAACAAATATTTAAAGATAAAAAGGTAGGAATGTTTTTTTAATTAGTATTATTTTTTAATAAAAATATCAGATAACAATATGACATAATATTGATATAATTGTTTAATCATTTTTGTTTCGCTTATTTAAAAACGAATTTATGATTGTAGATAATAATTAATAATTCAACATGAGCATCTCAAAAATATACATACATTTCTTCTCAATTTTAAAAAAATTTTTTTTACAAATTTTTAATTTCTTTTACAATAGTTTTTCTCTTACGAATTTTTTTGTATATAAAATTTTAAATCATATTATATATCATATATATGATATAATCATATTAATAAAATCAAACGGTTCATTTTTTTACGAATCTATCTATTTTCGTATTCAATAACAAAAAAAAAATATACATTTTTGCAATGTGAATAGTATTTTCTGTATTATAAGTGATATAAATTGTAATATAAATTGTAACTGTAATATAAATTGATTTCTTACAAAATATGATAAAAGATTTCTAAGCACGAGTTTTTTTTATTATAAAAATTGTGATGTTTTTAATCTTCACTAATTTTATTTATTTATTTTTAAAATTGAAATAATAATAATTTAGATTTTATAACACTTAGAGAAATATTCTACACAAGACAAATCTCGTATTTTGACATATATTTATATAAACATTTGTTGAATGAAATTAAATATTTATTTTTCTCAAATCTTAAATATTTATTTAACTTTATAATTAAAATATAATATATTATATTTAATAAAATAATTATATTTAGATTTTGTAAGCATGCTTGAAAGAAACTTTCTGCGCAGAATTTGCGCGCAGTCTCCATCATAGTCCTTTCCTATAGCCAACTAACTGAAGCTTAATCAAAAAAAGGTAGTTGGTGTCGCTTCAGCATCGTTCAAACGCATTTTGTGTTTAAGATGTGAAAGAGTGTAGATCGTTGAATTGAGAAAACAATTTTAGTTCGTTTACTAAATTATTAATAAATTGTGTAAAAATAATACTAAATCTAAAAATTATATTATTAAGTCTAGTATCTAGTTATATTATATAAATAAAAAATCGTTTTTTAATCGATATATATAAATAATAAATTTAAATCTTATTTTTTCTTCATTTATTAAGTGAAAGTGTTATGTGAAAAATAGAAATAAAAATTGGGCTATGTTAAGAAGTTGATTTTTGAATTCTGTTAAAGAAATGAATATACATATTGAATATATATATATATATTGAATCATTCAAGGTAAATATTATATATTTTTTGAATTTATATATATTTAATATAAATTAATATATATAAATATATATAAATTTAAAAAATCCGTAAACTATATTGTATTTGTAGTTTTTATTCTATTATAATATAGACATTATTAATGAATTTTTGACCAATTTCTAAAAATTTAATTTAGAAGCTTTAAAATTCCAAATGAAATATATTTTTAGATTAAAAATGATTCATCTTTATGTGATTCAATGGATGAAGTAAAAAAAACTATCTTCTCTTCGATTTCGACAGTTTTTAAATATATTATAGATGAAATTCTAAAAAATTTTTTTCTTTATATGATGGTTAATTTCTGACATATTTCCAAAAGAAAATTGTTATTATATAAAATTTAGTTTATTATATATATATATATATACATACAAACACATTTGTTGACAAAGTCAATATATAACTGTCATTTATTAATTTTCATTTATTTATACGTTATTTATTATACGTTACAAAATTATTAGATTGATATCAAGACTTTCGAATCTGTGAAACATGAATGTAAATATAATAATAATAATAATGATAATTCATTGATTGTCTTGATATTTTTATATAAATGATAAAATTGAAAGGCACAAGTTACTTTATCACAAATATATATATAAGCGAAATTTTATGTATAATTAGCAATTTTTTTCTTTGCAAATATTTTGAAAGTTAAAACCGATTGTTCAGTATACACATATATGTATAAGAAAAAGTTATTCAAAATCTTATCCTCTATAATATACTTAAAAATCATCGAAATCAAAGGAGATAAATTTTCTATATCTATTTTTTATTATATTAGTTTTATTTTATATTATATTTTTTAGGATTTTATAAATAGTCTCTTAAATATTTATTTAATAAATAAATACATTTTATCTTCGTATAACATCAAATATTTAAATTATCAATTATTCGTAAATCCTTTTTTTATTTTTTTTTTCTTTATTACTGCGGTAAGTTTTTTTTATTAGTTTTTCATAGATTTATATATATTAAATTCAGCATATTATAAGTTTTTTTTCCATAATATGTGATTTTTTATATGTTTTTTATATGTTTGATAGATAAATTGCAAACGATTATTGTTATTACATAACATAAAAAAAATTGCTTTTTTAAGTGTATATTAAATGTATATTAAAAATAATAGAAATAACATAAACTTCACTGTTCAATTTATTTTTTTTTCGAAATACATTTTTCTGTTCACAATTAATTTATCCGATTACAAGTTTCTCAAAAATATTTTTTTTTCAATTTTAATAGTAGTTTAATAATGAAATTTTTGTCTAATTGTTAAAATACATAAAAAAAATATTCTTTTGAATAATTCATTTGTGTTATTATTAAGAATGGATTAAAAAGAACAATGTGATTATAAACAGTGAAAAATTTGACTTATGTTTAAAGTTTTTTAAATAAAATAATAAAATAAATAAAATAATAATAATTAATAAAATTATATTATAATTAATAAATATTATAACGATATATATATAATAAATTTTTTAATACAATATAAAAATAATATAAATTGTTTAATATAAAAAAATTTTAAAATAAAAATAAACATTCGAGAATATAATAAGTTATAATAATTGATTTCATTTATTATTTTAATTCATACATATAATTTATTCATACATAAAAGAATTCGATTAATTTTCAGTTCTTAAAAAAATAAAATATATAATTTATATAATATATTTATCAAATTATACCGTATATCATTTTTGATATATGCAGCGATTTAGAACAATTTATTTAAACCAATTTTGGATTTAATATGTTAATTATTTGACTTTGAATATATTGTATGAATATATTTCTTTAAGTAACTAGCAAATTTTAAAAAATGATTAAAAATAAAATTTTTATATTTACATAAATATTTATATAAGCGAAATTTTATATAATACTTAATTATTTAATTCTAATTCTCTATTATCTGAATTATTGCTTCACTTTATTTATATGAAAGATTTTACAATACAATTGAAAATACATATCTATGAAACACAATAAAAAATTGATTTCTTAAATATGAGAATATAATTATTATAATCTAATTATAAATTATTATTATTATTATAAATTATTTTGTACATATAATATTTGATGTTATATTTATATATATTTGATGTTATATATTATTAATAATTTGTCATGCATTATAGAGTAAATCATGAAATCTTTTTATATAAATATGAATTCTATTAATTGAACAAAAAATCATAAATGATGAAAGAATTAGATGTTATACATGAAAAATTTATTTATGAATTATGCTTGTATTTCTATATATTTTTATAAAGGAAATTCTACTATCTGTGGTCTATTATTTAATTTTTTATTAATTTTGTTTGATTGTTTTTAATTGTTATTTTAAGATAATAAAAAAAGAAGGTAAGTAATAACTTTATTTAAAAAAAAAAAAAAAAGAAAATGAGTTTAAAATAAATTTAGATTATAGAACATTTTATTATTGAATATAAAATTATTGAATATAAAGTCATAATATAATCTTCATAATAATGGAACTTTAATTACGTGAATTAATTAAGCAAAAAATATTTAAATAATAATGTTTTACAATAACAAAATAAACGTTCAAAATAATTTTATATTTAATCAAATTAAAGGAAATAGAAATATTAGTTTATATATAATTTTATATATTGAATATAAAATTAAAAAAAGATTAATATTGTTTGATTATCTTATTACTTTTTTTTTAAATTTTATTATTTTTAATAAAAGATTAAACATGGATCTCATATTTTTTATTAATTTTGAAAATTATAGAATATAATTAGTATTTATTTGTAAATGTAATTTAATCAAAATATAATCAATCTCGGATGAAATAACTTAGAATTTTTATTTTCCTTTATTTATTTCACTATAATCTCTCTCTAGATTTTTCTTGTCAATGATGATTCATTCTTCTTTTTATTGATTCGCTTTTGCTAATCAATGCCTTTGTAGATATTTCATTAAATTATAATATGCCTCACATATGTTTCTCGTATTATCACATCACGCATACATTTATATTATATAATCACTTCCACATAACTAAAATAAAATTAAAATTTTTCTTCAACATTATTCTTTTTTAATTTGGTAATAATATATAGATATAATGATTATATCTATTTTAAGCAGTTTGCAAATGTGTATTATTAAATATATATCTCTGTTATACTAATTTCAGTTACAATTATTATAATATTCATAATACATTCAATTGTTTTCTATCTTCTACAATTATCAGTACATTTTTATAATTATAATACATTTTTAAATGATATTACAATACCATGACAAAAAACACACTTTGAAATGTTTTTATTATTTAAATATAGAAAATATATTTATTTCTAATATTTATATATTTTTATTGTGAAATATGCTATTACAAATAAAAAAGTTCAAAGAATGTTTTTTACTTATATGAATTAAAAAAAAAAATCAATACGATAAAATGATGGCACATATACAAGAAAAATATATTGATTTAAATACATAAAATAATAAATATTAAAATGTAAATTTCTTATTTTTTTTTTATAATAAATTTTCTGTATTTTCTTGCGAATTCTATTTTTTTGATTTTATTCTTTATTCTATTCTCTTCAAATGATTGGACTTTCTTCATGCTTCTATAATAATTATTTTCTTATAAATAAATATTTTCTGGATGAACTTTATTTTTTAATCTTTTCAACATTAGATAGTAATTAGATATATTTCCAAAATACTATTGAATATTTATATATATATCATAAACATTTGATACTATTGGAAATATTTATGTTTCAATATTTAATACTATTGAATGTATTTATATCACATTGGAAATTATTTGGAAATTATTTTAAAATTAATTGTAACACAATTCTATAAAAATGAAAATATTTTTGTAATTTTTATTAGATTATATAGTCGTACAGTCTGTACAGTTGGTAAGGTAGACTAATATATATATATATGTATATTTCTTAGTAATACTGTTTCTAGATAATAGATAGCGTTAATAAACAGAATATTATACTTAACAAAAAATATAAACAATTATATTGCGAAAGAATAATGCTATTTTTGAGAAAAATATTTGAGAAGTCTTGGCATATATTTCTTAGAATACTTCAGCTTAACTAAATTGTAAATATAATCTTGAAACTTTAAACACCATTTTTCAGTTATGCTTTTTTTAAATGATAAATAGAATTATATTATGCTACAGAAGAAATTTGACAAATATTCGTAGATGGTTTTTATGAAAATAAAATGGATTCTTCGTGTCACATTTTGTAACAGTTTCTCTCAGTTAAGGAATTTTTTTTAGTTTGAGGATGTTATTGGAAATTAATAAATTGTTTGAAATTGATAAATAAATAAATTGTTGATTTGCAGTGTCATTGAACCGCGATTGTCACAATAAATGAGATAGATCAGTGTTTTTATAAATTAGAAAAAGGTTAGAACACTAACTTTTTAGAACTTCATTACTCCCTTTATTAATCCTTAAAAAACTTCATTATTTCTTGAATGCATATTTTTAATCCTTAAACAAAAGAATTTTGTTAGAAATTTATTAGAATTTAAAGTTTGAAACTTAAGAACTCTGTAAATTGATATTTAATGAACTCATACGTAGATTTGCATTTAATTTATACGAACTTTATACTTTGTAATTTTATAAAAAATCAATTTTATTAATTATTTAATTAATTTAATTATTCTATTATTGTTTTATTACTTAATAACATAGCTCTACAAACGGTTTGGAACTAACATAGAATATTGTCAAAACTATATAATTCATGTTAAATCCACACATTATATTATGAGCTTGTAATGTTTATTTAACTCTATGTATTACTTTAAATGTAATAATATAATTTTTTTTTGTTCATAAAATATAATTAGAAAATTTACTGTAATTTTGAGATAAAGATGATACACTGTAAAACATAAAAAAAACCATTTATATAACATTTTTTTAAATTCTTTTAAGTTTACTTTATATTATAACAATCATCAAAAAATAAAAATTAGTCATTTGTATAAGAAATACAAAGTTGTGTAAAATATTTTTCAATATTTATGTTATTTTTCCAACATTTTCTTTTAAATTAATTTTAATTGATTGCAAAATTTATCGATCTTTATAATCTTTTTTAAAATCTTCTCATTTTTATTTTATTTTATTTAATATGCGATTTTTATTTTTTATATATTTCCTTTTATAATATATTTTATTTATATATTTTTGATTTATAATTATAATTTTCTGATATTTATTATAAATGAAAAATTATTAATTTTTATATTTTCATTGTTATTTGCTTTTTTAAAATTCTATTTTTTTAAATTCATATTATCTTGAAATTAATATAAGAATATAAAACTTTGCTTTAAGCGAAAAAAAGATTAAAAATAATTAAATTCATGTATTTTAATTCGGAGAATTTTTGAATATTATAAATGAATTTTACATACATTAATACATATATTAATGTTATCAATAATTATTTATTATTTATTAATAAATAATTAATAGTATATTGATAATATCATTAAAATATCGATAACGGATGAAAATAATTGAAGTTTTTCTTTCTTTTTTTTACTCAAAGTTATTGTTAGAGATATTATTAACGATAACTTAAAAATTAAATTTCTGATATATTTAAAGTATCGTTAGGATAACAATAATACGAATAGAAATAATACAGATTTTCAATAAAATCTATATATCTTTATTATATAAATAATATTTTATATTTTTATATGTTTGATAGTAATTCAAAGTTATTTAATAATAAAAAAATATGAACTTAAATTATTTTTATCTTAATAATATTTTCGATGTATTAAAAACTGTTGATAACATATATAGAGATAATTGCTATTTTATTTTTTTTTTGTATAATTAAAATTTATGTTTTTTATGAAAAAATGTAATGGATGTAATGGACTTAAATATTCACAAAAATAAACACATGTTAACCGAAAATATCTCATCTACAAATAAATCTTAGCGTATTTTTTAAGAGAAAAATATGTTCAAAAAAGCATTATTTATTAAATAAAAATTATATTTTCAAATTATTGATATAAAAATTGTATACATTCGTACATTTTCTTTAAATCTGTTTAAAGTTTTCAATATTCTTAGAGTTGTGTGATTTAATAAATTTTAACATAAGTTTTTAATTTCTATAAATTAAATTCTCTATAGTATTTTTAAGAAAATAACAATTATATTTTTTTTTATTAATTTAATTTTATTAATTTAAAGTAAAAAAATTATTGATTGTTATTTTATCTTTATATATATTATCTTATTTCTAATAAATAATATATTGGAATTTTGAAAGTTCTTCTATAACAAAAATATTTAATACTTCTATTATAAATATTTTTTGTCTTTTATGCGCATTATTTTAAACAAAAGTTTCAACATTTTCGCTACATTCATTATTATATATTTATAAATAATAATTTTTAAAATTTATCTGCGAGATTCTAATTCTTTATAATATATTGTTTTTGAATTTTTTTTATTAAATTCAGAAAAAATTATGTATACAGAATTTGATCTTGATATTTGTAAATTAAATCAGTGTTTTTATAATTGTTTGAATGTTTTTATAATTCTTCTTTTTATAATTTAAAAAATTGATATATAATTAAATGAATGAAAAAAATAATGTAAAATAATAAAAAATGATTAAATATATAATAAAGATATATCATGTGATACAATGAAATACTTGGCTTTAGCGGAAACCTAGTCATGATATATTTCTTAATTCAACATTAACAATGAGATGGTATATCGATTGACATATAAAAATTTATTTCTAATAAATATTATCGTTACATTAAATTACAGATATCACTGTATAATAATATAAAATAATATAAATAATATAAGTAATAACAATAATGCCAATATTAAATGCAATTTTTATTGATGAATTATTATTATGAAATTATCCATTATACATTGAAAATTCAAAAAAAATTTTGTTACATTTATTTAAATTTTATTCATTTACTTATTTAAATCATGATTCACAATAATATTCTATAAAATATTTGTTCATGTTATTATTTATCATTTTTATTCATAAATAATATACAACAAAATTGTATTTAAAAGTATATTTATTTCTGCACAATTGTTGATAATGAAACTAATAATTATTCAATAAATTTTATTATATTTTTTATTATATTTTATATATTTATATATAAATATATGAATATTTGAAAAAATTTTTTTGATATATATAAATTATGAGATAGATATACTATTATCAGAATAATTATATTAATGTTGTAAAACTTGGTGAAATGATGATCAAAAATATTTAATAGCTGAAGGTGGCATGATTTGTAAATCGTACTAAATCTAATGAATTTATTATATTTATGTTACAAATAGATACAGATTAAATTAATGTGACAAAAAACTAAAACATAATTATTTTTATAAAATGTGTATTATTAAACAGAATATAAAAAATATCTTGTCAAATAATTTGAAAAATGAGAATGACGTTATTTCTTCAATTTGCTTCATAGTCTAATGAAATGAATTTATGCATCGCTATTAGAAATACATTAGAACATCATCTTTAAATCATGTTGAATCTTTATACATTTATTTTTATCTAGAGAATGAAATTTCATCATCAAATTACGATATCTTCAGAACTTGCGAAATTTTAAAATTTTAAAATTAATATGAATTTTAATTGAACATTTATCAGTAATTGGATCAAAGAATAAAAATATTATAATTTTATCGATATATATCGATATCGATAATCTCTTTTTTAAGCTCGATATTTCAAGATAAACTCGTAGCGATATTATCATCTTCATGTGAAAATTGTTTATATGCAACATTCAAAATCCAATATATTTTAACCAGTTATGAAAAGAATGATAAGCTATTGACATCTAAATATTTAAAGATGTCAAAACTATGTGCAAAACTATTTTGTCAAATTCGAAACAAATTCGAAAACAATTTGTCGTGGAAAGAATGATGATAAACTATTGACCAACTAGTTGTGGAAAGAATGATAAACTATTGATATCTAAATATTTAAAAATGTCAAAATTCTGTGCAAAGCTATTTTATTTCAACGCAATTCGAAAACAATATGGTATATAAAATGTATCGCATTCATTTGTATTGTAAATAATAAACAACGAACAACACTAATTACATTCAACTATTTACATACAACTATTTACATTCTGTAAATGAAAAAAATGAGTTCTAAGAGAAATCTGATAAATGTATGTAAGAAGAATAAAAGAATAACATTAAGATCATCCGAATCGATAGTGATTTACTAAAAAATTATTTATCAATTTAATTATTTATCAATTAATTTATAAATGAAACAAATGGCTCACAGATATCTGATAAATCTGATAAACATGTAATAAATTGTTATATCAGGATTTCACATGAGATAAATCAACTTGATCTATATGATACAAATCAATAATTGATTTTCAAAAGAATAACTAATATATATTTCTAATATACTAATATATATTATACACATTTCAACAAATAAATTAAGGATGATAAGTTCAAATTACATAAAGTGCTTGAAGTTTATCATATATCAAGTCTTTTGATCTATTTATTTAAGATAATTCTTGCATATTTACTTCATAACGAAATTATGTTGTAGTTTTCATTTTATGTTGTATAAAATAATAATTTATTCGTCGATTTTGGAATCAATCAAGAC
Organism: Apis cerana; assembly: GCF_029169275.1. Classification (NCBI taxonomy): domain Eukaryota; kingdom Metazoa; phylum Arthropoda; class Insecta; order Hymenoptera; family Apidae; genus Apis; species Apis cerana. The sequence goes on along the minus strand of NC_083864.1, from coordinate 2,489,530 downwards.
CAGGATGATAAAAACAACGTCTATAATAACTGGATTTATTATATTTTATTCATTGAATATATTATAGATTTACTTATGAATTGTTGATGGATTTAATAATGTGATAATTCATGAAGACTGATGATTCATGAAGACCATTAAACAGCAACTCAGCTCAACAACAATGTATCATACAAAATTATTTTAAATTGCAACAAGATTGAAGTATAATCAGTATAATTATTAGTATGATTAGTATGATTAATATCATTAATCCAAGCACATTAAATTGCTGATGATATGATATGATTTATATGATATATTAACAATGGATCAATCATTGAAAAACATTTCAATTAGTAAAAAAATTATAAAGCTAAGTTTTTCTTTAAGTAAAAAAACTCATCTATTATGAGATAATGGACTTATATTCAATTGAAAAATCTTTAATGTTAATTTGAAGAAATTGAAGATCATCAAAACTTACAGAAATTGATTAAGATGAAATTTCATTTTATCATCATCAATCAAATAATATTTAATTAAAAAGTCTTTAATGTTAATTTAAAAATCAAAATTGATAGCAAATTTTATTTCTTGATAAATTTCATTAATCTGATTTATTAATGTCTTGCAAAATGAAAGAGAAATAAATCTTTTTAACATATATAATAAATTTTTGTAATATATATAAAGAAACACAATTTAAGTTTAATAAATCACTTGACTATTATTAAAAAATGATCGATTGTATTTGTACAGACAATCTATCAATATCGTGAATACTATATTATACAGTAATCATCAATTATATCATATAATACTGTTAATGATTTTTAGTTTTATGTTAAATTATGAAGATTTCATAATTTTGATCTAATTTTGATCTTCATGACTATGGAACCAATGTTTCAAAATTTCAAAAAATAATTATAAAGTCAAAAAGAAGAGAAAGTTTTGAAAGAAACTTCAATCAAAGCAATCAAGATATTGGAATGTTTCTTGAAGTTAAATACAAAGTTAATGATTAAAAATATGGATGAAATTTTCATCCATAAGAACAATAATAGCACTAATTGAGTTAAAAAATTTAAAAAAAACGATTTACAATTTAAATATCGATAAAAGATTTAATAATTTTACAATAGATTTATAATTCTAAAAATTTTCAAATATTCATATATTTCTTGATGAAATATCTCCTTTGATAAATTTCGATAAAAAAAAATGATAATATAATAATAAAATAAATAATTAACATCGAAAAGTTAAGCTAAAAATTTCAAAATTGTTGCAAAAATCTGTATAAAAAATAATGATGATTCATTATACATAATCCTCTGTGCATATTGTATAAATTAAAAATAATATTGTATTACATGATAATATAGTATTACATGATTGTATTACATGATAATCTGATAATATATAATTAAAAATATTAACACTATTTAAATTTATTTAGCCATATCATAAAGCATATTTCGATATTTTGTCAAATTTGAATGAAAGTTTTAAATAAAAAATATTATATAGAATAAAATAATGTAGAATTAATATATTTATGAAACATGTTTGAGGAGTTGATTCTAAAAAAAAACTGTGTATACAAAGATGCAAAGATGCTTCAGAAATTTCACTACTATCTGATTTTTATTTATTTTTTATATTATTAGATATTATTATTATTATTATTATTATTATTATTATTATTATTATTATTGTTATTATTATATTAGATATATTATTAGATTATAAGATATTGTTAAATAATAAAGTTAAGCAAAAGAAAACTCAAGTTGAGTAATTTAATTTAATAATTGATTAAATTATTAATTTAATTTAAATTTAGCAAAAAAATTTTTCGAATATTGTAAAATATTTCTATTCTTTAATTTAACGCTATAAAATGTACATTCTATATTCCTTTTATTATTAAAAATAATTCAAATGGTTAAAAATAGTTAAAGTCAATATTTTTTTACTTTTTAATAAATTATAAAATTATTAATAAAAAAATTCAATTTAGTATAAGTACCATTATTATTTATAATAATATCGTATTTTAATGTAATTTTGTAACATTATTTTGTAAAAGTTGCTATTATGTAAAAGTTTTTAACTTTTGATAGAAAAAAATTTTATATGAAAGTTTTAACTTTTTTATTAATTTTAATTTCATTATTAAAATTTTTTCTCTTATAACATATTTTGTTATAACGATCAAAATAGATAATAATCAGATGATGTTATATTCTGGAAAGTACAGATAATTTCTATCTTCCTGGTTTTTTTATTTTTTGAATTTAACAATTTGAATAATTAATATATATTTGATTATGTGGACAATTTCTTTTGCTGGGATGTGGACAATGATTGTAATAATTTTTTTTATTGAAACATTGATTAGTTAATATGTTCTATATTACATTTACTTATTACTTTTGCAATGTAAATTTTTGTTTTATAATATAATTATTCTCGAATTTTGAATTCATGTGAAGATAATTAAATTGTTGATTAGAATTCTTGATTTTGTTTAGAATATTTTTTTTGATATTTCTAAGATAAATATTTTAAATATTTTGTTTTCGTTAGGATATATGCATATATGGTTGTTTGTTTTGATGTAAATTGCTTCTTCCAATCACCCACATAAAATTCTTTCCATATTCTCTCTTCTTCACTTTCACCTTTGACTATGCTTTTAAACAATACTTTAATACATGAGTATAGTTAAGCGAATGTTACTGAATAAAATGCGGGTGAAATTGAATACTTTTGATTAATCAGTTTTGATATTTGCTTTGTTCTTAATGAACACATGTACATATCTTTATCTTACCAATAAATTATTATTCATTTCAAATTAAAATTTAAAATCACTAATGTTCTTAAATAATTCTTGATTTTTCTTCATATGTATATATATACGTATATACATATAGTACTCTCTTTTAAATAATTTCTGATTTAATCTCATGATTTTTATAAATAGCAGAAATGTTGAAGAAAAAAATGTTTCAAAAGATATAATAATGTCATGGGGAACATATTATGATGTTAATTATTTGACATTAAATTAATGCTAGAAAATATGAAGGTTACATTTAAATTTTTAAATGAAATATATATTTTGCATATTCTTTTAATCTACATTGTATGTACAATATATTCGAAACACCGTCTATACATATATTTTTCATAAATTATTATTAAATTATTAATTTTTAAAATTTACTTGTCGATAGTATTTTGTTTACATATGTATACGTATATTGTAATGATATATGTGTATTGATATTATATATTATATTGATACTAAATTGCCATTGAAAATTATTTTATAATATCTATTTTGTAATGAGTAAAGATTTTTTCATCTATGCATTATTAAAAAATCTAATTTATATAAATTTTTTTTATCAGTGAATAAAATTTGCTTATTAAAAATATTTTGTTGATTTCTTTGTTGGATTTTAATATGAATATCTTATTTTATGATTTCTTGGATATGTTGATATAATGATAAAGATACAATTGATTCTCTTTTAATATTCATAGCGCTGATAATATTAAACAGAATTTACATTAATCATTAATTAATAATTGCTGGATCAATATTATATTCCAATAATTTATTTGGAAATCAATCGATGTTTATATTACATTCCAATCTTTTTTAAATCATTGTGAAAATGCTATACTGCAATAGCAATTCATACAAAAAAAAAAAACATTTGTATATTTTATTGTATATGCTTCTTCAGTCAATAGTGGTATAAATCAATTTCTTCGAAATATTTAGGTTATGTTTGACATCTTGAAGTAGCATCCTCGACTATTGCACTTCGTGTTTGCGATTTCGTTGAACTCTCGTCATGCTTATAGAAAATTATATGCGTGTACAAACATTCGATCATATGTTGAAAATCTTTTTGTTCGATATTTGATTATATTGGAGAAAGTTCTGTTAAATCTCTATACTTTTTTGATGAGAATTGTTTTGTGATGGTACTGCAAAATTTACTTTTGATGATTTTTGTTTATTTTTGTTGTGTTTAAATTGTAATATTATTCGAATACTTAGTTATCTTATTTAGTTATCTTATTTAAATAAGAAAAAGATATAGAAGATAAAGGATAGAAATTTTTTTACTAATATTATTTTCTAATAATACTATTAATCTATTGACATTATGTTTTAAGAATTTGAAATTATTTTTATTATTATTTTTTTCTTCAAATCTGAAATCTAAAAAAAATCTAAAATGCCAAAATTAAAAAGAAAGATGAAATTTACAACAGAACATCTTATATTATTTTTATTATTTATTTTTTCATATATTTTTTTAAAAGCAATAATATTACTGACTCCATCATAAACTTCCTTTTTTGTTTTTTGATTTTTCCATCATAAACTTCCTTTTTTGTTTCTTGATTCTTATTTTGGTTCCGGTCACTTTAAAATTCTTTCTATCTTTCTTCCAATCTTTTAAATTTTAATTTTTTTTTCTTTTCTATTCTCTTCCATTTTTTTTCCTTTTTCGCTCTAGTTTTTATTGCTTTCATTTTTTTTTCTTGTAATGATGAAATTGAATTATTTCTTAAATTATTTTTGTTAGAGAAAATAGAAGCTTTGAAAAAGTTTAATTATCTATTCTATAAGACCTACCGTTCAATGTTTCATAAACATGCTTTTGCATTTATTTTGTAAACATCGATCCGATTTTTAAATCTTGATGATATCGATAAATATAAAATAAATTCATTCTAAAATAAAATCTATTTGTGAAAATAAAAAATATATATAATATATATATATATATATATATATATATATATATTGATACATATGAAATAATATTAATAACAAAATTATTTTTAGATAAATCTTAAAAGAAAAAATTCAGCATATATTCGGTATATATTCATCAATGGGGCTACAATTCCAATTCCTTAGTTTTAAAAAATTTTATTTAAATAAGCATAAGCATTTTTGATTTTATATGTTCTCATATTCAATAAATATATTTATTCAGATCCAGATCCAGATATTCCAATATCATTCGAAAGTACATTTTCCAAGAATGCTTTATATTGACATTTATCAGAAATGTCTTTCTTATCAGAAATCATTTATGAACAATAAAATTAACTAAAAGAAAGTTGATTCATAAAATGGCTAATAGATTTATGACAAAGTATAAAGTATATAAGTATAAATAAAACTTAAACTTTAAATAAGTGATGATTAGAATATTCTTGTTTTGTGAAAAGTGCTTTATCCGTCCACAACATATATTTGCAAAACATAGAATTTCATTTTATTTTCCTCAGCCGAACTAAAAATAATCACAAATTTTGTACCTATCTATATTCCCTCAACTTGTGATATATTGTCATTAGAACTGAATAGATTGAACTTAAAACGAAATAAAGATATTCATTAATAAAATATTTTTTAAATTTGCATTAAATAAATTTCTCTGATCAAACTTACCTGATGAAGACAATACTCTATGCCTTTTATTAAAAATGATTTATTGTCTTCAAATTTCATAACTTTATTCTCACTGTTGTTACTAGATTAGGCAAAGTCATATGATCAAATTTCTACCAAACCAAGCATCGCAACATGTCACATGATAGTAACTTTGGCTCTAATCTAGCAATGGCAGAAAGGATAATGATTTTATCTATTTTTCTCATTTTTTACAAAAATTTAACAGAGAAGAGAGTTATTTTTAATAGTAGAACAAATAGTGTCTCCTTGACAATGTTCAAATCAAGTAATTATGTAGTTGTTGGATTTAATTCATACCTTAACTTATACCTCATGATAATGATAGCTGCATTTCCATTATGTTGCGCCAGTATACAAAACAATATATTGTTTTTTGTTCATGACAAAGTTTTATTTTGTATTCACTATTTTATAAATTCACACTATCTGACCATAATATTCGAAATTTTATCGGGAATAGTCTTTTACATAAATCGAAAGCATTTTAATTAGTCTTATAATAGTTGTATATTTTATAAGAATGTATACTTTGTATACTTTAATTGCATAAATACAATATATTAATATTCACAGCAGAGATATCTTGATCGTTTTTTGTAGTCAAAATTAGATAATGTTAATGTTCGATGAATTCAGAAATTTCGAAAAAATTTTTTTTATTTTTAAACTGCTTGTGTATCATTTGACAAGATATAATTTGATGAACTTATTATCGAGTTGCTTACATAGAAAATAGTTCTTTCATGAAAACTACATAACTGCTAGATTATTTATGCTAGATTTTTGTATGATTATTAAATTATGATTATGCATGTTTTTAAGCACGCTTTTCTTTTTTTAGCATCGAATTTCTTTAATCAACTTTATTGACTACTACTTATCTACAATTATTATCTATAATTTTTAGATATTATGTAATTCATCTAAAAATTTCTTTATAAAATTTCTTTAGTTTTATTTCTATTGCCTAAAATTTATCATCTTCATACTTTTATAAAATTTGTTACGTCAATCATACTTTTATAATTTTCATTTCTTTCGATATGAATGAAATAAATATTTATTATTCATTATGCATATCCTTATAGACTTATTCCATAATAATGAAATAATGATAATTTTTATTCATTCCAAAGTATATCAGATCTATCTAGATATATCTAGATATATCTAGATATTTTATTTCGATAATAATATAATTCGATAATTGTTCTTAATGGGGCGAAGTTAATGTAAGATAAAGAGGCTAGATAATATTCCTCATTAAAATTTATTATTCTAATGAAGATTAGAACCGATAAGTAATATAATTAATTTATATTATTAAAAAAATACTTTATTGAAAATAACAATTGTATACATCTTGTATGGTTCAAGTAGTATAATTTTAGTAATGTATTATAAATTGATAAAATATTATTTGGAATATTTCTGTGATTATTTATTTTCATAAATTACAATAAACATTATCTATAATACAATTAATATATAATATCTATTGTAATCTGATGAAGTAAATATTTATAATACATAATAGATACATAATTTTTTTCCTATAAACTATCTATTCTTTGTTGCTCTATTTCTAATTGCGAATTTTTGCTTCGATTTTGTATCGTATTGATTTTTTGTCACTCGTGGAATACTACAACCTTTTCAAAGTTCGTCTTTCTCATAATTCTTCTATTTTCGTCCCTTGTATGATTTTTGCGTCTTTTATATTTCGTTATTATTGTATTGTATGTATATTTATGTTATTTTTTTATTTTTTTTTATAATGTTTATTGATTTTTTATTCATCGATTCAATGTCTCTTTTGAATTAAATTGGATTGATTTAATTGTAGCAGAAACTTTGTTCTTCTACAATACTTTTCATTAAAAATTTCGATAAATTTAACGATATTCTGTTTTATTATTATTTTTCCAACATTATTATTTAAAACCTCAATAACATATATTTCAATATTTTGTCTACACGAACGATAATGATGTTTCTTTATACTTTTCATAAAAAATAACAAATAATAATATTCGTCATTTCATTAATCTGTCCATGCGAACGATGATATACCATTATTTTGTCTACAGATAGCAATAACAGTAATGTATATTGATTATATCGAAATCCATACGATATATGAACATCGATAACGTATGAAACATAAACATGAAATTATGATTATTTATATAATGTGAATATCGATGATTACGATCTATGAAAGGACAATATAATGAATAATACAATAAATTTTTTCAATATTTTAATAAATCTAATTTTTTTTTAATGTGAAATTGATTCTGAAGTCAAAATATTTGTTACAGAAATATGTAAATTTCTGATAATCTTTATATTCAAATATTTATTTTTATTGTAACTTATATCTTTTTAATAATAATTTTGAGTAAGAAAAAATAGAAATAAAGATTTACGATATTATTGATATTTCAAAAACTATCAATAAGATATCGATAATATATCGTTAATCGATAATTATAATTTTACGATAACAAATTGATACATTTCAAATCAGTAATTCACCTTTCGTTAAAGCATGCTTCGCTCTTAACCTAGATTAATTTTTTTTTTTCATTAAATATCTCACAAATTTCATATAAACATTATACATTTCTAAAACGATCTTATTTATTGCTACTTCGAAATTTTAAAAATATATACGATTCATTGATGATCAAAAAATATTTCAATATTAATCTTTCTTATATTAAATTTTTTTTGTGAATCTTGTATCTTAAATATTTTAAGATTAATTAATTGAAGCAAAAATTTAAAAAAACTTTTAGATATTTATTATATTTTATGAAGATGATGGATTTTTATGAATTTTTTATATAATCCTTATGCTATTAAAACTGCGAATCGATTAATTCACTGTGAATTATTTTGGTTAATGATAATTTTTGTTATTCATCGCAGAGCGACAGAGTTTAATCATAACAGTTCAAATGTCAAGCATCAATGCATCATTGCCGCATCAAAATTATATTTATCAATTTCATTGTATATAGTTATTTTTTAGACTATAAGAAGTTGCAGAATTATTATATATATATATTATATATATATCTAAGGTTTTTATACATTTGTGATATTCATCAATATGTTGATTTTTTTTTAACATATGATTTTAATATATGATGAATATGAATATGAATGAAATATGATAAAAATAAACAAAACTGTTATTAATTTGAAAAATGTAATAAGAAAGAACTAAGACTCTTATTTTTCATGGCATTGATCATTCCATAAGAAATGATACGTAAATAATAATAATACAAAGTGTATCATACAATGATGTTACGATATATAACAAGATACGAACATATAACAAGTATAGAGTTTATAGTTTTAGCTGTTGCTTTTAACAATGATATTGAAGTAAAATACATTCTTTATATGATTTTATTATATGATATCAAATGATTTTTTTTTATATCAATTGTAATTTCTATAACTTTTTTTTCTTTTTTTTTGCGGCAATTATGATTTATAGTGCATTAGAGCCCAATGTATAACATGTTTTGCTCTCTTCTATTTTCTAGCATTTTTCGTTTTTTATTGTACAACTATTTTAAAAATATATTATTTTATCTTTTACATTTTTTTTACGATATATGTATAACATCAATTTTTTTTCATGATCTTATCTTATTATCTGTCAACATTATTGTAATTGATATTCATAGTATCGTTATCTTTTTAAAAATATGATATGTGCTCTTTATTATTGTACATTTTAATTCGTTTTTTTTTTGAAATTCATTTTTTTTTTAATGCTCATTATCAATATTCAATTATTTCCAAGATTTATTAGAAGATATGTTATTGAAAAACATAACAGAAGCTAATTAGCTAAATTACCTTGATGATGATTGTTTTACTAATGTCTCTCTTCGTCGCTCTTTTATAGAAGACTATATTTTATTCAAGATTGACATTTCATTATATATATAGATTGATATATCATATATTTTTTTCCATAATTGGTGCAATTCATGATTATTTGAACACTTATTTTTTTTCTTTTTATTAATATTATAAAAGATTTATACTCTTTATCAAAGTTTTCAGCATAATATATTATTCTCTCTATCATTAAAAGTGGCTCAATTCTTTTTCGACAAATTTATATAAAGAAAAAATATGTGATGTTACAACATCCACTGTCACTATATTATTCACTATGTTAGGCAAAAATCAAATGATTAAGCTTCCAAAAAATTGCATTATATCACATGGCGCTTCTAATTTTGAAGTAACAGGGAGATAATATGACGTATTCTTCTTAAACTTAAAATTATATAGCTATTTAGTAATGGAAATAGCACATAGAACTACTAGAATAGAAAGAAAGATTGAAATCTTTTTATATTATGAACAATAGCTTATTAATTATAATAATCATATATATAAATAATAAAAACTGTTTTATCACACATTATTAAAAAATTTAAACAAATGTTGAAATCTTTTTAGATAAATTGCAACATGCTATTTCATAATGTATGCATTTCTCATGATAATTAATATAGTGCACGAGAGAAGAATTTTTTATGAAAGATAGAAAATTTGAAGAAATATATATATGAATGTTATAATTATTATTTAATAATTCTAACTACTAATTTATGCACTCATGTTTAATTATACGCAACATTAAAAAGAAAACAATGTTGCAATATTGATTATTATATAATCGTTTTTATAATTCTTCTAATTGTATTAAATAATTTAGAAACAATAATTCCAGGATAAAAGAATTTTGAGCAATGTGTATATAATAAAATATACAATGTTAAAAAATACAATCATTCATCAATATAAAACTACTTTTAAAGGATAAAATCATTTGTATTGATTTATTATTTGGAATAAATACGATATATAATATTACAACATGAATTCAATATTATTGAATGAACAAAAACTTCAATGATGAAAATTACATTTAATTCAAGTTTAAATATATTACAATTAATTAACAATCACAAAATACTTAGACAATAATTATGAAATTTTTTTCAAATCATAATACTGAAATATTTTAATGCAACACTAATTCATTATTTTTGAAATTTTTTATATTAATTTAAAATGCTAGATATGGATAGATATGGATTATTTTGTCATATTAATTCAAATTATAATTTATTTATTGCAACACTAATACAAAATCGCATTTTGCCCATGATAGATAAATGATGGATCAGTATTTGGCTAGGATACAGCTATTATATATTATTAAAATATATAGTGACAAAGTAACAAAAATTTCTTTTCGTTCTTTGCATTCAAAGAGAATCCAAAAAAATAAAGATAAATTATCTTCTTCATGATAGTTGGTCCTAATCTATTAATCTTAATCTTATTAAATTATATAACTCTTTTTAATTTCAATTATCAATCTAAATGATGATTGATAGTAAACTTCAATTTTTTTATGTTTTTATGTCACAAGAAACAATTTTATTTTTTAAACTTTATCTCGTAGCATAGAAATTTTTTGTTTCAATTTTCTCTACTTTAAAATGATTTTTTAATAATTGCCAATACATTATTAATTTTTGTAGTTTTTATTATTGTAAATAAATTTTGGTGATAATATCCATTTAATTTTGGTGGACGACCATTTATTAATTTGATATAATCTAGAATAATTTGTTCTCTAATATGAGAAAATAGTTTTAGTCTTACCATCTAATCTAATTTTTACTAATTCTTACTTCTAACTATATAATACATCTTGTTGAAAAAGAATATTATTTCTCTTGTTACTGAAAGTCATAGTGTTTTATAAATTTTTTTTCTATGTAAAAAATATTTTAATTTAATTTAATTTTTAAACATATGTGTGTGATTTAAATTTAATGTAATATTGTAAAATGAAAAGTAAAGTGAAAAATTTCATAATTTAATTCTTTTTCAATTCAATTAATTTTTTCACAGAAAATATAAGAGTGCAAAAATGCAATTGAGGAATATAAATTGAAATAATTTTGATAATTATAATTGTAGAATTGATTCTATCTCACTTTTAAGAGCATTTTGTAATACTAATTATACATTTATTTATTAGAGAGATCTATTCTCATCGTTTCTTCTTAAATCCAAAAAAATCCAAAAATATTGCAGCAGTTTCATTATATACTAGTGTTTCTGGAAATTTTATATTTTTATTATTATCTTTTCTACTTCTATTAAATTTTTTTCTATATTTTTAAAAAATTGTTAAATTATCGGATCGAAATTTGATTAATAAATCAAATAAATTTTTATAATAATTTTTCTTGAATTTCTTTTAATTTTTTTTTTTCGTTCCGTTCTTTTCTTTGTTTCATTGATTTATGCATATTTATGCATATATAATAATTTATGCATATAATACCATTCATAATTAAATAAATGTGTTTCTTGCAACAGGTCTTTGAATTTTATTTCATAATTTAATAATTTATACTTAATTTATATTATATTTGCACTTTTTATGAAATTATTGAAAAATTATGAAATTATATTGAAAAGTCTTTACCACCTTTTATAATATCATCATATCAAGGCTGTCTACTAAGAATCCCATTTATTACTAACTTACTTTTACATATTTTTTATATTTTATCTTTTCCTATCGCCTTTTCCTATCCTATTGTTTTCAAAACAGTTTTTTAAAAATATTTAATAATAAAAAAAATAAAGTTGATAATGCTGTCATTAATTTATGATATAAGAATAATATAATAAATAATATGATAAAATTATATAATGTGTGGATTGTATTTTTTTGTATTATCTCATTTTTTTTAATTAAATATAATTAATTATTTAAAATCTTTCATACCATTAATATTTTGTTTTATTTTATGTAAAAAAAAGAAATACAATAATAATATTAAATAATAATGATAATATTTATATTAAAATATACTATATTAAAATATAATTATATTATATTAATATACACTATGGAATTAGAAAATTATGGAGATCTCTCGTAGAAATCTTTCCATCCAATTCTGCCAATCTTGAAATATATCTCTCTAAATAATGTTGCTGTCTTTTATATGCACAAGAAAAGATTTTGCGATATAAAGAATCCTCATTTTCGGTAGATTAAAAAAAAAGACATATAAAGAAAAAATTAAAGAAGTATTTCTTTTTATTAGATAAAAATAACAATTGTTTATCCATTTATTTATATATATAAATCTTTTTTGCATATACATTTTAGAATATCTATAAAAATAAAAATATTCCAATTACAAGAAATAAGTCTTTTTCGACCAATTGCTTATAATTAAATCGAAATTATATCATACGTGGAACAAAAATATTAGTATTGCAAGATAACATCTCCACAATAAAAAAATTTTTATATAATCGTGACAATTTTTTGTAAAAATATCTCGAAAAGGTTGATTATATACATATAAAAAAATTAAAAATTTTTTTCTTTATAATATATTCAAAAATCATCAAAATTGGTTTAGATAATTATGTTTTTTTTTTATTAATTATCTTATCTCTTAAGTATGACTAACTTCCATCTATGTCGTATTTTTATAAGAGAGATCTATAAAAATAATTTTACAATAGATTAGAAGTTGTCTGATAGTATTTTCTTTTATACAAATAAAAGTACAGAGATATAAAAAACAAAATAAAAATACGAATGACTAGACGATATTTTATACAATTTTAAGGATAAAATGACATATATCTAAAATATTTGAAGATGATAAAAATTCCACAGAAAGATTAAAAATAATAAATATTTTTATTGTTTAACGTTATAACATTTAAACTTAATTAATTAATTAATTAATTAATATCTAATTTAATAATACTCTTTGTAACAATCAAGTTAATAACATAAAGTATTATACACATATGTTAAACAATAATATTGTAAACAAATATTTCAAAATATTACAAAATAGAATTTCAAATAAAAGTCATACATATTTCACGTATATTTACTGACATTTGCGCAATATACTTTCATACGATTGTTCCTCGGACAGTCTTTCGATATCTATAACTTGATAAAACGCCATCATAGTGTCATACACATTCCATATGCTTAACAACAATAATTCGTTCATTCTGCTCAATTCCTGATACTTTTTCAACGAAATTGGACATAATATAGTAAATTGATGAGGCGGATGTTTCCCGTGAAACTCTGTTGTGCACAATGGATCCAGATCTAAATGTCTTCTGGATAATGGTTCCGTCGATGTATAATTCTCATTACTGATGTAGATTTGAATGTTGCTAGTGCGATGAGTTGCAGTGAAGAACCAGTTCAAATTGAAAGACACGTGCGTCTGATTGTGACATTCCACTTTGGGAAATTGGACCCGATTCCATCGATCCACACCGTATTGGTCGAGTTCCTTAAAACGAACATTATTACCGCTCGCAATTTTACCATCGGGTGGACTGTATTCCTCATCAGGAAATCCTTGAAATCCTTCTACGCTTTGCGGTTCGTATATGATTAATCCACAATTTTTATTTATCCTCAATTGACATAATTTAGCTCGGCTAAGCGGTTCGGAAACGAAGCCATGATAATTGTTTATCTGTTTGACAGGTTCATGAAGAGAAACATCGGCAATTTGATAGAATGCGTAATTTTGTCCAATTATTCTTAAGGTCGATAAAAGGATAGCCGAACCTTTGACGCTATAGAGAAGATTTTCTATAAATTTGTCACGAATGTAGCAGTCGAATCGAAGAATGTAATTATCAACGACATCTGTCGACCCTTTGTTCGAGCACACCAAATTTAATGAAGATCTTCGAATCGATTGATCCTCTGTATAATCGCCATTGGATAAGTATACTTCCACTTTGTCGACTAACACCGTTTTCTCATTGAACATCCAAACAATATTTGTAACGGAATGAGTGGCATTATATTTTTTTATTTTCAGATATGATGGATTCCAACGTCCAGTACGATGTTCGTTTAATACATTGTATAATAAATTTCCAGCGCTGGCAATTTCTCCATCTCTGGGTCCATTTTCCAAGAAATCCGGTGATCCAACGATTGTCCCAACATTTTTACTAGATTCGAATATATCACAATCAGAATTAATCGTTAAGAAACAATTATAAGCACGACTAGATGGTTCTGATAAAATAGCAGCAATTTCAGTTTTTAAATTTTTCAAATTATTATTTTCTTCTAATTCACCGTTTTTATTAATTGTTCTATGAAGCACCGTACAATAATTAAAATCGAATAAATTGCTAAAAGTCATTGATATTAATAATGATGTTAATAACATTTTTTTTTGCACTTATTCACAACTGATCAAATCGATTTTTCTCGAATCGAAGTAACTATCGATTTGAAATTATACAAAAAAGAGATACATATATATATATCGTTACATATCTTAAAGTAAACTGAGAAATCAATGTAACAGTATCAATATACCTATATATCGTGCACGTATTGTGAAACAGTAGATTATCTTATCTAAAAAAATTAATATGCAATATAATAATAAAATAAATGATTATGAACGAATAAACAATCTTTTGAAACATTTAGTATTAAACAAATGTATTATTAAGAACTAATAATCTCATAATCCTGCTTTTTTATTTATACTTTGATTATTTTAATCAAGTTTTGCAATAATTGAAAAAAGAATTAATTCATAATGTATGACTTGATCAGAGCTTAGAATTTTCTTTTATACTTTCGTCGAACATATTAAGAAAAAGATATTGCAATCTCTGCAATGCGTATAAAAAGTTTTAATATAATCACTGTGTTGTATCAATTTACTTTTGATCGTATGATATGATTGGGTGATTAAAGGAACAAAAATGTATGCGAGTTGTCAAATATGAAAAATATTATTATCGATATTCTTGATTGATCAAAGTAATAAATGTTGAAGAAAGAACATCCATTATCATAGGATTTCCAATGATTTAGTTTCAATTTAACAATGTTGAATTTCGTTGAAATAATTGGTTCGTGGTTAATTGATGAGAAGTAAATGCTGTTTGATGTTGAAATGAGTCTGTTGTTTGTGATAGTCAATTTTATTCGCACAATGATTGTTTTCTTTTTGCGTCATGCATCTCGTTCGATTGACTCATTCCTAATTGGTGATCTTTTTGAAAAATCAATCAAGAAACATTGACAAGGATCATGTTTCGTGGTGTTGAATGCTCTCAATGGAAGGGCTGAAGTGACGTCCGGAATAAAAATATGCGAGGTCTCGAAATCGTTTTCTGTGTAAGAGCTGTGATCAAGAATGACAAATTGCTTCCGACTTACCCTTCAGAGTGTCTGATTTATAACGTCTGTGGCATTGAGAATAGAAAGGCAGAAATCTTGGAATATCTTGTTTATTGTTAAAAACTTTCTAAAAACTTTCACTCAAAAATAATCTCGTGTTATAAACCAACCCTCATGTATTTTGTTAGGGTTCGAATGATCTGGCATGCAATATAACATTGGTAATTATTGAAAGTATTAAAATAATAAAATAAAATATGAAACTATAATGAAATAAATAGGAAATAAATTTGTAATAATATAATAATATAAATATATGTAATAATAATAATATAATAATATAATAATAATATAAATAATTTGTAATAATAATAATAATATAAATATTTATTTCCTAGTAAATTATGATAATTATAAAAATAAAAATTTTGTTATAAAACTTAAAATTAGAAATTGAATCTGATGATTCTATTTTGATAAAAATTTTAATTTTTTACAAACTATCTTAACTTCATAATAAATAATTAAAATATAAGAAATAAGATAAATAATTCATAATAAACATCATTGTACAATGAATGATCAGTTTATTTTGTTAAATAATTAATTTTAATACTAGCAAAAATGAATAAAAAAGTCTATCAACACATTCATTTCAATTATGGTTAGAACAATATTGATTCTAATTTCCTGAAAAATTATTTATTGTATTTCTAAATATCCTAGTTTTTATTTTATCATTTTTTTTATTCATATATATTTTATTTATATAAATTTTAAATATTTTTTTTCTTTTCCTTTTCTTAAGATTTAATTATTTTATTATCATTTTTCATTAATTTTAAAGCGTAAAACAATACTGTTCAGATTTTTGTTTTTTTTTCACTTTCTATATTTCTCTTTTTTTTTTTATATTGTATAAAGTTATATAATCACATGCCTCATTTGTGACTGAAACTTTCAATCTCATTTGTTATTGTTATTTGTTATATTATATATTATTTGTTTATTATTTCATTGTTATTAAAATCCTGTTAGTCACCATGCGACAATAAATTGTGAATTTTACGATCATTATAATAAATATATATATCGTGACTTTTGACATTGTGAAAATTATAACGGATATTGCGTTGTAATTGAACTTGATATCGCAATATATAATATTATGAAAACATGTTATGATTTGTACTATTATATGAAAAAATATATTTACTCATTAAATATAAAACATATTACTCCTACAAATATATTTACTCATATAAATTAAATATATATAAATTTTTAATAACATTAACTATTTTTAATTATTTTTACATTATTATAATTTTTAATATTAATTATTTTTTTAATAACATTAATTATTTGCTTATATTTAACATTAATATTAAATTTAATATTTATTTAAAAATAAATTATATTTTACAAATAAAATTGATGCATATAAATTGTACATATATTATAATTTATTTATAGAAAATTAATATTTTTTTTTGCTTTTACATCTGTGTTCGATGATTTGGCATTGATTCCAGATTTTCGGTTATTGATTCTGAAATATTTTCCCATAAGGGGGAATATAAAATTTATGTATAATTTATTTATTTTTCCAGTGTTGCGATATATGTGTTGTGTGATTTTTCGCTTATAATAAATACTGAATATATTAATTATAACAAATACAAATATAATGTACTGAAAGGAAAAAATTAAAAAAATTCAAAAAATTGGAAATCACTTTAGAAATTGTTGATCGAGTCTTATAGACTATATTCTAATAAAATAGATAATAAAACTTACATTACAAGCTATTAATCTTTTTCTTATTCTAACTATTATCTTGGCAAATAAATATATGCGTAATAAAGATAATTGTAGAAAAAATTAAATAATTAGACTTAAATAAATAATTAGACTAAATAACTAATAATAAATAATAATAAAATAATAAATAATAAAATAATAAAATAAATAATAAATAATAATAAATAATAACTAATAATAAATAAATAACTGTAAAGTTTTAAGAAAATTAAAAATACATTTTTTTGATTATTGAAATTTTACTAATGATTCTTATTGCCTATAACTAAATTTTGAATGTAATCGATTAAATTCAGTAAGATTTTTTATTATCGAATATATAAAATATTCTGTAACTGGTGGTTATAGAAAAATTAGTGATTACGCTAAAATTTGACTTTATAGAATAAATTTTTTATTTGAGCTTTCGTTTTCGGATAAATCAACTTTGAAAATTTTTCAAATACAATTAAAATTAGCTATTTTCCGATTGAATACATAGTTATTCTACATAAAAATAAAAAGATCGATGAAAAAATTTTATTTTCAGTATTCGATTTACTTTTTTGTAGAATCACATAAGTATTTATGACATTATTTAAATTTGGAAACACGTTGAACTAATATTTCTAATTCTTTCATAGAAATGATTTGAATTTTGAAGTTCAAATCAATCAAGATTTATATTAAATATATCGCATTAATTTCATTTTAAGTTTAAATGAAAATAAATAATAAAATAAAATAAATTAATATTTGAACACTATAGTTTGCAAGAAATTATTTATATATTCGTTTATTATAATTTAATTAAATTGATTATCTTATATATATTTAAATATATTTTTAAATATATTATATGTTAAATATATTACATTAAATATATATTAATATATTAAAATATTCATTGTAATTAGTTTTGGAATACATATAATTTTTTTGTATAATAAGCGATAAGTTAAGTAATAGGAAAATTTAACATCGGAAAATATTTGGATAATAAGTTTAAATTAAATTAAAAGAATATTAATAACAATTTTTTATAAATTTTTTATTTTTTATAACTGTTGTATTTTTTTTATATTCTTATTTATATTGTTTTGATGACATATATTGGGCAGTTTAACATTTTTTTAAAAAGTATTTTTTGTTGACAAAACTGTTTTATTTTTAATTTAGATGAATTTATCATGTTTTACCATTTAATATATATTTATATTTTTTTATTTATCTTTTTTTATTATCTTATATATTTGATAGTTCAATTTATTACATAAGAATAGTTATATAACTATATAAAGCTCATTATCTTAATTTGATAATGTATGTTTGAAGTATTTAAATATTTTCGCAAATTACGAAATATATTTTCGAATATTTTCATTTTATTTTAATGCTTAAAAAATAAATCGATAGATTTTTCATTCTTGATAAATGTATCAATAAAATTTTTATTTTTTGTACTTAATATATAAGTATTAAAGTATAATGTTATATATAATATATTTCTACAATAATTGTTTAAATAAAAACATAATATCATAGAACATTTTTATATTTTAAACTTTCAATAATAATAGAAAACAAAAAATATTTGAAATTTTTTAATACATTTTTAATGCAAATTTTTCTAATTAATAATGATATAAAGTAATGATTTTCTTATAATGTACATAATCTGAAGTAATGATATTTTTCTTTTTTCAATTTTAATTTAATTTATTTTCATATATAAAAATAAATAGATAATAGAATCTTTTTTTTTAAATAAAAATCGTAATATAAAAACAATTCTCTTAAGTAAAATATAAAAAAATATTAAACTTTAAAAATTACTCGCAATAATCATAATTAGATATAAGTAGATATAACTTTCACAATTATAATTAGCGCATTCATAATCTTCAGAATAGTAATATCATATTTCACATATGAAATTTAATCTTCTATTCTTTGTCTTCATTGTAATTCACATTGCAGAAGAGGCATCCTTTTCAGTGGATATTAAAATATTTCAAATTATATTCATTTTTATATGTTTATTCAATATTTCAAATTAATGATATAATATTAAAATTTTAAATTTTATGTTAAATTTTATTTCTTGCAAAATTGATACAAAACCGTAAAATCAATATACAAATAAATAGTTTATTTAACTTAAATTTAGTCTAAAGTTTTGATTTGTTTTAATGATTCCAACGATTCAATAAATTTAAAGAAAATTTTTTAAATTGATGTCTTATTTCTCTGCACATTGAAAATATTAAAATTAGGGTTTATCTGCCATTGGTTATAAAATCATTGAAAATTAAATAATATCAATAATTTTTCAAATCTCACTCAACATTGATTTTTCAAATTCAAATCAACGATATTCAAAATATGCTTTCTTTATGCACGAATATTATATTTAAATTGACGCTTTTTTTCACAATATTCTATGTAATTATAAATTCATTCACTTTATAACATTATTTTAAAAATATTAAATTCCATTTTTATTATGGTCAAAAATTATGTTCTGTTACAGATCCAAACTCAAGTATATGCTTTCATATAAATTTCTCCTATAAGAAATATAAATTATATCAGGAGTGGGGAATAGAAGTGGTGGGGGAACAAAACTGTAGAATATTACAGTGCAAACGCTATGCATTGCTCAGTGTACGCTGAGTCGTCACTGTGACCAGTTTGGTGATTATATTTATTTAGAATAAAATATACACGCGTGTGTGAAAACATCAGGAGTGGGGGGGAGAAAGAGAAAAGAACTGTTTTTCGACCAATATCGTGTTGTGCAGTAAACACGTGTTCATACATCTTTTGTCTGTAGTAATCTAGAAAAACGTGCCGAACATTTAGGTGGAATCTTGCAATGTTACAAAACTAATTTAATACGGAATACACGAACCCATTGTTTGAGCCATTTGTAAGCGTCAAATCGTTTTATTATCTTTTCAAACTTAGCACTTTCGAACGGTTCTTTATGCACCACGCAACACTCTACGTGCTTCGAAATTCGTAAGTACATATATATTTGAATCTTTCTTTTGAATTTTTATCGTTGATTAATATTAAGCAAAATAAATCTTTTCTTCAATTAGTGACAAATTTGGTAAATTGTATTTTGAAACGAGTGTGTATCTCGTGTGTGTAATATATATAATATATATATATTTATGTTTCGAAAATAATAAATTTGTTAATCTTTAATTTCGAATATTTATATATTTATCTTATGTATATATATATATATCATTATGTTCATATAAAAAAATATATCATTGAAATTATTTGAAATATTATTTAAAATTCAAAATTATATTTTAAATATTTTTAGAAACTGAAATTTTGAATAATTATATATTGAATAATTATATAATAATTATATAATTTTGAATAATTATAATAAAATTTTGAATCTTAAAAAGCAATTCTTTTTCATTCTTTTATGATTCTGTATTTGTTTTCTATAAAGGCATAAAAATGTAATAAAACATTATTTACAATATATAAAATAAAAAATATATATGGAATTTTATATAAAATAAAATAATATCAAGATTTATGTATAATAATAGTGTATTTTTATATTTAATATTTGTATTTATATAAATATATTATTAATATAATTATATAATATAATTATATATTATTTATATAATTATTTATTTTATAGTTTTATAATATATTTGTTTTCTATATAATAAAAATGATAATTAATATATACTTTATTATTTCTTATATTATATTTATATATAATAAATAATTTCTAATAAAAATGCTCATTCATAAATAATTTTGTTGTGAAAAAATAAAATATAATATGATTTAAATTATATCATTCAAATTTATACATTGTATCTTAATTTATAAAATATTTATATTTTTCAAATATTTAATAAAATAAAATATTTAGTTTAAAAATATTTAATTTTGTTTTATATTCACATGATAATTTAACAATATTAATCGCGTAAAATATATGGTAAAAATAAAAAAGTTTCATTTTTTTCATATTTATTTATAAGCTAACAATTATAACAATTACAAAAATTAACAATTAAGAATTAATAATTTTTTTAAATATAATTTCTTTTTTTGGATAATTTTCTTTTATAAATATTTTAAATATTTCTTTTATTATTGTAATTATAATAAATTTTGTTATTTAAATTATATGAATATAATCATATCTCTTAAAAAAATTCTATGAATGTATCAGAAAATATACATTTATCAAATTATATATTATATATTATATATATTATATTATATATATTTATTAATATTAATAATATTAGTAAATAACATTGAGAAATATAA
Organism: Apis cerana; assembly: GCF_029169275.1. NCBI lineage: Eukaryota > Metazoa > Arthropoda > Insecta > Hymenoptera > Apidae > Apis > Apis cerana. Next base: position 2,467,601 of record NC_083864.1, on the reverse strand, counting down.
TTTATGAAAAAATCGATCAATATGATAATTAAATATCTTTATTAACGATATTATATTATCTTCATTGCTAGTTAGAAATTTTTTTATATTTAAAGATATATTTTTTAAATATTTTTTCTTTTAAATAAATAATACGTTCTATTATTTATATAAATATTAAAATGTATTATTATTTCAATGAATAAAAATTATGATTTGAAAATATAATACCATAAAGTTTAATTTTAAAATATATTACCAATTCCAAATTAAAATCAAAATCAAAGATTAGGAATATTGATACATATAGACAAAATCAAAAGCTAGAAAAATGTAAAAGCAAATAACAATGAAACCTTAGAATTAGTGAGGATAGAACGCTTTTACGCGAAAGGCTTCGCCTTGTAGAATTTTTTTTAACTTGCGTTCACTCGAATAAGACGAAAGACTTTCGAGATGTGCATTTTAATCGAACTAAACACAATGTATAAAGAGTTGATGATGAAAATTCCATGGTCAGAAATTTCATAAGGTCTTTTCTGTTTTGCAAATCAATTATATCTTTGCGTCATTAAAATTGGTTGAGTAACAGATTACGTCTTGAATCGTTTTACGATGATTTCGTATTTATAGCATTGTGCCAAAGTTCTAGAATATGTAATTATCAAGTGTTTTTAATTCTATTATTAGAAAGAAATATTTCAAAAAATATTATTTATTTTAATTTATTTATTTTAATTACTAACTATTGTAAAAGTTAATTATTTCGTAATAATTAACGTATATAACGTATATATAATAGTATATTTACGTAAATTAATATAAAATAAAATAAAAAAAAATTAAATTTTAAAAATTAAAATTTAAAATTAAAGAATATAAAAAAATTGATATAAAATTGAATTTCAAATATTGAAATATTTATAATTAATAATTAACTTATAATTAAAATAAAATCAACAAAAATAATTTTTATTAAACAATAAAAATAATATTACAAATTATTTTGAACATTTATTAAAATAATCATTCGGAAAATTGAATAAATGAGAAGTCACAGAAAGAGAATTATTTTAAGAACATGTCATCTTTTATTAATATCTTTAAAAAATAATTAAAAGTTATATAAATTATTTATAATGCTAAAAATCTTTAAGCAAATATCTGTCAAAATGTGTCAAAATATATACAAAATATAAGAAAAATGTATAAAATATCTATAAAAATATAAAATAATTATACTATATATTAATATATTAATATAGTAATATAGTAATATAGTAATTTTTTTTATATTACAAATATAATTGATATATATTATTATTATTTTTTTTTATTAGTTATATTTTGATTGAAATATATTAAAATAAATTTTTTTTTTACATTTCGTTATTTCTCTTCTTTCTCTTTTTTTTTCGTTTTTTAAATTTATTGTTCAATTATCTTTTCAATTGTTTTTCATAAGCTAGTAATATGGTGAAAAGAATTTAACATATTTTTCCTATTTAAATTAAAATTAAAATTAAATTTTTATTAATATATATACAGTAAAATTGTTTCGAAATAATCATTATCGAAAGATATTATTTTATTGCATTTCATTAAATAATTATAATTGCAAAAATTACAAATGAATATTATTTGAACTTTAATATCATATAATTTTTATATACCCATTCATAATATGAAATGCATTGAATCTAATCCTGCTTCGATTTTGAACGAATATAATTTATTACAAAATATATAAAAATGTATATAAAAATCATTGAAGTTCTCATTAAAAATGATTTGTTTTTATAATTTTGTTTAATGAATGATATTTATGAAGAAGATAAAGATAGTAGTTTTCCATCTTTTTATATTTTTCTATTTTATTTTTAACAAGAAATTTAAAGTTAGGTTAGGATCGTATTCAATGTGTCAAAAATCACGTTTCGGATAACGAATATAGATTTTTGAAAAATGCAAAAAACGATTATAAAAAAAGTGAAAATGTAGAGAATGTAATTCAAAATATCTATGCACATTAACGACAACTTGTATTGAATGCGTATACGAAAGGAAAGTTGGATATGTGGAAAACTGCTTTTTCAACTTTTATTTCATGGAAATAAATTTATGACAGAACTGTATGTATTAGATGTCATAAAATAGGAAATCTGCATGACGCCTACGTTCATATTACCTGCATTGAATATGTTAAAAATCGTGAAACAAAGAAAATAATGTAATATTTTTATTCAATGTCATAAAAAAAATTAAATATAAACATTTATGTGCTATGTTAGGTAATTATGAAAAATATTTTAAAATGGAATATCTTACTTTATCTTATATCTTTATAAAATATCTCATTTTAATCGTATAACTTTTAGTTAAAATTAATATTATAATAATTTTATATTTTAATATTACATAGATATAAATATAATATATAATATTAATATAATATTATATATAAATAAATTGATAAAAGAAATACAATTTTATATTTACGTAATTTTTTTACTGTTATTGATTAATCATTAATTTTTTTAATCAAGTAAATTAATTGCTAATTACTCAATAATTAATTATTTTAATCATAAGCATTAAATAATCAAAAATTTTAACGATATAAAGAATCAAATATTTATTTTCTGTAATTAATGATGAAACTATTTTTTAATTGTAAATTGAAATAAATAATATTTATTTTAATAGTTAATTTTTTGGCATCCCTTTCTACATTTCCGCGGTGAAACTTGTTTGGATGATTGAACAATTAATGATAAATATTTTTTGTTCTGTTTATAATTTTGATGATTTTTCTCGATATCACACCGATTAAAAAAAAAAATAAAACTGTATTGGATGTATTTTATTATTTAATGTGTTTGACAGCAATTAATATTATTATTATTAAATGTATGTACATGATAATAAATATATAATTACATGATAAATACATATAAAAAATTGTTATAAGATATTTGTTTAATATAATATAAATAAATATATATATAATTATTTTAATGAATTTTAATTATTTTCTGTCATAAGTATAGATTATAATTGATTCACGAGAATCATTTATACAATTAATACATATAGATTATAATACTGCTAATTACTCACTGGAATATTTTTAGAGAGTCAATTTGAGAGATCAATATAAAGACAAATAAAAGTTTGTATAAAAAAATATCGATTGAATTATTTATCAACTTATAAGCAGTTTAAGTTCTTAGATGAAGTAAGATGAGAAATAAAATGAGACAGATTTATATCTATCATATCTTCGTCTTGTTTCATCTATTGCAAACTTGAATTGCTTATATCTCGATAAATTATAAATAAATCTCAATTGTTACTTTTGCATATACAATTTTTATGTTTATTTTAGCCTCTAGAATCGATTAAAGATATTCTGAAGAAAAGCTATAACATATTTAACATCTTGTATATACATATATGTTTCACTTTCTTTTCTATTATATCGTAGAAAATTGTAGGTACACTCTTGTCTATAAGTAATCAAATTTATTAATTTTAAATAGTAATATATTTATTTATTATTTTAATAGTTAATATTAATTTATAAATTTATATCTTTAATATCATGGTTATAAAATTCATAATATTTGTTTAATAATTTTTCGTTATGATTCTTTCTTTTATCTAATTGTAAATCATATAATCTTATAAAATTTAAAAAATGGAAATATTTATTATAATAAATTTTTCTTCAAATTAAAGAAATTATTTTATATATAATAGAATAAAATCATGTAGTAAATTATCTATTGTATATATAATAATAAATCATTGATCAAAAATATCAATATATTATCCTAATATATTTTTTATTTTGATATAATAATATTTATTTTTTTCAATAATATTGGATACTATTGCTATTTCATATTTAATCGATTAAAATAAATTTAAGAATTAAAATTATTAAAACACAATATTTCCACAATTAGTATCAATATAATATTTAATTATAAGATTCATATCTTGTAATATATTTTTAAGTATCTGATGATTTATAGAGAAATATACGAATATATATACAATGACACAATATAATATTATTATAATTTAAATTCTATTATGTAATCTTATATGTTTGTAACAAAGAAATATGTTTCGTCTCTTTTTTTTTGATGCTCTTGTAATTTTAGTTTCAATGAATGATTTTTCTTATTTTATAATTTTAATGTTGTTCAATATCCAAGATAGTTTTATTTATTTATTAAAAAAATAAAACATTAATTAATACATAATTAATACATTTCTTTTTTATTTCTTTTAAATAAAAAATTTTTCGAAAATTTTTTAATATTCTTAGTTATATTTTAAAGTTGCATTTTGTGCAACAAGATAATTATAGATTAATTTAAGATTTTTTATAAAATGTAATTTAGAGAAAAATATTAAATAAATATTGTTTTAATTTAAAAATAAATGAAATTTTAAAAATATTTTTTAAAAAGGAAATTAGACATTTTTTTTTATATCACTAAATATTATTTAACAAAAAATAGGAAAAATAATTATTATATTTATTTTCTCTTTTTTTTTGTTAGAAAATTAGTTAAATATATTTTTATTATTATTAAAAAAAATAATAAATTTTGAAAATATATATTAGAATTAGAACAATTAGTTATTTTAAAATTTTAATAATAATTAATTTCATATCGTGAAATAAAGAAGGTTGAAAATTATTAAAATTAAGACATATTGAAGAAATAAGATTTCTTCCTTTTTAACTTATTGCAATGAACTTGACAGTCGTGATTATGCAGCCTTGCATACTAATGCTTTAATAATGCTTCATATTGATTAGAATACATTGAAGTGAACCTTTGAATTATAATATATAAAAAATTGTTTTATTTAAAAAATGGTATTATAATACGAATGTAATTACATAATTAGTATATATTCATTGATATAATTCGATATAGATTATATTATTGTATTGATTCTAAATAATGTAGTATTAACACAATTAAAATTATTTGAATACAGAAAATTTAGAAAATGTTCGAAAAAAGAATCAATCAATCAAAAGTAATTATTTTTATATTTCAAAATAATACAAAAAAAAGCATATAATTGCTATGAAAGATTTTATTTTTTTATATTTAAACATTTGATTAAAAAATTATTTACTGATGACAGTTCTTTATAACGTGAAACTTTGTGAGTGTAAGTTATGAATGTACATTTAAAATAAATCTGTGGGGGCTTGATGAAGTTAGTTCTCACTCACGATGGCAGTAAATGACGTCACTATGAGAGAGAGCGAGGATTAAGTAGGTTAGGTGCTTCAGACATAGGATGATTGGTCATGAACGATTCGTTGAATAGATGTGAAACTAGTTTTCCCTAAAAAAATTATATTTAGATATTTCTATATTTTTTCAAAATCATATGCTTATAATTATAATTTTTGATGAATTATAAATAGAGTGATAGTCTTTTCTAATTTTGACAATATTTGCGATTTTATTGTTATATTATATGATTATATTAGTGATAATAGTTACACAAGTATGTCATTCGACGTTAAAAATAAAAATGGCTAGATTAAATAACTATATTTTGCACATTTTTTACATGCATCTAATATAAAATTAAATATTTAAAAGATATTAAACAAATATTTAAAATGTTATATCGTTTATTTTCCAATTAAAATAATTTCAAAAAATATATTTTATTTTAATTTATTATATTTTAATTTTAATTTATTTTATTTTGCGATAGTTTAATAAATAACAACTCTATGATAATAAAAAAAGATTTACAGTATCAATATTATTTTGTGTTTATCAAATATAAATATAAAATTTCATTGCTTTGACATAAATAAAAAAAATATTTTTTATTATATAATGTAAAAAATAATATGATTCCGTTTAATAATTTTAAAATTATCTTGAATTTATTATGAAAAAAAAAATTTTTCAAAATTATGATACATTATAAGATATATTATAAATATTATTTTCTTCAAACATTATAAATTTTTATATAATAGAAATTCCATAAAATATTTGATTATTTCTTTTCCTTTTTCCAATGTTTCAAATTCATCCAATATAATTTTATTTTTGATAAATTTTTTTTCTCTTCTTCACAAAATTATCTTTAAAAAATAATTTTTGCTCCAATTTCGCAAGATAATTATTTTATATTATATTTATGAAATATTTTCTTAAAATATTTTATTAAAATATTTTTATAATTAAAATAATATCTATAATATATAGAAATTACAATATATACATTTACAGACAAAAGTTGAGAAAGTAAAAAAATTAATCGTTTGTGAATGTATATTTCTCATTCTCTGAGATGAATAGATTGAAACTAAAAATAATATAAAGAAATAATAGTTTGTAAGTATGTCAATAAATTTTTCAAATATGTTTGCATAAAAATTAAAAATAAAAGAAAAATCTATAAAAAAACTTATGAATGATTAATTTATTTTTTAATTGTTATTAGTAATATGTTATGAAAATTATTATTTACATAAATTTCTGTTAAAAATACTAATTTTATTTTCGCCAAATAATATTTTATAATATGTGCAAATAATTTTAGATTAAATTTGAAATATATTAAAAAAAATTATTTTTGCAAAAATTTTTAATTTATAATTTGAATGTCTTTTTTATGTATATATTTATTTTAAAATATCGATAAAATTATAACGTAAAATCAAAGAAAAATAATATTATAATTGATAGCAAAATAAAAATGAAAATTAAAATATCAGATAATATCTTTAAAAAAAATTAAAAAAGCAAAATAAAAATTTTTGCTTAAAAATTAATATTATAGAAATTATCATTTCCTTGCGAAATCTGAAAGAGTAAATTTTCTCACTATTAGTAAATAGTAATTGTGCAATTCTGATTATTACATTTCATCTTCAAGGTCAAGATTTATTATCGTCTTTCCCTTTGTTGATTACTTACTAGACTTTTCTTACATAATAAATCGACTCGTAAACGCAAAACCACATTAATGATGTGGTTTATCGTTATTTATATTTACAAATATTGAACATTCGTCACTAGTATGCATTTGTTTGGAATTAATAGAATTATTTTGATTAATATCATATTAGTTCATTCCTTCGTTCTACTGATTTAATTTAATAATAATTATGATTGATTATCCTCTTACTGTCGAGATGTGTATTTGTAAATTTGTAAATTTTTCTCCATAAAGTAAAAAATAAATTTTATTAGAAAAAATTTATTATATGTATCTTTATATATATATATACGTATATATATGTATTTTTGATAATGTAATATTTAATTAATACATTAAATAGCATATTTTATATATTTATTTATTATATATTTATAATATATTTTATTTCAAATTATTCAATATTTCCAAAAATATGAATACTGAAAAATGCTTCAAATAAAAGTTGTACGTTATAGTTATAAAATGTACTTGTATAAATCTATATATACATATATCTATGAAATTTTTCAATAATTATATTAAACTGTAAAAAATTAAATTACTATTAAATAAATTATTGTGATATATGTTAAATTTTACAAATAATAATAATTGTTATGATAAAATGATAATTTTTTATTGATAAATTGATAAATTTAAATGCAAAAAATATCATTCTATATTTTAAAAATATCATTATATTGGTCACAAAATCTTACTAATTTTAATTATCAGTGATAATGATGATGATGATGATAAATTTAGATTATGTTATTTATAATAAATCTATAAAGATTATCTATAATCTATAAAGATAAGATTCATAATCTATGATGATGTTATTTAATAAATTTTTATAATGAAATAATCTAATATTGTAACGCAAATCTATGCAAAAAATTGCAGAAAAAAATTAGTGTGAAATAAAATAATTCTTGTCAAATATATATAAATTATATATAGATCATGATTCTTATAACATAATATCATAATTGTAACATAAGAGATAGAATAAATAGCAAATTTATAGTATTTATAGTATTCGAATCTGTCCAATTTTAAATAATAAAATTTGGAATATAAAATAAAAATATTTGTTTTATACTTTTTTTATTATGTTATTTATTATGTTTATTTATTTTTTGTTAACAAAAAAAGTATCTTTAGTATTTATTTTACATTATTTTTTCTTATACAATAAGAAAATAAATATATAAAATTTTCTAATAACGTAATATATATTTTTGCCAAATTTTCATTTATTTAAACTATTTATAAAAATGAAAAAATATTCGTTTATTATGAAGATTTTTTAATTATTTGCTAAGCATTATATTTTTTAATCATGGCAAAAAAAATTTATTTTACATAGAATTTTCTATAGAAAAAAATAGAAGTATTTTTTTGATTTTCGAATAATTATTTACAATTAAATTAAACAAAAAAAAATGAAAATTCAACAACACTGTTTCGTAATATTGCTTCGATATTTGTTTTCTTAACTAATGTTTTGTTTGCATATAAGATATTCCAAATTGATAACAGTCAAAACAATGTACTTCCTTTTCGATACGATCTTCTAATCTCTTTTTGTTTGTTGCATAAGCCTCATCTTTACAGGAGAATTTCTATTATAATTGGTTTGCCTGGAAGTCGTCTAAAAAATATTTACAATGGATCATAAAAATAATTGAACACTATATTACAAAGAATTTTATCTAATCTGAAAATTCTTGAATTGAACGTTGTATGAAGAGTATAATAAATATACAAGCAATTTTTTCATTGCCAAGAAATCTTTCTTTCTCTTTTTTCATTTGAAGCTTGAAAAAATCATTTCAAAAAATCAAGTGAAATAAATGAACAATTGTTTGAATTCAAGCTATTTAAGCAAATGATTTAACTTAATATGAATGGAAAGGAAACTTAAATTTCAAATCATAATTTGAATATTTGATTGAATATTTCAAATCAAATAAGATAAGTGATCACGTTATTGATTCACCTTACTTCATATTATTTGAATTTGCCGCTTGAATTCAAATAATTTGAATAATCTGAATGAGATTTGCATAAATTTTTTTAATTCTTGACAATGATTTTATTGAAAGAGTCATCTTGAATATTTTAAACAGCATTCAAACGCTCTCTGGTTATTCATATTCATTACATTTCAATTTGTTTCATTTTTAAATGTGAACGACAAAAATCTATCAGATTTTGATTGTTTAATTGTTGATTCAAAAACATCGATGAATAATGCACTTCGATTTATTCAAATTGATATATCTATGATCGGATAATATCTTGTTTTTCTGATTTTATTGTTCAGTGATTTTATTACTGTTATCATAAATTATTGTAAAGCAAATTATTTATATCTTTTCTTTTTAAAAAAATAAGTAGAGAATTCATATAAAATTTTTTAAAATTTTCTAAATTGAGATAAAAATAAAATTTTTTTAAAATAAAAAAATAATAAAATAATTCGTTTAAATGTATTATTATTATCAATTTTTTGAAATTATCAATATTTATAGTTATTGCTAATATTATTTCGTTTTTATCGTTTTTACGATGAAATTTTCTTTTGATAATGAATATAATAATACCAAAATTTATATAATAATTTTTATAATAGTAAGTACAAATTGATTAAAAATATGTTCTAATATTCTGATTAAAAATATGAATCTAATATTCAAAGTAGTATTAATAATGAAACACTATATCTCTATATAGTCAATAATATTAAAAAAATTATACATCTTCTGTATAAAATTATAAATATATATAAAAATTACTTAACTTTTTATAATATTCTAAATTTAATCTCAAAAGAATCGACGACAAAGTTATGTAATTTTTTGAGAGTCGATATTTTGAAAATTGTTTTTTTTTTTAAATAAACTTATTTTTAAAAGAATTTCAATATCTTTTATACTTATTTATCTTTTCTTTTTTTTTTTTTGAATTAAATTCGTTCAGGACTTTTTTGATTACATAAAAACACTCCATTCCAGAAATTGTATCAATAGAGGATTTTATCAGTAGAGTGTATTAGTGTTGACCTCGAGAATAAAATTTACCATTTCCTGTTTAAATGTCATTGAGTTGTATTATTGAATGATTCGCTGAATGGTCTCAACTTGAAAAAGAATCTCTCTTTGTCAAAGTTCCCTTTATCTCGTTCAATAGCTGATTCACAATTTACCATGATTTATTTGAAAATTGACTGATATGGTCTTTTTTCCATTTCAATCATACAATATATTTTATATAAATCTTATAAAAATCTTTATTTGTATTAAAATTTTTAGTATTCACGTATTTTTTAATATAAATATATAAAATTAAAATATATTTAATTAATTTAATTTTAATTTAAAATTTATTTTTAATTATTTTATATAATGTATTTTTTTTATTTCAACATAATAAAATTAAAAATTTATTATTTATTTATTTTCAAATAATTAAACTATTTTATTTGACATATTTATTTAACTTATTATTTATTGTTTATTTATATTCAACTTAGAATTTTATTATCAAAGAATTATTGGAATTTATTAATTTTGGTTAGTGATTTAAGAATTTATTTCATTAGCTTAAAATTCATACTTTTTATAATCTTGATAATTAAAAAATATATACAAGAATTATATAAAATTATATAAAGTTTACGATTAATATAGATTTCATTGCAAAATTATTTATACTTAATATTGAATATTAAATAGATATTTTTAATTATTCAGATTTGTATGATTTTTATGTCATTTATAGTTAATTCTTTTATTAACTGTTATAGCAATATATAAAATAGAATATGAATATTTGAAAATAAAACAAATAATTCAAATTAATTTTATCACAGATGTTTCTTGTTAAATATCTTAATATAACGAAAGTAATAATTCCCAAATGATGAAATAGAAATTAATGTTTTTCTGATATATCTTAATTTTTATGACAGGAGCAAGTTTTTGTTATGTTTTTAACAATTTGATTTATAAAATTAATCTGTCTTGTACATTTATTATACGTGCATATGAATGTGCACTTTATATTCTATTTTCAGTTTTCTATACAATTATTTTTTATTTTTAAATTATTTGTCATTCAAGAAGAAATTAATTTCAGATTAAGTTATGATATAATATGATATATTATGCTATAAATTAAGTTATTTTCGATTTCGTTTCAAAAGAAACACAATTTGAAATATTATAAATAATTTCTTTTATAAACTACAAATGTTAATATATTTATGAAAAATTAGAATATATAAAAATCTAGATAATACAAATTTAATATAAAAAAATACAAAATATTCAAAATATAAAATATTATAATATTTGAAGAATAAGTCAAATCTCTATATATTTAAGCTCCATTTCTTTATTTTTGTTTATAAAAATTTTATTTCGTATAAATATTTTGCATTATAAATTATAATTATAACACGATTTCAAAATTTCATTTAATCACAAATTATTTATATTCTTATCTTATTTACAGAAATAGATTTATATTTATATACATCAAATCTAAAGTTATTCAAACCACATGTAAAGGAAGCCGTTACGAATATTACAGTTAATCGCACGCGAAGTTGAAAGTTGTCAACCAATGAAAAACATAATGAATAGAATCTAGCAAGAAAAGGGGTCATTAATTGTCATCGATTAACGTTAGTCTAGACATAGATAAATTAGTTCGATATTTTGAATAAAGATGATTAATTGCTGTTGAACGTTTTACTTTAATGAAATGTAAGAAAGATCATTTAGAACATAAATGATTTTTAGGTAAATAAAGATTAAATTCAAGCTCGCTCAATTAGAATTCAATCTGTAACATTTTTGAAAATTTTTATAACGCGATAAAATATAGAAAATAATTTGTAATTTGTAATATTTATAATTTATTTCTGTATAACATTTTCCATTATTTGAACGTCAATGTTTAAAAACACTGATTTCAATAGAAACGATTAACGATGGTATTAAGTAACTTGCATTGATATTTGAGTGATCATCATTCTATATTTATTTATTAAAATAGTGTAATAGAATATGTACTGTAATATAGTCTATATTATAATGTAATAGAATTTAATAAAATAATAGAATTTTCATTGTCTGAACTGAAAATATGATTGCTGTTCCGGTAATTATTTATTATTTGTATTATTATCAATAAACATACTTTTTCGGAATTTTATTGCTGAATGAACTTTTAAGTTTTAACATGCTTTCTAATTTTTCGTTTCTTCTTTTAATATTACAAATAATCGATTTATCGATTTCATATTAATCAATCGTTTTAGTATCTTATTCAACGTTTTAATTTATTTTTCGTTTCTGTTAATAAGACAACATTCTTTCGTTTTAATAAAATTTAGATATGATTAGTAATGCGAACAGTATTAATAGAATGCAATCTGCAAATGCTAATAATAATCCAAAGATATAATGATTCTTAACCTATTCGCATGGATGAGAAAAGCAAAAGTGAAAAAAATCATTTGATATTTCTTGCTTTATTTATTCGTAATAAATCTTTTAAAATTTAAAAGTTGTTGGTGAACAGACATTTTATGCATATTTATATATAATTAGAAATTTAAATTTTGATTCAAGTCTTAGATTAAATTTTATTCACAAAAATTATTAATTAAACGAAAGATTAAGAACTGTTATATTATTATTGTTATATATTATTGTCATAGATAATGAATAATAATTATAGAAAGTGAAAAAGATTGAATGAATATTAAGAAAAGAAATATATGTTATATTAGAAATGAATATATATAATTCTCTTTTTTATTTTTCAGATAACATTGGATTATTGAATATTTTTATTAGTTGATGTTTTTAATAATAAAGATTTTATTATATTGAATTTATTCTTTTTTAATATTTTTTTTTAAATACTTGTAAGTAGAATTAATAAAAACACGATGACCTTCAAATTTTTCTTGCAATACATAATATAATATATTTCTGTAAGTATTAAAATATAATTGAAATAATTGAATGATAATTAAATGGAGAATATTAAATTAAAATAAATTTGGTCATCTTTTAATTTTACGTATGATGTTCTTTCAATATTTGTCTTCATAGGATTATTATATATCATTCGCTTGGAAAACTTCATTCATTCAAATAGTTTCTCTCATAAAATATTTATCACAATATAAATTTCATTTCTCATATACAAAAACTACATGTATAGATTTTATAAAAATTATACATATAATCATATTTATTTATTCAATTGATTGTTTTTTTCTTTTTAATATATTAAAGCTATTATAGTTAATATTTAGTTAGTATATAATTAGAAATTTTATTTTTTTCTAAAAAAATTTGTTGGACATTGAATGATATTAATTTTCTGTATTATTTAGTTTATCATTTATTATTTGTGTAAATTTATGTTTTTATTAATAAGTAATATTTCAATTAAAAAAAATCAATTCAATAATTATTTATATATAATATTTATATATTTTATTATATTTTTATTATATTTTTTAATAATATTTATATAAAAAAATATATAAAATAAAGCAATCTTTTATAATAGCTTTAAGAAAATTAATTAAAAAGGCGAGAAAATCACTTACTTTCCTACAGTCACGCATATAAGAATTTATTTGCTCCATTGTTCGCAATAATGTACGCATATATTAAAGTGTCAGTTTATGAATGCATGATTTTAAGTGTATTTATTAAGTTGTGCAAATAGAATAATCGAATTTTTAATAAGATCATTTTGTAATTTCACTGAAAGTAATGATAATCAAAATTTGACTTAACAAATTATATTCAATATATCTTATATAAAAGAAAAACAAAATTAAAATAATTACAAATAAATTAATTAATTTTATTAATTATTATTAATAATTCTTTTATTTATTTTTATGATTATATTTGTCAATTGTAATTTTTTATTCGATAATATATCGATAATCGATTACAACTTTAGTATATAATATTTTATTTTGGACATTTTATATAATATATAAAAAAAATCGCGCATTTATTATACAGTAATTTAATAATTTAATAATTTTTTTAAATTTAATGCATAAATATAAAATCAATGAAAGATTTCTTTTATTTAATGATATTTCTTATTTATATTTCGATTTTATATCTGATGTTTAATTTTAATAAATTAAAAATTGAAAATTCATAAATATGAACTTTAAATTAGCAGATAATTAGCAAAACTCGTTATTGTTATAAAAATATAACTTTTTTGTGACAATTATCATTGTTTTAATCATGTATATAATTGAATATTCTTTTACAATGAAAATATTTTACATATATTAAAATTTTCATATATTAAAATTATATTAATTCAAAAATTGTCAAATGCAAATTTGTTCCTCTCTTGTTACAGAATTTCTAATTCTGTGTTCTTTGTAATTTTTTAGTTAGAATTATAATTATCGATTATTAATATATCATCGATATCTTATTGATAATTTTTAAAATATCGATATATCGTTAAGATATATCGTTAACGAAGAGATCAGAGTTCCCAAAATTATTTATTCAAAGTTATTATCAAGATACGTAAAAATATTATCTAAAATAAGTTGCAATAAAAATACGCATGCTTCATTGAAAAGCTAGATTGAAATCTTAATATTTAGTTCTAATTTTATATTTTATATTTAGTTCGTGATTGGTATCTTAATGATTTCGAATATATCCAAAATTCGATAAAATTGTTAACCTATAATTAATCATTATCAACATCTTCAATAATAACTTCGAAAAAATTAGAATTTACTTTCATTTGTCGATTTATCGACATCGATATTATCGATATATCGAATTATCGATATTGATCGATAACGATATCGATTTCAATTCTACTTTAGATCTATCCATAAAATTGTTTCATGTGATGACAGTAACAAAGAACATACGAGTTTCGTGGCCAAAAGTAGGAAGTATGCGCGGAAGTTGAAAGTTTGAGAGATCCCTCCGCGACGATTTCGTTTTGAATGAGTGAAATACGGAGCATGGCCGAAGTGTAGCTTCTTTCAGCAGCCAAGGTCCCTTGGTGGGTCGAATAACGGTTAACCGCTTATTCCACTTGGCTGTTTTACTCGTTCTCCTCCTGCCATTTGATTCATCAACGAAAAGGAATTCTTTGGAATTCTTTCGTGCTAGGAAATTCGAAGTGGTTTCTGGTTCACCGTTATTTTTTATCGACAGAACTCAATCGAATAATCGGCTTAAGACGGATAAATGGGACATAAAATTATCCATTAAGTCTGGTGGCGAGTAGATGGTTCGCTGGAAAATCGAATGGAATGCGTTTACTCATTCCTTTTTTTTTGCATGCGCCTGAGTTCGCTTAACCTCTTTCCTGTTCATTGTTATCGAAAGTGTAAGAGTTTCACGAAAAATTATGTTGTGAGTTGTAATTTAATTTCGTAAAATTGCTTTTAATTTAATTATAATTCTATGTTTTTTAAATATACAATGAACAGTAAATTTAAATTGATAAATATATTATTTAATATTTATTTATATTTTATGATAAGATGTAAAAAAAATTATGCATATTAATTTTCACTTGTTTTATTTTATATCAATTTATAATATTTTTATTGTATATTGTTAGATTTCTGATCTAATTAAATTAAAATTGAATCAAAAACAATTTTGATTATAAATTAAAATAGGATATATTAATATTTTTATATATTTATGTAGATAAATAAATATTAATTAATATAATATAAATATCTTTTTTTTCTAATATTTAAATAAATTATTTTAAAGAAAAACATATTTATTGATTATTATATATACAATTATAAGATATATATATAACATTATTTGCAACTATTGATTATTTATATTTTACTTTATATTTTTTTTTGTACAAAATAATAGACAATACAATTATCAGAATATTTGAATAAAAATGATAAACAGATTAATAATTTAGTTTATGACATTTAATATATTTCAAATATATTATTATCTATGTATATATATAGAATATGATAAAATGCTAAAGTAAATGTTAAAATTGTCAAGATAATCATTTAAAAAGATATAAATAATATGTGAATAATTTTTATACAAATTTTATATTTAATTTTTAAATTATATTTAATGTAAACAACAAAATAGATTGCGGTACATTATATTTCTTGAAATATAGATTATTCAATTTTCAAACAACCAAAAAAAAAAAAAGAAAAAAAATTGGATCTTAACTGGAACTTTGTAAGAGATATTCTTCTGATACAGAAATGAAGCGAAAAATATTTCAAGGTCATACTTTCAATGATTTACCTCATTTTAAATTCCTATACAAGGTGTGGTATTGTTGAATAGAATTTTTCATGAAAAAATTGATCAAAAGTATTATTTTTTCAAATAAAACTTTGTTGTCGAAAAAATTTTGAAAAATTATATCAAGTATATTTTTGATTTTGATATCAGTGAATTAATTGACTTTAATAATTTTCTTTTTTTTTTTTTGTTTCAATAGGTTGTAGTTAATAACCACACATACATATGTAGTAGATAATTGACTATAATTATTCTTTTTTACGAACAAATAATGGAACAAAAAAAGATACATAAATATATATTTATATTTCTATTTATAAATATTAGAATATATAAAAAAAAATAAAAAAATTTTAAAAAAATTATTTTTATTTACAAAAAAAAATTTTTTTTCGTTAAGCAAATTTTATATGGATTATTTTTTTTTCTATTATATTTATATTTTATAATTTTTCAAATTTTTTTTTTAATTACTGTCAAAATTTTTTTAGAGAGAATTCTGGCTTGTGTATATATATAATTATTAAGTTCATTAATAATATTCTTATAAATAATATTCTTTTTAAAAACAATTAGAATTATAGAAAATATCCTTTTTTTATGTTTGAATTATTGAATAAAATATTTTGATCAGTTAATCATTTTATTGATCGATGATTTTATTGCAAAAAAGATCAGCCGATGTTCTAATATGTATGTATAAGCG
Source organism: Apis cerana (assembly GCF_029169275.1). NCBI lineage: Eukaryota > Metazoa > Arthropoda > Insecta > Hymenoptera > Apidae > Apis > Apis cerana. Next base: position 2,450,573 of record NC_083864.1, on the reverse strand, counting down.
TGTGTATAAATATCATGTCAAGGTAATTTAATTTATTATTTATTATTGAAAATTAAACATAGATGTGTACATTTTCAAAATTAATTTTCTTGAGAAATATTTTAATAATTAAAAGTTATAATCAAGATTAATAAATAGTGTATTTTTATTAAAATGCACATAATTTTTGAAAAATTTAATCTTCTCTTTTTATTTTTTATTAATCTTTATATAAATTATGTTATAAAATATATTTATTATTATTTAAATTATTTAAGTTATTTATTATTATTTAAGTTAAAAAATAAAGAAATTATATGTTCATATGTAAGAAATATTTACATATCATTTTAATTTTATTATTTATAATGAAATAAATATTGAACAGAAAACATAAATAAACTCAATCAAAATAAATTGTTTTTCTATAAAAATAATTAGAATTGTATTTAATTATCATACAAATCAATCTTATTATATATTTTGATAAAAAATTATGAAATTAGAGGAATCTATATTTATTAATCTAAAAATATGTAATTATAGAATATGTCCATACTAAAATATAATTTTTTAAAGGATACATAATAATGCTATGCAAATTTAAAATCAATTTATGTAAAATTCATTTTTGTGAATCGTAAAATATCTATTGTTAGACGTTTTTCTTTAGATATTTTTGAAAACAAAAATATATCTTATATGATCTTTAAAAAATTAGAAACTTAAGAAAAAAAAAATGTTAATCATTGCGAGTAAAATGTAAATGAAACATTCGAATCCATTTTATGAAACAAATACGAAACTCTCTCCTTTTCTCTTTCTCTTCTTCCTAAATCAATTTGATTGAAAATTTAATTTTTCATTTAAATTAAATTAATTTGCCGCTCTTATTCGACAAACAATGATAAACGATGATCGATCATCGTTTCCATGCTTTCCACACCAATAATAATAGCCCAATATTTTTCACCCGTCATATTTTGCCTCGATTAATTGCTAACGTAGTGAGAATCACGTGAAAGGAAAGATATATACGGAAATGGCGCATCGGTTGGATACGATCGCGCATCGAACTTTCGCCAAAACAGATCTCACTGACCCACTGCAACCGGTAGTCGCGTTACGATCGAAAGAACATCCATCGCAATTTCACGGACTACGACGCACGAGCTGCTATTAACAGGTTGATCGATTGTGAAACGTAAATTAATCGGTATTAATATTTTCATTGTATGGTTGAATAAGGTTTAAAAAAAAATGATTTTTATTATTTCATTTATTTATTAATATTAGAGAAAAGAATGGAATCTGAGTTTATTTTTTCGAAAATTAATGTAATCAGTTTCTATTGAATATTGTTTTAGATTAATATAGTAAAAAAACATATAATATGTTGAAATGTTGGAATAAAAATTTTAAAGATTTTCTGAAAAGAATTGCAAAGCTTATAGATATGTGTATGTTATAATGTGTTCTATAAATTGAATTCATTGATAATTTATAGAGATTGATCTTACTATTTAATTAAAAAAAGAAGAAAAAAAATTTAAAAAAAGAAAAATGAATAAATAAATTTTAGCTTTGGATTTAATCCATATCATCTTAATCTTTAATCTTCTTTCACATTTAAAAACTTTAAATAAAAAAGAAATTCATCAGGAAATTTTATTTGAGAAAGTAGAGATACTTTTCTATTTTGAAGTTTTTGTGCGGATAATATCGAATCTTGACTAAACGAAAATTTTTATTTACGTGGATATATTAAGTATAATATTTAGTAAACTTAGTATTATTGTTTTTATTATTATTTCTATTATGATATGTATTAATATGTATATATATATATTAATTTTTTCATGAAATGCATAATACTTGCATTCCTTTAATCATACTTTTTTTTTATCATTTTTTGAAATATATGATATATTACAATAAAAATATTATAACAAGTATCATTGTAATGCGATACATAAAAGCGATTGATAAAAGAAAAAAAGGAATTTTCAGATAATATAATTTATAGATATAGAATGTTGTATATATGTAATATATATATGTGTATAATGTTGTATAAACGAAAGTGAATTTAACGATCCATCCATTCCATGATTGAAATATAATATGATTAAATTTATATTTTTATAATATTTTATATAAATATTATAATATAAAAATTCGATAAATATAATATTATAATATTTTATAATATTTAATATAATAAAATTATAATTAATGAAATAAATTGTCATTTATATCTTATTATAATAAATTATATTATTCGTATTGTGTATTATTTCTATATACTCCTTCTATTACTAGAAACTGGACTATTACTATTTATTTTGCAAAAATAAAATACACAACGTGATTATCTCCTTATACGTGACTGTTATTGCTAGATTAGACAGAAATACATCACGTGATATGATGCGTTTAACTTTAGCAGAAGCCTAGTCATGTGATGTGTATCTTTGCCTAATATAACAGTGGTAGTAGGGGTAATGTGGCATCTCGTATTCTCCACTTAGAAGAATTGAGTTACTTTTAATGATAGAGAAGATAGTATACGTTTAACACTCTAGTTTGTATGAAATTAAGATTGGATTAGATAATCCTAGTTTAAATCTAATATGTATCATTATACACATAAAACTTCTATTTGAAAGATCCTTCATCGATTGATCGATCGATTTATAAATACTATAAACAAAAATGAGGTTAAGTTTGAGATGAAGTAATCAATATAAGACATATGTTGCTATAATTATATACAGAATTTATTATAAAGTTACAGAGATAGTTTTTTATGAATATCTCGACACTAAGATCACAATATCATATACCAATATAATGGTATAAGAAAAAAAAAATGTTGAGCTTAAAAACATATTTTGAGGTTATCGGAAATAAAGAAAGACTCTTGTAAATATTTTAAATTAATATGATAAATATCATAATTATAAATATCATATCATTAATTTATAAAGATACGTGACAATTCTTAATTATTTATTAAATTTTGACACTATTGTTTCGAAAGTTATATTTTGAATACGTGTTTATGGTGACATACTTAAGTATAACAGTATCACAAGTATCGTCCAAAATTTAAATTACTTATGTACTTACTATCGTTTAATATTATAATAATTAAAGTTAAAAATCAGTATATATTATATATATACTTATATATATATATATATATATATTATATAATTATTAAATATTAAATGTTTTTTTCTTATTTTATTTTTAATTAATTTAATTTTTAACTTTCAATTTTAATCTTTTTAATTATTTTTAAATTGATTAAAAAATTAAATAATCAATATAATAAATAATCAAAATTACTAGCATATAATAAATAAAAATAAAAATAAAAATTTGATGAAATGAAAAATTATATTAGATATATAATTAAGAAATTATCATTTCTTTTTATCTGGGTTTGATTTAATTTTACCGATTGACTTAAATTTCATAAATCTACAAAAATTTTCTATTATATTATTTATATCATAATTACAGTGATTATAAATATTAATAAATACTATAATAAATAATAATAATAATAATGTTCAGCAATTTTCTCGTTTTTGAATATTTTTTATCTTCTAACAAGAACTTAAAAAAAAAAATGTTTCACGAATATATTAACATTTTATATATATATTTTAATATCATAATATTTATAAATTTAAATACTTGTAACAATAAATTGAATTAAGATTAAATATTTACAAGAATAATCTCATATATCTATGTTTTTTTTTGTTTCAGTTGACAATACCAAAGTTTAATATAGCATGCCAAATCAAAAATGGATCAAAACGAGCATCTTTATTATGTTTTTCCTTGGCACTTTGGAAATCTCCATTGGTATGTAAATTGTATTATTTTTTGTATTTAAGAATATTTTTTATTTATATTTTATTTATTTTTAATTATTATTTCTTGTTATTAATAATTTCTAATCTTTAATCTTTTATTTTTATTTTTAATTAATATTAAAAGTTTGTGCGCGCGCGTGTGTGTGTGTGTGTGTACATATAATTATTGCTAATAGAGATAGGAAAACAAGATCATAATTATATAATATTTTTTTTTAATTACTTAATTATTATTTAATTATTATTAATTATTATTTAATTATTATTAATTACTTAATTATTTAATGACCATTTAATTTTAATTAAATTTGTATTTATTCATAATAATCATTAAAAATAAATGATCTTAATTGTGATATTCATATAGTTATCTGTTTTTTTTAGCAAAAAAAAATAATATATTGTTAAAATTCATAGATAGCTTATAGAGCATACCTAATTGATAATAAAATAAACGGTATCGTTTGTTTTGATAAGAGTAAACAAATCTTCGTTTATTCATGATGAAGAATGAAATAATCGATTAACAATAATGACAGAAAACTTTATCGAAGAGAATTAATACAAAAATTTTAGAAAACCAGGATATCAAAATTCATAATATCAATCTTATTTTATCTTGAATTTTTCAATTTTTCATCTATGTTTTGCATGGTTTCTTTTTTTTTTTTCAACGAATTTCATTTTAAAAATATATCTCGTATAATCTTTTTAATTTTTCTATGAAATTGCATCAATATATATATATATATATATAATACTTCCAATAATTTTTATGTGAAAGTTGCGAAAATATAGGATAAAAAGTTAGAATCTAACAGAAACATTATCCATTTATATTAAATAGGTTTCATTATAATATATCTTTAGGGAAATTACATGATATTTTATTACTCATGAAATTGAAAATGGAGCGAAACGTTTGTAATATCATAACCTCATTTTATAGAGAAAGTATTTGAAATTTACGTTCGGTTCGGTGATTTCGATTTATGATTACGAATTATGCTATTTTTCAAATATGTTAAATATTTTTATTATATCGGAGAAATTATATAATTTAAACTGATTTACGCTATAAAATACATTGTATAATAAAATATTATATATAATATTATATATACAACGTCATATGTATAATATTGACATACTTTCTGAATTTATTTATAAGAATTAAGATGTATGAATTTATTAAAACTTTCAATATCGTAATTTTATATTTAAAACAATAATTTTTATTTAATAATAAAATATATTTTTTCTATAATATTTTATCGTAAAATGAAATATTTATATGAAAATAATTTCCAAAATTATTTTATTGATCTAATCGTTATATATACAATTATAAACAAGGTTATATCTCACAATATAATATCATTCGCGAAATGTCATTCTTTTTTTATAAATAATAATTATTTGCACTAAATATATTCTAAATTTTATATCATGTTATTATTTTTATTTCTTGCTAAAATTCTTTAAATATATAAAGATTTTATACAAGAAGAAAAAATTATAGATTGCTTCAAAATATTGTTTTTTTTATTTTAATAATTTATGTCATCTTAATCAGCTATTTTAATTTATTTATAAAACATATTATTTATCTAAATGAGGAATGAAAGAAAAGAAAAAAAAATTTGTAGAATTACAAACAGATTTCATATATCTTTATAGATAGAATTAAAATTTTATAGTCAGAATCAAACAACATATATGTATACTTAATTTGAAACAAACACACACTCCATATAATTTTTATATATTATTGATCAATTAAAGTAATTAAATTTGAGATAATTAATCAATTATTAAAGATTAGTTAAGTAATGAGTGATCAATAATAAATATATGGCTTATTTTTTAATACAAATTGTTATTATAGAATTTTTTTCTAAACCTTTATTAATTTCTTTAATGTCTTTTTTAATAAAAAATTTATTATATTATTTTTTATTATATTTTTATTATATTATTATTAATTTTTATTATATTTTCAGAATATATTATTTTTATTATTATATATATCATATTGTTATTATATATTATGTATAGAATTATTACAATTACAATACAATATCAATATAAATCAAATTTTATTTTGAAATACAATTTAATTAGATTAATTAATTTTACATAAAAATAATTTTATGAACGATAAAAAGTAAAATAAATTTTTTACGTTACTACAAGAAAAATGAAATCTAAAACATTTTATCATTTGAATTTTAAATTAATATGCCATATAATAAATTACATAAACATTTTTTTTAAATACTTTCTTAAATACTTCTCATAAAATGAAATCAATTTATTCTTCAGATGTTAAATAGCATGCACATAAATTGTAATTGAAGAAACAGACGACTGTTTAAACAGATGTGTACATCTATATATATATATGTAAGAAAAAGAATATCTTTTTGTGCATACCATATGATATGATGCGAAATCAAAATTAGTATTTTCTATTATTTGTATTATTCAATTAACAATTGTTCTATAATTTAAATAAAAAATTTACTAGTTAATTATAAATTCTCGACTCAATTTTTTCAAAGAAATTGTAGATAAAAAAAATTGTTATTTATTTAAGATTTCATTAATATTAGGATTAATATTGACAAAATTTTATTATAGATTAAAACTAAAATATAGAATAAATAAAAAAATAAAAGAATAAATTAATAAATAATTTAAATAATTTTATTAAATCATAAAAAAATTTAAAAGCAGAAGATTTGCATATTTAAAAAATGACAAAAAATATATTGCTGCATAAGTTTTCTGATTAATTTACTGTTTCTATGCATAATTTAAAATAAAAATTCTAATATAAAAAATCCATAATATAAGAATTATCTATTAAATATTATTAAAATAAATGATAATCATAATAATTTTCTAAAATATGTATAGAAATATTTTTAAAAAATGAATTTTTCTCAATGAGAAAATAAATATCAAAAATTTTTCATTATGTAGAGTGTCTCAATTGAAACAATTAAAATATTATTTTTGTCTTTAATAATATATGAATATTTTTTAAAAAAATATGCTATATACAAAATTTTTTGTATCGTAATTTTTTTCATGTTTCTTTTCGAGAAATTTTTTTTTTATATTGCATCATGTCGAAATAATTAGAAGTCTGCTAATTTCTCTTATTGAAGAGTTCATTGGCATATTTACAATGAAATCCATTCTTTCTTTCTTTCTTTTTTTTTTTTGTTCTATTTTCTTCTTTTTTCATTTTCAACGTTACAATATTAATTGTTGCAAATAGAAAAATTATGGTTGAGTTAAATAGAGAATAATAATAATAATAATAAATAATAGTAATTCGAGATAATAATACTGCGAAAAATGCGTAGAAATTTAAAAATATTTAAGTTATAAATAAAATAATGTGTAAATAATGTATTTAATAGTTCTGTAATGAATAATTTTTAAAGTTTTTTCAAATTTATCTTAAGGAAAATCAAATTATTTTATTTCATAAATTGGATAAAATATTAATAATAAATCATAATGCTTAATATTTATTTTTAAATAATTATATAATATACATTATATGTTCAATTAATGATATATCTAGAACTTAATTCGATTTTTTTTTATTAAATCATTTAACTTTGATTCGTACATTTATAACATTTGGTGAGATTTATTATTAATTAATTTTATGGAACAATATTTTGTTATTTATTTAATTTTTCAAACTATCAATACAAATCGCTATCATAATTTATAAAAATGATGAATTTAAGAGGAAAAAATAATCTATTGATGAAGAGATATGGCAATTTTTCAAATACACTTTGCAAAAAAAGTAAAAAAAATATTATTTGTTGGACCAAACAATTTTTTTTCACATGCAAATTATTTTTTTAATTTGTTTTTATTTGATCATTATTTATTCAGATTGTTTCGATATCATTTAACAGACACACAGTTTCAAACAATTTTTTTTATTTATTTTGTCAGGTAATTCGAAAATTCATATCCAAGAGATGGAATAATATTACAAAACTAATAAGAAATATTTTAGAGAATAAAAATTGTATGATATTCTTTAATTTAAACTTAGATTTAATATCTTGATATCTCTTTTAATAAAATCTTTTGTCTATGAAATTTCTAAGCTATGAACTGATCAAAGAAAAATTTTTTTTTAAATTGAGAAAAAATTCTTTAAGATCAATGCGAAACTAGTAAAGATTAGATTCGATCGAATTCAACACCCTATAAACGTTAGTATATTTAACATTACATAAATGTATATAACGTTTCTTCTATATTTACGACCATTTCGTGAAAAAGTGATTACTATATTTCCTAAGAGAAAAGCGTTTATTGCTCTGCTTATACAGGAAGTCCTATCAGAGACAAATCAAAAGGCGAAGAAATGCCTATGAGCAACTGGACGCGACTTGCAGACGAATGGCTCGCTTCCAGAACGAATGTGGCAAAACAATTGGAAGTCACCATTTTACCATTTACTGACTCAGTCAGAGAATTACCACCGACCGCAGAAACTTTCATCGTTAATGGTACCAGTCCTGATCAATTACAACGAGTAAGAAAATTTTTTTTTACTTTCACATTATATTAGTCCATCTTATGTCAGATTAATGTGAAAATTACTCTCTTCGGATAAATATAGAATAAACATTACTTTTTTTTTTCTTTCAGTTTCTTTCTTTATATATTATATTTATATGTTATTTTTATATAATATATATGTATATATAGTTCATACGTTTATGAATATAGATGAATTATAATTTTTTATAATTTTTTAAATACAATTTCTTTATCTCGTCTTTCTTCCATATTTCTTCTGTTATTTTTCTCTGTTTTATGTTTGACGAGACGATGTCGACTCTCACTTTCAGTGCCAAAATACTTTCACTAAGTTGATCAACAAGGATGTAAATGTATAGAGTGCTTCATGTAATTCAACAAAATCTTTTCTCCTTAATGATTGTTAAGTAAAATAAAATTATTAGTGCTTCTATATGATGAATTTTTTATTTTAAGTTTTTATTGTTGAAATATTTTAAAATTAATAGTTCAATAAATTTTAATTTTTTTTTTTTAGAATAATTTTAATTTAAGAAAAAAATTAAATATGTATATATATATATATATATATAAGAAAATATCTCTAGGTAAATGTAAAAAAATAATATTTAATTGTGGATGATTTGCTATATTCGTCTATAATTGAAATGGAAAAGTTTTAGTGTTTTTAAAGTTACTTTTATTTTTTTCAAATGTTACTGTGCGTTTTTGTACAAATAAATATATTTATTTATAAAAATATTATAATATTTCTGTCAAAAATTGATTATTTTTTTAAAGATATTTTAAATTGATTTTTTTAATATTGTATTTTGATCTATATATATATATTTATATGATATTTATTATTATTATTATTTTGAGAAATGTTCAGCCAAATAATATTTAAAATTCATTTAAATATTTAATTTCTTTTAATTCACTATATTTTCTTCATAATATAAAAAAGTTAAAAATCTTTTTTTTTGAGTTTATTTCATATCATACTTTGATTTAATATTTTTATAAATTTTTATATTATAATATTTTATATTTTAAAAATTACATTATATTTAATTAATTTGATATTCATATTTTTTTAAGATATGTAAAAATTAATATGTAAAATAATGTAAAAATTTTATTAATTTTATCACATATAATTCTTCTTCATATCAAACTTCTAAAACAATCTTTTAATCATTAAGCAATCTTTTAATCAGACACAATCAATCAATCAGTTACTTTTATGTGACAACAATCTTTTAATAAATTAAAGCAAATTACAAGTTCAGATATCAATCACTATGAGAACTTTTAAAAGATAATTTAAATTTATTATATATATATATATATATATATATGTATATATATTTAATTTTTAAATTTTCAAAAATAACATTCAATTTCTTAAAAACACAAAAAAAAAATGAAAAATTAAATGAAACTCTAAAAAATTAAAATATCTTCTAATAATAATAATTATTTTTTAAAATATTTTCTAAATATTTTCTATTTATCTAATATTTTGTGACATTTCTATATTCCTATATATTTTATATCAGTATATAAATTATTATTTACATTGTTTAAGATTTTATTTTTTTATTTTAGTTTTTTCTTCTTTGTATTTATTTATATCAAACAGATTTAACATCTCTTATGCCTTTTATATTTATAGTATTTTACAGAAAATATTTTTACTAAATAAATTTTATATATTGTTGTGCTTGCCAAAAATTTTCAAAAATTTAAAAAGTAGTAATAAAAAGCATAAGAAATTAATATTAAAATGTATATAGATCAAAATATTGAAAAAATCAATTTAAAAAGATCTTGGAAAATAATAGATTTTAAAAATGAAAATGATTTTGAAAACATTAGAACGCTTTCATTTCCGTATATATATATATATTAAATAATTTATTATTCAATATTAATTTTATCTAAATAAATTTTCTTTTATTTTTTAAAATATCAAAGTTATGACTTGAAAGCTATGATTGGATTCAGTTGCATGAAACATTCAATATGTTGTATTTTTGCTATTTGTATTTGTATTTATATGTAGGATAATTCAATGTAATTAACTTTCATTCTGATAATCGATATAATTTTTTAATTCAGTAAAAAATTCATTCTGAAATAAAGATAAAGAAAAAAAAAATATATTTTCTATAGAGATATATTTTTATCTTTCAATATTTTTCAATATTTCTTAAGAAAAGAAGAAGAATATGGAATCTTATTTTATATTTAGTACAATTTTTTAAAATTAGAAATATATAAAATATTTGAACATACACGAAAACTTTCGAAGATTTTTCAAAATTTAAAAGATTTTCAATTCTCGAATGTCGTAACATTTTATTTTATTTTTATAATTCGAAATTCTTAAAATTCAAATAATTTCTAAATTTAATAAATGAAATAAATTTGTAGAAAATTGAAATTTTCGATTTGATGAATTTCTTAATTCTAAAAAAATTAATTTCTGATTATAACGATTTTTTTTTACAAGAAGATATTATTTCTTTTTAACTATATAGTTTTCATTAATAATCGATCTCGAATAATTTTCAGTATAATTATTCTCGAATGTTATGGGAGATGGAAAATGTGCAACCAACCGGACATTTGTCAGGGTTTGTGGATAAAGCTTTAAAATTACTAGACTTAAAACAAGTTATGATGGAGGTAGAAACATCGGTGATGTCAAAAGTGTCGTGCACAGCGTGCAAAGTTGGCGCAGGCCTTCTTCAACATTACATAAAGGTCGGAAAGGACGATAAACAAATTATGAACAGTATTTACCAATTTTGTGTATCTCTAAATATTCAAAGTCCTCGAGTTTGTGAAGGCGTTACGTTACTTTTTGGGGTGAGTTTTTTTATTTTATAAATTTTTCTTTTATTATATTTTCTTTCTATTATATTTTAATTTTATTATGTTAATAAAAGTGTTGTTTAATTCTTTGAAATTATTCTGAACAATATTTTGAAATATACTTGGATAATATAATATAATATATAACGATTTACTATGATCATCATTTTAAATTTGATACATTTTACTCACTATATATAATTTAAATAATTTATATCATAGTATTTTACAGAAAATATTTTTACTAAATAAATTTTATATATTGTTGTGCTTGCCAAAAATTAATTATTTAGAATAAAGAGTATAAATTCAATAGCCTTGAATATTGTCAAGATTAATTATTCTTAACATTTTCTTCTCATAAATATGTGTAATTGCTACTTTTGGTTTTAATTTTAGAGATATAAAAATATTTTAAATATTATATATATTTATAATTTAATTTATTACTTCTAAAATTTATAATAGATTTGAATTATGTTTAGGATATATTGAAATAGATTAAATTAAATTAGTAGATAATGTTTAAATATCAAATTTGAAATAAAGTTTATTTTAATTATTTAAAATAAATAGAATTTATAATTTATTTTTGTCATAATGTTTAATTTAAATACTTTACATCCAAGGGAAGAATATATTTAATTTTAATTATCTTTCGAATCAAATCAAATAAATCAAAATTATTCAATTTCTAGTTGAAAGATTGGATTAAAGAAGATATGATCATATATCATATCAAAATATAATTTAAATCTATTTTGGATATAATAAAGAATTGTCAATTTCATTAAAAAAATTTATTTATAAATACTAATAATATGAATACTAGTCTTTCTTATGATTTTTAAATAATTCCATATACATTTGAATAATTATAATATATCAAAAAAATGTAACTGCTATATATATATATATATATATAAATTCATGAAACAAAACAATACTTTAGCATTTTAAAACGAAATAATTAAGTTTCAATTTATGGTATTTTTTATTTTGAAAAATAAAATACAATGCAAACAAAAGCAAAAAAAAAAATATAAAAATATAATTTGAAAAATTATACTCAAGATCAATTTTTATGACAACTTTTTTGTCAATCTGCAGAGTTATAGAATTCATTAATAATCACTACGACAAAATATTTTCTTACATTCTGTATTTATAAAAATTCGAAACATTCAAATAAATATTATTTACAATTCGGTTTCTTTTAGTAACCAAAGAATTATACCTGTTTGTAGCTTGTAATTCTTTATGATTAAAAAACCATATCGAATCGACCCATTACTATACACAATTCACGTGATCCATTACTGATAAATATAAGTAGTTTTATATATAATAATTAATGTATCAGTAATAGTTCTTCAAGATAATAAATCTGATGACATTATAATCAAAACCATCAAAATTAATGACAAGCAAAAAAGTAAAGTATCCAATAATCAAATACATATCAAATATATCATTATTTTCTATTCAAAATCAAATTTTATCAAATCAATACTAGAAATTGAATAACTATTTTGTTTAGGGAGAAGTAATTTACGTACTCAAACAAGTTGATATGGGACCAGCGCAAATCTGTAGCTTTGTTATTGGTGACGCATGCGACGACACGTACAATCCTCTACACGAATGGGAAGTGGCATTCCCGCCGGTGAATAAACCACCAGTGAAACCACCAGTGCCCCCCCAAGAAGGTGCGCCGACCTTCAAAGTCCTTCATATCTCCGATACTCACTACGATCCTTACTATCAAGAAGGCGCGAATGCGGATTGTAACGAACCGTTATGCTGCAGATTGACAAATGGATCGCCCCTGACACCAGCCGCAGCTGCTGGCCGATGGGGTGATTATAGAAAATGCGATACGCCGAAGAGAACCGTTGAACATATGCTCAAACACATCGTCGACACCCATTCTGTAAGCAATCATTATCAAATAATTATTTAAATGGATTGTCCAAAATGTCTGTGTCCTCATTTTTCTTTTTAATAGAAATTCAACCTTTTCTCCTGTCGCTGCACACTAAAGTCGACGATCGAAGTTGCAGAATTGTTAGATGCGGACTCTATGCTATCCCACTACCACTAAACGTAATTCAATTTCTACGTAACGTTATTATCTTCTGCTATAGACACGTCACGTGTAACGCTTGGCTTGATTGTCACGTGACGTGTATACATTCGTCAGAAGTTGGCTAGATAAAATGTGCGGCGCTCTCATTCTATTCCATCTTTCTTATTATCACGCATATTGTTATTATTGGCTAATAAAAATGATAAGCGAAGAACTAGAATGATTTTACAACATTGATCTCCTAATTAAAGTATCAATTACAAATAAATAGAATTTCTTTAATTGGGAAGACTTATCGTTTAACTGTCCTAACGAACGATATTGCATTGATGATAGAAGAAATGTGAGAGCGAGAGATAGAATAAATATTCTACCATTTTCTGATGAACTATATTATATGTATATCTAATTTAATAGTAGTAAGATAATATGATGTCACATATTTCTATGGAAATTTGTCGAAGGGGAATTGACCCATTTTAATGATAGAGAATAGCATAGTGTCCGTAGTATTAGTAATCATGTGCATTCATTGAAAAGATTAAATATAAATTTTAAAATGTAAATTTTAAATTAAAATTCTTCTAGATATATTTTATAGAACTTTCAATTAAAATATCCAGTATAATATTTGTGAGAAAGATAATGAAAAATGCATAATTTAAAAATTATCAAAATTTTAAATTGACTATATTGAGTCAAATTATTATATAAAATAAATATTTCTATTTAAATTATTTTTAAGATTATTTTTTTTATATTATTACATTATTAAAGTTTATTAAAATTATTAGGTAAATATATAAAGTATGAAAAAATTTCAATTTAAATAATATATCAACAAAAAAAATTAAAATATGGATCAAATTAATTTTTCTATATAAAAAATTTTAACAAGTTTGAATTTTATTTTTTTTAAATGTCATTTTTAAAATTTAATAATAACGATTTAAATTATTTATTTTTATCTATTTTTATTATCTATTATTCTAATTTAATCAGAATAAAGGATGTGAAAAAAAATGAATTTACTTCTCAAACAAGATAAAGAGACAAATATTTTAATTTTGTTATTAAATATTTCAATTCAATACAGGATATAGATTATATTCTATGGACCGGTGATATACCACCTCATGATGTGTGGAATCAAACGCGAGAAGAAAATTTGAAAGTTTTGCACGATACAGTGATACAGCTTATTGAAATGTTTCCTGGAATACCGATATTCCCAGCACTAGGAAATCACGAAAGTTCTCCTGTTAACAGGTACATTCCTTTATTTTGAATATTTTTTTAATAATTTAAGACCATCTTTTTTATTCATCATAAATTGTTCTAATTTCTGAAGAAGGAAAACATTCTTAAGATTTTATTTTTGACACCATTTTATTGTAATAACTAGTATTTATTTATAACAATGTTTTTTTTTTAATTTTTAGTCGTGACCTACCTTTTACAATAGCCAAATAATCTGTGATTTTCATTTCTTCTGATTTTTGAAAAATCAAATTTAAAGAGATTTTTTTACTTTCTTTAGCATAAATTGCTTAAGATTTTTCTTTAAAATATTATTTTTTTCTATTTATTTATTTATTTATTTTTTTTTTTACTCTGCTTTATTTATACAATATTAGAAAACGAGAAATTAATAAAAATACAAAATAACTATATGATATAAGATTAAAAATTTTCAAAATATGTTTTATTGTAATTATTGGACGAAAGTTATTTAGAATTATTCTAATTCATAAATAACGAATAAACTAATTAGTTTCGATATTATTTCGATTAAAATAATTTAAAATTAACTGAATATACAAATAAATAATTCAGAATTGCTATAAGATAAAACTGCAAAAAATGAATAAGTCTTGCAAGATTTGAAAAGTCTTGAACTTGAAAAAAATATTTTGATAATATTTGATAATATTCTTTAAATAATGAATACGCTGTATAATTGAATTAAAAAAGAAAAAAAAATAATTTATAAATGTTTCAGTTTTCCACCATCATTTGTTCCTAAAGAAAATAGTATATCTTGGTTGTATGATGCGCTTGATAAACATTGGAGACGATGGTTACCAGCAGGTGTTTCACACACTGTTCGACGTGGTGCTTTTTATTCGGTTTTAGTACGACCAGGATTTAGAATCCTTTCTGTAAACATGAATTACTGTAATAACAAGAATTGGTGGTTGCTAATAAATAGCACGGATCCAGTGAGTGAACTTCAGTGGTTGGTCTATGAGTTACAAGGAGCTGAAATGAATGGCGAGAAAGTTCATATTATCGGCCATATACCACCTGGACATTCGGATTGTTTGAAAGTTTGGTCTCGAAATTATTATCAGATCATTAACAGGTTAATATAGGAAATATTTAAAAGATCAATTGTACTATAATATTTAAGAAATCAATCGATATAATTCACATTCTTTGAAAACAACATATGTAATTCAAGAATGTCATTAAATTATTAGATTGTTAATATTCATACATTTAAAAAACAAATATTTAAAGTATAATATTCAAATAATAAAGTAAATCTGTATTTAAGTTTCATTTCAATTAATATAATAAATTTTTTTAAGAATTTTGTTTAAAAATTATAAGCAATGATTATTTTAATAACAGATACGAATCTACAATCACGGCACAATTTTTCGGACATACCCATTACGATGAGTTCGAACTATTTTACGATACCGCTGATTTTGGCAGAGCTCTGAGCATAGCATATGTCGGGCCATCGGTTACTCCTTATTATGAACTTAATCCAGGATACAGAATATATTACGTAGATGGGGATCATCCTAAAACAACGAGGGTAAATTAAAATTTCTATTTCCATAATTTCCAAAAAATTTTTAAGATATGAAAGTTAATATTTAATATATTTCAAAATATATTTCATAAATTTTGACAAATTTCATTAATTAGATATGTTATGAAATATAATTATTAATTAAAAATGCTACAATTAAATATTTAGGACAGAGCTTTTTATAGAGCAAGACTTCTTAAAAACTTCTAAAAATGATCATTTTTTGCAATTTACTCATTTATAAATTGTGTATTTAAAAAAGAGAGAAATAAAAAAATATTTTATTATTTTGGAGTTTTGTATTGTATACATTTAATTGATATATAAATTCATTCATCAGATACATAATGAAATGAATATGAGAAATTTTTTGTTTTTGCTAATATTTCAAAAATATTGATTTGAAATCATATTTAATGCGATCAATTTAATATTTTATATGTAGATAATAGTCAATTTGAATTTCTTTTAAAAATTGAATTAAATTTTCGTGATATTTTTTTATCGCTTTACTTTATTAATATGATAATCTTTGTGATTTAATTTTTTTACAGATGGTCGTAGATCATGAAACTTGGGTAATGAATTTAAAAGAAGCAAATCTTTACGATTATCCTATTTGGCACAAAATGTATAGTGCTCGACAAGCATATCAAATGTCATCACTTTTGCCTAAGGATTGGGATTCTTTAATAGATAAAATGAGCAATGAGCCATCACTTTTCGATTTATATTATAAGTAAGTTTCATTAAATTATTTCAAAAATTAAAAAAATATTCTAACATATAGTTTGATTATATGACATGTACGAAAAATTTTTTGTATTATAGTTTATATGATTTTTAAAATTAATTTTTTCAAACTTTTATCTACGTATATTATCGACTAAAAATTCTAATATAATTTAATATTACTATTCTCTTAATAATTTAAAACTAATATTAATAAAATTACAAATATTAATATAACAATTTCTTTTATTTCTTATAAATTTGTAAAGGAATTTTTGTAATGCAAAATTTTAAATTGATTTTTTTCAAAAATTTTCTGTGAAATTCATAATAATTCTGCATTTTTAACTAATAATGAATAGAAATAATAAATATATAATTATATTTATAATATTATTATATGTAAGTATATTATATTACAAATATTTATTACGTTTTATCTAATATATTATGTTTTATCTAATATAGTAAAATATTTTTTAAAAAACAGATTGAAAAAAATGTTTTTACAAAAGTTTGATATAAGAGAATATATTATACAATATTAAAACTTTTATTTTTTTAAAACTATAATTCTTATTGTACTAATTAATACAATTCATTATTTTCTATAAAAAAAAATATCATATTAAGTTATTTATATTAAAAAATTTTTAATTTAAAAAATATTATAAAGTTTATAAAGTTAAAATTCATAAAGTTGAAATTTGAATTAATAAAATTTAATTCAAAATATTTTTAAAAAATGATTATATATTGTTATGTTTTAGACATTATTATAAGAATTCTCCTGTAAGGCCAGCATGTAGTGATGAGTGTCGAAAGAGATTACTTTGTGATTTACGAAGTGGAAGAAGTCATGATCGAAAAGCGCTATGCCAGAGTCTTGAATCTAGAATAGATAATGAAACGAGAATAGGCTGGCGAGCTTGGATTTACAATGGACTTGCATTTTCGTACGTACACAATTGGTGGCTTCAAAATTATTCTGGTGATGTTGAAACCAACAGAGTTGATATATAATTCTACAGATATTTTTGCCTCTCAATTTCTATTCTCAGCTATTATTATTAATTCTTTTGTATATAATAATTGGTACATGTTTTGTAAGCACTTTTATGCATAATGAAAATATTTTGTTTATTTGCATAAATTATAATATATTTTATTATTTTAATTTTTTAATAATAAGAAATATTTTTAATTTAGTAATTAATAAGATGTTCTCAGTGGAAGTTAGTTGTGATACAAATATAATTCAATTTTTTTTTAATTTTATTTGTTTTAATAATTTAAATATTAAAAAGAAAAACATTTATATTTTGAAAAATTATTTTAATTAATTTTGATAAATTTGAAAAAAAATTTCTTATTCATATAAAATTAGTTAAAAATAATATCATATATTAACAACGTAAAAAATTGTAAGCACTTAAAATAATATTTCCAAAAATTATACAAATCTGTGATAGAAATTTTTAAAAATAAATGTGTTACTTAATACTTTAATTGTTGATTAATAATATAATATGTAAATTAAAAATGTTACAAATATAATAGTACAAATATAAACAAGTAGTAATAACTATTAATTATTAAGTAATAGATAACAAGACCAAACAAATTTATATTATAATTATACAAAATTTAATATGTACAATTTATTTTACTAATCTGCACGTTACAACTAAATATACATCTTTACTTTGTATATTTTAAGATGATGATGATGATGATTACATGAAACACTTGCATTACTAATTATGAATGAACTTTCACAAATAGTTAGCACATACTAATATTAGAAAATAGTATTACTATTTCAAATCAATAGTTACCTTTTAATTATTTCTAATTTAACTATCAATTTGTACTTAACTTTCTTTTATTTAATCCTTTGAATGTTTGTTAATATAAATATAAATATATGATAAAAAATTTTTTGCAATCTAATGCTTATAATTGTTTTTATAATTATAAATAATATATTTATTATTATGAAATAATTATAAAAAATATAAAATATTTTAATTTTCTCTTTTCTTATTTTTTTATTATCTTGCTTTCATCCACACATTTAACAACAATATATTTTTATTATTTATTAATAACAATATATAGTACTTCTTTATTTAAATAATTTTTTTAAACAATTAAATTTGTATAAAATATATCTATTAAACATAAAATTATATAAATTAAAAAGAGATCTTTTATTAGATATTTAGTTTTATTTATTCATAACTAAGTATCATTTTTAATCACATTTTGTTATAATGTAAATTATTTCTTTAAAGATTTCAAGATATATATAATGTGTAAATTAAATACTCAAAGGGTTAATTAAATTAATTTCTATTTTACTATAAATATTATTATGGATTCTGTTTTATTATAATATGGATTGCTGAAAATTAGATGCATGAATTTGATATGCATAAAAAATTAAATCAATATATAAACATATAAATTAAATATGTTATTCATTATGTTTCAGCATTTCCCTTGCAAGAAATTTGTCATAAAATTTCAAAAGAAATTCAGCGTGCAGTATTAGTTTATACTTTATTCAATTTAGAATTATTTTAATTTGAATATATTTAGTTTGAAATGATATAGATATAAACAAATGCCATAAATGTTATATTAATTTACCAAGATAAAAAATATTGTTAAGAAATCCTTTTATCAGTAGCACATAAATATTGTAAATATGTTATTTTGTAATAAAATATAAAAAACTTTTATATTACATATTTATATTACAAATTTATAATGCTTGTGTACGTTAATGCTTTCATGATTTCAGCAAAAATTATTATCAATTTAAAAGATGTTTTAAAATTTGAAATATTTTTATATAATGATTGCTATAATGTAAAAATAAGATATTCTTTTTGAATATTTATTGAAAAGTTCATCATTTGCGTTGCAACATATTTAGTATTTAGTTCATTTTAAAAATTATAAACTATCTAAATAAATTAAATTTATATGATTTCTTTTTTTATTTATGAAATTTCATCTATTCATATATTATATTTATTTAAATAATATAAAAAATTAAAATTTAAATTAAATTTTTATTAATGCATTTAAATAAAATTTATTGTAACATTAAATAAATAAATAAAATATATATTTTTAAATATTTAAAATATTATATATTTATATATGTTTATTGGTATATAGCACTTTGTAATTAAATAAAAAACAATATATTATATGGTGATGGAACATCTAACATGGTGGTTGAAATTTTCAACATTAAACTACATTGCTTATATAGTAAGTAGTACACATGTATATAGATTTTAATTGTTTGCTTAAATTATGCTGAATGCTTCATAAATTAGTATCTATTAATTATGAAAGCTTTCACTAATATAAATTACAAATAATTTTGAAACTAATTTCTCTTTTAATATTTTAATACATTATTAAATTAATGTATTATTTGCACATGTAATTAATGTTCATTAAAGTTTATTTATTTTTAAAAATACAGCATCTAAATTATATTAGTAAAAAAAAAGGGAACCATAAATTTTTCGGTTAGAGTTTTATTTATTTATTAAATTATTTTTTTATAAATTGTATATAATTTGAATTGATAACATTTTTTATACAAAATACATAATAGTTTTTTATTAACAATTTATATATATACATTTACTATATATCTAAATATTTAAATATAGTGAGTCTTTTAAGAACTAAAGAATGTTATAAAAAAAAAATGTTAAAAAAATGTCCTTAAAAAATTGTTTGATATAAAGAAATATAATATGCAATATTAATTAATATATATTATATATTATATATTATAATATTATATTATGCAATATTATATCGAAAATGCTAAATTAAAAAGATATTAACTTAAAGTTTATAAAATTTGCTGACAAGAAATATGCGAAGATATCTAGTATAAATAAATACTTATAATAGTATATAAATACTTATAATAGTATAAATACTTATAATAGTATAAATAAATACTTATTAATATTTTCATACTCTTCGTATCTTTCATTCAATAAAATTTAAAATTATAATATAAACTAATGATCAAAATTATTTCATAATATATATTTAAATATAAATAATTTTTTAATATAATTTAATATTTTTTGTAAATAACAATTTGTTGCATTGATTAGTATATTAAAAATTATATGATTCTATTTAAAAAAAATAAAAATTAGCTTTATATAATATAATAGTATATCTATTATAGATAAAAAATTTTGTAAAAAATTTTTTTTTTACATTTTTATAATAAAATTTTAAATTAATAAATATTTCAGTATATTTAAAAAAAAGAGATAGTTTAGATATATAAAATTAATTATAAAGATCATTATTAAAAATTTTCTTTTCTATCTTTGTCACAAAATTTTTATTAGAGATTCATATAAGAAATAATATTAATATATATATCAAGATAAGATATATTTTCTTAAAATTCTTAAATTTTTCTGACTTTATTTATATAATATTTAAAAATCTTTTTTAATATTTATATCTTTAAAATTACATTATGTATATAATTAATATTAAAGGATTGATTTTAGAGACTGTAAAGTACTATAAATACATTAACATTTTGTCTATATATAATATTGTCTATATTGTCTATACGTCTAT
Source organism: Apis cerana (assembly GCF_029169275.1). Taxonomy (NCBI): domain Eukaryota; kingdom Metazoa; phylum Arthropoda; class Insecta; order Hymenoptera; family Apidae; genus Apis; species Apis cerana. The sequence continues at coordinate 2,428,948 of NC_083864.1, read as the reverse complement.
ATGTCTATATATAATAATAATATTAATATAACAATAATAATAATATTAAAAGAGAAATTAGTTTGTAAATTAATTATTAATATATAAGTCAATATTAAAAAATATACACTTTAATTAACCAACATTAGAAATAAATTCTATTTATTTATATTGAAAATGTTAATTTAAATTGATACAAAGTTACTATTTATTTTTATTAAATAGAGTTAATTATTAATAATTATTTGTAACATATTTTTAAAGAATTGTTAAAGTGTATATCTATACATCTATATACAGTATATAATATATATATATATGTATTCATAAAGAAAGAATCAATTATATTTTATAATTTCTTTGCAGAATGTCTGTTTTCATGGCAATCCCACGATTTGCATACAATTTACCAAAGTATGTACTAGGCCTGGGATAGTGGAAGAGTAAAATGAAAAACTAATGTGATTTTTTGTTATTAAATTATTAAATATTTGCAATGATGCCAATGTTGTTTTAAAAACTACGTTACGTATTTACATACAAAAGAATGTAAAATACACGAAAGTATAATGGAATTATACTTTCATTTGCAGATATAACACTGAGATTCCTGTTATATTGTATACATATAGGTAAACAAATTTATTTAACTAGTAATAGATGTACAGAATAAAGTTTTTTTATAGTATGATTTTATCCATGTAACATGATAAATAATGACATGTTGCTACTGTTATGTATTAAAATTATTTGATAAAAAATTTTTTTAAAAAAATTATTTTATTTTTTTATAAATATATCATTTTTTATGAAAATGAGTATATGTTAAAAAAATGTATATCATATTAAATTCGATAGTTATTTCAAATCAATTTTATTTGAAAAAAATATCTGTGATTTGAATATAAAAAAAACTTATAGAAGTAAAAAATATATAATAAAATATTTAAAATTAAAAATATCTATAAATTATATTTTATAGTTTATTTTTAACTTAAAAATGATTAAAAAAAAATGTTTTATAATATGATTATATTAGATATTATAATAATATCAAATGAAATATTTAAATAAATATATTAAATAATAAACAAAACAAAATTAATATTAAATAGTAAATTTAGATATTTATTAATTATCTAGATTTATTAATTGTTTCAAACATATACAATGTTTGGTATATAATTTCTTTATTATATGTATATCTTTGACTTTAATATTATTAAATATTATGATTATAATCTAAATTTATCAATTTTTTTATGAATAAAAAATTATTATATTTAATCAATATTTATCTTATTATATATGATTTGATAAAAATTGAAAATTTTATAATGTTATATAATTTTATATTATTATATTCGTTTGTTATCAAAAATATTTATCATTTTTTTAATATAAATAAATTTTCAAATAATGAAACTTATTATGAAATGTATAAAAATTTATAAATTTACTTATTTACTTATAAACATTGTTTTAAATATTTATTAAATTTTTTTTATTCTCAATATTAAATGATATAAAATTATAAACATATGTATATATAAACTTACCATTTTATTGGTTTATTGGTTTATTGATTATTAATATTAAAATTAAATACATATATTTAGTATATTTTTAAAAACGAAAATTTATTTATGAAAATTATACTTTTTATTTTCGATCAATATCTTTGAGTTTTTTATTTAATGCATTTTTAAGATATATTTGGTTTTATTATAAATGAAATAATATTCAGAATAGATATTTACAGAGAATAAGGAAATATTATATGAGAAGATTTTAATTATGTAGATACATAAATTATGATAATATTACAAAGATTTATTATTATGACAATTTATTAATTTTTTTTCTTTGTGTATACTTTCTCTTTAAAAATATTCTAACCAGTATCTACTTTAGGCTTTAAATGATTATAGAGAAAGTAACATATTAAGTGAAATTGAGGTCTTATTCATTGCAAATTTTACATGTATTTGTTCAAATGTATAAAGAGATAATATATAGTAAATATAAAAAAATGTTATATCGTATTTTTAATAAAAAGAATAAATTCCATTGAATTTTAATTTGATATTATTGTAATGATTCAAAAATTTCAAAGAAATAAAAAAAAAGTAACAAATTAAGAAAACAATAATATTTAAATAAGATATAAAATGTATTATTTTATTACAATTGAAAATATAAATATTTTAAATAGCTGCATAATTTTAAAAAATAAAAATATATCCAAATAATATGTATTTTTAATATACATGAAAAAAAACCCTTTTGTAAATATAATCTTTACAAGCTTTGTTATGATGTTTTAAATCATTATTTCGTACAAATACAATGTTCTGATTCATATTCATTTCTTTGGTAATCTGGATTAATTATTTCATTTTATATCAATTTAAAAATATCCATTTAAATTTTAATTATCAAATTATTAATTATCAATATTAATAATTATTTGTTTTAAGTGGTTACTTTCATAATGATTTTTTTTTTCAAAAGATTTTCTATTTTATGCAAAAATATTTTAAATGATAATATATATATGACGATTTTATCATTTTACATCGAAAAATTACACCAAAAAAAAAATTTTTGAAAAATTTCTCTGTTATACTATTATTATTTTAAAAATTTTTACTTTAATAATAATTTATATATTGATGATCAAAACTATTAATGATAATATTAAATAATAATTAATAAAAATAAAAATACAAATAATATTTTTATAAATTAGTAGGTAATTAAATTAGATTAGAGTAAATTAAATTAAAATAAATTAAATTAGAGTTATTCAATATGAACTAGTCAATACAAAAACTGATTAGAAAAACAGCTTGATATTTTTTGATTTACAGATTTTTGATAATAAGAATAATAGAAAGATTTTTGATAATAAGAATAAGATTTTTTAATAAGAAAGAAAAAAATTATGTTATGTTTTTAATAATAAGTAAAGCAAAAACATGAAATAAAGAAAGAATAATAGTATTTTTTTATAAATAAAAATAAAACAAAAATTAATGAAAGACGAATATATAAAAAAAAATATATTCAAAAATATATTCATATAAGTTCATAAATTCTTCTGATACATGTACTAAAACATCACTAATTGAATATAATATATTATTTCACTTTTTTAATTTTATTTCAAATAAATTGAGCGAAAATATATAAAAGATACATACAATTTTAAATTCAATTTATGAAATTAATAATATTCTAAATATATTGTTTAAATTATGATTGCCTGATAAAAGGATTAAAGAAATATTATAATTATACGTGCAAAATCATGTAAAATTTACAAGAAAAATTAATACTGTCTAACTTAACAAAAAGCATTTTTATTATTTAATTAGCGAGTATAAATAAATATTGTTGTAAATGTAATAGATATCATATAGATACTTGTATATTACATAGTAGTTTTTTTAAGAGAAAACTTAAAGGAAAATGATATTCTTTCATTTGTGAAAATTCCTTCTTTCATTTGTGATAAAGTTAAATTAAAAGAGAAACTTATATAATTCCAAAGATTGATATTATATATAGAATTGGGTACTTTACAATAAAATTTTACGATTCTTCGTTCCTTTTATGCAAGAGATATGGATATGCAATTTTATAACTTATAAAAGTTTATATCTTAATATAAATATAAAATACAGCATGTTTCAAGTTTCTGCAAATAAGGTTTAACTGATATTTCTTAACATAATTTCAAATAACTTTTTCCTTTGTGAAAGTAAAGTTAAATAAAATTTTAATTTTATTAACGAATTATTAATTTTAATAATATTTAATAATTAAAGAAATAAAAAGTACTCATTATAGTTGGGCTGAATATATATTGTTTTAATTACTTGTTCAAATCTGACAATTTGTCACATATCTAATACTATCTATTGTAGCACAATAATATATTTGATTAATTATTAATAATTCATTATCATCATCATCAATAAAGTTGAAAAAGAATTGAAATCTTATTAACTTTTAGAATACATTATAGAAATTTATATTTAATATAATATAAAATATATATTAATATATTCGTAAAAAATGTTTGGAGGATTGATTTTAGAGTCTAAAATAAACACAAAAACTACTAAAATATCAATTAATTATTAAGATATTTTATTTATTAAGAATTTAAATTTCTTAATTTATAAATTAAATGAAGAAAAATAGATTTATAATCACACCATTCATTTTATCTTATATCTTCTTGTTTCATGTAACGAAAATTTAAATGATTTATAAATTAATAAATTATTCTTAATCGAAATTTTTGTATATCAATTTTTATATTTGCTTCAGTTTTTGAAATTGAACTTTCAAAGATATTTCGAAATTAACACTTTATATAAAGATACGTTTAAACCAAATGAGAAAATGTTTTATTTCTGTTTCAACAAAATTTAACTTTTTTAATTTATTAAAAAAAAAATGAATATTTTTATTCTACGTTTTACGTTTGATTTTTTTAGAATAATCTAAATGCATCTTAAGAGAATAATTATCGAAGAAAAATTACCAATATTTTTAAGATATCAACATTTACATCAGAATTCAATTTCACTATAAAACATTGTTTTATTGTTATATACTTTATAAATAATATACATTATAAGAATAAAAGAAATATATCTATCTATGTCTTTATTCAAATTTGCACATTAGTATCTCTGACATAAGAGGAACAATATATAATTTTTTAAAAAATTTTACTTATATTATTTTATTACTTTTTCACTAAACTTACTATTTAGTAAATATTATAAAAATGTAAAATATTTCAAATAATTTTTAATTAACTCTTTTTAGATTTTAATTATTCTATGATAATTTTTATTATAATATTCTGATAAAGATAAATATCGATAAAGTCACTTCATAATTTGTAATTTGTAATTTTTTATTTCTTAATATTATTTATGTCTCTCATATTTTTTTATATATATTTTTGCATATTTTTTGTAAATTAATTAATATATAAAATAAAAACCGTTTAGTATATTGTACAAAACTTGTAAGTATATAAATATTTGTTGTAAATCTAATATTAAGCAATATAATAATTTTTAGAAATAGATTTTTGATATTATATCAAAAACTTTCTATATCTTCATACATAAAACTTGACAATGAAATTTAAAATGAAAAGATTTAAATGACATAAAAATATATCATATTTCTATACATTAATAGTAAGATATGATTATTAATTTATTTTTCAAATTTACTAATTTATTTTATTATTTTACTTTAAAACTAATAATTCAAACTGGTGCATGCTATTAAACAATTTATGAAAAGTTATTTGCCATATATAAATAAATAAATATATATATATTATTAACGAATATATAGTTGAATTCCTTTTAATGATCATTTTATGAATATCATATGTAATATTAATGAAATCATAGGATTATTTGAAACATTAAAATGTATTGTTATTTTTATTGAATCTAAGTTTTCATAACTATAGATTTATTTTTATAATATGATATATAACTATAGATTTATAATATAATATAATTATAGAAATAATTGTATTATAATATTTTTGAGATTAATTAGGCTTAAAACTTTATTCATTCATTATATATATGAAATATTAAATTTAATTAAATTTATACGTAATAATTAATGTATATAAATTATATAAGCGCTATTAATTTATGTTAACCTTTGTATTATATTAGATTATTAAAAATAATTTATATATAATAAAATACATGTTTTATTTTATTAGTTTCCTATTTTTATTTATTATTATATATATTCATTATTAATTATTATTAGAAATTTGTATCAATTTTTAAAAATTCTCACGTATAAATTAATAGTATTGTTTTACTGATATAATTATTTTTTACTTAATATTTTTTAGATAATATGTAATAAATTACAATAAATATATATAATATTCAATATTCCTCAATAATTTTCTCGAGAAATAAAAAAAAATTATGCAATTAAAATCATTTTTTTGTTTTATTTTGATATTTCAATCAATTGCCAAGATATAAGAATTTAAAATATTTACGATGTTTGAAATAGAAATTATGAATAAATCTGCAAATGCTGCAATTTATACGAATAGATTTGTACAAATAGATTTGAAAATAATATTCGAAAGTTGTTGTCGATAAATATTTTTTGCTAATAGATATTACATTGAAAGTGAAAGTTATTAGATATCAGAGTATCTATTCGTGAAAAATTCTCTTAAGAGCAACTTTCGAGAATTTTACTTTTAAATATATTATTTATTTTTTTTACAAATGCATGTGTTTAAAAAAAAACTAGTTGCGTTTGTCATTGACCAGTTTTACTTGTCTATAACTTGGAATCTACATAACGATATTTGAATTGGTAATCGTAGGATAAATGAAAAAATGTTTTAAAGGATAGGGATTCATATTTTTAATGATCATTCATTGATTGAAAATTACTATCTTCAAAGTTATAACGATTTAAAATTTATCTATTTTTAAAAGGATTTAATTTATCGTCAATAAATTATTGATAATAAATTACTGATGATAGATATGTTTATTTATGAAGAAATATTATTTATTGTTGCCTCTCGAATCCAAAAATACCTATATGGCAAGTATTTCATATTCGACTGCAGAAAAAACAGATTAACTATTATGTGCCTTATTTTTTGAACTATTTATATTCGTTCTTATAAAAAAATCTGTACTTAGAGATATTTTTATCGATTTTTAATTATTAATAATTAAACAGCAAAGTTGAAAATTCATCTTTTTTTATAACATCTTTTTTTGATTTTTATTTTATTTTTTAAAATGAATTTTTTATCTTAAAAAATTACTTCAATGTTTAAATATATTTTCTTATTTTTTTTGCGAGAAATCATCTTACAATGACTTTTGATGATATCTTATATTTTAATCCAATTAATATTTCTCTTTCTTTATTTGCTATCAAATAATATCAATTTTGATACAATATATATGTATATACATATATGTTTTCGATATCTCTATTAAATTAGTATTTTTTCTATTTGTTATTTTTTTTTTTTCGTTTCACATTTTTATCACTATAATAGGATGCATATTTCAGAACAGCGAATAATTTTAAATGTAATTTTTATTTAGGCTATGTACAACACATACGTACAATACGTGACCCTTGCTTAAAACTATATTACGCTTGCCCGGTATACATCTCCACTTCATCATTTCTCCTCGGCATACTTATTAATGTGTGTATGTGTGCATGTACGTGTATGAATGTTTTTCTCACCCATGCATATCATAATAGAAATGCACGTATGCGTATGTTTTACATGTATGCTAATGCATATATGTTTTGTATATCGTGTGATATGTTACAAATTTTTAGGAACATTTCGCGTGGAACATCGCGGGCGATATTAGTGTTAAGGTTGCAGCAAAACTACATGAAAACAATGCAGTCTGCAGCTTCATTCTCGATCAATATATTAATTAGACAATTATCGAAAAATGACACCAATATAGACGATTGTTGATTGGACAGATCCAAATATCACCACTGAAAGACGTCAGGGAGAATGTTCAAAAATGTTTAAATAGAATAGAATTTTTTTTAAATACTTTGTTTATTTTCATAGAAGTATTGTATCTAATAAAAAAACACGTTAGCTTTCGTAAATTAAATTATAATTACATATGTAATTTCTCATTTTTTTGAAATAAATTAAGTATATTTATTTAGTTCTATTCTATTTAAACTCAATGATCGTTCATAAATCAATATTTTGAAATTAAAAAAAATATAGTCAATTAATTAGTGCAGCTAACAAAAAAAATATAGGTTAAATTCAATTTTAAGGAGTTAACATAATTTTTTTTTATTTGATAATTATTTAGAATCCAAAAATATAAGTTTTATAATATAAGTATTAAAAAATTATTGTTAAAAATTATATTATAAATATTTAAATAATGTTTTACATATTATTAAAACAATTTTCAGATATTATAATAATACTTTCGAAATTTATTTTTGAAAACATTTTTTATAACATTATAAGTTCAATTCTTCGATATTAACTTTTACTTTTAATATATCTAATAAAAAATAAATAAAAAATAATTCTCGACAATAAGTTTGGAAAGTTTTATTTTCAAATGTATTTGCATTATTACATAAATCATATTTAATTTCAATAAATAAAAATTTAATTAACAATTTTTTAAATCAAAATTAAAAATCTATATTATCTAATTTAAAAACATATTATATGTTTTCCATCACCATATATTTATTTGTGTAATAATTAATTTGTTTTATTTAAATATATATAAGCATAAATATATATGCCTAAAATATATGATTTATAAGAACTTATAATTTTTAATATTTATTAATACTTATATATTTGGATCCTATTTATTAAATATCATCACATAATAAAAAAAAGAAAAGAAAAATTTATATTCTTCAAAAATTCTAACTAAAATATATTTATAAGTAATCAAATTCGTTTATAATTTAGTATATGATTTTTATATTACGCACGCACATATTAAAATAAGCTTTCATTTCAAGAAATATTGTTTAAGAGTACAATTAATTTATTAATTTATATTGATTTATATTAATATTTGAAAACATCTTATCTAATTGCTAAAATAATTTTAGCACATTTTTCACAAACAATTGATATTATAAGTACATTGTTTTTATTTTTATAAGACAGATACAAAATTTTTGTTGTAAAATTATCAGAATCCAGAGTATATTTGATTGAGCATTATATGACAGAAACAAAATATGTACCCTTAAATATAAATTTGTATAATTATTCACAAACCCCTGACGTCTCTCAAATTTCAAACGCAAGACACATTATCAGTTATTCTCATCTCTCATCCCGATTATTTAAAATTCTATCCAACATAAGCACACAAATCAATATCTAATATTCCACTAAGTTTAGGTATGCTTACATTTTTAAAAGGACATTGAAAAATCGCATATGCTAGAATATTTGTTGATTACACTGTATACGTATCTCTTCTTTATTTACAATCTCCTTCATTTAACGAAACTGTTTTGGATCGTTGTTAAGAAACTAACAAAAAGATATGGACTGTGCGCTCTTCTCGAGTTCCACTTCATGTGTGCATATCGATTATTTTAATTATAATTATGCATAGCATTTATCATATACAAGAAAGAAAAAAGAAATGGTAAAGTTAAAAAAAAAAATCATTTTTTTAAATATTCTTTTTTATTGGTATAAAATGCGCGTGAAAGATATATAAATAAGAGATGGATCGAAACCTGATTTTTAAATTCGAATTTAAAACTATTATTATTTTTCAAAATTTTTGAAATTTAGAATTTTTATTTTTTTCTTTCTTTTATTCAATATACTTTATCAAGAAAAGTATTTAAAACAAACAAATTTTGATTTTATATAAATTCTTTAAATTCTTGCTTCATAATCAGCCAATAATAATAAAAGCCATCATTTTGATTTTTAAAAATTGTTAATTAAATAAAAATATAATTCATATCCTCACGATATTATTGTAACTTATTTACATTATTTAAATTATATTATTATTTACCTAGATTTCGACTTTTTTATAAAAAAAATTTCAAAATTCCAAATGTTCCATCCCTGATAAAAACAAATAAAAACAAAAGGAACAAACAACAAAACGAATATATACATATCGTATTTATGTTCTACGAATAATCTCATAATAAATTTTAATGCAAAATTGCATTACGCGGCAATATGCATTTCTACTACTACTAGAAAAAAATGACGATCCTAAGAACATGTATTATTTAATTTAAAAACTCAAAGTTTGATCGAAATATATTACGCTTTGTACAGAATAATAGAAATTTGTGTACATACATAACCATTTTTCACTAATAATCATAGTGTTATGTGCGTATACATATATTTAATGGAATATACATATCATCCGCGTGTATATGCATAACGCCGCACATGAATAATATATATATATATATTTTTTTATTAATAATATCAAATGATATTAACAAAGTTACTTTACCAAAATATCGTTAACATTATGATGAAATGTCAGGTGATATCTCTCGTTAATTTAAACGCAATAGTCAGGACTGATTTCTCTATCAATAACATTATTAATAAATGAATAATCCTGGTAAGACGTTAAAATGGGAACACGATTATTTATTTTCGTGTCTATTAGAAATTCGAATTTTTCGTTCTTTTTTTTCTTGTGTAAAATGTCACATGATTTAATTTGATTTCGTTTCACTTTTTTTTCTTAATTTAATGCTTCATAGTATTTTTGAAACAATTTTTTCCTCTTCTTCTCTTGACAACACGTTTTCAATTGTCTGAATGAAGATACGCAGTCAAATATAATATCTCATAACGATTTCGTCGAATCATCCATTCCATATACGTTTACAATTATGTTTGATATTGTAGCATTGGTGCAGCGAGGTTAGGATGATGTGCCGTATTCATTCTCAGAGCGGAAATACTTTTGTTGTACCATTCATCTTCGGCTGACATTCCTGAAATAAAGCAATAAATTAATTTATCTTATTTTTTACTATATGACTATTATTACTCTTTTCAATTATTAGTTTCATTAAAACGAAACTGTCTATTAATTTTGGTATTAATTGAACAACTTGCACGAATTAAAATATTGTAGTGTTTTTTAAATCTAAATATTTTATAAATATTTTAATTTGAACATTTTAAGAAAAAAATTTTTTTCAATTTAAAAATATTGAAAAATGAATTAATTCATAATATGTATATTATGCATAATGTTAATATATTCATAGATATCTTTTCATTTATAGGTTATTCATTTAACTTATCACTTTGGATTTTAGATCTGATCTTAAGATTTGAATTACCAAGATTCAATTCTATATATGTATATATATATATATATTTTAATTAAGAATTTAATAATATTTAAATATTATTATTATTATTAATATTAAATATTCATTGTCATTTTCTCATTAAAAACGATTGAAAAACGAAAGTAAATTTTTTTCTTTTATATTAGAATTAATAATTCAAGGATTCGATTTAATGAATTTTCCAAAAGGTTTATCATTAATCTCTTGATTTTCCATCAAATTAAAACGTTAAATCGTTATAAGAACCAAAGATATTGAGCGAAGACCTACACTCGATACTGAATAAGAACACCAACACTAGTGAGTAGGCAATTCGCGAATAGTCTTGATTTGATTTTAAAGCGATATTCCATCTTGCACCGGAAATGATGTAAGACGGCGCTTGAGCGGAAATGGGGAAAACGTCTTGGACTGAACGAACGAATATTTGCACGGATGTCCGATCTCGTCATTTCCGGTCCAACATTTTACTGAGTTATTTAATAATTTTAGACCAACACCTTAATAATTAATAAATAATTACACAATAAAAAAAATAAAGAAACTAAAGAAAAACTAATCTCTGATTATTTTCATAAAAATCTTGTTTGTATTTCTAAAGAAGAATTTAAATTTTTCATTATTTTCTTCGTATTGTTCTTATTAAATTACTATTTTCATATAGTTTCATATAGTTCATATTGTATAACTTTATTTTTTAAATTTAAAAAATTTTATTCCTCATATAAATAAAATTATTTTTTTTTTATAGATTTTCATTGATAATTGCTTGAATAATCTTGAATTATATATTTATTGAAAAAAAAAAATATATCATTTAAAAAAATGAAATTGATTTTCATTGAATTCTATAAGTTCACTTATAAAAAAAACTATTTATATCCAATTATATGCGATTCAATAATATACAACTTAGATTTTTCTATCAATAATAACAATAACCAAGATATTCAAATATTAATATTATTTCATTTTATATAATAATATTAATAATAATATTAATATATTATTAATATATAGTATTAATATATATATATATAATAGTATAATATATATAATAATATATATAACATATTAATCTCTAAGTAATATATTATATATATATATATAGATAGATACATATTGTTAACAATATCTCTAATAATAAACTTCGAATTAAAAAGAAAAAATGAGAATTATTTTTAGTTTTTATCAATAATGATATCGATAGTTACATTTGAATTATTATTTCTTTTCATGTTTTTATATTGAATATTTTTCAATAATTAATATATGATATTTGGAATTATATAATATAATATATAATTATATATATTTATAATATAATATATAATATATAATAAAATATTATATTATAAAATTTGTCAGTTAATGAAATTAATTAATGGATTAAATATGTGTAATAATTATTTTAATATGTAGATAAAATTAATATACACTTACCCATTGCATCTTGTCTCATACCAGTAACTGCAGACATATTTGATGCTGAATGTGACATAGAAAATGGCTGGGTCATACTTGGATAGGACGTCGTGCCCATCTATAAACATAAATTTATATGTAAATTAGTTATTCATTACACGAAGGTAATACGATAAAATGTTCCATTAAATCATTTAAGAGAATATACTATTCATTAAGATTGAAGTGAATAATATGTACGAGTGTAAAAGGTATTTAAAAATTGTTGATCATTTAGCAATATTCATTTATAATATTGAATATTATTTATTTAATGATATCAAATTTTTAATAATTGAAATTTATGAATATAAATATTAATAGTTTCGTAATGTAAAAAAATTATATTATTTTCGAAGAGAAATAAACAAAAAGTACTTTAAAATATTTTAATAAAAACATTAAATAATGCATGTTAGTCTATTATTCAAATTTAAAAACTTTTCTTATTTTACAAAAAAATATAATCTATATATTATTTTTTCAAATTTAATATTTAAAATCAATATAATCAAGATCAATCATAAAATTTTATATTAAACAAATACTTAGAACTTTATAACTATTACAAAAAACAAATTTACATTAATATGATTAATGAGGTTATGTTTAAAATTAATAAGTATCCAATAACTTATAAACTTATAAATATATAAATAATGATTAGAATTAATCGATAAAGATTACATAGATCAAATAAATATTACACTGAATATCATCGAATAATTTTATTCCGGTATTTCAAACGTGACTTCGAAGATCGATTAAGAGGATCTCGAAGCTTTTTTATTGGCAAACCGATACGCTCGACGAATTATTGGCTTAATTAAACCGGTAGGCATTCGGTAATCCGTCCGACCCAACTAATCAGTCGAAATGCAATTTAGCTACATCGACCGATAGCGATGCGCCGGACGCTCAGGTGCACTTCAATTTAATACCTCGGTTAAAATCATTAACGAGAAACGCATCGAATTCATTCGTAGAGATACGATACGTTGCTTGTTAGGCGTGATGCATCGATTGTCACCGTTAACGAATTTTTTTCTTTTTTCCTTTTTTTTTTTCATTTAATTAATACACATATATCACGATTGGAACGTGATAGTGGATTAATATCTTGAAATATTCATATTTTACTGGATACAGTAAAATTTATCTGTTATTATCCATTTATCGTACTTTACTTTACGAAGAAATTTAACCTAATCGAAAATTTGATTTTATTAAATATATTTATATGTATTTAGAACATATGGATTATATATAGAGCAATTTTTTTAAATTTATATTAGTTTTATATAAAATATAAAATTTTTAAATTATTTATTATTTAAAAAGTAAGGAGAAATATTAGTATACAATCATAATAGTACAAAAATGTTGTTGATAGTTGATCAAAATAAATATGGTGGTTATAATGAAATTAATATAAAAATTAATTTAAAAACAAATAAATGAATATAAATATAACTTGCCTGAGGATAGCGATTTATTCCATTTATGCTATTATGAGGATGAGGATACGGTTGATAACCTCTGCTAGCACCAGGATATATATTTCTCATCATAGCACCTTGACAAGCAGGAATTGGAGTCAAAGCCTTCTGAAGTTGTTTTTCTTGTTTCCGATATTTTGCTCTTCTATTTTGAAACCAGACCTATTAGTACAAAGAAAATAAAAATGCAATAAAATCTAAAAAAAATTTGTTAATTTTAAAAATAATATTTGATATTATTCATAAAATAAATCGAGATGCATAAATATTATTTTAAAAAATAAATATCTTTGGATTGTATATTTATTTTTTATTTATTCAGTATATTATATTATATATCAATAAAGATTATTTATAAATTTTTATGTACGTAATTTAATAAATTGACAAATAACAAGTAATAGATATATAGTTTTTTGTTATTCTAAATTAATTTTTACAATGAATTTGTAATAATTATCTAGTTTGTAATTTGTAAAATTTAATTATAGAATAATTAAATTATTAGAATAATTTAATTATAGAATTGCTTGTTTCATAAAAAATTTTTTATTATTAGAAAGTTTCTCTTTATAAAAGAATTTATTATAGTGGTAATTTATAAAACTTCGTTAATAATATTAATTTAATTATGCAAAAGAGTCCAGCCATATATTTTATTTTTTTATATAAAATGGTCTTGACTAATAGCATTATAATTAGAATAACTAAAATCAAAAGTAATATTTTCATTTTACATTATATACATAATTTAAAAACTTACTTGCATTATATTTATAATAAGAATTTTAACATAATAATATTACATATTTATTCTAACATTATTTAATGAGAAAACAACTTCGTTTTATGGCAAAGTTATTCAAAATATACTATTGAAATTACAACTTTATCTAATATCAGATTAATTGTAATTTCTGTTTTAAAAAATTAAAATATTTATTATAAATTATACACAACAACATACAATAAGCGATTTTACATTCATTTATATGCATATAATATTAGGAACATATTTAAACGTATTTACACATTACTAAATTAAATTTTTATTAAATTAGATTTATATCAAAATCATGATAATCATATTTTTAAATCATTCTTTTGCATTTTTCATATATCTAATTCTTATCATCATTGTATTTATTTTTCATTTAATAACTTAACCTAAATTGCTTAAAGAAAATAATATTTTTTATCAAATATTGCATATCGTTTGCAATTTTCGATGCCAATAGATAAAATCATTTACATTTTTCTACTTAAATCATAAATTTTCACTAATGAAATATATAAAAGAGAATTTTATTATATTTAGAAAAGTCAGATTAAAGATTAGAAAAAAAAATTTTACACAGAGAAAGTTTATACTTATTATAATTTTAAAATACTGATTGCAGAAATAATAAAAGATTAATTTAAAATATCAAAAAGTGATTTCCTTCTTAAATGAACATGTGTTTATTGCATATTTGTACTATTAGGATAAGAATATTTAATTCTTTTAATTTTAATTTTAATTTTAATTTTATTTAATATTTGTGCATCATAAAATAAGTGAAAGATTAATATTCGTGTATTTAAATTTATTAAAAATATAAGAGAGATTATAAATAAGTTATTTTTTTTTCTATATTTATTTTTTTATTCATTTTATTATCATTTACTTTATTCATTTTTCTTGTTAAATAATAATTAAAAAATAATATTTAAAATAATACAAATTAAGACACGTATATTTAAATAATTATTTTCAATACAATTTAATAAATTGTTATTTTAATTAATAATTATATTTAATATATTTTAAATAATATTTTCTAAAATATCTAATATTTTATTATTAGTATTAAAACTACTAAAAAATTATTTTATTTGTATTAATTTATATAAAATTATATAAATTCTTTTCATTTGTTTTTTGAAAGGAAATGCACTTACAGATGCTCACTATTTTTATCTATTGAGAGCTTTTCATATTTCAAATGTTATCTATTTTTATTTTACTTGAATACTTCTAAAATTATCTTCTCTTTTATCAAATATAACATCACTCTATATAAATAATATGATATAACTGTTTTATTTTATAAATTGGTAGATATTAATATTTGTGCAATAAGAAAAATATGATTGATTGAATAAATAGAAAAATTTAAATACAGATTATTGCAATAATTTCTATATAATATATTAAAATAATTATTAAATTTTTTTCGATAATCTATATATATTACATATATAATATGCAATGGAGATATAGTATACTGAATGAAATAGATATATATATTATAAGTTTTTATGAATAAATATATCTAAATATATATAAATATGTCGTTGCGATATAAATTATATTTAAAACGTGATTTACATAATTATTTATGTATTATTATTATCTATATTTATATACAAAAAAATATATATATATAATTTTTATGATAAATAATTGTTACAATTAAAATGGTGACTATAAATTATTCTGATATTTGAACATTTCTTAATAATTTTTTATCTTTTAAAAATTCGATTAAGTTGAAAGATACAAGTTGAAAGATGCACATTTGTAAAAATGTTTTTTTTAAATAAATATATTATTAAGAAAATATAAAGTTTTTATTTAGTTAATTAACACGTGGTAACAAGATAAAAGATTATGACTACGTTATAAGTAAATTATTTATTCCTTTTCCTTATTTCCTTGATAATATAATTGAACAAGTATCTACAATTAAATGAAATTATTTATAAAAATATTTAATTAAAATTTATTATTACAAATTTACGATCGGTTGAATAATAATAAATAAAATTTCTAATAAAATATAAGCAATTTTATACAATTAAATATAGTTTATAAACTTTTCCAAACAATACAAAGACACCACTAATCTTTGATGTCTTTTTAAAAGGACATTTATATTTATGAGTGCCTACATTATTAAGTGTCGGTTTCAATTATTCCGCCGTCATATTCTCAAATTAACCCTACTAAAACCACTGAGATCGCTAAGAGATAAAAATAACTGTATTTGTTTTAATACACATATATCTTTATGATATTCAAAATAAAAATAAAAAGAATTCAAAATAAAAAGAATTATACAAATTTTTCAATAACATGATTTAGCAGTAATCTTTTAACATTTTTGATATCGGACATGTATTATGAAAAATTTTCTATTCTATCGTGATTGACATGTATAATTAGACTTTTCACAATATTTAAATTTATTAAAAATATAAGAGAGTTTATAAATAAGTTATTTTCCTTTTCTATATTTATTTTTTTATTCATTTTATTATCATTTACTTTATTCACTTTTCTTGTTAAATTATAATTAAAAACTTATATTTGAAATAATATAAATTAAGACACATATATTTAAATAATTATTTCCAATACAATTTAATAAATTGTTATTATAATTAATAATTATATTTAATGTAATTTAATTAATTTTAAATAATATTTTCTACTATTATAACTTTAAAATAAATCTTCAAATATCATTTTATTTCAAGAAATCTATTTCAATAATTATTTCCTATATATTTTATTTAAAATATTCAACACTAACAAATTATTTAGATTAATATTAATCAAATTATTATTTAGGTTAATCAAGGCCCTTCTAATTAAATTACAAAACACATATATTTATCATCATTTTTCACTATTGTATCTACTATAACTATAAATAAATCTTCAAATATTCTTTGATTTCAATACAACTATTTTAATCGAAGACGCACAAAAACCGGACAAATCCACTTTTTTAATATAATGCTCAGTGATCAGCAAAAGAATTAGACAAGTCTAATACATTTATATATAATTTATCTAATGTAATGAAAAGAAGAATCAGTTATATCCAGAAAATTTAGTTCAGTTTTATCAATTTTTTACAACTTTAAAAATTTGAACTTACCTACTTACTGAAGTTAAAAGATAAAATTCGTTTTCAAGTTTATCCATACATATTGGAAAAAATTATTAATTAATGACATATGAACCATTATCTCCCTCTGTTATCCTTAGTCCTAACCTACCGATCTCAGAGGATAAAAAGTACAAAGAAATTCACAAACAATTAATTCATTTCTTAACTTCTGTCGATAATATACTTTTCATTTTTTATATAAAATATTATATTGTAATTTATCTAAGTAGTAGATTAATCGAGATCCTTCCCATTAAATGAAAAACCAAAATACGTGGAAAATCTGGCAATATTCGAATGCGTGTTCGAAAATTCAATCTATCGAAACGCATTAACCATAGCGTAAACGAACCGTGTCCTCTTCCACCATCCATACCGAGCTATATATATATATGTATATATGTATATATATATATATCACATATCATATATATATATATATATATATATATATATATATATATATATATATATATATTTCGTCCTTTCTCGGACTCCCCGAGGTAGACTAGTTTATCTATCGCCATTTTGCATCGGGCAATTTCCATTGTTTCGCGGGATTAGTAAACCCATATTGGGGGTTGCCTGAACCGCCACCACCAGCTCCCCGGTATGCACACCGAATCCCCGAACCCCTGATCGCCTACCCCCTTATCCCGCCTACAACCACCCTTCCTACCAGTGCCTCCTTCTTCGTTTCCCCTCTCTTCTTCCGGGTTCTCGTGATTCCCTACCCAACCGACCCTTTTCCCGTGCAACCCCCCAGAAAGAGAAAAGCCTCTCCCCTGGTTGGGGTCGACTTGTTTCCACCCTCGTGGTGATGTTACCGGTGCCTCCTGATTGGCCAATGCCACGACTGTGACGTCACTCCAAGCTTCCTCATTGGCCAACATGTTTTATCGACATTTCTACTGTACACCGTCTCTCCTCCTCTTCACACTATCTTTCTCTCTCTCTTTCTCTCTCTCTCTCTCATTCTCACGCACACGCATACAGAGAATATATATAAACATACATATGCGTACTCTCTTCTGTTCTCTGTTTCTCTATCGTTCTTATACATTATCGTGCGGTGAAACGAGTGATACACGAGGGTGGCTCGATCAGGCCTGTTCTGTTGCTTCCTACATTTTCCGTATATATCTTTTTTATATGTTATTTTTGTTTTTTTTTTTGTTATTTTTTGTTATTTCTGTTTGAGTTGATCATCGTATAGTGTTATCTTTCTTTCTTTATATTCCATAAATTTTTTCTTTCGTAACATATTTCGAAGTGTGATTTGTAATGTATTTATCTGTACTTCTCTTTGAAAAATATTCTGTAGCAGATGAATAAGTCAACATAAAATATGAAAAAAAAAGAAAGAATATAAAAATTACGAAAAATTATCGCTACAAATGAAATATCATAATATGCATAGAATGAAAAAGTTACAACTGTTTCATGACAAATTTTTCATTTAGCATGCATAATCGTACTGATTATATTATAAATTATAAAAAAATATAAAAAAAGAGATTTTATTTCATTTTTAATTTACGTAAATATTAAACTTCAATCCTTTAATTTTATATATTTTTCATTATAAAAGTGTTTAAAAAATATCTATTTAGTTTTAATTGAATATTTTGTTTTATGAATTAAAAAGTTATAGATCTGAAACCTCAAGTATAATAAGTTAACCAATAAGATAATTAATAAAATAATTAAAGTCTTGAAAACAAAAAGTTTTATTTAATAATTATTATTACGAAATTTTTTTGAAAAAACAATTAATAAATTTTATATAAAATATTATCATTAGCATGGAGGATTGATATAATTTCTTTCTGTAAATTAAATTTTTTGAATACAATAATATCGACAAT
This sequence comes from Apis cerana, assembly GCF_029169275.1. Lineage (NCBI taxonomy): Eukaryota > Metazoa > Arthropoda > Insecta > Hymenoptera > Apidae > Apis > Apis cerana. The sequence continues at coordinate 2,409,247 of NC_083864.1, read as the reverse complement.
AATATTGTTAGACAAAGAGATTGTGCCGATAATTTCAAAAAGAGACGCACTTGTGCATACGTGAGTATCTGAATATACCAACATCATTTTAAACTGCACATACGGAAATCATGGAACAAGCGAAGCACCATGCATAACCAATTACGACCCGCATTTGAATTCACGGCACATGAGCCGATTTGCACTTGCACAAAAGATACTTGCATCCCAAATAATTTGAATTTACGTGTCACCCTGAGTCATTAGTTTCACGTCGAAGTTCTCGTTGCCTGGTACGAGAATCTATTATTAAAAATAATTATTAGAAGTTATTAGTAGAACAGGGATTAGTAAATTTTGTTAATAATATATAATTAGAAATATTTGTATAATTATTTTTTATTTTTTATTATTTTCAATGTACAGTAAACAAATTTTTTGTGTTTAAATATTTTTTGGAATTTTATAAATGTTGTAAAGTAGAATTGAATCGAAAATAATAGATAGATAAATTAAATAATAAAAAAAAATAAATATTATAGATACATAATTACATATTTTTAATATGATAAAAATTTATACTAATAATTAAAATATATATATATATCCACATTTCGAATGTAAAATAGATAGAGAAAAAAAAGAAAATTACTATTTTTTTAAAATTATGATATATCTAATTAAATATATATTTCTTGTATTCAAGTATAAATATATGCATATTTTCTAATCTTTAATCTAATTTTTATAAACATAATAATGATTGTTATTTAATTATATTTATAAAAATTTATGATTTAAGTTGAAAATCATGATTGAAGATAATTGGTTATTTATCGTTATGATTATAATATATGCGTACATTCAATAAGGATTAAGTATGTATCTAAAAGAAGCATTAAAAAATTATTTATAGTGTAGTAAATGATTATAAGCTAAATGATATTTCGACAATTTTCATTTATAAATAATTATCGACAGTTATTTATAAGAGTTGAAATATTTGTTCATTTTGATATTATCAATTTTTATCAAATGTTCATATCATTAGTAAACTGTCTTTTTCTCCTAAATTAATCACTTTTATTTCTTCGATGCTAATAATTTACATTGATAATTTAAGAAATGAAACAAATTATACTATTCCATTTATATCTCATCAAATAAGATATTATAAATGTATGGATCAAATATAAATAATTTATTATAAAAACACCAAATTAAGTTTTTATATAATATTATTAATATCTAATATTACTACATACTTAAAATAGATATAATAGTAGATTTAATAATAAATTTCGAATTTAATTTAGATTTTGTCTTGGATAAAATGGAGATTAAATATTGTAACGTATACATGTAAGTATCTGTATAAAATGCGTAAAAAAAAAGATGATTTTTGATGTTTTATTGAAACATAGATTTTTGAAACATTCCTTTTGAGGACATTCTATCTCGCGTCAAAAAGTACTCCGATTCATTTATTCTTTTTTAAGCCTTTATTTTTGATTATGGTGATATATTACTCCATGATAAAGCCTCGATCTAAAAGTCAAAGTTCAAAGTATTCGAGTATGCATCGTTGCAAATTATATTACTCAGCAAATATAACGACATTTCACTTTACACATACGCAGATACATGTTAATACATGCTTGTGTAAAATGAACAGGACTCGAATCGATAAAAATGATGGATCTAAATGTTGTTAATACTACAGCATGTATTTATAGAATGTATTTCTAAAAAAAAAATGCGTGTGAATGTCTTTAAAAAATGATTAACAAGAAAATTTAATAAATTATTTCGTATTATTCTACTTAATTCAATTTAATTTATTATTATAAATTTTTAAAGGAAAGATGAAATATATCGAAGAGTCAAAACGTATTATAAATGTAATTAATTTGAATTGCAATATACATATCTTTAAAACTTAAAATTTAAAAATTTATATTCTTTAAATTTTAATATAATCATAAATTGAGATAATATTGTTTTATAATATAATGTAAATATTATCATATTACAAAATAATATTCACAATTTAATTAATAGAATTGTAATTAATATAATAATAATATTGAGATTCATATATATATATATACATATATATATATATACATGTATATTATATATTCAGGATATAGTATAATTATATTACATATAATAAAAAATAATAAATTCTTTATGAAAAAATAGTACTATAATATCCTATTAATTTGTTGATTTTTTTTGTTTTCATAATTTTATCTATTATTCTATTATGTGATTGCAAATAATTTAGGTATATTTTGAAAAATTATCAATATTTCATTGAAAAATGTTCCAGTTTTTTTTTGTTTCCTATATTTGAAAAATTAATAATATATAATTATTAAAGAATTTTTTTTAAAAAAATAAATACAATGATATTAATTTCTAAAAACTTTAAGTAAAAACAAATTTTAATAAAAAAATTGAATGTATATTTTGCAATAATAAAATATTAGATATTTTATTATTAATATTAAAATATTAAAAAATTATTTCATTTGTATTAGTTTATATAAAATTATATAAATTCTTTTTATTTATTTGTTTTTCGAAAGAAAATACACTTACAAGTGCTTACTTTTTTTTATCTATTGAGAGCTTTTCATATTTCAAAAATGTTATCTATTTTTATTTTACTTGAATACTTCTAAAATTATCTTCTTTTTTATCAAATATAACATCACTCTATATAAATAATATGATATAACTGTTTTATTTTATAAATTGGTAGATATTAATATTTGTGCAATAAGAAAAATATGATTGATTGAATAAATAGAAAAATTTAAATACAGATTATTGCAATAATTTCTATATAATATATTAAAATAATTATTAAATTTTTTTCGATAATCTATATATATTACATATATAATATGCAATGGAGATATAGTATACTGAATGAAATAGATATATATATATTATAAGTTTCTATAAATAAATATATCTAAATATATATAAATATGTCGTTGCGATATAAATTATACTTAAAACGTGACTTATTTTATAATAATTATTTATGTATTATTATTATCTATATTTATATACAAAAAATATATAATTTTTATGATAAATAATAATTAAAATGATAACTATAAATTATTCTGATATTTGAACATTTCTTAATAATTTTTTATTTTTTAAAAATTTGATTAAGTTGAAAGATACAACTGCACATTTATAAAAATGTTTTTTTTAAATAAATATATTATTAAGAAAATATAAAGTTTTTATTTAGTTAATTAACACGAGGTAACGAGATGAAAGATTATGACTACGTTGTAAGTAAATTATTTATTCCTTGATAATATAATTGAACAAGTATTTACAATTAAACAAAATCATTTCAAAGTATTTAATTAAAATTTATTACAAATTTATTACAAATTTACGATCGGTTGAATAACGATAAATAAAATTTCTAATAAAATATAAGCAATTTTATACAATTAGATATACAGTTTATAAATTTTTCCAAACGACACAAAGACATCACTAATCTTTGATGTCTTTTTAAAAGGATATTATATTTATGAGTACCTACATTATTAAATGGTTTGAATTATTCCGCCGTCATATTCTCAAATTAACCCTACTAAAACCACTGAGATTGCCAAGAGATGAAAATAACCGTATTTGTTTCAACACACATATATCTTCATGTTTTCAAAATAAAAAGAATTATACAAATTTTTCAATAACATGATTTAGCAACAATCTTTTAAGATCGTTTTTGAGATCGGTCATGTATTATGAAAAATTTTCTATTCTATCGTAGTTGACGTGTATAATTGGACTTTTCATAATAAAAAATGTAAAAAATGAAAAAAAATGTTTCGCGTATCTTTTTTTTCTTTTGTACACGTGTTTAGTATAAATGTTGTCATCATTATGTATATTCATTTTGATTTTCATTACATTTTTCGCCGTTTTATAACTATTTTTATACTTATCGAAAATCAATATTCGCCATTTCGCTATAGTTTCAAATGTGATAAGATTAAGATTAAATATGTTTATTTTAGTCGTTTAGAATATGGCAGAAATATGAATTAACAAGTTTTGATCTGTATGTATAATATTTATAAAAGTCGAATGGCTCGTAATATATAATTATAAAATAAAATAAATTATGATTGTATTATTGTATTATTATTTGTTAATATTATTTTATTAACTTATCTCTCTTAAAAGTTATATATATCATCCCATATAATTCCGAATTTTTATCCGATTTCATTTTAATTTAAAAGAAATAAAAAAATTCATAAATTTATTAAAATTGTACATTATTTATATTTATACAGTTTCATAGATTTCATTCAAAGGATATCGCATATATATCTATTCTTTCTTCTTATATGTAATTGTATTACGAAAATCATCTTATCATAATTGTACTACAGAAATAATCTCATAACATTTTTTCACGTTCCTCTGACTAATTTCTTCTTTTCGTAATAGAATTAACCTTTTGAAAAAAAAATATAAAAATTAAATGATAATATTTTAAAAATCAAATTGCACAATTATAAAAATAAAAATGAAATGAATTTTTAATTATAGCTTTATTGAAAATAATATTAACTTAGTAACTTCGATTAACAAATTCTATCTACATCTTTTCCATTGAAAAACAAAGTTAAATTTATTACGATTTAATCGATTTGATTAATTTAATTGATTGCTATTGATAATTTCTTCCTTTATTTATATATATATTGTCAATTATAATTTTTCATACCAATGGAAGATTGTTTCTTTCCTTAATATTTTTGAGAAATTTCTTATGTTGAATTTTAAACTCGAGAATTTGATATCGAGGAGTTCACATTAACGTATAATATAAAATTTGCTAAAACAATTAATTAAATAATATTAAAATCGTATTCACTCAGCTTCAAATCTTTAATCTAACGTTATATTCAGTCATATATTTTTATTAAATGGTTCTTGTTTTTAAATCTCTCGAAAATTTGCAAATGAAAAAATACATATATACATACATATATACAAATCGTATATATATAAGATACATTTAACTGACTAGATTCTGTAAAAGTGGATGACTCCTTTTATTTACAACTTCTCTGAAAGAGCTTTTTGCGAACATACTTGCGCGCATCCCTTAAGGCGCGTACCCTACAAGAACTGGAAAGCTAAGAGTTCGTAATTCAATAACCGTGCTCTCCAACCCTCCTCCCTCCAGCTATGTTCCCCGATAGAGAAAGATAGAACGAGGAGAGTAGCGAAAGTGCAGCTCTCTCTTCATCTTTCTCTCAAGGGGAGAACAGCTCAAAATGTCTGCTACTTTGAGGACCACGACCGAGAAAACTATCCTTCTGTATACCTAAGAGAATATCGTGCACTCTGATAGCTAACCTATGTATAGAGACAGAAAATGGATCCAGAGATAATGGATTACTTTCTGTAAGAAAATATATCTAAGTACTTACTACTTTCTTTCTTTCTTTCTTTCTTTCTTTCTTGTCATTTATCTTTTTTTCTTTTTTTTTAATATATGGAGTAAATTGAATATATTGTACAGGATCCATTTCTTTTATAGATTTTATTAAAAATTGTTGAAAATCAAAATCAAGGTTAAAAATAATTTTGAAGGGATAGAATAAATTATTTCAGAACAATGATGTTGAGCATAGATTACATGTTCTTAAATATTATATAATTAGAAAAGTCTTTTATTTTATGTATAATTTTTCATATAGAATTGTATTATTACATTTCTTTAATTTTTTAATTAGAAAAAACGTTCCTGGATATTTAATATTTTCATGTCTCAAATCTTTTTGAAATGAATTGTAAGTCAAATTAATAATTTTTAAAGTTTTTCAGATATATTCTACATTTTTATATCAAGTATCTCATTATAAATTTAATTAATTTAATTAAATTCTTGTTATAATTTTATATATAAAAATAATCTAGAGATATTAAATCTAGGGAATTTATTGGTTATATGTATATAACTTTTAATCCAAATTCGAAATTAAACTACAAACTAATTCAATATTCTTCGAAATTCTTAATTCTAATAGGATAAAAGGATAAAAAGTTACAAGTGAAGTCAAAAGTAACGTGTTAAATAATACACCAAAGCGTTATAAATTTTTAAGATACGATAAAATATTTTAATTAATAAACGTATAAAAAAAAATCACATTATTTAATATTTTAATAATGATTAAAAATGATTATAATCATCAATTAATATCGAAAGTAATTATAGATAAACTATAAGGAATATTATCAAAATGTCTACTAAAAAATGTGTTTACAATATATAGGAAGTAAATAAATAATTACTATATTAGTATTTACAACAAAGTTCCATTTATATGGCTATTTCTAATGACAACTATTATTAAAGATAATTTACTTTACATAAATAAACTAAAGAAAATAAAAATCAATTTTGCAATATCAATAATTATTATTATCTTAATATTAGATTATATTAATTATTATTGGACAAATATATTATTTTGAAAAGATTAAGGAAATTATTTCAAAAAGTGTACAAATCTATATATTAACTCTAGAATGTATTTTACGTATTTATGCATTCATGAGTAAATTAATATTTTTAGAATAAAAAATTATTATTTTATATTTTATATTTTTTCATCAAATAATATAAGATTCCTTTTATAACATAGTATATATAAAATTTTTTAAATTTTGAAAATAATATCATATTGAACCTTAGATAATAAACAAATTTATTCATTGTTTGCGAATAAAATATAATTCGATATTTTGTCCAATAAATATTCAATATATTTTGCTTCAATGCATAATGTTAAATTTATTTGTTCGATCGACGGCGAACTTTACGGATTCTACGATTGATCAATATTTTTTTGTAATAACTCGTTTAAAATTTTTACAAAGAAAAAAAGTTGTTTGAAATTATCTCAGAAATCTTCGATTAACCTATGTTTTTAGGACGCTCTGTATAATATTATCATTCCATAATAATAAATTTTATTTGTTTATCAAATGCATCAATAGGAAAATCGTATTGTACGATAGGAAAAACGAGGAATACGCGCAGACAATTTTTATTTCGTCTCCCAGTTTTTCTTATTTCCTCTTACATTGGATGTCAATTTTCTCGTAAAACGCCCACTAGGTAGGCTTCGATCGGAAGTCGAATCGAAGTAAAAAGGTCGAATGAAAACTTAGCTAACTCAATATTGGAGCTCGGATTCACCTTTCTTTTTCCTCGACGTAATAGGATTTCTTGTGCGGTGATTCGAGAATTATTCTCTTACCACGATGCTCCCCTTTTTTTTATTATTATCATTATCATAGATGTTATCATCGCCGTTTTTAAAATTGCTTCAATGAATTTTGGAAAAGGCAGAATGTAACAAAATAATATTAACAAAATTTAAAATTATGAAATTTAATTTTTTGAATTTTCCCCTTTTTAAATTACTTACGTTTCACTATAAAAAGATATGATCGCGTAACGAAAATTAGACTTTGCCCGTAAATTTAATTATTTAAAAATCATGGAATTATGTAACAGTTTGATTATAAATTAAAATTGTACGTGAAAAAACTGTTATTACTGTTTTTTGCAAATCCATTTAAAACTGAGTTAAATGTACTATTCAAAAGTTTAGAAACAGTAAAAAAACTTCAAATAATTGATTTATTACAACCAAAATTTCTTATTGAAACAAAAATGACGACGAGATATTAAATACAATAATTATAAATTAAAATCAAATTTTTGTTTGATGAAAAAAATTCTTTTTGAATCTATTCTTTTGAATCTAACTTTATCATATAATTTTTATTCATATATTTCGATATTATTTCGTTATATGCTTTCAAACATTAGAAAAAATGCAAAAAAAAACAGTTCGAATTTATTATTTCACAATTATCATATTTATTTTGTCATTATTCGAAAATTACTTGAAAGATGTAACAAAATCAAGAAAAATGGCGAATATTTCAAAAAATAAAAATGATTGTTTTTTAAATAAATAATAATTTTATCTTTAAAAAAATACAGAATTAATTTCTAATAGTAGAATAATTTTATATAAATGACGAGTAAGATACTTCATTCTGATTACTCTATCGCTAATCTTAATTTTACTGATATTTCTTTCTAATAAAAAGACTCTCTGAAAATTTTAAGCTATAAGAATAAATTAAAAAAAGATTTTCTAAATTGAAAGAAAATTTTTTGTACAATTAATAAAGTGAGATTTGATAAAATTTAATTAGTTCAGTTTTAATTATTATTTTTAAGATAATTAAGGAAATAAAATAATTCTGTTGTAAGACAGATATTTTGTAAAATTAATTTAAATTAATTTTAATATTTTGAATTAATTTTTAAACCACATTTTAATAAATATTAAATATCATTATGTATAATAAAATTTGATAAGAAAAACTTGCATTAAAAAATAATCATTACAACTTTTGTTTAAGAAATTAAAATTATTCGCAATGTACAAGATTTTTTATATAAAATTTTTAAGTAAAATTTAAAAGTCTGAACTATATTTGATAATAATTTTTATTAATTAGTATATTTTATTAAGTTTTTTATCAACTGTTAAATACACATACATATAATTAGCATTTCATTTCTTCAATTATAATCCTTAACACATAAAATTCTTATATACATTGTTTTACTTTCCCTTCTATTTTGTCAAATATATATATATTTTTTCAATCATTTATCATACATAACTGATATAAATCTTATCATAAATAATCGCTATCACACATATATAAACACTTTTAATAAAAAAAATAGTAAAATATCAATCGACAAATTATTAATCTACATGAAATATACGATTAATTATTCATTTTCAATTTGTAATTCAAATCCAGTTCCAGATCCTTTAAATAAATTTCATTAAAAGCGAAGGAAAAAAGAAAAATTGCGAAACGTGCGAGTAATCCTAATTTATTATTATCCTACGTTTTCTGATCGGTTATTATTCATCGAGAATTAATTCGAAGAATCGTATTCCACTCGAAATCAACCATTCGCCTTCCTCGACGAATTCAAAACGCCATTGAAATTGCAATCAACTTCCCTACTTACATTCCCGCGTGTTTTAGTTTGTTCCTCGTTAGGGGAAATTCTGGTGTCAGTGAGGACAGGGAAAGTGTGTGTGATATCCATCGCTAAACAGGGGTTGGAGAGATAAGAAAAAGATAGGGATATGGAGAGCCATAGGGAGAGGGGAGGGTTAGGCACGGGGGTTTCCCTCTTACTTTTCCTCATCTTCTTACCCCTCGGCGTCGCGCAACGAGGAGGAGGAAGAACCTCGGCAAGGTTCGAGACGTTTCAGATCTATCTAGGGTGGAGAAAATTCAATTTAAAATGGCGGCTCAGATATAATGGCAGCCTCCGGTACAGCGCCACCCGCCCCCACCCTTCGCCACCCCAACTCATCTCAACTTTGCCACCGCCGCCGTTCCCTACCTATTTCTCTTTCATCCACACAGCACCCTGTGTCCGCGTGTCGCCATCTTTCGAAATACAAAATGCCGTAGCTGGCGCGGGAGCTTTTAAAGAGAATTCCGTGGCATGGGATATTATCGATAAAAGAGAAACAGGGAGATCTTTTAATATTATTCGATAGATTGTGGATCTTTGTGCAACGAATTTTTACGATCGAAAAGAATTGAAATAGATGTTCATTTTCGCCCTTTTGAATATATCTAATAATTTAATTTTTGTTTTTGTGGTTTTTATTATTGAAATTCTAATCTAATTCTTATAAAATTTGTAAAAATTTAAGATTAAATATTTTTTGTTTCTGCCTCTAAAATCGATCTTTTAAAGATTTTTTCCACAAATATATTAATATTTATGCAAATTTTTTTCTAGTAGAATATGGTTTTGAAGAGATGAAATGATTCTTTCAACCCATTTTTAAATACAATTCTATAATAGTGGGAAATAGAGCAAAATTTGAATTACAAAAATTACAAAAATTCAAACTTTTTAATATTCTACTGTACTAATATAAAAATATGAAATTCTGTTCACAATACGAAAATTTTTCAATTTGAAAAATTTTTTCAAAAATGAATAATTGCAATGTATCGTTTCAATTAGTACAAGTATACAATTAATGTACTTATAATACGATTAATTCGTTTTATCGAAATCGTGTTGAAGAAAATATCAAAAACATGTTGTGCCACTTATTCCTAATTTTGTAGATAAATTATCAATACACTCAAACCAATGCTGGCGAATCTCTGATACCACAGATGTCATATTTCTTTCACAATTACGAATGTGCAATAATAATTCGTCGATAAGCGCGAAATGAAGAATTAAAATTGACACGAATTAAAGGAATATCAAGAAAAACGACGTAATACGAAAATATATTATTACATACAATGAGTGTTTAAGTTTATCAAGTTATATCGAAATAGTTATCTAAATTTTCTCATCGTATTTTAGAATCGTAACAAATTTTTATCATCAAAGCAGGATTTTTAGATTACGTAAATTTTCCAATAAATCATCACCGCGCACGTAAATCTCGTTTCCTTAACGAACGATTCATTCCTTTTCTCTTATTGAACCGTTAATACCGCGAATAACGAGAATTTCTCAACGGAAAAACATTTCGATAGAAAAAGGCAAGGGGTTCGACTGGGTTTCAAAAGTTAATGACTGAAAACGACATTGAAGACCGGCGCTGGACTACTTGTGCCATTTGAGGGTTGGAAACGAACGAACGCGTTCGAAAGTCTCGGCCGCATTGGTGAAGCCATTTCCTGGCCGGACACTTTGTGCATGGATTATAACCAACGAGTAAAAGCAAAGCAAACCGCGTTTTACTTGGCATCGCAGTTTAACAGGGTTAAGTCACCGCGGTTCCTGGGCTTTTAACTCGAACAACACCGTCCTGCATTATATATCAAAAGAGCGAAACGCACTGGCTGTTTTAATATGTACCGCTCAGGATTCGGGGTCCACCCGAGTGATTCTGCAACGGTTGGATCCTAACTGTTGCCTGTACCCCTTCATCCCGTCCATTCTTTAACGTTGTCAAAAACCGCACCACCTCGAATCTATTGCATGTTTATATTTCACTTTCCAGACGATGCATATGGATGGGTCTCATTTTTTCCCTAAACGTTGCTTCGAAGAAAATTCTTAATGTAGATGTCGTTATTTTAAATTTTTTTCGAATTTAATTCGAGTAACAATTTAATAAAAATAATAATTTTAAATAAAGATATTCGTCGTTTGATAAATTTTAATCGAGGCTATGCTTGTATTAAATTAAATAGGAGTATTTATTATTTGATGAGTAATGTATTTCAATCGAATTTGAAGTAAAGTAAAAAATAACGAATTAAAGAATTAATTGTTTGTGGATAATGTTTATTTTTTAAATTGAAAATTTCTGAAATAATTTTATTATTGAATAAATGTAGCGATTATTGTAATAAACGGATGATATTAGAAATAATAACAATATAAACGTTTGTTGTTATTAAAAGAACTATTTTCGCCAAAAAGAAATAAAAAATAATTTATTTTTCATGAAATATTAAATAAATTTGTCTTTCTTGACGTTTATTTTGTCTCACGAGAAAAGTTAATCGATAACTAATTTAACAAAAATAATTGTTAAAAATTATAATATTTTATTATTTAAAATAATTAAAATGAATTTATTTAAAATTTAATATTGACTAAAAAAATACCTTTAAAATTCGTTATATATAGTAACAAAAATAAATAATAAATTGCATATTTAATATTTTTTAAAATATATCATCAAGATCCAGTTTTTTTTTCTATTAATTTGCTTCAATTATTTTGAAAAAAAAATAAGATAAAATAAAATTACGTAATTTATTAATATTTCTTACTTAATACTTTTAACATATAAATATTTTTGTTAATATAACATTTTTTTCTTTAAATTCTTAACAATTAATTCTATTGTTAGATAGCAAAATCTGAGATATTGCGCTTTTCTATACAAAAATTTTTTAATTTATTCAGTTATAATTAAAATACAATGTTTTTTTTTAAACTTCATTATTTTTATAAATTAATCTTATCAATAAATACATAAGAATATATAGTAAGAATAATCCTGAATAAAAATTTTTAAAAATTCTAAATTTACAAATGTACAATGCATTTTTCCTGTATTACACAAATAAACAGAAATAAAATTTTCGATAATATACCAATTATTTTACAATTAATTGAAAATATTTTCTATTTATATGCCATTGTAGATACAAAAAAACGCACATCTCAATTTTGAATTTTCAGTTTTCAATTTCAAGAAATGATACATCAAGTTTTGCTGATCTGACTACAGAAATAATTATCTATAATCTTTCTTTGCTAAAATGTTAAGAGGAATAAAAACAAATAATAAAGTAGAAATTTTTTTTCAAAGACGTTAAACGAACAAACAATGCTTATAATCTTTCATCGATATGGATAATTTTTGTATTTACCACTTTACTGTGAATATCAGAGAAAGTTTATTCGAAACGCCTCCATTTCCATTGATCGACTCTCCAACCCTCGAAAGACTCGAGGGTATCTTGGATCGACATTTGCGCGCGTAATTTCATTTTGTCACCCTACATGCGTCTTTTATTCAATTATTGCATGACTCATGGCCAAAAAGATAGGTGCGCGTAGAATACATCTATACATAAAGTTTTAGAGAAAACAGCATGTAAAAACTTGATGAAAATTTTATGAAAAATAACATAAAATGTATTCAAACGAAATATAATTTATATCCTTTCTAAGTTACTTTGAAACATTCTCGAAAGAGATAAAAAATTTAAAGAAATAAAAAATTACCAACCCATTCATTTTCACGAGTATCTATTGTGAAAAATTTGATCGATTAATTGTCGATAATTTTCCCTTAATGTGTATAATCATTAATATTGCACTTGTGATTTACAATTAATAGAAACATAAATTGTATTCATTCAATACAGATATATATTTTTTTTGTGCATGATGAAAAGAATAAACAATGAACTTTGCAAAGATATTCAAGCAAAAGTGAACATCAATGATAGAATCAATCTAATACAAGATTATTATTACAATAAACAGTCATATCATTTCATCAAATTTCATCATTATTTAATTTATTTTGCAAAAAGACTAGATAATAAATTCAATAATATTATGATAATATTTCGGCATATTATAGCTATACATTGTTTCCCAAATGTTAATCTTTTGCAAACAAATGTCACAGTTACAACGATATCAATGTTATATATATAAATTGAATAAAATTTTAATGTTATACAATCGTTTTCTATGATCTTAAAATGTTTTTTTTTTATTCCAAATATTTATATTTACTTCTTTAATTACATATAATCTCATCTGTACCTATCAAAAAATCAGAGAGAATCGAAAGAATATCCATTCTCAAAAGGTTAATAATACATTAGAAGAAGATAAACGAAACAACTTCTCATATTTCCTATTTCTTGAGCTAGAAAAAGTACGATACTCACCTGAATTCTAGCTTCGTTCAATTTGGTGGACCTTGCCAATTCCTCCCTGCAGTATATGTCTGGATAATGAGATTTTGCGAATGCCGATTCCAATTCTGCCAGCTGCTCCTGCGAAACAATTGGGAGGGCCGTAGTGAAGCCGATCTGAACTATCCGGCAGGAAATTTGGCCGCTATAGCGAAAGAACTCGTATCGAGGTAATCGAAAAAGTGTGCAACGAGTTTATCCGTAAATAATCCCTCTATCTATATAGTATCTATCTATGTACACTAGAACCGTAACAATAATTGAACGTGGTTGGAGGAAATGTATCACATTTAAGCCAAGATTTCTTTTTTTTCTTTTTCTAACTCGAATTATATGAATTCGTGCGAAATTATTATTACGAGTTGTATATCGAATATAAGAATTTCTTGGCAGATTTTTATCGATGGATGGCATAGGCAACTAACTCTAGATTATTTATGATTATGATCACGCTATTTAAATAGTTTTAGAAACAGTTTCTGTACCAAAAATTATAGGTGTTGTTATATTTGTATTTCGAGAAATATACTTCTATAAAAGTATAATCTTCTTCGTTTTGATCTTTAAAAATTCGAAATACAAAATGTTAATATATTCGTGGAATATATTTGAAGAATCGATCAAAATAAGTATGAAATTTGGTGCACAGAAATGTAGGTTGAGGTTAAACTTCTAAGCAATTTAAGTTTGCGCTAGATAAAAAGAGGCAGAGAATACAATGCGATAGTTATGTGACGAAGACAGAACAATTTCGCTTCGTCTCACACGAATTTTAATTGTAAAGAATATATATAATATTGTTCAAGAAAATTTTTGGTTCAAATTTATCATTTCGGGATATTTTTGGATTTGATTGAATTCGAAAATCATGATTATTTTTTATGGAAATGAATGATTTTTGAAATGCTTCAATATAGACAGAAAAAAAATTAAAGTAATCTATAATTAAATTAATAATGATTAAATTCATAATGTTGAAATTTATTAAATATTAGAAACAAATAACGAATTATTGAAATTACGTTTATGCATAACAAAAATATAAAAGGATAGATTTATATATATAAAATGGAATTACTTTCTTGAAATTGGATAAAACGATTTGAATTTTTTTGAAAAATTAGTCAAAATTTTGTAATTTGTAATTGAATCACGAAGAAAATAAAAGAAAAATAATGATAATCCCAGTTTTTCTCCTGTTTTTGCATCGATTTCAAATTTTCATTACAGATAAAAAAAGTTGTAAAAAAGAAATCTTTGTTTTCTTTGTGATTTCGATTAGTTGCAACTTTTTCAAATTTTTTTATTCGTCATTTTTATTCGAAAAAATTCAAATCGTTTTCCCGTTTTAAAAATGTTATTCTGTGATAAATAGATTTGTATTTTCTTTTGCTACTATTTTTTATAATTTATTTCAAGAATTGTTCATTTCCGTGAAAAATAATCATAATTTTTAGATGAAAACTTTAGAATCAGAAAATTTTCAATTTTACTCTACGATACTCTGCAATACTCTACAGCTTCAAAATTTAACGAATATTTTTATATATCAACTTTTATGCTTATTTTCGCTTCTAAAATCAATCCATTCAAAGCTCTCGCAAGTATATTAACATTCTGTATATTATAATGAATAAAAAATATACATGTAAATTATTTGCTGAATATTTAAATGCATTATCTTTTTCCTGAATTCTAATTCAGAATAATTCCAAGTTTATGAATACGCGTCAAATTATTATCAACCATTATTTTTGAAATAATTATATTATATACGGATTATATTCTATAGTGTAGATGTATTTTTGAAAAATCAATGGGCACAAAACAAACACGAAAGTTGGTATAAAAATTAAAATTGTGTTGTAAAGTTTCAATTTTATCGGAAAATGTTAAAAAATTTTAGGGAAATTGTAATTCAAAGATTACAAAATTATTTTTAATGTTTTTAAAAACAAACCTGCGTAAATGTAGTCCTGTGCCGTCGTCGAGCAGGTGTTGGACAACTGGCGGTGGTTGGCGTATGACCTATGTGAGGACTCGAAGCACAGGGGTCAGGTTTTAGTTTCTTAAACGCTCCTTCCGCGCCTGGAATTAAAAAGAAATCAGATTCAATTAGTTTTTATCGTTCTAAGCATTATAGATCTATATTCATAGAGCAAAGCAATTAAAACGGATTCCTCTTTTTACATTTTTTCCTAGCTTATTTAAATGGATATCGTTAATGGAACAAATATTTCAGAATATTGGCATGAAATTAACAATGAAATTATAATCATTATGATTCATTGTTTATTCATTATTAATGATTTTTATGAAATTGTTTCATTGGTTTCTCTTCATGATATGTTTGATTGCTTAATTTTAGATATAGTAGATATAGAAGTAAATTTATAGAATCTTTTAATTGTTTTTTTAAAGACAATAAAGACAACGATGTTTTTAAAATAATTCTCTGTTCTTAAACTCTTATTCATCAAATAGAAAATTAATTGAAATTTGCAATATTTTCCATTGAACAATTTTATTTATTTAATTTATTCAATTTATTTATTAATTTCTAGGATAAAAATAATAAGAAAATTGGAATAAAAAATTATATTTGCGATTTTTACGTAATAAAATAATTTTATTATGTAATTGAAGTTTATTTTAATTGTTCTCATGAAAAATATTTACATATATTATGCAAATCGTAAAATGTAAAAAACAAAATGTACAAATATTTCTTCATAATGTCTTTTCTAAATAATGCAAATCACATTAATTAACATTTTGATTTTTTAATAAACGATTTAAATTAATAAAAGGGATAATTTAATTTCCTATTATATATAACTAAAAAATTAAAAATAATAAGAAATAATTTAAAAAATTCCAATTATAATCTGCAAATATTAAACATTGATAAAAAAAAAAGTGAAGTAAATTTCTTATTCAGATATAGATATTAAATTTGCAATAATATAAATAATATAAATAAATTTATTGAACTTCGATTAAAACAATATAATAAATAAACAATAATTTTTAAAAATATTGTGATTTTTCGTAATGAGAAACATCATAGCGTTTCAACTGTACTATAATTAAACTATTATGCATTAAACTATATTAAATTATTATTATATTCATAAAAAAAATCAGATTTTGACATTAAAAAATAATAATTCAAAAATTATTAAATTTATAACAAAAATTTTCATGTAATAGTTGTACATTTTATTTAAGAGTATTAAAATCGTTTCATTTTAAAAAAATAAGAAATATTTAATTCATTTAAAACATAACTAATAAAAATAATATATACGATTTCAAAACAAAAATTAAAATCTGAAAAAATTGAAACGGGAAGATTTTTAAAATAAGATTTGTGATAAGATTATTGAGATGTTCTCCTCCAAAATAAAACAATTTTCATTTGTATCACAAATATTTTTTTCAAAAATAAAGAGTTTAAGAGAAAATTCCATGAATTGGATGTTCGAATAAGACATCCTGTATATCAATAAAATATTATGCAATTTTTAATTTTATTTTTATACATTCTGCATTTATTTTGTATTTAATTACGACTAAAGTAATATATAATATAATAATAATATAATCAGTAATATAAATCAATAATATTATTATTATATTATATGTATATTATTCAAGTAATATTTGGTCTTACAATTAGTTTCAAAAATAAAATACAATAAATTTCAAAATCACTAAAAATAAAATATTTTTAAAATTTTTTTTCATTGCCAATTGTACACTTAATGCAATTAAATTATTATTAATTCAAAACATTTTTTGTTACATAAATTCATCCAAACAATTGAAAAAACAAAAATAGCAAATATATACAATCAATCTCAAAAATATTTGTATAAAAGAAAATTCATCTTATTGAAAAATTCTGTTTTCCACTTTATATGTATGAGTATATAAAATGAACGAATTGAACATATGAAACAAATTGTTTATCATTTACAGAAAATGTCGTCGAGGGATTAAAATCAGCCTCTCTTCAATTTTAAAAGAAACAATTTCATCTATTCTTCACACAGACTAATAGACGATTACAAACTAAACTAAACTATTTTACAATTTAAAAATTTATTTTACCTCCATCGCAAAGGACAATATTTAAAGAAAAAAAAACTTTGATATCCGTTAAAAAGAAATTGCTACATTTATTTATACTCTGCTCGCAAAAGTTTCGTTAAAAAAATATTAAATTTTTATATTCAATCCACGACATTAATACAACACACGATTATAATATAATATTCATGTAAAATATATATTTCACGGGATGTAATAAGTCCACCACTCATCATCGATTCATTGGAAAATGGAACGAAAAATCATATCGTCCGATGGTAAGAAAGACCGCCCATTCATCAGATCGTTTGTTATGAGTCGCATGGTATCCCGATATAGAAGTGCACGTTCGTCTTGGTTGTTTCACGGTATCGGCTTTATGAACGAACATACGAACGTACGGTGGGTAACGGCGGCGAGCGAAGTCCCTCGCACTATGCTAACTTGGTTAGGGCGTTAATGACCTAATCATGTTACATGCTGATTCAATGTTCAAGGATGAATGCTGTCCACTTTACATACCTTGCCCCGTTACCCGGTGAACAGTGAAACTCGGTCAAGTTCATCGTGAAGACGGGGGGGTATCTTCCCCCGTTATGATCTTCTGTTTCTTAGCAAAACCGCTAACGTGCCCCTCGTTTATTTTATACGCTTGTTAGATCGAAGGATAGAGGCGATATATTTATAGGGTACAATTATTATAGAGTTTGAAAATATCTGGAAAAATACTTCTCGTATATATGAATGAGATTGGATAGAAATATGAGATATCGAGATATTGATGTATATATCATAATGGAGAGTATTGATAGATTTTGAATATTAAGACGATTAAAATGCTCTTCGTTATAATAATTGTTGTCGATAATTATTTTTGTTTTATTTATAATGCAGATTGTAACAGAAAGTTTCTGTATATACAAATATTATGTTACAAATGTTATGATGATTAAAAGATTTTCTCATAGTAATAGTTGTTATCTTTTATTTTATTTGATGGAATTTTTTGTTTCTAATACAAAGTTTCTATACAAGATATGAAATTTATTTGAATTTATATTTTAAATAAACAGAAAAGGTAGAAATTAATATTATGATAATAGTAATTTTAATTATATTTTTGATTATGAAAGAACTGAAGTGACAAATTTGTAAAAATATGAAAATACTTGATTGATAGAATATGAATAAAATTATATCAAAAAGAATTATAAATATAGTGTTTATTATGATAATAATAGGCTCATCATTGTATTGTACGGGAACACAATTTATATATGGCTTATTATTAAATAAAATAAATTATTTGTTTAATTGTGATCTATGTTTTTACTTCGATAAAATCTTACTATTATATATATATTTTAACATAATTATTTCATAACTTATTTTCCTCAAAAGTAATAATGTCATATTAATATAGAATTTATTATAATGTGTCTTTTTTTAATGAAAAAGTCAGAAATTTTATAAGATCGACAATATTTATGTACATTTATGCAACATCTTATATATGGAATTACTCAAATCTTTAATTTTTTTATTTATTACTATTTTGAGCTTTTTCACATCAAAAAATAAAATAAAAATCTCATATTTCTACATAACACAGTATATTTTATAATATATCATAATGTTTTTTCTTGCAAAAATTATTTGGTGTAAGAAAATATATTACATTAATAGTTTTTTTTGGTAGATATGTAAAAATTATATGAAATTAACTTTAACTTAATTTTTTAAATGGAATTATGTCATTTTTAACATAATTTTAAAAAAATATTATAATTATTTATATCGAAAAGTTTTATTAATTTAAGAGATATTATAATTTAAAATTAATAAAACATTATGTGAAGGAAAAACGAATACACTATTATATCTTTCAAATTATAATGTAATATATATATTTATTTTTCAATAAAAATTTACGTTAAAATTGAATTTTATTTTTTCCTGTGTATTCTTCTAAATATAATTTTTCTAAAATGATTTTTAATGAGATTGTTATCTGGCTTGAAATGTGCTACGTTCGAAATAATTAAGGACGATTTTAATGAGGTGAACGAGTTAATAAATGACACGGTCTATAGGATTACTAATAATGCAGATCTCTCTATAGCCTTCACAGCTGTTTCCTTTGCCATCTGCCCTCGAATTCCAGTTAGTGAAAAGCTATTTCTGTGCTTCCAACTCTATCTACCGATTTTTCCTCTAATTACGAATTTGTCTGTTAAACTATTCTACGAGTACTTGATAGAAATGCCATGATATTTGTATGATATTATACCTAAGAATTTCTTGTCTGTAATATTGTCTGTAATATTGTATTGAAATGAAAATATTATAATATTAAATGTGCAAACAAGTTTTTCCCCCTTTTTTTTATTCAAGATTTCAAATATACAAATTCAAGATTTTATTGTATAAATCAAGTACAAGATTGTCTCATCCTCATTCTCTATAATCTCTTTTTCCATCTGATGGGTAAATTATAAATTCTATCTCTGGAGAATATTGCTTGTTAGTTAATATATAATAATATAATATATATATTTTTATACAATATAAATTAATAATTTGTTATATCTTCTAAATTAAAATAAAAAAAGTAAATGCAATATTTACATTAATATTTGATTGTTTTTATCACTAATTTTTACAATGTCTTTAAGTTATAATATTATTTAAGAACATATTTTATTACAATGATATTAAATTTTTATCAATTTTAATATGAAAATTACATTTATTATTGGAGGTTTACAATTTTACATTATTTTCAAGTCGAGTAAAAATTTAGAGATAGAATCTGATATAATTTATATTGCTTGTTCTACTTTATTTATTATTTCTTATTATTTAAAGCAAATTATATGTATATATTGTTTCAAATTAATTAATAAAATAAAAATATCATAAAAATTTACATAATCAAATAATGTAAAATTCAAATTAATTTTAATTTAATTTTGATTGTTCCAAGAAAATTATTTTTCTTCAAATTTTTCCTTTTTATTAATTCATAATATTAATATCTGAAAAATATATTTATACTTTTAAAAATAAATTAATTTCTCGTCAAAATATCAATTCGTACTTTTCTATAAAAAAGAAAAATGATTCAAATTTTCCTTAAATAAATAAATTTATTATTATACGTGTAATGATAATCTTTCGATGTAAATCGAAAGATTCATTTACAAAATTGTCAAATTTCAATCATGAGATTTATCATTTTACGATTAAATAATTAAATAATTTAATTAACAAGATAAAATATCTATAGTTTTCTTTTACAATGTATACACGCTAGGATTTATCAAACAAAAATTGAAGATACTGCGCTATTTTTATGTCAAAAAAACCATTAAAAATTTTTTTTATACGAACGTATAAAAATCGCATTTATTATTAACCCCTCGCCATATAATCGATAAACTCCAATGTAAAATTTTTCATTTTCTTTCAAATTTTTATATCTATTGCAAAAAAACATTCTAAAAACATTTGGCTTGCAGCTACAATTTGTACAGTAAATCAGAAACTGTACAAATAAATACATCGGGAATATTATCCGATTTTTATAAAATATTCGAAACGATAAAGAACCAGATAATCGTGAAGCGAAAAGCCACATTTCCGACTTTAGATTAGAAGAAATTAAATCACGATAATTATTATTGTCATCGCCATTATTATATTCCCATTTTCCGTTCGTACAATTCAAAAATCATTTCGTACGGGTGATCGTTCATCAAATTCCCCCTCCCTTCGTGTATTCTCATTTTCTATTCTTATTACCATCATCGTTGCTCGCAACGAAGAAAATATTTAAACTGAATACACGAAATAGAAAATAAACTTTATGAACCGCACGGAAATCCAAGTAGTTCTCGTAATTTCCTTCGAAAGTATGGTAATATTAAATCTTCTTTTTTAAAAACATTGGGATGGGGGGGCATCGTTTGTAGCAAGAGAAATTTCGCGGGCTCGCGTATTAAAAGGGGCTAGGGAATCGCGTGGAAGACCATCGCTTGAGTACTTTTAATGCCGTGGAGAACGCGGAAGGTTAACGACATTAATTTTTCCCTCCTCGTTCCTCTCTCTCCCTTCTCTCATCATATCTTTCTTCTTTTTCCCCTTCCACCCCCACCTCCTCCCCCTCCCTCCCTCCTCTCGCCCACGTTGCAGAGTTTTCCATTTGCATTAGAATACTATGGCGGTTTCATCTCGTTTCTGAAAAAGTCTGACCTTGAAGGGAGAAACAAAACGCGGGAACCGTTCTCCGGTTAAATTGGACCCATCGCGTGAAATTCATTACCGAATAATAAGATCTGCAGAAATATAATAAAATTTCACCTGTTGAACTTCGTATTTTCTTTTTCTTTCTCTCTCTCTCTCTCTCTCTCTCTCTGTTTCTTCCTCTTTCTTCTTCTTCTTTTTCAACATTACTTCTGGCTAGGAGGGGGAGGGCGGAGGAAAAAGGTCTTGGATTTTATTTCGAAACGGAATGGATTAATGAAAAAAATTTTGAAAGTTTCGAAAGTTTATTTTACGAATTAACGAAAAAGCACGGAACCGTTTTAACTTTTAACGAGAGATTAAATTAAATATTCATTCGAAGCGAATTTGACATTTAGCAATATTAACGACTTCAATTTTTCTCTTTTTTCTTTCCTTTTTTTTTTTTTTTGGAACGTTTTTTGACATTGAAAAATTTGATTGTATCGAAATGATGCATTAAATGAATTATTTTTATATGTAAGATGTTCATATAAATGATAAACAAAAATTAAGTTTACTATCAGATAGATAAATTTATCAAGTGTTTCGATTAAATAGATCATATATTTGTTAAAATTTTTCAATTTTTTTAATAACAATTCAATAACAATTAAATTTATAAAGTAGTATCATAAAATAATATTTTGTATGTACAGTTATAGTTATTTATATCTGTATGAAGATTAGTAAGAATAATAAAATTTCTTTTAGATACTTTTGAAAAAATGTAAACTTTAAATCCACCCAGTATATGTGATCTATTTATTTCGATGACATAAATTGATAATAAAAGATATCAATGACATATTAATAAATCGTAATATTGCTGATGTTATAATTTGAAAAATTTTTTATTTTTTTATTTATTTATTATATATCATTGTTATATATGTTTTAATAAAAATACGTTCGCTTAACAACATATTATCGAGTTCTAGCAATCCAAATGTTTTGATACAATGATTGCATGCCATTTGTATGCTGTTTGCACATTTATTGTTAATAAGATAACTACGAAAAATTGAATTAATAAAATTGTTAGAATTAATTTATAAAATCAACGCATAAATACTATTTAATAACATTTAATAACTAAAATTAATCTTTATTATTTTTCTAAACTTTATACGATGTTTTATATTTAAAATTATTTATTTCAGAATTAGTTATTTAAACTATGTATTATTTGTTTACTAGATATAATTATGGAATAAATTTATTATTGTTGACTAGATAAAATTTAATATTATTGTTTACTGCGATAAACTATGATAATTTCTTTCTAAATAGCTTTCACAAGAGCTTCTCAAACAACAAGATTTAAGAGCATTATTTTTATGAAATTATATTATTGCGTTTTTATCTATAAGTACGTAATTACTGATAATTACGATAATTTTCACATAAAATAAATTTTATTATGCTACAATACTTCCTATATATTTTATTAAGAATTAAAAAAAAAGAATAATTTGTAAATTCTTTTTTTTACAAATCTCAAATTATATCTTGTACAGAATAAAGAAGGATACTTTTGAGTATAAGATATATGATATATGATATATAATAATTTATATGTTAATTATAAATATTTTTATAAAATGTAATCTCATGTCATCTCATTATTGTTACACCACTGCTGCGCTGTTAAATGAAAGACAAAATATGTCAATATTACTCGATCTCCATATGTTTAAACTATAACATCTTACATTTTGAAAACTATTACTTTTTTTTTTCACAGAATTTCACTGTTACTTTTCAAACTTGTTAACAGAAACTAACAGCTGGACCATATTCTGGCAGTAGTCACTGTCAATTTATAGGAAGAAGGATAGACATAGCGCTATTTCGCTTCAATGACAAGACTCGACACACGTCTATAACCAATGATTCGAACGAACCCCCATTAACACGCCCTCGGTGCTAAGCTCTCTTAAATCCTGCAAGCACATAATAATAGCCTATAGAACAGGTACCACCATATGGTATAGCCCTTCACCCCATTGTCAACACCATGATCGTATTGTCGACGTACATGTGTACTCGAGGCTCAACAACCGGAAAATTCATCTATATCGAGATGACACGTTGCCCATTTCCGCCTCGAATCCCGTCTTTAACAGTACAGTACAGATTTTTTTCGTTCGTGATTAATATTAACTTGTTGCAATAATGTGGCCCAATTATTAATATGATTATTTATAGCTTTTCGTCGAAAACAATATTTATTTAAACTTTGACTCGACAAATTCGGTATATCGATGCTTGGAAATGATATAATTGAAAAAAAAAATTTCGAATTTGCTTTTGTATGTTTCTATTTTTATGATATATATAAAAATAGAATAAAAAATTAGAATGATTGATCAATATATGTTGTAATTCTATAATAGTTAATAATAAAAATTATAAATAAAAAAGAATTGAAATAAATTTTAAAAAGCCTTCTATGAAAATTCACATTTTTTTAAAATTAATGTCACAATTCATGTTATGTATCAATATATAAAATTTTTGATGTCATTAATTTTTGATGTAATTTCAAAAAATTTTCTGTTAATATTATTCAGTTGGCCAATAATATTTATTATTTTTATTTATGTTAAGCTATGATATTAATAACATTTATATTTATGAATTCTTGTATTTTAATGAATTTTTATTTTTTTAAATGCATATAAAAATTTAAAGTTCACGTTTGAACGCATTTTACAAAAAAAAAATAATGTCAAGATTTGTGAAGTTTATTATTCATTATTGAGAAAATGGAAGACAAATAAATTATAAATATTATGTTATTATTATCGTAGCGATGAAAATATTATCAATTATATGTTTGTAGTATAAAAAAATCAGATATAGTAAACTTGAAGGCTTGATAAATAATTTGTGCTAAATAACTAAGAATTATTGTAGAGATAGATACATAAAAATCTAAATAAAATATTAAAAATATTAAAAATAGATATTAAATTAGAATTGAAATTTAAAAAAGAAAAATTTCTTGATGAATTCAATATTATAAACGTGAAAATCGACAATAATTGAAATTTTTTTTATACAAAACAAATTAATTTTAAAAAAATGACAAATGATTATTTTGTAAGTATTAATCCTTTAAACTCAAAGATTTTTTCAAAATATATTTGTTTTTGAAATTAATATCAAAATAAGAGAAATAAATTCCATTATGTGGAAATCCAAATATTATTATTTCATAAATTAAAATTTCGATATATCTATGATAAGTTTTTATAAAGCTTTTCTATAAAAATGGGATTACTGGAATTTCTGATAATTGCAAAATTTGCAAAAAATATATATCTGGTAATATTACAAAAATAAGATTTATCGTTATTTATCAGTAGTTTTTATAAATATCTTTATAATAATTTTATAATAATCTTTATAAATAATATATATACTATTTATATATGTGTTTATTATATATATATTATTTATACTATATATATTTATTTATATATGTGTTTTTGAAATATTAAATATTGTTAGTTTTTTATGCCAGAAAATAGTTTATAAAAATAACAATATAATATTTATATATAAAATATCAGTAATACAAAATATAACAAAAAATATACAAAATGTCTAATTTGAAATTATCTTGATTTTTACCATCATTATTTACTGCAATAAATGTGTATAAGCTTTGTATTTTCGATGCGATATACAGAATTAAAAAAATGATCGAGAAAATTTTATTCTTTTTATGTATTAATATATCACTGCTTTACAGATAACCAAAAAAAAAAAAATGATAGGGAATCATAAAATCTGATTCATATGAAATTAATAGTTTCGCATTAAATTAGAATTTCGTTTGATATATGTATAGTTAGTACATAAAATCTTCGTACACTAGAATTCAATATAAAAGAACTTATCTAACGCATATCTAAATTGTGGAAATTCTAATTTTGATAAAGTTTATTTGTAGGTATGTAGAGCAATAAGATTATGGTTATATGATCTTTTTTATCGACGGAAAATTTTATTGAATTAAAACTAACCTTCAAAATTTTCAAGTTTTTTAATATTTTGAACACAATTTTGACTAGGAATATATTTTACAACAGAGTGATAGAGTTTAATTGAAAATCTCTACATTTTGTAAGTTTAAAAATTTCGTTCTTTCTCGCATCATTATAAAATTGTATTTAAAGAAATGAAAAAGACAATTTAAGTATTGATTCGTTCGAAATAATATTCCACTAAAAAAAAAGTTGCTCCAAATAATATAACCCATTATATTATCTACATAATTACGAAACTTTTATTCGAATCGTCAATTTAATACAAATTAATTAAACATACATAAAGATTTTTGTGACTGAATGTATATGAGTGGAACATGTTAAAATATAATATTAAGTTGTGCAATAAATTCGTTCGTTTCTTTGTAAGAATATTAAATATTGATATGTAACTTTATATAGAATTTACAATTAATAATCTATATCTTATGATTTTATTTTTAACCACATAAAATTGACCTTTTTTCGTATTAAATAAATCAGATAAATAATATATGTTTATTTCCCAGATACAATAATTAAATATAAAAATCAAATGGAACAAGATAATTGCAGCAAAACGAATGAAATTACTTTTTTCAGGATATCTTTCAGTTGCTTTCAATCAATTAGTTAAATATTTTAAGTATGTGTATTGTTTTAATGTATGTAGTGTTTTAAGTATTTTAAATATAGATATGATAAAACATTTCTTTGAAATTCGACAAACAATATAACAATATAACAAAATTTTTTCAATTGTTGAACATGTTTATTATACTAACCCAATAAAATATTTTGAATCTTTATCGATATCTTATCATTTTCACGGCGTTTCAGAACTGCTTAACATTCGATAACTTTTCATAGTTACGTCAACAATCGATGTAAAAAGCCATTAATCATATATAGTAATTAATGAAAGTATTTTCATATAAATAATTATATAATATCTTTTTATAGATGTTTTATTTTTTAAATTTATTTTAATTCATTATATCATTATTATATTAATTTAAACTAAATGGATGATTTTTTCAATTAAAAAAGATTATACAACTTTTTAGTCATTCTGGATTTCAATAAATGTAAGTACATCAATTTATATGACTTATCACAAAAAAGATATCTTAGATTTACCTCTAAAATAACTTACACGCATGTTCGATGAGATTAAACTGAAATATCGCTGTATCTAACATTGACTTAACAATCGAATGATAGATGGCAATGTTATTTTTGACTCATACTAAATTCCTATAATTAAAGAAAATATTAAATATTGCTTGAGTCGATGCATTGCAATATTTTCCAATATTGAACCGTCTCCAAATTACGTCAAAAAACACAAAATAAAGCAGGCTTGTAGCAAAGCCCTCTATACACGCTATGATGCATATATCGAAAGATGGATTTAAGTCAATATCTTACATAATGTTAAATATCGCAATACTATTTCCAATATTACGCGAACTATTGACTCGTACCCATCACTTAAATCAATATCTTCATTGCAGCGTGTTTCAGCACCCTTAGACCGCTTCAGAAATATATCAAATAACATAAAATGATGCAATCTAAATTTTTCATATACGTTAAAACACATATGCATATATCGATTCAATTTTAGTCAATTTTCAGCATTGTGTGAACTATTGATTCGAACCCATCACTTAAGCCAATAGCATTGCAACGTGTTTCAGCATCCATAGATTGTTTTACGATTGTATCAAATAACACAAGACGAGCAAGCCATCTATCTAAAAGCCGGTACACATCTTGAGACACGTTATGACGCATCGACCCAAGCAATGGGTCTAAGTCAATAATTCACACTGTATCACTACCAGCGTTGGGTGAGCTATTGACTCGAGCCCATCGTTCATATCGATGCGTCGCAACACGTTTCAGCATCTGTAGGCCGCTTTAGAATTATGTCAAATAACATAAAATGATACGAGCCGTTGAAACACGTATTATTATTATTATCGCTAAAATATCGCTACATCACTTTGAATAGTGAATCAACTCAAACCCATCGCTCAAATTAATATCTCTATTAGTAACATATTTTACTCATTTGAATGTACCTTTTTAAGATCGAATAAAATGACACGAATCTAAATATCCAAAGATCCTTGTACACATCGATTCGATGGGTTTAAGTTCACGCACAACTCTGAAGCATAACTATACGTTCTATTTAGCCAGCTAAAGACTCGATTGCAACTATATCTGAACAGAGTGATACGAAAATATGAATCGGTACGAAACTTATCACGAGAGGGAAGGATTACTTACCAACGGTGGAGGTAGCCCCAACACTGCTCCTTCCCGGCGTCGCGGCCGGTGTCGGCGGGCTAGCCTCGAGGCCTTGGTGCACCCCGTAAAGACTGAAATCTTGCTCGTTCGAACTCGTGCTGCTGCACTTTCTCTTCTCTTGGTTCAAGTGGAATGTCTCGTTCTCGACGAGGCCGACACCGAGCAAGCCGAGGTTCGGCCTTAACTCGTCCATCAGTTTGTTCTGGCCGCAGTTGGCGGCAGCCGCCGCGGAAAAGTTCAACTGCCTGCTGAAAATCGCCGGGAATATGTTGAACTGCTGATGATCGAGGCTGAGGGCGGTCGTCGGCAACGATGAACCGCCGCCACCACCGCCGCCGACGGAGGTGCCCCCGACGGAACCGACGCCGCCTGCACCGGGACCCCCGGTACCTCCAGACAAGTCGTTAGCCAGGGTGATGCCGGGTTGACCTTGTTGAGGTCTCTCGAACCGGATGATCCTCGCGTTCTGTCACCACCTACCAGGACATCATCCGATGTTCCTCTTCGGAGGAGGAACTGATCTTTCTTTTTTTGATTTATCCTTTTATCCTCGTTTCTGTTCGAGTTTCGATCTATATCCGAGGATTTCTGTGCTTTCAGCAGCGATCGATGGAAAGAGAAGCGATCTTCGAAATTTCAATTGGATCGGTTTCCAGTGATTTTTGATCAGATTTCAAATCCTTCCCGATTTTATCAGATCTCCATCAGAATTTTTTTGGTTTCTTTTAAGAAACAGAGAAAGAAATATTTTTCTGATTTTTCTAAATCTTGTGTATCAGATTTTGGATGTTTCCCTTCTTTATTTATTTTTTTTTTTTATTTTGTGAAAATGTAACTGTTTTCTTCGAATTAAATCAGCGAATCATATGTTCGATTCGATTCTATATATTCGAATTTATTCGAGGATACGTTGATTTCCTGGCGACTTCAACGAACGATTGGCAAATTTCGATCAATTGGATCTTGAATGTTATTCCTCGTAGATATAAAATGTAACTTTGAATTTTACAAACAATTTTATTATTTGTTTACACACATTCAGAATGTTCACTTCTTTAACACAATATCGACGACACTGTTTCAATTAACTTTGTTGTTCGAATCCTTTTCTTTCTTTCTTTTTTCTTTCTTTCTTTCCCCCTCTACGTTACTCTCGATTAAATCCTTGCTAATTATCGGCAGTTATTTCGCGGCCAACATTCACAGCCTCTTCTCATCCTCCCAAAAAAGTTGCAAAAATAATCGTAATCCTTGATTATCTTGGTGAATCGTCTAGAAATGCACTGCGATATAATTCGTCACGTTTTCGAACTCGTTCAATTAAGTCTTACTACTCGTCCCAATACTTGCGACAAATCGACGAGATCACTGTCCCCTTTTCCGGTTGGTAACTCGTAACGATCGCAGAGATGTCGCGACAGAGCTCTCAGATGGATGGATACGACAACTTATATTCTACTTTTCTCCTCGTGTACGACTTTCGACGATTTCCAAAATTTGATCCAAATTTGGGCGTAGACGATGATTCACCAGACAAATGTTCGACAAATCCCAACAATGTTCCCCGAACAGAATCCAGAACAACGAAGCGGCCGATCGAAGAGGGGGCGAAGAGGGAAGAAAACGAAAAAAGAAAGAAAAGACAGAAAGAGAGAGAGAGAAAGAAAACCGTTTCCTCCTCGACGACAACGAGAAGGAAGAAATGCACGTGGACGATGGTTCGTCGTCGGGAACAGGAAGAAGAGGGTAGAGAGAAACGCGTCTCGGTTAATCGCGAGCGGACGTTACCTCGCTACCGTGGCCTCGATTCGAAATTCAAATCTTATTATCCCGTGGATGCAATTAGGCGCGGGTTAGAGCTGGGGTGGAGGGGGTGGGGGAGGAGGAGGGGCGGGTGGTGTAAGTATATGACGCAGAGACACGGTACGTCCTTGAAAATTGAAATATCGAAATAATTGGCGAGAAATGGCGCGTGCCCCGATCGAGAAGCGCGCGGGGGGGTAGGAAAGATTGGTGGGTAGGATTGGCCGGAGGACGCGCGGATAATGCGGACCGGGCAACGCGGCGAGGCGAGCGAGACGAAGAAGACGACAAAGGGACTAGAGAGAAGACGGTGGCGAAGACGAGAAGGACGGGAAGGACGAGAGGACGAGGACGGAAGCCGGTCGAGGATGACTCGCGCGCCCTTCCTTCGGTAAACGTCGCCGGTGCTACGTAACGCGTTACGTGGAGGAAAAAGCCGAAACGATGGTAGAGTAGTCGGCCGTGTTAGAGGGGCGACCGCTCGCCGTGAGTTCTTGTGGGATTCTGTCCACGAAATGCAGTTATCCCGGTGACTCCGCGGGGGGAAACGCAGAGAACGTTTAGAAGGGGCTGCTGCCGCCCGTGGTAGGGGGGTTGTTGCCTGTAACCAGCGCTCCCTTCCGACCCCTTGCTTCGCTCGGGCGGCGAGGAGCACGAGGTTCCCCTCGCCTCGCCCTATTGGACGGAGGGATGGATGCGTTGCCCCGGACGACCGCCAATCGCCAACCGTCCCCTGCCACCCCCGCCTACCCCCACCCCTGCCCCAACATGGCGGACCCACCAATAAAAATTCCTCCGGAAAATAGCCTGCGAGCGATTTTCTTTTCCACCTTGCCATCTAGCTTTTCCAACCACTCACACAAACGTCCCGTCTCTGCCCCGATATGTTCCTCACCACCACCGGGCACCACCTCCATTTCCACCTCGGCCTCGCGTCCCTATCGTCATCCTTGCTCTCTCCCCGCCTCGTATATACTACTCGTCCACGTCCTCGTCCACGTCTTCTTCCTCGACACCCTCTTGTCGTTACACACGCACGCACACATTCTCCCTCTCTCTGTGCTTCTTTTCCTTCTTCGCTCCTCCATCCTTTCCTTTTTATTATCCCCGCGGCAGATAGCTTTTTTAATCCTTCCCCGTTTTCGGTATTTGATTGTAACGTACACCCCATACCTGACCTAACTGTTATGTATATATGTATTATGTGTATGTGTACGTGCGCCAGTCGAGAAACTGTTCGTTTCACGGCCGCGTGCATCGTTTGCCTACGAGTTGCTTTCGCCGCGAGCTTGTAACGAATAGAATACGCTCTTTTTTTCAGCGAATTTCTACTTGTCTTTGTGGAAAACTCGTCCCGCACGGCTTTTCGATGATTTGTAATTCCATGAACGAGTCTTTCTCTTTCTCTCTTGGAATCTATGAATCTTCTGCCTTTTGTCCTCTTTTTCTTTGTCCCCCACCACCCGATTCTTTGCTTCTTTGTCCACTTCGGAATAAGTTTTTCATCCTTTATTTCTCCGTTAACTCGTTGCGCCGTTTTAATCCGATGTTTTAATATCGTGTTTCATTAAATATCAAATTAGGTGGTGATGGTGGTGATGGTGTTTCAGATTTTTCATTTCGATTCAATATATCGAAATATTTTCCCCTCTTTATGAATATTACCTTTCTTTCTTGAATATTAAGCATTTTCTATTTTTCTTTTTCCTTTTATTTGAAATCAATCTTAATTCAAACAGATATAATAGCTGGATCAAGTTCCTGCACAGACGAAAGACTTAAAATAATTAAAAAACTGGTTTTACAAGATTTGGTAAAATTTGTGGATTTGTCGATTGTTCTTCGAAACCAATCATTAATTTATGAATTTTGACTGAACGTATGTTGAAGGAAAAGTAAATCTTTTTTATTATAAAAGTATTTTACGTTGAATTTTAATCATCGTGTTGTATACTTTGTTTTATCATAATTTCAAAATTGTTGAGATAATAATTTTAATAAATTAGTTTAGGTAATAAGAAAAAGAAAGAATAATTACTTACTTTTTTAATAACTTCTTAACTATTGATAAATGCAAATGGGTATAGCTAATAATTAATTTTCATATCACGAAAGTTTTATATTATAGCATACAAATGAAAATTTATTGGAACATGAAATTGTTACTTTTATAATTCTTATACTTATATCTATTATTGTGCTATAATATTTATGTTTACATTAAAAAAAGAACATTTCAATATGCTAAAATATATACAAATTTATAAACTTAATAAGATTAACAGTTTTGTTGTTTTAATAATTAAACAATTTTTTAGAACAATGGTTCTAGAAAAACTAAATTTGCAAATATATCGCATATTGATTGAAATAAAACAAGTTTTCTAATAAATTTACCTTCGTAAATCAAAAATATTCAACTTTTAGTAAAGTAAAATTTTTCTATTCTTCCAAAATTCACGAAAACGATCGCGAAAAAAGGAACGACAAGGCGATAAGACGGATGACCTAAATACGAGCAACACAAGTAATGAACTGATTCTTGGTATTGCGACGAGAACGATGACCAAGTTTTTTGCTCAACTTCGAGAAACTTTGAAGACGCTGAGGCTCTTGAAACTTTGCGTTTCTCCTTTATGGCGGCCCTTCCTCCTCGGTTGCATGCTTCTTCGAGCCCACCCTCGGGCAACGAAACCCTGTCGCCTCGTTTTCGAAGGCGAGGGTCGAACGAGGAGAGCGTCAAGTAGACGAATCGAAGGGTTCCTCTATGTGGATTCCTCCATGGAAGGAATCCACCAACGACGCGGGCACATCCGAGAACGTGGATCGTTTGATGGTGGGAGGAGAAAGATGCCGTTTTTGTTAATTTGAAATTGCGACAGATCGATCGAATTTATTTATTTTTTAATCAAGAATCAAGATAATTATTAAGAATTATAAAATGAGATATTGAGAATCACGGTGGCACGAGTTTTAATTTCACGTGGAAATTATTTTTAGATATTTTAGATATTTGTAGATCAATATTTGAGAAAAGAGAGAAATTTTTTCGTGTATTTTTATATTCTTTCCATTCTTTCTCTTATAGTATTATTTTTTCAGTATTGGATTGACTTCAATTCGTAAATATATTGAGATAACTTACATTAATTAGTTAAAATAACATGAAATTATAGTATAATTCAATTTTCTATTTTTTGGATTCGATTTATCATTGTTAATGTTTAGCTTTTAAATCTGAGTCATGAAACTGTCATTGAAACTGTATTTCGAAATATCTAAAGTTAGGGAGAATATTAGAATTAATAAGGAAAGAAATGATAATATAATAATATTTAAAAGAATTTTGAAAATGACAGAGAATAAGTTTCTTTCAAATAAATTATTTTGTATTTCAAGAAAAATTACACTTATTTACAATAAAATTTATATAAAATATAATGATGTAAAAAATGGTTTTTATTGTAAAATCAATCTCAATGTATCATATCTTTTTTAGAAGCACAAATT
This sequence comes from Apis cerana, assembly GCF_029169275.1. Lineage (NCBI taxonomy): Eukaryota > Metazoa > Arthropoda > Insecta > Hymenoptera > Apidae > Apis > Apis cerana. The sequence continues at coordinate 2,375,588 of NC_083864.1, read as the reverse complement.
GTACAAATTTTTTAATTGAATAACGAAACATAACACTGATATGGAATATAAGGCTAATTGTATCTATCTGTATAAACGTATCTTAAAATCTAATCTGAATTAAATTTTATTTTCATTGTTTACATTGTTATGAGAAGTATAATGTAACAGAATGTTTGGTTAATAGAATGTTCGAATATTAGAATAGTTGGATAATAGGTTCTATTATACTCTTTATTGAAAACATAAAAATGTATTCGTGTATTTTACTTTACTATTTGTATCATTACGTAGAATAAAGAGCATAAGTGGATCGATAAAAAATTGTCGATATTTTATAAATTGTTATAATTTCGTAAAAAATTTTAAAACGTGAAACTTCTATTTTCATTGTAGTAATTATTATTCTATTTTAACACTTGAACACTGAAATGTATTTTAATAGTTAAAGTAATTCTCGAAGAAATTCGAACAAAAAATCGAAAAAAAATCTTTTTTTTTCAAATTCTGAAATGATGGAAATTAGTAATATAAACACGAATAAACGCATCCATATTATGAACCCATACGATCTGTTTTTAATCAATACATTGTATACAATAATTTCATTATTCACGTATGTTGCACGTTTTCAATTTTTTAATAAAAACATCTCGAATTTGCGGATTTAATTACATATAAAAAAAATCAAATTTACTTTTGATTTATTTTAGATGAATCTGAGAATACAAATAAATCTATAAAGAAGTGTTAATCGATCTGTAACATTTAAGAGTTTCTCATTAAAATTTGGAAACGCAATATATATTGTAATTAAAATTATCTCATACAATGAGTTAATCAAAAACAGGTTGTATAGATCCAGAATACAATGAATTCATAGAAGCGTTCATTCGTATATTTATGCAAGCTTGATTATTATATAAGTGTTATAATAACGAAAAATCAATTTAATATAATTTCAACTATCTATTGTATAAACATAGATAGATATTTGTACAATGCCACATAAAAATCTTTCAATTGTTGTTCAATTTATTTATGAAAAAATACATAATTATTACATTTAACTAATTTAATTATTATTATTATTCAATAAATTTAAAAAAAATTAATAAATACACTTTGTATAACAAAATAATATAAAATTATTTATATAATATATTATCTATAATACATTGCAATTATATTTTCCATCTAATTAAATTATAAAATTCTAGAACTCTTGATTAAGATTGAAATCATTTCTTACGAGTATCTCGATAAATTTGTAGAATTTCAATTATTTTTTAAAAATAATAAATTAAAAAAAATCAAAAATACATCAATTAAAACTAATTGAGCACAAGATAATATCAATGGGCAATATTCAAATACTAATTTTAAATACTTAAAGGTGAAATGAAAAAAGTACAAATATATATTCCATTGTTCACAAGATACAATAAACTTTGCATTGTTATTATCTGTTTATCTTCACAATAGATACTCAAAATGATTATTACTTTGTTCCAATGTATTGTTATCAACGACTCATATATAATAGGATATTGCAATTTGTTACAAGCCTTGTTTAATTTTACGTATTTTAAGGGTATTTCAAAATATGTATATCTTCAAAATATAAGCAATCGGATTACATACAAAAATAAACTCGAAAAGAAAGAATAACATTTTCTCGTTTAAAGAACTTTCTTTTTTTTCAAGTATTTAAATCAAATTTGAAAAACTTTCAAATACAAGTGAAATAGATTAATTCTTGATTATATAGATACGAATGAATTATTGACAAGAAGTCAATTCTATGAAAATAAGTTGAAAATAAAATAGGATAAATTTTTTTTCATTTAAGAATTAAAATTTTCGAAAAATTGAATTTAAAAATTTGAACATAAGCGATAAAATTTTATTCCTCGTTTTATTTCCACACTAATTACCTATCAATAATTCATTTGCATCTAATTTCACTTGTATTTGAAAAATGTTCAAACTTAGTTTATTTGAAAACGAGACTTTAAATGGAAAACATATTATTCTATTTTTTCGATTATTATTTATTCTATTATTGTTATTTAATATTATTTATTTTCGATCTATCTATCATGTATCATTATTACACCAAATTATTCGAAGCTTATTATATTTTCAGAGACATCCCATATAATAAATTACATATAATTAATGTGAGATTTGAAGTATTCTTATAAATAAAAATTTAATGAATTTAACTTTTAATCTTCTCATTTATTTTTCATATTTTATATAATGTGTTCGTACGTTTAACAATTTAGAAACTCTATTATCCAAATATTCTATTAACCGAATATTCCATTATACGAATTATAAACTATCTTTCGCATAAAAATAAACACAAAAGAGGAAATTTTCGTTTCATGAAATTGGAAAAAATCAATAAATAGAACACTTTGCATAGAATACGATAACACTGACATCACACAGTGGCTTCAAATCGATAAAAGCTATAACGAGAAGGATATTGTTAACGATATTTTATATTCTAATATCGAAATAGTAAAGAGATATGTATTGAAAATGTATCTTCTCGCTTTGAAACAATTTGAGGCATTGGAAAAAGAGACTTCGATAGACTTCGAGTACAATTCTATTCAATTTTATATATTAAAAATTACTAACGGTTAAAAAATCCTAATTTTGTCATGAACAAACGTTTATTATTATTTTTCTTAAAATATAGAATAATTTATCTAAAAAAAGTTTGCGTTTTAAAAGTTCTCTTATTCGAACTTATTTTGTTAATTATTAAGTTTAGAAAATAAAAATTCTATTGTATAAAATTTTGTAAAAATTTTTTCTTTTATTCTATAATATTTTATCAGAGAGAATGGTATATCGATTCTAAAGGCTAAAAGAAAAACGAAAAAGTATACAAAATATTGATTGAAACTTATTTATTAAGTTATAAGCAATTTAAGTTTATCTTTTATCTCTAGATAAAATGAGACAGAAATAGGTTGAGAGCCGTCTTCATCTCACTGTCAACTCACAAGTTATTTTTTTAATTCTTATTTTAATTATATTATTGATTATGATTTTTCTATATAATTTTATTATAATATATTATTTATGATATTCAAATCATTTTTCTTCATTTTCAAATTTTCAAATTTAATCTATCGAAAGAAATACTATAATAAAATTAAATTGAAAAATACATATTAATAAAATTTACGAAATCAGTAAAAATAATAATTTTTAAATAGTTTGCGATGTTTTGATAAATTGATAATTAAATTCTGAACAGAAATATCATTATAGAAAGCAATTTCTGCTATTAAAAATCATAAATGATAGAAAAAAATTCTATTCGTTTCTTTTCCTATTCAACTAATATTTATTTACTTTATTATCTTTATCTTTAAATTTAAATTAATATATTTACTTCATTTATTTTATTTATACTTCATTATACTTCATTTATTACAATTTATTTTATTAATTTATTTATAATATTAAATTTATTTTAAGTTTATATAGTCGATTTTTTAATAAGAATAAATTAATTTTATTATTTAAATTAATATTAATAATTAATAAAAAAGAAACAAATTTAAAAAAGAATTAAATTTCTAATTGATTATTATTATTATTATTATTAATTTCTTAGTTTCTTTTGTTCTTATTTTTTTTGTTTATATTAATAAAAAAAACAACCTAGTGATGACCTCGATGACATATTAAAAAATTAAGGAGATCGAAGAATGATTTATCCAATTGTGTTTAACAATCCGCCAACAACATCGAATCAATTGTAACTCACAAATTAATTTTAATTTTCAAATGAATCATTCCAAACGTTTATTGTTTATTTAAAAAAATATCATAATTTCCTTCCTGCAAAGATATTTTTATTTCCACAAAGTCAGAAATAAGTCACTTAATCCAATATAAATATATAGTTCGAAAGCGATCCAACATCGATCTCTGATCCTCTGATTTAAACTTACAACATATCACAAATATTATTCAATCGTCACACAAACTTAATCACCTCAACTAACCATTTTAATTTTACATATACATATAACATTCTGAAAATGGACAAAATCGTTCGAACAGAGGAGATAAAAAATCATCGAAACGAATCTTTTCTTTGGTCATATGAGAATACGAAGAGGCAAGCGAGGAAGCGAACCAAGAATAATTATCAATCAGAATGAAAAAAAAAAACCTCAATGGGGGCAGATTCTCGGCCCCGAATTGGCCGACTTTTCCCTATTGTCGGCTAAAAATTGCAGCCTTGGAGAACGGGCGACACGCGCTAGATGGGCGTTCTGTTTTCAAAATGCGATTCAAAGAGATGAAATTGCTGGCCTTCAACCCGTGACATATACCTTGGTCTTTTGTGCGACGTTGACAAAACGCGCGCGTTTATTGACGTTCCACATTTCAGACGTGCGAGACGCGTGTGGGCGTGTGAGCTTTCCTGAAAATTTTCATCATCGGAATTGTAGGCGGTAAAACAAAGCGTGGAGGGGGGAGGGGAAGAGGAGGAAGTTGCGGCTAAAATATTCAATATAACTATGTAACCGAATTACGTTACGTTGATGCGATACACGGTTCGTGTGCATAACAGCTCTATTAAATAGAGTGAAACGTTATTGTGCCATGAATACGTGGAAATTTTTTCCCTTTCTTTCTTTCTTCTTAACGGGAGAGGAGCGTCTGGTGTTAACAAGCGAGCGATATTTGGAGAGATCAGAAGTCGATAGGATTCCGGATAAAATAAAATATTTTATCGGATGTGAATTTTAAAATAATACTTTTTTGTTCGAAGAATTATCGAAGAAATGTTTTTTGAAATATCGAATATCGCTGAGGATAAAATGAGATACGAAATAAAAATTATGGGGTAATTAAATTTGTAATTTCTTTCTTTTTTTTTTGCATATTTTATTAGAAACAATAGAATTATTTATTATTCAAATTAAGAGGATAATGGAGCACGGATTTTTCTTAAATTATTTTGTTTTGAGGAAAATACTTGCTTACTAAAATTGAAATAGTGTGAAAAATATAATAATACGAAAAATGTATCGCAAGAAATAAATTATTTCTTTTTTAAACGAACTGATATTATCTATGTTTTCACAAATTTCTTATTTTTTTACTTTTATATCTCTATTAGCTACAAGATTATGTATAACGATAGCAACTTATTAAACTATAGTTTAATTAATCATATAAATGTTATATCAATTCGTTAATTAAATATTTTTCATTTGATTAAATTTTTGCTTTTCAAATTGTCCTTAAATAATTTAAATTTATCGCAAATTAAATCGTAATTGGAACAGCATAAATTATTTGTTGTAACTTTTATATATATTTATCGATTGTGAATTATTCGACAATTATTCATTATTTCAGTTTTAAATAAAATTTGTCTATATTTAAACAGAATTTACAATTTTTATAAATTGATTCTACATTTATTATTATTTTATTATACAATCAAAAAAAATAGAAATATATATAAAGAGAGAAAAATATATATAAATTTGGATGTTAAGTAGTTTGAATATTATTTTTAACATTGAATTCCACGTGGATTTCTATGTAACGTTAAACCGCTGTTTGTGCATATAGTCGCCGTTTCACCGATTTAATTTACAAGGGGTAGACCGCTTAGATTAGATCGGATCTTACGGATTGGAAAGCCGACTTCACGGTCTACGTGTACCATATGCAGCTTGTACTTCATCAAGGGTGGCCAACTATACCCTATTTCATCGATAAGATGCAAAAGCGAAGATTAAATCTGATTATCTTTTCATGATAATTTTCTCTTTGAGGAAATCATCGTTCTCTGTAAAAGATATCGTGGTAAATACGAAGTATATAGTGTCCAATAATATTAATTTGAAAGAAAAAGAGACGTATGAGGATTGTAAATGAATTTTCATAGTTTGACAAAAATCTTTGTTATATTAATTTATGTAATTTTTATATTTAACGAGAATTTTTCTATCAGTTACTATTGTAAATAATGAGTGCAATAAATGATAATCTTTAATAACATAAAATAAAAACACAAAAAAATATACGAAATAAGAAAAAATGTTCTTATAATATCTATAGATATTGAATAATGTTTATATAATTTTATATATACAGGATTGTTTTCTTAAAAAATTTTTATTATAATTCCACAATTGAACAAAAGAATAATCTATAAATATACATAAATTGTATATAATAATAATGATATATATAAATAATTTAAGTAGAAATATTGTCAAATGCTGTCTATATTTTATATCTTATATCTATATTTATCATATTTGCTGGTTCATTTTATTAAAGTCAATTGAAAATCTTATATATAAATAAAAATAATAATAATAATAATTTCATAATTGAAATTGTTGAAAAAAATCAAATTTGAAGACTCATTTGCTTGCTTGCATATATTGTTACGTAGAATTTGCTAGCCTTATTATATTTATAATTTTAATAATTCATTAATTTATTAATTTATTAGTGAATAAAAAGAAAAAAATAAAAAATCTATTTCCAATCTCGAGTATTAATTTTCAAATAATTTGAATAATTGTTTAATTTAATTTAAAAAATCGAAGCATTTTTTTATAAATGATTTATTACAAAATTAATTTCATAATTTTCTTTAATTCATTTTTATGCTTTAAATTAGAAAAATAAAAGAAAAAATTTGCGCAATTTGAGAATATTCTCTTGATGTTGAAATATCTCATCAATCGTTGATAAAAATCGTACCTTCGAACCATAATCATTTTTTGTCCATATGGAGGGACCACCCACTCATTTCCCTGAATGATGAGTATCTACCTATCGTAAATACATTCATTTTAAAAGTTCACGTGGCTTGTTGCATCAGAAATGTGCGAATCGTTGCATTCGACTCGCTCGATTTTTAATCCCTTATAAAAATTAATAATTTCCATTATTTGTCTTAGAAATTTATTTTCATAGTAAAATCGAATTTTTTTTATACGTTCTATTTTCATAAATTATTATATTATATTAAATCTTAATTAATACAAAAATATCAGACAGATTAATTTTCTACAAAACTCATTAAATAAACTACACAAATTTGAATAGGAATGGTCAAAAATAATTAAAAAACAATTAAAAAATACTGTACCCTTTGATTATACACTTCGACAATAATATTTTCAATTTATTTCCAAAGTAATCGTTCTTTATTTTTCAATCACAAATCAGATTTTTCCACGATCATTCCGTCTGAAAATTTTTTATTAAAAAATTCGTAAAGAAGCGTAATATAATAATCGGGAAAAAATTCCATTGACTGATTAATAAAACTAATTATTCCTTACTTTTTCAATTGTTTTTCGCGATCATCATTTCTCAATGTCACAAATGTTTTGCATTAAAAAATTCGATATTTATTTTCGAAGAGAAGCGTAATAATCGGAAGAAATTCTATACTATTGGTGACAGGGCATCAGGTTTGTTCGCGGCTAGTGTGACAGATTTCGACCACGCCCTGTCGATATGGTGGTGTGCACCCCCTTTTCAGAATGCCCCTGCACCCTCGATCGGTGCATCGAAAATTCACTGGCTTTGATCTACGCGCAGTACATACCTCTTCTGGGATCGTACGTGTCGTCTCCGTTTAGATGAATGTCTGTCAAAGACGTTCAAACACCGGGCACAAACTTTCGCTTTCCGTTTCGTTTGACCGAACTGATTTGCATTTGAAGTGGCCCGTAACAGAAGTAGTGGAAACATCTCTAAATATATATATATATATTTATTGATTGTTGGGAATATCTTCTTCAGAAACAAAAATTAATAAACGAAAAAAAAAAATATTGATGTATTTATAAAATGTAATTTTAATTTTGTTTTATTTTTTTCTATTCTTTTTTTTTTCGTATTTATCAGTTTTCGAATTATATCAAGATATTTTACTTCATTTATTATGATAAAATAATGAATTAAATAAAATATTTGGTAATTAATAGATGCATTGTATGAAACATCGTATAGATTGTCAGGATAATTTACAAGCTAATAATTATTAATCATTTTTTAATTATAAATTGTATATATTTTTTCTACAATTTTTTAAAAAAAATCTATACTTCTATTATTTTTTATAAAATTTCTTCTATATATATATATATATATATATATAAATTTTCTAACTTTATTCTCAAAAAAAAAAATGTAAAATTTCAACATATCCTGAAAAATAAAAAAAAATGTTAAATGCATATTTTAATTAAGTAATAACCAAGTGAATTTCTTTGTGTAAGTAAATAATCGATTCAACGATTTTCTATAGTATACATAAGCGTTCTTTATTTATATGCAGATGAGTAATATAATGAACTGAAATTAAAACGATACTTTAAACGAACGCTTTTTCTTCTTCTTTTTTCTTTTTCTTTTTCAAAAGATGGGCGTGTTTTAGGTTCTATCTTCATAATTGGCCTATTCAAATTGTGAGCAATATTTTGACGCGGTTTTATCGGTAACACGTGCAGGGAACAAATTAGCAAGCACGTGCCGCTTAACTCTCTCTCTCTCTCTCTCTTTCTCTCTCTCTGACTTTTCGATAATAGTCAGACTTTTGTTCAATTTAAACGTTCCCTTATGTGTTAAAATGCCACACTTACTATTTCCAAAGGTATAATCAGTATATTATTGAGATATTTTGGTTCCTTTTGGTCAACATAAAATATCGTCCAATCAGAATATTGCGTCCTATATAAAAAAAAAAGGAACATAATAATTCTAAATTGTGCATTAGGTAAAGCTAGGTATAGATGTATTGGACATTGTCAAGTTCGTAGCAAATATTAGACAACAGATTGACTGATAGACAATTGAGTGATAATTTTTATTGTGTAAATAAATTTTTAATTTTTAATTTTTTCAACTTATAAGGCTTATAAGATTTGTTTTACTCGATGTTATTTAAAAATGTTATTGTTAAAAAAGTTTGAATTGAAAATTTTATAAGTCAATTTTTTGAAAATGCTTTCGAAAATTTCCATGTTGTAAATGTAAAGATAAATCTATTTCTTTTTTTCTTTTTTGCATTTTTTTGGTTTATTTGAATTTTTTTGCAAATGCACTTTTGACTTGTGTTAAAAATATCTAGACAAATTTGTCTTTTGACAAGATATATTTTAACTTTAAAATTATAAAGAAATTCATATACATATATTTATATATCTATGTACTACATCTGTATATACTATATTACATGTACATATACATTATATATAATATTACTTATATGTCAGACTATCATTACTATCATATCAATCTAACATTATACTATATTTACTATATTTACAAATATCTATCTAATTATGATAATTCTAAATTGAGTTTATTGAATAGATTGAATATTATATAAAGTTTGTAACAAATATTATTATTAAAAAGGAAGATGACTCAAGATTAAAAGTGAAGTTTATTTAAAAAAAAAAAAATAAACAAAAATAAGAAAAGTAAATTTTTTAAATATAATTATTAACTTATTCTACAGATAATTGTATGGTTGAATAATACTTTACAAAATTAATATGAAAAATTTAATAAATAATGAGAATTTTATTATTGTTTAAGAATTCCTATTTATATCTAATTGACCAGATAAAAGAAAAATTTCTCTAAATTGATAAGAAGTCCGTCTGAAGTTCATCGATATTGAATCTATCGGTGATTTAAACATTGATATCATCCGATCAATTGATATTCCCAACACGGTTACTAAAATCGTTCTAAGCACAATCTAGAATCATAATATAAAGTTCGACAAAAGAGAAACTCGATTAATCCAATAGAATACCCGTGTTCCTTGATATTTGCGCGATTCGTTATCGGCGAAAAATACAAAGGTTGGACCTGACGTGTGTTGAAGCAGAATCAAACAATCGTTCTTCGATTCTTTTCTTCCTCGTTCCATCCTGCCCTCCTCCTCCTCCTCCCCTCCTCCACTTCACCGTTCTAAAGTCATTTCAGCCGAAAAACACGGGGTGAAGAAAGAGAAATTCGATAAAGCGGAATCTAAAACGGAAAAACGAAGCGTATTTCGAAAAAGAAAGAAAGAGAGAGACAGAGGAAAAGAGGCGAAAAAGAAAAAAAAAAGAAAATCCTCGAAGAAGAAGAAAAAGAAAAAGAAGAATTTTCTTTCACAACGAAACGAAAAGGGGTCGCATCGCGGGGAGAGAAGACTCTCGATTCGATCTCTCGATCCTCGAACGAGTCCCTGTCCCTTAGTCTTCTTACTTCAACTTCAACCCTCCTTCCTCCTCCCCCTTTTTCCCCATCATCATTCTCCTCCGCCTTCGATTCGCCTCCCTTCCTCCTTCTCCTTCTCCTCCTCCTCCTCCTCCCTTCCTCTCCTTCCCCCGTTTTCTTTTCTTTTCTTCTCTTTTCTTTTTTCCTCGCTCGCGTGTTTTGCCAAGAGCCCTCATGGGCGGAAGCGTCACGTACAGCTCTGAAACAAAAACGTAGCGACGTCAAATGCGATTACGAGAGAGCTGCGAGAGCAGCTCCAGAACGCGGATGCTGTGCTGGAGGTTAGGCGGAGAACGCGGGGGAGGGGGAGGGGTGAGAAGGGCGGAGGGTGGAAAGGGTGGACCAGGAGAACGAGGGACGCCAGAACGATACTGGAAAGAGAGGAGTTTCACTCAGGGCTGAATCTATATATCTATATATATGGGCCAGGTACGGGAAGAATTATTTCCTTAACTTTTTATCACGGAAAATCGTTTCCAAATAGCTCGCCATCCCATTTTTTGGTGAACAGGTTGATAGGTTAAATTCGGAGGGAGTTGGGGAGGAGGGAAATGTGGGTGAATATGGGCGAGATGGATAGGATAAGTTATTTTCAATGAAAATGAAAATATAGTTAAATAATATTTATTGTTAATTTAAAGCATGAAACTTGAATTATTTTTTCGACTGTTTCAAATAATAAATTATATTTGAACATTGAATTCGAATTTTTTTTCATACACACTTGAAATTCGATATAAAATGTTATGTTAAAAAGACGAAAAACTTATCATAGATTAATTATATAAATATAAAAATATCAATTAGTAATGATTACAATTTGAAATGATTGAATTTTATTTTGTGTGTGTATAAAATGTGTGAATTTTTCAACAATTGAAATTGAAGTTTTATTGTTGCAATGAGATATTTCGATATTATTTTCGTGAAATTAGTGATTCCTTTTTTAAAAAAGAACAGTAAAAAGAATTTGAAAAAAATACATTGTTTAATTTTTTTCACGGTTGATAAGATTTTTATTTTTTATGGTTGATAAGATAAACGATAAGATTAGGTTGGATCATATATTTTTAATAATAAAAAATTACGAAACATAGCTGACTATTTCTAATATAATTTTCCAGAATTATGATTAGATCCGCAGTATATACTGCCTTGTAAATTTACCCAATATTTGAAACTATTTAATACGATTTTAAACTATTACTTTCCACATTGAATCGATAAAAGTTATACCATTATTGAATAATGTATAAAACATCTAATTACTTATTATTCTCATACAACAACGATAATAAGCTTTTTTTTTACGTACAATTTTTACTTATACGTTTAAAATAAAAAAAAGAGAATGATTTAACTTCGTTCGATCGCATTCGTCACGATTTTACAATGAAATATAATATTACGCCATATAAATCAATTTATATTTTATAAGGAAAGGAAGAGAGAGAGAGAGAGAAAGAGAGAGAGAGAGAGAGAGAGAGAGAGAGAGAGAGAGAGAGAATGCCAATTATTCAGATTGTGAATGTTTATGCAAATATGAAATTTTTATGAATATAAATAGGGAAATGAAACTTAAATATTAAATTGTTGTGAAATGACCGATTTCACAAATTCATAAAATTATTCAAAAAAATAAATGATTAAATGTAGCACATTCAAACAGAGTGAATACAACTTGAATATTATTTCAAACCAATAACTTTAAATTGGTAATGAAATACAAATTGTGCATTTTAATGAACTATACCTTCTTCAACCTCGATTGAAATTCGATATTTCTTATACATATTTAAAATTCATCATAATGTATATAAAAAATTGCTGTTAACATTGATAAAACTTTTTCAAAAGAAATTGCATTAAAGAAAAAAAAACAATTTTCCATTGATGTAAAAAATTACATTTGATAAATATAATTATAAACAATTAATTAAATTAATCAATTTAATCTTGCTAGACAAGATGTAATTTAATCAAATTTTGATTGATATTACTAGTAATAAAGCTGTAAAAGTAATCACACATTTATTTCAAAATGATATTTATCATTCAAATATATATTTGAAATATATACTTTCTTATATTTATTTATAAAATTTCGAAGATATAATATCAGATTATCTCAAAAAATTCTCTCAAAAATATTTCTCATTGATATCCATTTTTTCTTTAATTTTTCAAAAACGCATATATTTCCTAAGTTTATTATATAAATAAACTATAATATTATCAGTCGATTAGATTATAAATTATTCTTTTACAGTCACGCATCAAATGACTTGATGATTCATAAAAAATGCCTGAATCAAAATATTTCATTTTGAAAAAAATTTCTATTTCTATAGAAAGTAAATTCCCAACATAAATCTGCTTCTTTTCAAACATCCTATATCTACATCTATATCTTTACTTATCATATATTAAACATTACGTACAATTACACACATGTATTTTTAAACTTTTCTATAAATCATGTATAATCTATTTATACACGCTACTTAATTTTGTCCACGTGTCATTAAAAACCGCGTTTAAATTCTCTTCTCGCGCGAAAAACATACGATATCGTTGGAAACAGAGTTTGCCCGCTTTCCATCGAGTTACAGCAGTCAGGTGGGGCGATAGAGAGCGGCCGATATGCTGAAGAATCTCTGTAGTAGAGGGGGAAGAAGGGAGAGAGAGGAGGGGGAAGAGGATAGATGGGCCAGGGTTCCGAAACTACGGCATCCAGGTCTGGATTTGGTGGAGGGGTGAGGGCTCGATAGGGGCGAGGGAAGGTGGACGCTTATCAGGGGTGGAGAATTGTCGTGGAGGCGGGGGTGGTTGAGTTGACTCTGCGAGGGCTTGGAGCAATGGCTCGGCCCGAATGTGTGCCTCCGCGTGTCTGTGCCTTGGCTGCTGCGTGAGTATTACGTGCATGCGTGCGTGCGTACGTACGTGCGTGCGTGCATGCGTGCGTGCCTGCGTGAGCGAAAAATCGATTGGTTCGTTCGAAGCGGCGAGCCGTGGACAGCTATGATTCCCTAGGCTTGTAAATGGAATAGTCGTCGTAGAGACGAGACGAACATTCGAACCGATTTTCCGTGTTATTTGGTCGGAGAAATGTAATGGAAATATATTTGTACTGGGAAAAAGTTGAAAAACAAATTGAGTTTCTTTGCATTTTTTTTCTTCTTTTTTTTCTTTTTTTTTTTTTTTATCTTTTATTTCGACAAACAAATATTCGAAAGGAAAGTTTATCGTTGTTTATCGATGTTACATCTTCTTATGTTAGTTCGTCGATCTATTCGTCTCGGAGGATGAGAAATAAATATATAGGGTGTCTCGCTTGATTTTAATATCTTGATTATTTTAATATCTTGATTATTATATATAATAATAATTATTATTATTATTATTCATAGGAGAAAATGTTTCGGATAAAAATTGTGACGTGGGAAAAAAAGATATTGTTTATATGAATTCTTTCGTGATTTAATTTTGTTTTTTTTTTTTTTAATGGAATCACGATGCAGCTCGACATTTTTCGCAAAAAAGGCATTGATATATACTTAAAAATTATTCAGTAACAATTTATTTCAATTTGAATTTTGTGAAACTTATTGCACGAAGGATAAGGAAAGTATAAACAGACGAATGCCACTTTATGCGTTCCTTATCTTTTGTACGATAAATTTTACAAAATTCAAATTGAAATATCCATTAATTCACGTAAACTAGTTAGTTTTAAATTTATATAAATTGATACTTTTTTTATGAAGATTATTGAATTTCATCGATTAATGTATTACAAAAAAATATATATATATATATATATATATATATATATATATATATATATATATATATATTAATTTAAATAATTTCAAATTCAATCTAAATTTCTTTATTCAAAATTATTATTTTTTTTAGAAAAAAAATCCTATAAGAATTAACTTACTGCAAATTTATAAACAAAAATTTATAAAATTAATAATGAAAAAAATAATTTTAGCATTTTAAAAAATTGTTCGTTCATATTTAGATTTTAACTGTTTGAAAAAGGCAATTTTTGTTCGCTATTAAAAGTCATGAATATCAAACAAAAATTTCATTTCATTCTTATGTAAGTAAGAATAAAAAAAAGTTTTATAAGAATATAAAAATATTTTTTATGGAATTTTTACGAAAGTATTTATCAATATGAAAAGAAAAATTTATTGAAAAATTTATATTCAATGGATATAAAAAATAAAAGAATTAAAGATAAAATAATTGTTACTCTTTTTACCAATTTAATTCAATTAATATGAATATTTAAACTGGTACAACAAATGATTAAGATAATAAAATGATGAATAGTCGTAAATTGCAAATTTGTTTATATTAAAATAAATAAAATAAATGAAAGATATAATATTTTTTACGTCGTCTAAAATAATAAGAAAAAGCGTGTATTTATAATATAATATAACAACATAATATTTGATTGTAAGAAACGAAGGAAACTTAATTTATTATTATCCCTTATTTTAATTTCGCAAAAACTTGTTACTTTATTTTATCAATATAATTTTTGCAGTAATGAAAATTAATTAAAAAAGGATATTTGCAATTTTTATAACGAGTACGTAAAAATCGAAAATCTATTATTAAAAATCGATGAACAAAGAATAGATGCGAAAGCGAGTTATTTTTAAGACACCCGTTAGAATTAATGTTTCAACGTTGGCGACGGGGTGATAGTCGCCAAGCCTCCATTAAAAAGTTGTTAAACGCAGCCTGACGGCGCCCCGCGGCAAATTGGAACCCCATCATAAGTCTTCCTTGTATATAATATACATGGCTGTTAGAGCAAGCCATCTACAAGATAGCGATATCAAAGTAATTAAGTATTCGATGAAGATATTTTGATCGAAACTTATGGATGAAACTGATATCAATCAACGTTTGCTTGTGTATACGCGCATATAAAACAGTTTGATTTTTACTGTGATATTTAAAATGACAAAATGGCTTTTATATTTTGATAAAGTTATTTTTATAAAAGTATTTAATTTGTAATAAATAAAATTAATAATTGGTGATTATTTGTAGTAAAATAAATATTGTTTCTTAAAATATTTATAATAGATATATTTTTTGATATATATATTGAATAATAATTATGAAATATAAGATCTTATACAATTTTCAATTAATAATTACATCATTACATTATTATATATATACGAGAAATAAAATTATTATTTCGTAAAAACTGTAAGAAATAAAATCTAATAAGTAACAAAGCAATAGATAAAGAAAGCAAATATATTACTTTGCATTTTTTTTTCCTTCATATGATTTTACAAATTCAAATTAAAATATATATTTTATTATATATTTTATTATATAACAATAATTTTTTACTATAAATGACTTAATAGTTTTTAGAGAATAATAATCTTTAAAGAGAGATTAATTTATTAAAAAATATTATAATTCTGTTTAAAAAAATAAATTTGATCTTCGCATGTTCTCTGTGTAAATGTTATAATATTTCATTATATTTTTCTTTAAATTTTTATATGAAATATTTTTTTTATGTCGTATAAAACAAATAATTTAAAAATTATTTTAATCATGTTTCACGAAATTCACCTTATATATTAATGGTTCAATAAATTACAAATTATAAATTTATAATCAATCACAAAATTCTTCTCTACATCTTATTCAACTAATTAAATCTATTTTATATAAAACATTGTATATATATAGAAAATAATAAATTATGTACAAAATCTGAAAGAAATGATCAGAATTTAACAGTTGATTTCAAAAATCAAAGAAATTTTTCGTCGAAAAATTTTTTCAGATTTTTCGAAATATTTAAATTTTCTAATAAGTGTACAAAGTAATAGTATACAAAGATTTTTATGATACTATACCTCTTAAATTTTATCTCGTAAAATCTCGTGAAACTTCATTTGTTTTATTACCAAACTTATAATTATATAACTTACGTAAAGTTAGGTTAGGTTACGTCTTAGGTCACGAAAACTTTTGTGACTGACCGTATCTCTTAAATTTAAAATTGTAAAATTATAAAATTCACTTGTGAAACTTCATTTGTTTTATTACCGAACGTATTATTATATAGGTTAGGTTAGGTTACGACACAATTTGCGATTTAGAAAATTTCATTAATAATATCAATCTATAATTCAGCGGAATAAAATAAGTAAAAAAGTCTTTCCTTCTTTTCTTTTTTTTCTTTTTTTTTTTTTTTTTTTTAACAATTTAAAGTTTAAGGGACACGATAAATTTGTTTGACATTTTCCTTCCATATCTCTCGGCCTTCTCTACGACTACTTTTTTGAGAAAAAGCTCTCGAACAAATTCAACGTTTTCTACGTAACGCTGACTAGAAACTCTTGGCCGAAGCAACGAGAGGTTCAAAATAAGAGAAAAGCGCGCCGTAAAAAGCATCGGAGTGGTAGGGGTTCCAGAGAGAGGATGGTTTAAAAGTACGTGGAATGGAAAAGGTGTGTAAAGGACGTACACGAGTACTGGTGTAAAATATGAAGCTACGTAGATAAGAGCGTATCGAAATCGGTTTGTTGCTTTAATGAAAGAAGAAAAAAGAGAAAAGAATCGATCGATTCTCTCCTATTATACAAATTTCGAATACTAACGAAAAGATACACTTAACAGTAATCGAAGATTACAGATGCAACGTAAGATTATATAGTGTGGTTTAGAAATATGGTGTCGTAAAAAAAGAAAAAGTATGTTTTATATATTGATATTTTTTATTTTTTATTTAGAAACATTATTTATTTATAAATATTGTTTATATTTTTTTTGACATGTTTATATTTTTAATATTATTAAATAATCTATCTGTTTCGAAAAAGTTGTTTTATAAAATTTGAAATTTCTGTTGCTTTGAAAATATTTTATAATGACATTTCTAATTTATATTTAAAATAATATTTTACTAGAGAAAATATTCATTGCCTCAAATCTCACTTTTAGAACTGTTTAATATATTCATATTCTAAGTACTGGCAATGATAAATTATATTTTGACATTTTATATGTTTTAATAGAATTTTCCTATTATTATGTAGATGATTTTAAACTGAATTTTAGAATTCGATTTTCCTACAAATTAGAATGACGTCAATAATTTCAAATCAATGTTTAAATCTATATGAATATTATTTACTTTTATAAACGTAATCGTAAATTGTAAAAGAAATTTATTAAAGTTTATTCTTTAATAAATATTTAATATATTTTAAAATTAAAATTTGAATTATTTGTCGTAATATTTTATTAATCATCTTATTGATAAAAGTAAAAGTAATATCATGATATCCAAACTTATTTTAATGATTTTTTTAAAAAATAGAAAAACATATTTTTCAAGATTTCAAGATTTTTTCAAATAGAACTATTTATATTTTTATCTTTGAGATTATAATTAAGATTATAACTAATTCAATAATTTAAAAGTTATTTGAATTTAAATTTTATAAGATTTGATATATGATATTCGGCATTGATAATTTGCAATAT
This sequence comes from Apis cerana, assembly GCF_029169275.1. Classification (NCBI taxonomy): domain Eukaryota; kingdom Metazoa; phylum Arthropoda; class Insecta; order Hymenoptera; family Apidae; genus Apis; species Apis cerana. Next base: position 2,357,747 of record NC_083864.1, on the reverse strand, counting down.
TTGCAACAATTCATAAATTTCAAATTTGCTTTTATTCAACATTATATTTCTATTTTTATCATGTAAAATCAAAAACCACAATAATTAAGTAATAATTATATATAATAATTAACAAGGATGATTAATAATTAATAAGGATGTATTTAATATTTTAAAAAATTTTTAAGTCTTTCTTGTAAAGTCTTTATATTTTTTTAATTATGTTGCTATTAATCAATATTAAGCAATCAATATTAAGCAATGATATGTAAAACAAAGAAAGCATAAATAAAAGAATATCGATTTTGTATCTTGTTCTTTCATACAATAAATTTTACAATAATAAAATTTTAAAATAATATTAAGTAATTTAATTTTACAATAAGTAAAGTAGCAAAAATTTAAATTTATAATAAAATTATAATAAATAATATAATAAAATAATAAAATTTAAAATATTTCTTTAAAATGACTTTTAAAATGACTTTAAATGACTTTTTGAAATAAGTGACTTAATAATTTTTTATGTTATACATACATACTTTTGTATAATATAAAAAAAATAATATATTTATATAAAAAATAACTAACTTCATCGATTCATGCATTTAAAAAAATATAATTGTATTTAGAATAAAATAAAATCAATTTCTGAATGTCTTTTATGATTTGAGATTTAAATTCGTTGATATTCGAGAACAAATAAGCATTTAGTAAAGAAAAAAGATAATCTGTTTAGAAAAAAATAAAATTTTTATATGCGATTTAGAGATTTCTGTGTAATATTTTACGGCAGTATAACGAAAATGAAGAGAGACAAGAATTCGAATATGTTGTATATCGATGAAGTTGAATTACATCAAATGAAATACAAAACAGGAACTAGGGAATCAATGATTTATTCAAAGTAAAATTGAATAAATTGTATAATATAACATGAATCTCGGAATCAAGATTTAATTATAATAATATTAATTATATAATATATTGTCGTTATTATTTTAACTATCAGTTAGAATAATTACAATAAAGATTACTAAATTTATGATAAAATAATTTTTGTTTTCCTACAAAATTTATTTTCCTACAATGGTATAAAAACAGTTCAAATTTTTTTTTTATGTTAAATAAGTTAAGTATTAAATAAGTTAGATAAGGCTTGTTTAATATCTAAAAAATTAGGAGACTTGTTAAATAATGATATTTGCATAAAATTAATAATTTTAATATTTCTTTAAATTTTTCAGTAAGTATTCAATTTTAACAAGTTGAAATCACAATTAAAAGTATAATCAAAACTTTAAAGAAAATCATTTAATCTATTCATTTCAATTTTATAGTTTCAAATTTATAATTTTATATTTATGAATTTTATAAATATTCCGAGAATATAAAATATGATATAAAATTTTAGATTCGATATTTGTAGTGCTAATTTGAAGATAAAGATAATTTTAAATATTCCAAAAACATTACTCACATTAATAAATGACGAGAAAATATCGATTAACTTACAGAATTATAATTGATTATAAATTGGTTATATTTAATTTTTAAAAGACAAGACAACTGATTATTGTTATTAATCAAGAATAAATTTTATAGAGATTAAGACTGAAAATCAATATTTGTTTAATGTTATAATCCCTATTATTATATTTTTATATTTGATTAAATTACAAGAGATTTAATAAGAAAAAACAATCTTTTTTTTTTTATTTTGTAAAGTGAATACAATTTGAAATAATCAAAATTACTTGCACTTTAACGAAATTCTTATTTTTCGTTATTTTTTAATTAAACTTTCAAATACTTTGTACTTTTTAATTTCATATAATTTCATACTTGTTTCCAATTTTTGCAATAATTTTTTCTTAAACAAAATGCTATTCCAAACGCTGCATTTGCTTTAAAAGCCATAAAAATTTTGATTTTAGGATTAACGTTTTTCAATAATAGTAACACAAACACAAAATTATTTCTTTCTCCGCTCTTTTTAATCCACGATCTACTCATGCGAAAACGAATTTTTCAATATGTATGTCGAACCTTTACTTCTCGTGAAACTTTGCCAAGCCACAAGAAGATTAACACGCTTTAACCCCACAGTTACTTATCCCTCGACTAGGTGATTATAAACGTCGTTCGTGTTAACTTTGCCGGAGATTGGTGGTTATCCTTCGAAAGATTATTTTGAGACCCGGCGGTTTTCGCCGAGCACAACGAAAGGTTAAGGGGGAGATGAAAAAAGAAAAAAAAGGGAAGGGTGCAGAGGAGCCGCGACAAGTCGAAAAACCGCGATGCGGCATTACCAATTCTTTTCGCCTGGCACGCATCCCTCTTTTCACGCACGCACGTGGGGGGGTCAGCTTTCAGGATAACGCGGTTAAGAAAATATTTTCTAAATAATTTTGCACTTACCTCGATGCGACGAAGAAGTGGCTCGTGAATCGGGGAGAAAAAAGAAAAGAAAAAAAAGAGGAGGGTGAACGTTTATGGAATACTTTGCCCCATCTCCATCGATCTCTTACGTGAATTTAATGACGAGGAAAATTGAGAGTGTGAACGTACCATGTGGAAATAAACAGTATGTTTGTAAATGAAATTTATATTTCGATTTATTACGTACAAAATGGACGGCAAATTCGTAAATTATTAAAAAATAAATGATTAAATGTACTATCGAATGATATTCATTATGTTTAAAGCTGGATGGATACAGTTTGAATATTATAATGTCAGAAATATATAAGATTATTTTATATAAAAGTTATTGCTTATGTTCTTTATTCCTTGTTGTTGTTCTAATTTTTTTTCTTTTTTTGGAAATGAAAAAGTTTCTTGTGATTATAATTAAATCATAATTAAATTAATTAAAAATAAGTAAAAAAGTTAGTGATAATTAAATTTATAAAAATATAAATATAATAAAGATTTTTTTAAATTTTTTTAAAAAAAATTTTTTAAAATTAATATAATAATAATGTTAAAATGTTTGATAATATTAAGAATATTGTAAAATATAAAGATTTGAATTTTTATGAAAAAAGATTTTTTATTTTTAATTTGGTAATATTTAACATATGAAATAAAAAAGATTTAATGTAATATACGTATATATTAGAGGTAGTTAAAACTTTTTAAAAAGTTTCGACTTTTCAAACCTTGAAATTTCCCATTAAATTATGATTCTTAATTTAAGACAAAAAATAATTTAAAATATATAAATTATAATATAAATATACATAAATAATTTATAAAAGTGACGAATTTATTTTTATTTAAATATAATAATTACGTTTAAACTTTCTAAAGACTTTCTTTTTAATTAGCCATCATGATTTTGCCATCAAGTTAATTTAGTTATAAATCAATCCATAAATTTATTTAAAAAATAAAAAATTAAATATTTAATTTTTTACAAGCTAAAAAAATTAGGATCTTAATTATTAAGTAATTACAAATCTAAATCTTAAGTTTAAAGAATTTCAATAAATTTCATAATGTTTTAATCTATGATTTTAATCTTCATGGCTTTGATTCTTTGATTCTTCTAAGATTTGGGAATAATCATTAATCGTAAAAAATTACGAACACATTTAAACAAATAAACGTCAAATTCAATAATAATATAAGAGAAAATTTTTAAAAAATAATTCTAATTTATACAGTCATTCCGTGTATAAATTAAAAATACGTAAAAAATAATAAAACTTCATAATTTTAGAAGATTCGATAATTTGTTTTTCAATATTGAATAATGAATATCTAATGAAAAATATAATAATCATAATGATTTATATCAATTAAATTATAAATTATTCGAAAGAATATTGAAATTTATTACATGAAATAATATTTCGATTCCATTCTATATTAATTAATTTTTATTTAATAATAAATAATAAATAATAAATAACACAATCAATATTGCCTCGTAATAATTAGATAAAAAAAATCATTGAAAAAAATTAAATTATTAAATCAGATAACCATTTTTCAAACAGATTTTATAAATTTTGTAAAATAACATAGTATAATTAATTACATGATTCATTTTGTTAATAAATATATGTGTGTGTATGTATGTGTATCTTTCTCTTTAACAGCATACTATTCTTGAATGATTTTCAGCATAATGTTATTACGAAATTGTAAAATCTACATCAATGTGCACGGTTTTATCGAATTAAGTACATTCAGAGGGGATTGATTTTGAATGAAACAATGCACTTTATTTCATCTTTTATTGCGACATGTCCGCATTTATAGTATCTACTCCAATCCTATAAAATTTACTATTACAATAGAAATGCGATCTATATTTATTCGTTCGAGAAATTTATCGACGAATATTTGGATCAATTTTGTTACATTACGATTATTTTATTATATTCATTCGATTTATTTCAAAAGTATAAGAATAAAAACAAGAATAAATAATAAATGATTTTCATACAGAGGATATAAACGATACATTGTGTTTAGCTATTGATTATATAACACATTATATTCCATATTTATTTAAACAATAGATATGCAATGAATTGTTTGATATTGAAATAATGAAATATATTATATAAAACATCAATAACAATCAAATAAATCAAATAGAATATAATATATTTATTATCCATGATAAGAATTATATTATGTGAAAAAAAATAATTTTAAAAAATATGCTATTAATTTATATACGTTATTTTGAGATATCATTAAACTTTTTTTAGCTACTTTCTCATAAATATATACAGATAATATATGTTAAATAAAGTATTATAATAGTATAGTAATATTAATTGATAAAAATAATTTTTAATTATTTTTAATTAATCTAATCTAACTGTAGCAGGGAGATTTCTTCGATTTCGAATTTTAATTAATAACTTTCTATTACAGCATAAAGCAAAGCAATTTTAATAATATTTCGATAATGTCAAATAATTATATAAAAATTTTATGTATAAAAAATTTTTACCGTAAATATAATGATTTTTAAATTATCGTATTTCAAAATCAAAGTATTACTTTAAATTTCTTTTTACTCCATTACTCTCTTAAGAATATTATTACATTAAAACTTTTTTGTTATTAATTTACACGAGATATTACGTTCATATGCAACTAATTTTCCCTTTATATAGACATATATCAACAAAGTATCAGTCCAGTTCAAAATTACTTTTATTTTATCCCCTTCCACTTCTTTTTTAAAAATTTTCAAAAAAACAATTTCTTTAAATTATTAAATTTCATTAGAAATAGATTCATAGAATTTTTGTTCCTCTTTCACTGTTCATTTTTCATTCGAAATTTCTTTCTTTTCTTTTTTTTTTTAATTTCTACCGATTCGCCAAAACCAACGCTATTGCAAAAGAAGAGAGAAAGAGAGAGAAAGAGGAAGAAGAGACCGAATGGGAAAAAGAGAATGGAAAAAGATGAAGAGAGAGAGAGAGAGAGACAAAGAGAGAAAAGTAAGCTGTTCAACCGTGTATTTTCGATAATTATTCGACAGTCGATTTGCGTGCGGATGCAGCGCAGGATGATACGCGGAATGGAGGGTGGTTGCAGAGGGTGAGGCCGGTATAGAGGGAGGGGAGGAGGATTTCGAGAGTCGCGTTCAACCATCCGGAAGCTATGAATATATTATTTGACGGGCAGTTTCGGTAGTCTCCGATCGGATGGAGCATCGATCATGGCTGGCGCATCCCTTTGGGCCATTTTCATGCGTCAGAATGCGACACACCTCAATCGAGCGGCTGGCCCGAAATGGGGAAAAAAAAAAAAAGGAAGGAGGAAAAAAAAGAGAGAGAAGAGAAAAAGTGGCTTTAACCGGCGAAATACTTGTATGAAAAACGCGTGACCTGATTTCTGGCAGCCGGAAAAAAACACCGCGGAGTCCGCAGGATTTGCTTGTTACCGGTCGAGCAAAGTTTCAACGCGTGGGTCAACAGGTAGGGCCAATGCACCAACCAAGCTTTTGCGACCGGGTAAACAATTTCATCAAAATGAAATTCTATCATTCGAGGAATACTTAAAGGGAATTAGCCATTCGAGTATTATAGGAAATTATATCGCTGTTATTATTTTTTTTTATCTAAGCTTTTATTGCAGATAAATTAATTCAATTATATAAAATAAACTCGTAATAATAAATTTACGTGTGAAATTTTACGAATGATTTTATTACAAATATTTTGTAGTGATAAATTGTAGTTTGAAAATTTTATTAAAATTTTAATCAAAATTGTAATGTTAAAGTATAATTGTACAGAAAGAAAATAATTGAATTAATAAACTTGATAGGTAAGCTAAAGTTATGTAGTATGAATTTTATGAAACGAAAAGAAACTTTCATATATATTATACTTGATAAATAATTTTTAAAAACCAGTAATATGAAATTATTTAAAAGAATTCTAGTTTTTAAATTCTAAAATGCTGTGATATAAATGTAAAATATAAAAGAATGTTAGATAAATTTGATATGTGATAAATGCTAATTGGAAAAAAATATTTGTCTACAAGAAATTTTAGAAAAATATATACTCATTCATTGTTTATAAAAGATTGTCATAAGTTTATAAAAGATAAATTTTATTTTCTTAATTATTTATATTACTAATTATTTTATGACATTTCCACTTTTATATATTGTGACAATTATTAATTTATCATACTCTACTGATGGAATTTCCTTCCAAGATAATGTAATTGTTTCTCATTATTATACAGCTTATTTTCATTTTGCAATTTTTTGTTTTTTCAAATTAATTTCTTTCCATAAAATTGTCCATTAACTTTTTATACTAATGTGTACTTGTTAATTTAGGTTGGATTAATTAATTAATTATTTTATTGTATTAATTATTTTATAAGTAATTCTATTGCATTCTGTTACAATTGCAATTTATCATGTTGGAATTTTTACAATTTTTGAAATTTTCAAATCAATTTTCTAAATTAGAAATCAAAAAATATTATAATATGTGAATGTATATTTTTGAATTCATATTTTGATATAAAATTCACATTTTAGTTGAAAAATGCACCCTACGCATTTAGCTGAAAAATGCAAATCTATATCATACATATAAAATTGTGGATATTTTTATTTATTTATTATTTATACAAAATCATCGCATCCAATATGTAAGTTATAATTTACAATATTGATTTTACTAAATAAAATCTATTTTAAATAGAGATGTATCGAATAAAAATTTGATATTTTCAAAAATATGTAAATTAATGTAGTAGCATGTGTTCTATCTATCTGCTTATATGTTCTATAAATTCTGAAACATCATTTAAAATTTAATATTTTTAATGAAAGTATAATCGTATCCATATGAATAACTATTGCTTCGAATATGTCTTATATCCCTTTATAAGTTTCCTTTGAATAATTCTGAAACTTAAACAATATTGAAACTGTATGAAAACAAATTTATTAAAAAAATGTAATTTACTATTATTATCTTCCTGATATTATATAATTTCTTTAAAAAAATCTTTGCATATCTTTAAAAGTAATAAAGATATTCAAAATGATCAAAGTTATTGATAAATATTAGTTAATATCTTGTGTAGAATGAATGTATAATGAATGAATTGAAAATTAATATGGATCTATAATTAAAACATTATTTGTTAACTAAACATTATTTTTATTAATTAAATTACTTTTATGTGACCAAATATAATTATGATTATATAAATATAAATATAATTATGAATTATGAAAGTTTTAATTTCATAATTTTATAATTTTATTTACACGAGATAATACAAATCGATACATCTCCATTTTTAAAACAAATTCACGTTTCAAATTTGTTACACAATTATCAAAAACAAAAATGTTATTATTTATTAAAATCACGGATAACAAATAATTTAAATTACAATACACGTAAATTTAAATAAAGAGTTAATGCGTAACAAAAGGTGAATGGAAAAAATGGAAATTCACTGAAAGTTGAAGAACAACTTGGTATTTACGTAGTCAATGAGGTAGATACCTTCTGAACGACTTTTTAAATCTTTAATTAACTTCGTCCTCTGACATTTAATTAAGCTTTAAATGGTATTACGTTCAAACTAGCAAGCACGTTCCAAGCGGCTTTCAAATCATCCGCGGAAGTAATCTGAAAAGTTATGGAGAAACATGGAAACTTAATCCTTAAGTTCGTGTCAAATGTTTTTATATGTGCAAATGAAAAATTTTAAAAAGCAACATAACCTAAAAATATTATATCAAAGAAGTTTAAAATTATCTTTACATTTTGTTTTTGAAATGCATAAACTTAAACTTTATTGAATAATTAATTCAATTTAACATATCGAATGAAATGTTATTTAAATATTATATAAACATTTGAATATAAAAAAATTACGATAGATTTTAAGATTTTTTCTTTGTTAATTATTTTTTAACATAATCTATAAATATTATGAGAAAACTTGAAATTATTTTTATGTCTTGTTTTTGAAATAAATAAGCTTCGTTAAGCAATTAATTCAGTTAATGAGATGAGTTAATGTTAAACAGAATATTATATTAAAGAATATTATTTTATATAAATATTTATATATGATGGTACTTTTCTTTGATTATTTTAAGATTCTTTTTCTTTGTTAATTATTTTTAAACATAATTAAAAACGTAATTTATATCAGTTATGTTTTTTTTATTTTATTTTTTATTTTCATTTTCTTGAGATTTCTTTCTTTGTAGATTATTCTTAAATATAATTGCATAATTTTAATTATGTTTTATCTTGTTTCATTGCTATTATTTTATTTTTGTTTTATTAGTAAACTATTATATTTATTCAATGATTGAAATGATGATTGAAAAGTATCAATATAACAGATAAAAATTATTTATTTTACAAATGTTATATATTTATTAGTAATATAATTATTAAGTTCAATTATAATATTTATTATAGAGAAAAGTATATTATTTTAAAATAACATAAAAATAATTATGCAGGATAATAAAATAAGATTTTAATAATGACAAATATAATCAAAAATAAATTAACGATAGCAAAATTTATTGGAAAATTATTAGTCACGATACTAATGTATGCTGATATAGATTCAATACTTGTTTATTATACAAGTATTTTCAGTATATTTGTATAATATTTCCATACAAATACACTTCATTGACATTTGAATAATGACATATTTGTTTATTGACATTTACATCATATTTTATATGAAAATATTGATTACCAATTTTTTAATTGCATTTATTAAATATTCTTCTGATTGAAAAAAATTAATCGTTAAAAATTGTAATTAAAAATATTATCAGTTGTTATTTTTTTTATCGAAATTCAATTACAATTTTGTTTGATACACATGAATGCTTATCATGTTAATTAAATATCATTATCGATTAAATCGATTAAATGTTGGTGTTAGATCTGAGATTATATTCAAATATCAATTTCATATCCAAGAGAATTTTAATAGTAATTGATGATCAAATATTTACTTTAGTTATATTATTTCCTATCTATATATCATATCTATAGGATAAATAAAAAATTTAATTGTTTATCATTATTGCATCAAATCTCATTTATTAGATTATACTATTAAATATTTTAAAAATTTTTGTGATTAAAAAAAATTATTAAAGAATATATAATCAATTTGTAATAATAAAATAATAATAAAATAAATGAAGTAAGAAGGATTTTTCTATATTTTTTCTATCTTTATTTAAATATTTCAAATTTTTTTAAAAATTCTCAATTAGACAGATAAAATATATATTTATCATATAATTTATAATTATATTATATTATAATTATCATTTTGCCATAAAGAAAATTTAATGAAAATGATATAAATTATTGAAATAAAAAAAAGATTGATTTACCTATAGGATTTCTCTTTTTGTAGTTTTGTAGAAAAATAAAAATAATAAAGTGAAAATTCCATAGATCTAAAAGCTTTATAAAATTAACAATACAGATTTAATGCAAATTGCAATGATGAGATAAATCATTAATTATCTGAATTACTTGAGAAACAAATCCTATCGAATAAGAAGTTTTCGAATAATCAGTCATGAAATGCCAAATTTGTGAATAAAATAACTAGATATTATATAATTTTAAAATATGAATATTTATTACAAACATAGAAATGAATTACAAAAAATAAATTAATCATTTTATATCCTACATATATAGAACATTGTTAGCTAATTTAAATACATACATACATTATTTATTCTATATTGGAATAATGGATCATTTGGATATCTGAATATAATCGACATTTAGAATTAAATTAGATAAGATTAAATTTCGTTAAGTTAGATTAGGTTAAATTAAGTACTTATTTAAATTATTACAAAATATAATTTAATTCTAAATAAGAATTTGAACATTAATAGTTTCATTGAAAGTAATTAATCAAAATTTGATTTTATAAATATATATATGCAATATATTGCAGTATTAATAATATCTATAATTAAACTATTTAATTGTTATTAATCAATTTCTTGATTTATATCTTATGCTTATATTTGCCAATTTTTAATATAATCTCGTTTTTAATATTAAATTTTTTTAATTTTCAATGATAAATTTCTTTCTTTTAATATACATATATTTTTTTAAAAATATCCAAAAATTTTATGTATTTTTTTGTATTATATCGAATTTTAAATCAATATGAGAAAAATATTCGAATTCAATTTTTAAGGATAGTTTATCACAATATATAATTTACTTTTTCATTCAACAAAACAATACGAAATATTATTCAAGTTACAATCAATCGTTAAACTTTAAATTGGCATGCAATAAATATTATTAACACTATATTTAATCGGTTAATTCTGAATTATTTTACACATTTCTGTCACCAATCATGTAACAATAATCGTGTAACAACATAATATAATTGGAATAATATTTAAATATCAATTATTTTCTATAAATAATATTGAATAACGTTTGAATATTTTAGTATCATTCAATTTTTTTTTTCAAAATCATCCTACGATTGAACTTTAACCAATAATGGATATAATGCAAGCTGTTTTGAAGATCGAAGGAACACGTTTCTGTCGTACGAAACGCATTCCCTAGGCGGTACAGTTCATCCAGATATCACGATAGGAGGTCCCGCTCGTTGTAATCGGGTAGAAAACTCAATCGCGATCTGACTTTCGCATCAGTAGTTCCACTCATTGTTATTGATTCGATTTTGAATAGGTGGTTACGGATAAAGAGAAAAGATTTGATTTTTCGGTGCACCGCGGGCAAACAACAATCCTGTGAGACAGATTACCCATTTTAAAAAAAATTCCTTTCTTCTTTTCGATAGTGATATTCGTACATTCTTCTATTTTTTTTTTTTTTTATAAAACAAAATAATTATATCGTGTGTATGTTTCAGTGTTTTAACTTAGAAATATTTAATTTTTGAAATTATTTAAATTTAACTTGGATTATCTTGATATATCTGGAAATTAAACTTTATCGAAATAAATGTTTTGATATTTTTGATGCAGTATCAAAAATCGAAGAATGTTGATTATCGGTGGATATTAATTTTTGATAAATACAAAAAAAAAAAAAAACAATTTAAAACTGCAAAAAAATACAACGAAATGTAAAAATGTAAAAATTTGAACACTGATACAAATTTGAATGATACATGAAAGTATTTGCGAAAGGAAAGATTATAGAAGATTTTTCATTTTTGTTTTCATCGTTTCTTGAGAAAGATCATAACGTATGCGTCAATCGTCATAGAATAAAAAATCTTCATGGCGTATACGTTCACGTCATCCCCATTGAACACGTTAAACAAAAATTGTTTAGAAAGGCATATTTAAAATTGATTTTGTCTTGACATTGTGCCAAGATCATAAAGTTGTGATTAACTTGCTTTTCTTTTTAATAGGAATTCTCGTGATTAATTTAAATTCTTTGAGAAACAAATACTTTTTATTCTTATCGATTTTTTCAACTTGATTTTCTGATTTTAAAATTTTAAGATATTTGATTTGAAAATTAATCTTTTTATATTAAACAGATTAAAAGTATCATATTTTTCTTAAATTGTTTTGAATATCATTAAAATATATAAATTAATAATAAATTAATGATTAAAATTAATTGTTAAAAAGTATTTATTATCTTTTAACATAGTCTTCTAACATTTATCACAAGTTAAGTATTATCCAGTAAATACTTAAAATTAAATTTCTTCTGTGATACAAGTCATGTAAACTATCAATAAATTCAATAGATATAATAATAAATCAAATTTTAACTAAGCATTATATATAAAATATACTATGTAATTTCTTGTAATTAACAAATACTATTATTAAATTTCTTTTTATCTTTTGATATAAATAGCAGAATAACTATAAATAAATGAATACAAGTTTTTTCTTTTTTTAAATTTATTTTTTTAGACGAATGACTGAAATTTTATTATTTATTAATAAATTCCAAATATCTCATATTATTATTTATTCGTCATTACTTGTTGCCGTTTCATCACACTCAAATATAATATTCAAATTTCCATTAATATCTGAAATTACGATTAATGCACAATAAGTTATATTTTTTAGTTTCTTCAAATTAAATGAAGAATTTCATTGAAATACAGAAACTTTTCATTATGATAAAAAAAAACAAAAAAAAATATAAACGATACAAATTATTATAAATATAAAAAGAGATCATCTTCATTTTGTTCAAATCTTAACTATTGTCAAAAATTCCATCAAAATCTTGTCTCATGTTATCTTATATTTGTACTTTTTCCTCTATTTTAATACTGGATTAACTAATAAACAAAGTAAGCATCAGAGATAAGAGAAAACCACAGAATTTTTCTGAACTTTTTACAAAAAACAACATTATTTTACAATTACAATTTATATTATTAAATTCTTTACATCAGCAACAATGTTACATAGCAATAATGTTATAAGATTAAAAATATATTGTCATTTAAGAAAAAACCAAAGCAATTGTTTTATCTAAAAAAATATTTTTGACAATAATTAAAATAATTTTAAATATTGCAATTCGTCATTGATTGAAACCTGTCCAACTTCTCTTCGAAATATTTTTTTCTCAGATTATGAACATTTTGTATAAAGAGGATCTTCATAAATTTCTCAGGCTCTTCGTTAGGGCCTCTTAATTTGGCAGTCCTCTACTTGACTTGAATCAAAATTCGAACATGTGAAAGGTTGCCAGAATTGAACCATTCTAAATATGAAACTAGAAATTTGAATTCAACAGAAAGATAGATATAATTATAAAGCATCTGTTTCCTGCAAATTAATCGAAAGGCTCTTCGCGTGACCCTACTTTTCTAGGGCACGTGCTCATAAGTATCGGTATTTCGGGGAACGTTAATACCTCACTATCCAGACGGATAGAGAGAGAACAGAGCGAAACATCCACTCCTGTACATTGTTTGCGGCTTGGAATCAATAAAAGCATAGCTTTAGGCGACGGTGGTCACCATGGCAACCAGAGACCCATCCGTGTACCTTGTTTCTCTCCCTTTCTCTCTCCATCGTGTTCCTCTTCGTTCCTCACCTTTCTCTCTCTCTCTCTCTCTTTCCTCACTCTTTCTCTCCGTCACATATACACGTGCACGCACCTTCTCCTCCTCGTTCTTCTCTATAATTTCTCTCTCTCTCTCTCTCTCTCTCTCTCTCTCTCTCTCTAATTCTCTCTTTTCGCTTCTCCTCGAACATGTATACGTACCATACTATTCTCCTTCATTCTCTTTTCCCGATTCACGAACATCTACTTCCCTTTCTACTTTCCTTCCTACTTTCAAAACTCGGTCCTCTCTATTTCATCCCCTTTTCCCCGTTTCTCTTCTTTTTTTTTCGTTTTCTTTTTTTTTTTTTCGAGTTTAATCCTTGCACACGTAACGTCCAATCCTCTGTTTTCTTCACTGTCTCCATTTTCGCGTACTTTTTCCACTCTGTATCTTCCCCCCTTCTCCGGTTTTTCATTTTCCTTTGCTCATCCAACCTTCAATCATTTTTTTTTTCCTTTTTTTTTCTCCTTTCTACTCTCCTTTGAATACTGTTATGCCATATTTTTTTGCTTTCTTATTTCTCCATATATTCAAACGATTCTATATTTCCATTCGTTAAGTCCAGTTTTCGTATCTTTTCCTGATCACTTTTTATCCAACATCATATTTTACACGCGCACATCATATTATTCTATTTATTTTATAATTATTATATATTATTAATTATTATACATTTATTTCTATTTATTAGAGAATATTCTTTTATATTTTTTGTACTTTATTTATTTTTTAATCTCTCTTTTTATTATATATATTTGCATTATGTAGTTAAGTAGTGATCTAGGAAAATTCTTTTCACTTGCTTCTTATGCAGTCTCTATTATGTTTTTAAACAAATTTATTTTTTTCAAAATAATTTGCTGCAAGCTGATTTGTCATTTTATCGTTTATAAAATATTATACATTTTGAGAAATGAAAAAGCTCTTCTTCAACATTATTTTTAGATATGGAAATGAATAATAATTTTAAAGGAGAATCTTAGGAAAATAATTAGGAAAATGAAAAAAGAAAAAATTTATGTATCATATATGAACGTAAATATATAATATATAATATATAATTGTAAATATAATTTATTATCTAAATATAATTTTATATCTTAATATACATCAAAATACACATGTTTTATTTAATGTTTCTTTATTTTATTTTACAATATATATAATTGAATACAATATTACAAATGATCGATTTATTTGTCTTATTTTTGATCTTTTCTTATCTTAAAAAAGATGCAACCACGAAAAATTTATATGAATCAATATATTATTTACAAAAGATACAAATTTTTTTTCTCTTGTTTATCATTTTCAAGAAAAATTCTTGAAAATAAGATATACATTTTTTTATCTCTAAAAAGAACGATACAACTTTTTTATCCAACATTATAACTTGTCTTTACTTTTTTTGTCTTTTATTTTCTCTTTATCTTTAGAATTGTTTCATTGTTATTTATTATTCAATAATTATAATTTTTAATTTTCGAACAATTGATTTATTTATTTAATAAATCCTATCATTGTATATATTTTAAAAAAAAATTTCTTTATCAAAATATATTATTATAAATGTATTATGTTATATACCTATATAATTGTTAATTCTTTCGTTTAAAAAGAATAAGATATTTCTGCTCTATGATGTCATAGATACGATGATGTGAACGAGATATCTCGCCATCATGACGCCATCTATACGATGCTACGATGGATGAGGTATCTCGTGAATCTTTCATTAGCATACGAAATATTTCATCAGAAAGTTTGAAATAAAGAATTGATTTGAAACATTTCGCTATCTATGAAGGTTCAGAATCGTGCATAAAAAATACTATTATTTGCAAATTAATTTTTATATCATATAAAACGCTTGGCAATATGATGTAATATGTAATAAAATATCCTTGTTTCTTTTTAAATGAAATATATATAATAGCATTCAATAGAAAAAAATCTCACTTGACATAACAATATATGATTTACAAAAGTAATCGACAACAGAAAAAAATAAGATATTTTCATATTTAAGCATTTTTAGAAAAAAATAAAAATAAATATTTGGCAAAAATATAATATATTTATTATTTATCATTTTTTTATTGAAAGTTTCTTATAAATGAATAATATATATACATATATGATTATATTATAATAATAAAAATTAGATACGTATAATATCGTATATATATCGCGTAACTGCGATATACATAATTGCAAAAATAATTAATATAATTATAAAATTAATAAAGAATGTTAATAAAGAAAATATAATAATATTAAAACAAAAAACTTAAAGTGAAAAATAAATTCAAAAAAAACAATAAAACGACTGACAATCAGTCGTCTAAAGATAATTGATTATATCAAATCTAAAACTAATAGAAAGTCCCAAACAGAATAATTTAGATTTTTCGCAAATGAATATTTTTAAAAAAATTTTTTATGTTATTTAAATATGATTCAAATTGTTTTAATGTTGAGAAGTTAATAAAATTATTCAAATTGATCTTTGTGCAATTTTAAACGTTTTTTGTATCGAACTTTTTGAATTTTAGCGACCCTCTTGATACGTAAATTTCTTGAATTTAAACATTTAAAGATTAAAATTGATTTCGTTTAACTCGATACTTAAATTTAAGTTTTAAAGAAGTAAAAAAAAAATGTTTGAAGAATAACATTTCAAATATAGGAAATATTCCATGGTATAATTTGCACACGCAAATTAATGACAGTAAAATTTCACAATTATCTAGAAGGATACAAAATTAAAAAATTAAATTATTTAATGAATAAAATTTTATTAATAAATATTATTCGTGAAAATAATTATTGTAATTATTTCATTACACGATATTACATATTATAGAATGTCTTTTCAAAATGATAAAAGAATATTACCATTTAAATTTAAATTCTCAAAGCTCTTGATTTTGCATGTCTCTCGAAATGGTCAAACCGATTTCTTTTGTTTTACACGCACACGTGCAATGTCATTTGCAACAAATGCTTTTAATGAAGTTATTTTGCTTGTTACGATTATTATACGTGATATCATTTCATTTCGAAGGAACGAAATACATACGCGGCAGATTGTCAATTCATGTAATTTTTATTCGAATTAATTAGTTAATTATGATACAAACATGAATATATATAGGATGTTTCGTTTAACTGAACACGGTCGAACATTTTACAAAAGTTTAAAATTATCAAAAAATTGTTTTAACAAATATTATTTAAATCGAATAGTAGAGGAGATTTTAAGATCAATTACATTTTTTTAAATGAAATTATATATCTAATTTTGAATGTATAAAATTGATCTTAAAAAATTTTGTAAAAATATTAATCATTTATGTTCTATTTATGAAGATATTTTTTTTTATTCCAATTTAAAAATTCAAACATTGAGAGATGATAATTGCTTATAATTGATTCTAATAGAATATAAAAACTTATATATTTTTTTCATTATATTCATATCACATGTATTGTAAATCTACATATTGATTTACATATATCGAAAATAATAAAAATGTCAAAACTGCGAGAATATATAAGAAACCAATAAAGTTTCAGATTTTTTGCAGAAAATTGTGCAAAAAAATCAAAAGTTTTCATTTTTTCATTTATTTATTTATGTTATCATTTATTATTTATTATATGTTACCAAAAATTCTTTCCTCTTGTAGATAAATATTATATTTAATATTCACCGTTTTAGTTATAGAAATAAGCTAATTTGTTTATTGTTGCATTTTGAAAAATATTTTTATTAAATATAATAATATAAAGAAATAAATGTAAATAAATAAGTAGAAAAACGAAAATTTCTTTGTTTATATTTTCATCAATTTTTTTAAAATGAAGCAGAAGAGCTAATCTCTAAAGAAGTTTTTTTTCTTAATTTATCGATTATTTATCTATCTACTTTTTTTTTTACAAAATTTTTATTGAATTGATAATTATATATTGTTATTTTTAAATAATAAAAATAATAATTTTTTTAACCTTTTAATTTTGAATATATATTATATTATAAAATACAATAAATTTATCTCTTATTTTTTGCTTCTATACATAATAAATAAACAAAATAAAAATTTTTTAATAATTATTGCATTTTTTTAACTCGATATAGAAAAATTCAAATATTTTTTTGAATAAAAGTGAATAGTTTGACGATGAAATATCAACATTTTTGTTATTGGAAATTTAATGGAATCATCAGTAAAAAAAAACGAATAAGGAAAGCCTATATTCATTTTCAGCCAATTTTTTATCTTGATGGATTTCGGCGTATCTGACAATTTTAGGAAAAAATGAACTATCATAGAAAACCAGAATATAATGTAATTTATATAGCAAAGTGCATCTAACTCAATGTAAAAAATGCTGGATTATTTAAAAATATTTATCCAAATTAAATTTTATTTTTTACATTTATTTTTAAAATATCAGTTTAAATTAAATTAAATCCTAACTTGAAAATGAAATAATAAAACAATATAAGAATTTCTTTTTTTTTTTGACACGGTTGAATAAAAGTATATCCA
The DNA here is from genome assembly GCF_029169275.1 of Apis cerana. Taxonomy (NCBI): domain Eukaryota; kingdom Metazoa; phylum Arthropoda; class Insecta; order Hymenoptera; family Apidae; genus Apis; species Apis cerana. The sequence goes on along the minus strand of NC_083864.1, from coordinate 2,339,583 downwards.
TAAGTACTAAATTAATAGTAATTTAATAGGAAATTTAAATTAAGAATCTAAATCGCATTTATTTCATAAAAATAAACAGTAAAAGAATATAAAAAAAAATAATTTATTGCATTCATATTTTATTAAAAGATAGAATATATAATAAAAAAACATCTATATATAATCACAAAATATAGTAAATTTAAATATAAGTAAATTTTTCAAAATTAAATGTATAAAATTATTTTTGGAATATAATATGAAATAAATTAATTTAATATATATTTATTATTTATATAAGAATATGATACTTTCTTAAACTTTGTAAAAATTCCCTTTCTAATTCAATTATTTCATTTTAAAATAAATTTTAACATAAGATTTATATTTCAAGTTTATTAAATTCATATGTCTAGTTAAAATCAAAATGAAATATTTCAGTTTTACTTAATTCGTTTATCTAACAAAATGAAGTTTTAGAAAAAAATATTTAAAATATAATTTTAATCATTTTTATCAAAAAAATATTATATTATTAATTATTATATCAAACATCAATGTTGTTTATAAATATAATGTTGAATATAAATAATTTTATATACTTTTTAAAATTTATAATTCTAATAATAATTAAATGTATTTACTTTATCTCTGTAGTATTAAGTAATTTTATAAGTATTTATTATAAAAATAATTTTTTAAAAAAATTTATAAATATTCATATTATTTATAAAATATTTACATAAAATATTCTATTAAGTTTTTGCAAATAAAATGATCGAATTCTTAATTTAAGTAAGACTTTTGACATTTATAGCTTCATTGAAAATGATTATTTAACTTCATTTTTTATCTATCTTTATTAATATAAATTTTTCACACAAAAAATTGTCTATTGTTTTAACATGATTTTATAAAGATCCATTACTAAATATTTTTACTCAAATTTGAAATTGAAACATACGTTTTTTTTCTTTCTTTTTATAATAAAACAATAATACTTTTTATAATAAAACAATAATAATAAAATTATCCAAATTTTGTATATATATTTATTTAATTTTAAACATATAGTTAAGATATAATAAATATTACTTAATCGTATATTTAAGCTATTGTATTTTAAATAGTTTTATATATTTATAAAATCGGTCATTTCATGTTATGTAACAATCTAAGTAATTTAATGATCTCTAAAGGTTCAATTATTTGCATTTGAATTTGGTTTTTTCTGAATACATATATTTTCAAGATATAGATTTATTCGTTGTAATTAATATTTTTTCGATTTTTAAAATATACAAATGAATCGATTTGTAAAATTCAAAAGCAAAATATCCCGCTTTATGAATGAACAGTATAACGAGCAACTCTTCGAATACGCAAACTCCATGAAGAACGTCGATAAATGTCACGCGCGTTACAGAAGAGAAAATCCAGTGGAAAACATTATTGAAAAGATCGACCAAAAAAAATCGAACGGAAGTTCGACTTATATCCCAAGATCAATAATTCAACAGTCGATCGTTAAATCCAGGTAAATAATACAATTTATTAATTTCTTTATATGTATCAAATTCGCACAATTCAAATTGACTAAAAAACATCGGTACCAATCTCGAATTAAGGTTAGGTTAGAATAACCTAATCTGGAGCAAAATAGGTTCTAATTTCTTCGATTCGAGAATATGTTTCGAGATATCTATGAATATTGAACTTTGAGAGATAGAGGGCGGGTTATTTGAAAATTTACTCACAAAATATGTGTTCATTTCTTTTTAGATATATAGAAATATAATGATTAAATATATAAAAATGTTTAATAATCGAGAGAATAATAATTTTATTCTTCTAATGAGTAAATTTTTAAAAAATATTTTTTTATTTATAAATCTTTATTAGATTTTATATATACTAAAAATATTTTTGACAAATGTCAAAATAGAAGAAATGTCAAAACATTATTATATATTATATCATTTTTTATATTTAAATGTAAATTAATATTTCATTCTTTATTTTTTCGTTTTAATATAAACAATTCACATTATTTAATTTATTGATTTTCATTTTTTTTCAATATTAGAAAAAAATATTTAAATCTTGATAAACAAATGAAAAATATTTTATGTATGGATTATTTTATATAATACATATATTATTCTACAATAACTTGAATAAATAACAAGTTTTTTTTTATCTATAAAACTTGCTTTGAAAGATACAAATTGCTTTTATATAATAACAAAGCCAAATTTAATGTTCCAGTTAAAGTATATTCTTTATAGATATAAATAAAAGAAAAATATGTATAAATTAGAAAATTATGAAAAAATATAATAATAAAAATATATATTATTATCGCAATAAATTATAAGAGATATATACAGAAATAAATTGACAATGTAATTAACTATTAATATCAAATATATTCAATATTTAAAAATATTTATCAATCCTGTCAATATAAATTGAATTTATTATTTTGCAAAGGTCATTTTAATTTTATTTCATTTCAATGAATCAATCATCAATATTTCATATCAGCAGGTACACCATATTAATTCTTGTTTGATTTATTTTTTTTTTAAAGCAAAAATTTAATTACAATGAAATTGAATAATTTTATTTATTGTTAATCAAATATATGGTTTCCCTCCAATTCATATATTTTTTTCATTCTTTTTTAAGAAGATTTTAAAAGATTTATATTTAATCCTTAATTTATATTTATACTATTCAAAAATGAAATCAATTAATTCTATTTTAAAAATTTTTTAGCACTAAGATAATTTTAGCACTAAATGTAGAATCAATAAATTAACTATTTACGAATCAAATGAAATACAATGAAATTTGATTTCTGTTACTCATTCAATTAAAAATTCAATAATTAAAATTGCATATTAAAATTTAAGCAATTGTATTTTTTAAAAAAGTAATTAATATTAATTACATAATAATAATTTCCAAAAAAAAATTAGTCTAAAAAATATTTTTACTTTTTTGAATATTAAATATTAAAGCTTAGATATTATTTTTTAATAAAGTTTATTTTTATTGAAACTTATCAACAAGTAAGTGATAATATAAATAATATTTTTAAGTATAATAATAATTTTGAATAAGAAAAAATATTCTGATCATTTATATCTCACCATCTATTTACAATGTCTCAACAATATTATCAAAATATATTATCAAAAATTATCAATAAATTATCTAACTATAACATATCGATAATTATCATTATCTCAAACGTATTTACATGTCAGAGAATCGCTCTCGCAAAAAATATCGCAAGTTAATAGAAACGTATCTTTATTAAACATTAAGTCAATGAATATTGAATTAACATTGTTTTTTTTTTATTCATTAATGAATACAATAATATCAATGAATACAATAGTATTTGAATGCATATATTACATACACTCTCGATTGAGATTTTTGATTCAAGCGATATTCTGGGGAAAAAAATCTAGGTCCCCTGTAAGGCGACACAGGTACATATGGGCTCTTTCAGTGAATGGACCAAATGATATAAATTATTTATAGATTTCGACACCAAAGTGAGGAGGGGGAATCGAGAGTGTTCTGTTCCAACTGGGGTGTGTACCCCGGGGGGGGTCCACTTGCATCGAAAGCCCCTTGAGGCACCCTCAACATATGCATTTTCACTCGACCACTGTAAGCCTATATAAAATTGATTCCTAAGTACCCTGGATTCCTGTCAATCTCGCGTGTCTTTTAACACCTATCTTCATTTGTTCTTTACACAAATATTCACGAGTGTTCGATTTGAGTGTAAACATGACTAAAAATAACACTTTTGTTTGCTCTTCACTTGCTTACTATCACTTATATGAAAAAAATTATTTCAAAATCTTTATTTGATAGATTTCATTAAGATATCAAAACATTTTTCTTAACTAATTTTTTAAATTATTATATATTATGTATATAATAAGTAATATGTATATATTTTTTTATATTAAATTAATCTTTATATTAATTTTTAAATTTTGATAAAGAAAATATTTAATTATCATATTATTTATCTTTTCTTAACACTATTTATTTTATTTATTTTTTTAAATATATTTAATACAATTATTACGATATTTAATTTAATTCAAAAAATATAATTCAACATATAAGAAATACTTATAAAACACGTATAAAATATATACAAACACATATATGTATATATATGTACATATATTAAACTACATTAGGTACAAGTATTTTTTTTATTTTTATTTTTTTTTTTTGAAATTTTTATTCTTATAACTAAGAATTAATTTATTTACGAATAATTTGATAATATCTTTCTAACAGAAAATTAAAAAGTACTAAATTGTAAAATAATCTATTATATAAAATAAAAAAAATATTTTTATAAATGAAATATAAAATTATTTATATAGGTAATGATTTTAATTATTTAATTATAATATTTATTCTTGTTTGATTTAATTAAAGTAATATTTGTTTGTTAATAATTAATATTATTGTCTTATTTTAATTTAAATTGGTAGAAAAAAAAATTAATTCTACTATAAATATTTGTATATATATAATTGTTATTAATTATAAAAAAAGTAAAAAATGATTAATGAATATATTTTAAAATCATTTTTTTATACGTAAAATGAATTTTTATACGTTATATTGTTTTATATTATTTTTAAATTTTTATAATGTTTAATATTACATATTAGTTCTTTTATATCAAATGCAAATAAAAAATTTGGATTTTTTTCAACGGGACATTTAAATATATATTTTGTTCATCAATAATAGCAAATTTATATGACTATAAATACAAAATTGATGTTATAAGAAAGGAATATTTGAAAATTAATATATTAATATGTCTTCAATATTGAAATAAAAGAAAAATATATGGAATGTTTTTTATAATTTGAAAAAAAATATTCATATTTTCTATTAAAAATCCTTCATAAATCCTTCATAATTAAATTTCTTTTTTAGAAACTTATCTACTATCGATAAATATCGTAAATTTTTAATTCTTATAATTAGCTTATTAAATTCATTAAATATTAAATTATTAAATTATTATTAAATTATTAAATTTATTAAATTCATTAAATATGAGACTTAATATCGAATAATCATCATTTTCAATGCAATGTTCTTCTTAAAATGAAAAATAATTTTCGATTACAATTCTCAAAAATTTTTTTTTCAAATGTAAATAGTAATAGTTGAAAAAAAGTAAATTTAAAAATTTAAATTTAAATTTAAAAATTATTATAATTAAATCATAATTTACGTCTTAGAAACTAAATATATTAAGAGAAAAGAAGAGATATCACTTTACAGACTATCAGTGTATACGTTTCATAGGGTTTTAAACGATTGCAAAGTTCTTGACGAGTGATGTGTAGCAAATTTGAAGACGGGCCCAGAGCATCGTGCACTGCACCCCCCGGGGTCCAATCTAAATCAATGGGCTTGTGGGTAATCGCATAATAATTACTAGGACCCCCTCTACCGTCCATCTGTCGCTAGCCAAGGGTGTTCAACCCCTACAAGTGACAGTGGACAATGCTAGGGCAACGTAGACGATCACCGTGTCTCAGCAGGTCCTATTGTTATTGAGCATTGTAAGGAATATCACAAAATGTCATCCAGTTTTTCGCATTTTTATATTTTTCGATTTATACGTGTAATATTTTTTTCTATTTATTATTATTATATTATTAATAATATTTTTCAATTCTAATTTAATAAATTTCAAAAATATATCAAAATTAATTGTAATATGTGTGTGTGTGTGTGTGTGTGTGTGTGTGTGTGTGTTATTTATTAATTATTAAATTGTTTCAGACAAATGATAACTACAATTATGATTGGTTTATGCATCGGATTTTCGACTGGTTTACGTGGACCACATCATCCGCGAAGCGCTGTTTCTCATCATCATTACGCTCCACAGAAAGACGTAAAAATAACGCAAGATACAGAATTACTACAGGATGCTACGTTAGTTAATATTTAAATTATTACTTGAGTACTATTTTAATTAAATACATTATTTATTTTATTTATTTATTTATTTTAAATACAGTATTTATTTCACTTTATTATTTGTTGTTCATAATTTTATTTTATTACAAAAAAGAAGGATCATTAAATATAGTTTAAATAGATTTAAATTAAAAAGTTTGCTTCTGATTTTTTTTTTTGAATTAATTAAATTCTATTTCTTAATAACAACTGAAAAAAAGTAAATTTAAAAAAAATTATTTTAATTAAATTAAATATTTTTTAGAGATTAAATATATAAAATATTTGAATTATGTTATATGTTTCTATTTTATGTTATGCCAATTTAATGAATATTTGAATAATTTGAATTCTGAACAAAAAAATAATTTTAGTTTAATATTAAAAATATATAAATTTTGATATATACAATTCTGAAAATAATATCCCAAATTATCATTATTCTATTATCACTATACACTTCATATAATTTTTTGATTTATATATTTTTATTAAATATTAGTTTTGAACACTCTTTTATTAAGTTCTATTCAATATTTGTGTAATCAAGAACTTTCGTAACTCTTTTAGTAAAATAATAAATATAAAGAAATGTAAAGAATAAAATAATATCTTATTCTGCATATAACAATAAAAGAATATGACAATAAATTCATTGTTTTTTAATGATATTTAATTTAATATTTAGACATTAATATTTTTTCTTATATTTATGAATATGAAATAAAATAACAAAATATTTAATTAAAAATTCTCATTTTTATATTAAAGAATACTTTTCCATTTAAAATTTTAAATAATATAAAATTTTAGTTTTCTTAAGTAAATTTGTATAAAAATTTAAATAAAAATTTGTTTTTTATATATATATTGTAATATTTAGCAAATTATTACATACTATAATATTTAATATTATTATTTTATTATTTATATACATTTATTAGATATTACAAAAAAAAAATTATAAATATTCATTTTTTTCTGTAATGATCTTTTGAATATTTATGTGCACATAACATAGAAATAATTTTTGATAGATTTGTATTCATCATTAGTTTTTTATTTATTCCATTGTTATAGAATTCTTTATTTCTTTTGATAAAATATTCATGTTTTTTCTCAATTTAATTTCTTGTATTAAATATCCTTCATGTTTTTCGAATTTAATTTAACTGCATTGGATTTCTTTTTTAAAAAAAATTTGAATAAATTACTAACTTCCCATCTAAAAAGTCTTTATTGTAGATATTTTCATCTGGCTCTCATACAAAATGTAATGCCTAAAGCTGTATCCTCGTTGAAACAATGATGAAGATCTTTTTGCTGTATGTTATTATTATTCTTATTTTTAAAAAATATCCAACAAATACCAAATTGTGAAAATATTTTGTCCATACTAAAGTCCAACATAATATAAAAGACATAAATTTTGATTTTAAAATTATTCATTACGTCCATACGTAAGCAAATAGTTGCAAGTTGTGAATGATAACCGAAGAAGACTTGCTCCTTATAATTATAGCAATATTTATTGTTATCAATGATAAAAAAAAAATGAAGTCAAATCAATGATGATTTATTATTAAATTAACAATATTCGAAATTTTTGATATTTATCAAATTTTCATATTTTTCATATTTTTCATAACTTTTTGGTTAACTAAATAATCATACATCAACGTTCAGAAATAGATGAATATTTGCCACTATATCTATGAATTGAGATACAATGTAAATTATTATAAAATAATATTTATAATTCTATTATAAGTAATATATTATGGAATCATTTATAAGAACAAATCTAAGAACAAATCTAAGAAGTAAGTATTCAAAATTAAAAATACGTTTGTAAAACCTTACAAATTGAATGGAAAAATATATATGAAATAATGAAAAAAATTGATAGCAATCATATATATATCAAAACTAGTAAAAACAATTAAAAACAATTGAATATATTGAAAAAAATGAATTATATTTATTATTAATGATATATTAAATACATTATTAGTAAAATATATTTTTTAATTTAATATTTCTGTATTTGACCAATTTTTTTGGATCAACCCTGCGAAGATGTATCACAAATATATTTTTTTAAAATTTATATATTTTTAATATAACACTTTAATATAACACAAATTTTTAATATAAATCGCATTATGATAGCAATATCTTATAAATCAAGCCACAAAATGCTTAAGATTATATAAGTATTTGTTTTTATTATTTATTCAAATTTTACATCAACAAAAATATATTCTTGTTGCTTTAGTGAAGATGCAGCTTAAGATATACTTTACTATAAAATACATTTAATAAATTTCCAAATTAATATATAATTAAAGAAAATTTTCGTATATGAAAATAAATAAAAAAATTTGATTTTTTAAATTTGAAAAATTATTAAAAAAAAATGATTTTGAAAATTTATTGAGTACGCATATAATTACTAAAATACAATTTTTTGCTTATTGTCATCTTATAATCAAATATCTAAAAACGCATCAAAAATTTATCAATTATGCGATTAAAATATGCATGAAATATATTATATTATCATAAATTATTTAGTTTCAGTATAATTTGCATTATTCATATTTTTTATTCGATCTATAATGCTACAGAAATTCGAAATATAAAAACGAAATTCCAGCCACTTAAAAGAAGACATAGGATCAATGGCGGACCAATTGGACTTTTCGAATATGACTGAACAGGAGATAGAATTCCACTATTTTAAGTATGTTCATATTAATAAATTATAAATAATGTCTTTATTTTTTATTATATGTTATAAAATTTTTAAAAATAATATATCCGATATCTTATAAGAAAATTTTTTGTATTTTAAATATTGAATTGAATAATAAGTTCGTTTTCGATTTTAAACAACTATTGATGTTGTATAAAATTTATAATATTTATATAATATTATATAAATAAATGTTTTATTTTTTTCTGTTAAATATAATAGTTTTTTATCTCGTGAACACTTTTTATCTTATCAAAGAATTCATATACATATATATATATAAATCATTAAAAAGTTTAATGATTTTTTATGAAAAAAAAGTGATTACATGTTATAAAAATTATTGACTGATTGAATAAAGCAATGTTAATAATTCAATGTATTATAAATTCAAATCAATTTCAATTGCTATATTAATCGTAGAATTCACGATATCGACAATAATGCCAAATTGGACGGATTAGAAATTCTTTACGCGATTCAACATACATTTCACGAAAACAGACTTGCCAATGCTGAACGTGAAAATTCAAACGAAAATATAAAAACTATGGATTATGAAGATGATTTGCCCTGGATCGTAGGTATGTAAATTAATTGTATATAACAAATGTATATAATTTTTTCAATAACCAATTAAAAAATAAAAAAAAAAAGAAAATTTTCATTCATTGTATATTTATACACAAAATTATTTTCAAATTAAAATAAAATTAAAAGAATATAATTTAACTTTAATATTTAATATTATCTATTTTTAATATGTATTTTTTTTATATTCCATATTTTTAAATAAGATATTTTTGATATTCTTTAAATTTATTAATAAGTAAATAAGTATTCACTATTACTTTTGAGGGCGTTAAATTATAAAGATAATTCAGATTCTTAAATTCAGATTTATCTATTACACAATTCCATCTATTATAATATTAAAGTATAATATTAGTTTTTCTTTTTTTATTACATCTAAAAATTTAAGTTTATATGCGTTTAAAGATTTATGTTTTACATATTAATGAAATAATTATGTTTGCTATAATTTATTTCAATTAAAAAATTGATATTTAAAGACAAATTTAAATTTTTAAATTTAAAACATTTATTAAATGTAATTATTGTCTTTAATTTTTTCAAAATGATTTCAATAAATAAAATGTATTGCAAAATTCTGTGTAACACATAAATTTTGTAAGTATTCTAAGAAATTTTATAAATATTTGTTTTATATTTGTTTCTTTCCCTCTATTATAAATATAAAAATTATTTTAAATTTTTTAAACAAAATTTTTATTTCTTTGTATATCTAAAATTATCATCATATCTAAATAAAATTATGTAAATATTATAAAAATAATATATAATTAAATTTTATTTTTTTAAATAGAAAAAAAGAAAAATAATATTTTAAATGTATGAAATTTTATTTTTTGATTACAACAAAAATTTTTTAATTTGGATTTAAATGAGATTAAAAATAAATCTTATATGAAAAATTGTTGTATGTAATAATCTTAAAGTAGCATAAAATATAATACATTACAAACGTTATAATACATTTTTTTTAGATATTTTCCATTTGGTATCTTTTAAATTATTTTTTTTTTAAATATCATAAAATAATTTCTATCTTTTAGCAAATATATCTTAGAAATATGAAAATAAATAAAATATCAAAATAATTATTAAATTTTATTAAACAATTTTAATTAAACATTTAATTAAATTAAAATTTATGTAGATATAAATATAATAGAATAAAATATAATATATATAATATATATAATAAAATATAATAGAATAAAAAGTAATATTTGTTTCTGTTATGAAGAACTTGTGGATAGAGTACTCAGAGAAGATGACGTGGATCATGATGGATACATTGGATATATCGAATATGTTCTTGGAAGACAAAGAGATCACATTGCTCAAGCAAAACGAAATAACAAATCGGACAAATAAAAATATATCTAATTCAAAAAATTCTTAATAAATAAAATGTATTGCAAAATTCTGTGTAACACATAAATTTATGTTTAAAATTTATGTGAAACAAATTTTTTTTTAAATTCAATTTATTTATAATAATTGTCTTCTATTGAAATGTACAAAAACTAAAAATTTTAATACAAGCAATTTTAATGTGATACAACAAGTTATTTATTTTATTCGTTTTTTTTTTATGAGAAAATATTATCTAAGTAATTGTATATTTTTTTAAAGAAACTTTATCTTTTAAATAAATTTTTAGAAATAATTAAATTCTAAATCAGATAAAATATTCAATCATAATAATCCATATAATAAAAATAAATAAATATTATAATCTTGCATTTATATATAATATATTATATATTTTAAATTATTGTAAGTGCAATTATTTGTAAATTTAAGATCATTATTTGTGATCTATTATTTTATTATTAAAAACAAAAAACATTATAAGTTAACTTTGTTCAAAATAATTCTTTCTTCAAAATGTCAAAAAAAATTTTGCCTTGGATATTTTATTCTATATTCAAATAATTCAATCTACATTTAAAGTTTTATGAAAATTAATTTTTGCTTTCATACAATAGTTTTAAATGATAAATGATTATTATAAAAGAAAGAATAATATAAATATTTTTAACTATATATATTTTTTCATATTCATTCATATACTATACAATAACTTAATATATCATTCATTTCTAAAATTATAATCAATAAATCGCAATATAATTTTCTATTTTTACTAATTATATTTTACTAATATTTTATTCATATTAAAAAATTCTTATATCCTAATTATGAAAATTATTATGATATTGTGTAATTTTGTATAAATATATGAATAATCCTATATAGCAATATATTTTAGCAATATATTTTATGTTATAGTGTTAGTTTATATTATTTTTATGTTTTATATTGGTATGTCAAATTATTTTATATATTTATATATTTATTATATATAATTATATTATATATTTATTATTTTTTTTATAAAGTATTAAAATTAAGTTAATAATAATACTTTTAAGAACTTTGACTTTCAATATTTATTTTTTTTTTTAATTTTTGTACAAATTACTTAAAATATATGATTATTCCAATATACATAATGGATTATCTGTTACTATAAGACATTTTTCCCAAAGATCTTTGACTATTTGTATCTATGAAATAAAAATAATTTATAGAATATTAATTTGTCAAATAAAAATAATGTAATATATTATAATGTTGCTTTAAAATAATTATATTTCTGTATTTACCTTATTGTCTTCACCATTAATTGGCAAGTCTTCTACACGTATAAAATTAGGATATTGCAATATCATCTTTCGAATAGCAGGTATAAATTCTTCACTAACTTCTAAAAATTGTGATTCATACTCATGATATTCTTTAGAATTTTCACTTGAATAATATATTTTAAATGATTCATCCTCTTTAATTAATCTATAATAAAAATAATATTCATATCAAATATATAAATTGAATTAAAATTATGGATTTAAATATAAATCTAAAAAAAATATAAAAATAAAATATAAATATTAAAAAATTATATGATTTTATATTTTTTCGCATATGATTTTTGAATATTGTATGAATGTAAATAAATTAATTTTATATAATGATTCAAATTCAAAATTCAAAATTATAAATATCATTAATTTGTATTGAGTCATACCTTATACAATGAGATCTTGCTAACCGAAATCTAGTATCAGGTTCTATTTCTACTCTATTATTAACAATTCCATTTTCAATCATTTTTTCACCATCTTGAGTAACAGAACATTCCCGTTCGCTTTCAGAAAGAACAGGTGGTAAAAAATCATGAATATGATTTTTTGCCATTAAATCTGCAGCTTCATCAATGTCAATATAATCTATTAATTTACTAAGTAAATGTTTTATTTTTTCCTTGAATTTATCTTTGGAATTATTTTGAATCTCAGAATGTACATATCCACAATATCTTAAATAATCAATAGGTAATCCTTTTCGAAATTCATAGTTTTCTTTTATAGCAGTTGTTAATGCATTTGGAAGTAATTTTTCCAAAAAATCACCCCAACTATTTTTCTGATAAACACTTAATGTAATATGAAGACTATGTGTATTATCAATAGTTTCACCTTGATGAATTGTTCCTCGTGGAAAATATAATAAATCTCCTTCATTTACAATTGTATCTAATATAGGTTCCCCAATCTCAAATTGTGAAAAATTTTCTGAAGAATACCTTGGCAAATATTCATTCTGATTTCGTGGTTTATATAATCTCCATCTCTTTTTACCTTCAATTTGTAATATAAAAGCTTCAATATCATCATAATGTGGTGCAAAACCTTGACTATTAGGTGGTGTTAAATAAGAATTTGCACCAATAAAGCAACCAAAAAATTCTTGAAGTGTAGCTGAAAGTAATAAATAAATCTTATTAATCTTAATAATAATGAATTATATAGAAAATATATTTAAAAATATAATTAAAATCATTTTGATATTTTTACTTGAAAATATTTTTGTTTTATAATTATTTATTTCAGGAAAATAAATAGATAGTAAATACCATTTAATGAATGTAATTTTGGTATATATGTTTGTGGATTTAACATTCGAACAGAACATCCATTCATATAATAATCCCAAACAACAGTTGGAACTGCACGACCAATTGGATTATGAGTTTCCCTTACACCATTTTCATATGAAGTAATATCAATATTTTTTGTAAATAAAATATAGGACTCTCTTAATATTTTATCTAACATTGGAGTAGACATAAGTAATTTATAATACTTAGGAAAATTTCTTTTTATATGAACAGGTGTTTTCTCCCAATTCTTTCTAGAAGAAAATAACATATATTCTTTATTAACATACAGACTTATAAACACATAAGGTTTAGAAAAATTTAACTATTTTGAACTCTATTAACTATATTAACTATATTGAACTTACTCAAAAAACTCTTCTATTTTCATAGGATATATTAACCATTCAAACATTGAACGACTTGTTTTTACAGGATTCTCATGATTTTCTTCAGATGTTTCACAATTAGAATAAGTAGTTTCTTGGATAGTCCTTTTTATTACTCTTGTTTTTTTAATTTGTTTTTGTTTAATTTGTTTCATTTTTGCAAGAGCTCTATTCATCATTAAAACAGAATTTTTTAATTTTTTCTTTGGTTCAACTTTCTTTGAACCAGAAATTAAAATTATATTCTTATTTTTTCTTTTATGTATTGGTTTTTTAATTAATTTATTTTTCTTAGAAATTATAGATGAATTAGTTTTTTTAGATATTAATTTTTTTTTTTTATTTATATTTGGAATTTTATTTATTGAAACTTTATTTGTTCCTTGAACATTTTTATGTATGGATATTTGTTTTGTCTTTTCTTGTATTTTAAATTTTGTATCACCGATTGAAACTACTTTTTTATCTTGAAGAGAACTATGTTTTCTTTTTAATTTTTTTGAATTCGATGATGATTCTGTATTTTTGCGTTTCATAGCATACATTGCAAATGCTGATACTGGTTCATGATATTTAAGCATCTATAAAAATATAATAGTAAAAAAAATACTTACAAATAATATATGAAATATTAATACTGTTAAAAAATAAATTTTATAATTTAACAAATGATATTAATTCATAGAAAATAATATTACAAATCTTAATATAATAAATATAAAATCATATAAATAACTATAATATATATACAAATAAAAAAATTATAAATTATTTATAATTTATGATTTATAAATAAACAATGTAACCGGCAAGTATATAGGTTATATTGTAATGTTCTTATATGTATTTATAATATATTATTTTCAAACATTACCGTGATATGTATATATCTGTACAAATTTTATAATTTTGACCCAATTAAATTTAATTATTAATTAATACTATTATTCTCATAAAACTCTTAAATTCAATTTATCACTGTCACAACACGTGGTTATGATTATATGTCATACTGAAAGTAATAAACATTAATTTGAACATCAATTTTAAAATGATATTCAATTTATATAAGAATATAATAAATAAATTTTTTATATAAGAATATAATAATATAAATAATTTATGAAAAATATAAATTTGGAAATAATTTTATAATATAAGTTATATAAATTTCATTATTATTTAATATTTTATCAACTATATATATGAATTTCTTATTTATAAATTAATCTCAATTTAATTTAATTTAATAATAATTTCATTCAATTGAATAATAAGATAATTTTTTATACGTATGTATATATATATATATATATATTCTAATAATTTTTTTATATACATAAAATAATAAAATAAAATAGTAAAAGTACTAAATAGTAATAATTAATATTTAATATAAAAATATAAAAATATAATATAAAAATAAAATAAATATAAAAATTCATTTCATATATATATAAAAATTGGAATAAATTTTAAAATATTTTATTGTTATATAAATTTTATATAATTTAAATTAAAAAAATCAATTTTAACACATTTTTTTATTTAAAAGTACAGTACAGTACAGTTATAGTGAAGATTTAATTTTGCCGAATAAATTTACTTCTAGTTTTATTTCTTATTCATATTTTTAGTTTAATTTTGAATCTATAATTTAAAAAATAGATATTTTAAAAAAGCTTTTATAGAATCAATCATGTCTCGTACATATACAGAATGTCTCATTTAATTCCACTATTCTTAGTATTATTACAAAATATAAATATGATCTCAAGATGATTTTAAGCTGAAATTTTTATAAATGAAAGATTTATATAATTTTCTTCGAAATAATTATGATATATCATGAAATAAATTTTTAAAAAATCTACAAATTAATTTGGAAAATTTCTCAAACATTATAGATGGATAATTTTTATAATTATATTTCATTCATTTTTATAAGATTCTGCGTTTATTATTATAAGAATTTTGCATTATCTTTTATATTTAATTAATAATTAAATTCAAGTAATAAATTATCAAGAATATTTTTTCTACCGACTATTAGTATTATATATTTATATAATTATTTATTATATTTTATAGATTGTACGAAATAAACATGAATAATTTTCAATCTGAATTAATATATACATATATGTATAATATAATAAATAAACATGTAAATATTTATAATTATTCATAAATATTTATTTTATATTTATTTCTATATTTTAATATGTAGAAAAATGAAATATGTATATTATAATATGCAAATTGAAGAATCATTTTGATTATATTTTAATAATATATATGATTATAATATATAATATTATAATATAAATATAATAAATTTATAATAAAAAAATATTTAAAACGAAAATATATAATTTTAAAAATAAAATAATTTAATATAATTATAAATTACATGAAGAAAATAAATTATCCTTTCTTTAAAATAAAAATTATATTTTTTATTCTACAAATCAATTCGAATTACAATTTTTTATAAATATAACAAATATTATACGTATCAAATAATATCAAATATTAAAAAATTATTTGAAAAATATCTTATAATTTAATTTTAATTTCATTATTAAGAAGTTTGTTATAAAAATATATTGATTGTTTCGTAAATAATGATTTTATTAAAATATGTTTCAGATAATATAAAATTTTTATTATGTCAATTTGATCATATAATAAATTATTATTTTTTCTATACTTTGTATTTTTTTAAATCTGAAAATGAATAAAAATTAAATTTTTATTTTTTTAATCAAACATTTGAAGCAAAAGTTTTAGTAAAATTTGATTAAAAATTATTTAATTATATATAATTATAAATTATATAAATTATATTTATTTTTCTATTCGAATTTATTTTATTATTATTCATTTACTTTTATAAAAAAAATTTTAATTATTTAAAAATTATTAGAGATGATTTCGAAATTTAAAATAATTCACTGTGATTCCTTTGAAATTATTTAATTTTTATCTGAAACATTTTTCACTAAAATTATTACTTAAAGATTAATTTTAAATATTATTTATTAAATTCTTAAATTACGAAGTTCTTCACATAATTCATTTTAAGTATAAATATTGTATTGAAATTATTATAATATATATTGTATATATTGTATTCAAAATAACAAAATAATAAAATATTGATTTTTTAAAAATATTATTATAATAGATGTATATTAAAAATTATTATAAGAAAAACGATATATGCAACATAAAGTTGTATTTGTTTTTATATTATATTGAATTAAAAATGTAAAAAATCAATTTTTATCCATATTCAGAAAATATTATTCATTTTTTTTAATATATTTTTTGGATCTATTATTAATAGTATTATTAATAGTAAATTTCAAAATTATTATAGCAAAAACTAATATATTAAACAACATAATAATTTTCTAAATACTTTCTATTATTTAATAATTTTAATACTTTTGATTTTTTATTTACATAATGACAAACAAATGCTCGATGTAAAATATCTACAACTCTTATTTTTCTCCATAATTAAATTTTTTTTTTAATAAAAAGTCTTGTGTTTTAATAATACAAGATTTACATAATATATTATTCCAAATATTATATGTTAATATTTTTTTCATTTTGTGATTTTTTATTAATAGAAAATAGAATTAAGTGATTTATTTTATTTATCCAAATATTTCTATGAATTCATTATATTAATAAAATTTTTGGATTATTTGAGACAAATAATGTAACATAATAACATATTAAAAATTATTACAATTTCGAAGGAAAATTAAAAAAAAAATTATGATTTAATGGCAAAAAAATAAAAGAGATTTATAAGAAAAATTAAATTTTAAAAAATATTAATATTTATATTGTATTTATGTTATTATTATTAGTCTTTCCAAAATACAAAATAATTATTACAAAGAAATACAAATGTTTTATTTGAAAAATTTTTTTTTATCCAAATAATTGTTTTTCTATTAATTTGAATATTGAAAATTCTACAGTAAGAAAATTCAACAGTAAGAAAATTACAATTTTTATTTTTATCTATTATACGAATTTTTATCAATTATACGAACGTATCAATTGTATTAATATATGTATTAATATAGTTTATTCTTATACAATAAATATTATTAATTAATCAATAAATATTGTTTTCATTTATTACATTATTTTTATAAATTCAACTATTAAATTTTTATTCTTTATTTCTTCTTGCATGAATTTATTTTACATAATTAACATCCACAATATATATTAAAAATTTGTTATTTCTTTTTATCATAACATTTTATTATTAAATCGTTACTTTCTTATTAAAAAATACATAATAAATGTAAAATTGATTATTAATTAATTTCAAAAAATTAAGGATTGCTAGGATTTAAAAAAAAAGTTGAACTTAATTTTCAAAATACATAGAACATTTTACAAGTTGAAACATTATATGTATTTAAATTTACAAGTTTTTTTATTAATTTTAGGATGCTATATTATTCTTGTAATTAATATTATTTGCAGAAATAATGGATGTGTGGAGAGATTCTTTAATTTTCGAATACACATATAAAGAGAAACATATCGTGATTGACTATTTCTTAAAAGTATTACAATATTAAAATTAGATATGGCATATCGCTGAAATTATACAAGAGTATACTAACGCATGATGATTTATTATTAATTTAACCATATTATTTTTTACTATTCTTACAATTCTTTAGTTGAAGAATTTCATTCTTTGATTTCTTTTACTTCTTTCTCTTGTATTCTATTTATTACGCAACATATTTTTATTTTTATTCGACAAATATTACTTTTGTTCATATTGTTCGTAATTAATGATTAATAATAAAAAAAAAGTAAAAGAAAAGTATAATTATTAATTTATATTAAATACATTGACTTATATGTATATTGAGACATACATGATTTTAGAATCATAGGCTTTTTGTCCTTATCTTAAATTGTCTATATACATTATAGTAATATAAATATAAAATGAAATGAAATGAGGTAAAAGTGTAATTTTTATATAAATGAAATATATCTACAAGAAAAAAAGAAATATATTTATAAGATATTGATTATCTATATTGATTAATTTAATTTATCGAAATGATGAAAAATTAAAACAAATCGAATGCGGAAACTAAATAATGCGTGTCACAAATGAAATTTAATCATCCATGACACGCAAAAACACTGAAGTTATTAATATTAAAAATTATTTGTTAAACATTTATAAATATATTCTATATTATATGTATGTCTTTATGCATTCACGTGTATATAGAGATAGATGTTGACATATTTCTATCTTACGATTAATAAATAACATTTTTCCCGGCATTTTGATAAGACTTTTTTTAACAGATAAATTAAGTACATACTTTCACAAGTGTGCAACCGATGGTAAACTAGCAACACGCCTTTTAACAAATATCTATTCACCTAAATATAAGCGCTTTGTTTTCAGTCGCATTTCTTCGACATGTCTTTGCGATGAGTTTTCATATTTCCCAAGCGCATTATCTTTAAGGTGACCATTCCCCATCGCAGAATACGATCCTTTAACCTTTATATCATAATTTTGATTTTTATATAAAGCGCATTTGTCCATTATTCTTCGTGATCTTTGCACACACACATATATACATGTATTATCACGAAGATATTTATTTATCGCTGTTCTAAAAAGCTTCAAATTCTGAGAATCATGTTTTTATATAAATATATATAAATTTTCAAGGTACAATGTGTGTAAAATAAATTTATTAATGAACTTATTTATTATTATTATTATTATTGTTATTATTATTATTATTATTATTATTATTATTATTATTATTATTATTATTATTATTGTTGTTGTTGTTATTGTTAGGAATGAAATAAATTCAACTAATTATATCAGATGTAAAATGATAGAAAAGAAAAAGATGAGAAAGTTAAAGCGCAAAAGAATTAATTTCAAATTGCATTTATTATGTAATGTTAGAATCCATGACATAATACAGCTATTTCATATTATACGTATCTGAACCCTCTACAAATCTATGATTTTCATGCATTTCATGCGTATCTGACAAATTATCTTTAAAGAATATTCTTAAAATTGTCTAGCGTGTTTAAAGATGGAGGATGATAAAATGATATATAGATATATATATAATGTTTGTAAACGTAAAATGCTTACAAATGCAAATTGCAAATGCTTCCTCTTTGAATTATCGTTTTTAAAAATTATACAATAGAAGAAATTTTCGAAATGATCTTGAATTTCAATTTTTTGAACTTTCTTATTTAAAAATATCTCCAAAAATTTTCTATACAGAGAATTATCTTTTTAACAGTGATCATTAACATACAATCATGAAATTCTTTAATATGAATATTTCACATATTCACGATTCCAACGTTTTAAAATTCTTCAACAAGATCATTTCTAAATGTCTTCGTTTATAAATTTACATATTCCGCTTATAACTCTTTCGAGATCTAAAACTACAAAAAGAAGCATTCGAATATGATTACATGAATATTTTAGTTTCACCGTCATCAATTGCTTTTAAAATCTAGTTCGATAGATCGATTTTTTTTTATTACGATTCTATTCTTATTATAATATGACCCATTTATGCAAAAAAAATTGTTCTATTTTTTACAATACGGATCGTATAATATAACTACGGTATATAACAATATTTACAGAAATTTTAGAAATAAAAAAATTCTTAGATTATTCGCATGAACTTTATATAGATTATAGAGGGTTAACGAGAGGCGTCATTGCATTATATAATAATATGCAACTCATACAACACGTCACATACATATTATATAAAAGTTTGAATACGTAATAGTTGTATTGTGCAAAATTTAAATTTTTTTATTGTACGTGAAGGCTGGATGTCCAACTATGAAACTCAGAAAATGGTCACCTCGATTTTTAAGATTTTTCACTTTTTATATATTCGATAGTAAACGTTTCTATCGCTTTCGCTCTAACTTTCACACTTTCACACACATACTGTTTTTTTATTATGATGTTCTCTTTTTTCTCTCTCTTTTTCTCCCGCGCACTTTCATCCTCTTTAAAATTTTGAAAATCTTTACTCGCAATAAATTCAAACTTATTATTTGCCACGTCAAACACGCGCAAGTAAAGCGCCAGGCACTTGTAGATATTAAGGAAGATTTATACAACTCTTTTTTTTTTTCATCCGGTGGGATGTCAAATTTAATTGAACAAGGCAGTTTGTAGGACGGACGACATTTTTCTAATAATCTCACAATTATTTCGATTACACGTATTTCGATTTCTCGTATTTCTTGTTTTTCTCTTTCAAATTATTTTCAACAAAATGTATAAGTAAATATTCAATAACCCGGTTATGTATTTTACTTTCTGGCGATATAATTATTTACTTATTACCTCGCATGTGTATTAGAATAAAAAAACAATAAAAAATTTTAATTGTTGTCAAAATTTAATCATCTCATTAAATCAATAAATTAATATATTTCGATAAATTAAAAAATATATAAAAAATTATTTATTCTATAATTTGTAGAAATTTTTATCATTCAAGAAAATAAATAATTAACATATATGAACAAATAAATACACATAATATATATTTAAAATAATATTGGAACTAAGAAATTATTGTAATAAAAATAATATAATATATAATTTTTAAAAATAGCATTGACAATCATACAAACATTAATACCGAGACATATTTTTTGGATTTGTATTTTTTTTCTTTTTTTTTTTTTCGAAATCCAACAGGTACAATAGCATTCGAATGTTTTTCTCACTTTTACATTCTTGTATAAAAAACATTTGAAACTAAAATAGTTCGCATGTAATATAAGACGTAATATAAAACTTTAAAGAAAATTTGTAAATTTTCAAAATTCAATAGATTTATTTAAAAAATTTTCTAATCATTCGAAAATAAATAATTGATGTCACGTCTTCGCTACAATTCGTATTTCGGCTACAAATAGAAATTTGCCAATTCAAATTTCGATGGCAAGATTTATATTACTTATTTCTCTTATTTGCATTCTTTGCTTATCAGCAATACTTTTCGATAAAATCAGCTTTCAATATAACGCATTCCAATATAATTATTTTTTGGCACTTCTTCGATTTATTCGCTTGTAATTTATTCCTTTTTTCGCACAATTTTTACATCCGCGATATACTCGACACATACATTGTTCCTCGTGAACTTATGAAATCAGGTCTCTATAAAAAAATTATGCATCAAACGTTCATAACGTATCACTGGACTCGCACAAAAGTAAATGCAATTTTCGTTTCAATCGATCAATCATATGGATATATAATATCTGCCACATTATTAATTGTAATTGTAATAAGTGAATATTTAATTAAAATTGAAAAAAAACATTGTATATTTTTTTCACATTTATGTCAGTGTGCAAATGTTTGTTAATTGTCAATTATAATGTAACTAAATTTTAATGATTTTAAAAAAAAAAAAAATATTAAAACAAAAAAAAATGTGTTCTCTTTAACTAATCTAAATTTATAGCAGAATATTTGTTCATGTTAAATGTATTCGCATTTTGTGATTAAATAACTAAAAATAATTTTAATTACACAAAACATTTTATGTATTTTTATATAAAAATTGCTCTCATGATTAATCTCTTCTAAAGAAATTCACATCACTTTTGCATTAAATACAATTGATGGAAATAATAAATCTGAATGTGAAAACATTGATCGCTAATGAAACTTTACAAAAATCTGCAAATTATCGATATTTTTGTTAACGGTAGAATGAAAGTCGTCCGAATGACTTCCTACAAACAGCGAACGTATTTGGTTGTAATTTACATTGAAATCACAAATTTGCATAAACCTTTCCTTATAATAATTAAGATGCTCGAGCTCATTAGTAAAAAGGGGTTAAGAGAGCTCGTGCTCTAACATATACATAGCAACATAATAAAAGGTGCGCAAACATCCTCTGAGATCAGTGATGAAAAAGCGCGTGTAGACAAGAAATCAGAGCACGCTCGACAAGAAATTACACAAGTATAGCTTAGCCTATAAAGCGTTACTTTTACAGTCGGCTAATTATTATCATCATTAATGATCATTTTTATTCAAATATTCCCTTATTTCAATGCTTATTCGTTTGTATTCAATTCGGCGGTATTGGTAGGTACAACACATTCGCATTTCAAAACGGAATTAACTAGACAATCCTAAAAACTACGATACTATATCATGATGCTTGGATTAATAAAATTCATTGGGAACGCCATCACTGAATTTTTTTTCAAGATTCTGACATTCTTAAAGCTGACAGTTTTTCACATCTATACCCTTAAGCGCTTTTATATGTGTACGTTTTTTAGTGCTTAAGTGAAATAAACTTATGCTACAGTAAATTCTTGACGCTTTCGCAGAGAAAGAAATTATTATTTCTTTCACACATTTGCGGAAAAAAATTAACGGCTAGTGGTTAAAACTTCGTAGGAAAAGCAAAAGAGAAAGAAAAAGTATTGTAAAAATATTATAGAAATTCTTTAAGTGCTATACGAAACTATTGATTTTTTTTTCTTTCTTTCTGCATGTAAATATAGAATGATGAACAAAAATATTAACACAAGTAATCTTTTGTCTGTTGTTTGTAACAATAAAATTATTTATAATCGTGAAAAAATGGAGAAAAATTATATTATAATTATGCTTATAAAATTCTCCAAATATTTAATTTTCGAGATTATCAATTAAATATTCATGTTAAATAACTGTTGATTAACAGAAAATAATGAATTATATATAGGAAATTATTTTTACTAAAATACGAGTGATAATTATAGAAAATTTATTTTCAAAATTTCAAGATTTAAACTAATAATTCTAAATAATTAATAAAATCATGGAAAAAGTAGGAAATACATAAATAAGAAAAATAAATAAAGCTGAAAAAAGCACCAGAAACATTACATTTGCATAAATAAAAAAAAATCTTATTTAATTGTACTAAGAATAATTAATACAAACTAATAATCAAAAATGTAATTAAATTATTAACATCAAAAATTAAATAATGAATATTTTAAGACAATATAAGTTATTCTTAAAAAAAACAGGGAAGAAAAGTCTGTAATGTAGAAAACATCGTAAGAAATGGTTGATATTAAATAAGTAAGAAGAATAGCTTATTAAATTTAAAAATTTTTAAAAATATCGTAATTCAACAAAATTTGTAAAGAATTGCATATAATAAAATATATGAAGATCCTGAATATTAGTATAACAAAATATTTAAAATGTTTTTCAATGCAATTTTTAATAATATTAAGAACTTAATATTAAATTAGCCTTAAAAAATTATTAAATAATTGTTTAACAATTATTTAACAGCCTATTTAAACTATTCAATATTTTATTAATAGAATGAGAAAATAGAGATTTTCAAACCTCTTTGATTGATGTACTATAAAAATGTGATGTAAATTATTTTTTTCAATATTTTAAACTTGTACAGAAATATGAGAAAATTAAATTTGAAAAAAAATTATTACTTTCAACATATATTAGTAACAATTCAAAGCATATTGCTTATATTATTATTATATTATATTTGAACAATATTTAGTGTACAAATGATTTGAAAAAATAATAATAAAAAAGTTTCATATAAAATATTAAACAAAATAATTTAACAAATTACAATACAAAATTATAAGAATCATAATATTTTTTTTTAATAGTTCCCGATATATATTCTGTTATTTTTGTAATTGCATAATTATTTAACATATTCATGATTTATAATATATTTCATTGAAAGAAATATTTTTCGAAACTATTGTAAATTTCATAATGAAATATTATCTGTACTAATATTTTGTTCATCACTAGTTATACTAGTTTCTATTTATCTAAAATTGTGTATTATATATTTATTTAATTGCATTTCCTGAAATTTGACCAATATCCGTTTAACATCGTATTAATCTCATTAATACATTTTCCTTTATAAATCTAAATAAAACTTGAATGAAAATCATAATATTGCAACGTCAAGGTCTTTGGTGGCGCTTTGCGAGTCACTTACAAACACTAAAACAAAGAATCGCAATTTATCTACATAATTTTGTGCTGAGATAATATTACAGTGGAGTCGATAATGAATTAATATTAATACTGTAAAATGATTTAATAAACATTCAAAATTGTATTAATAATTCATAATTTATAGAAATCGATTTGCTTAATTTTTATTAAGTTTATCGATGAACGCCACTTAAAAACACTGACGATTATAACCTTTTGAGAATAATAGATATCTTTTTTAAAGATAATATAGCTTATTAATTAATTATGAAAATTGATCACTTGCAAATATAATTAATTACGATGTAACCCGTAAAGCTCTTCGAAATACAAGGATGTTTAATGTCATCTTATTCCTGGAATTGTTGCATAATTCATATGTATTCTTTGCACACGGCATTTGTTAACAAATGCAATACAGTTAATCTTCGCATATGCATATATATATGTATGCTAAGATATATATATATATGCACACACACACACATATATATATATATATACATACATAATATTTATAATATAGATATACAAATATAAATTATTTGCCTTATATTAAAATGTCTGGGACTCGTGGTAGGAAGTAAACTCTTCTGTTTTGTGAATAGATCCGGTTATTTTTATTACGTACTAAGTAATGTATTTCATAAACCCGTTTCTTTGAAGATTTTTTTTAAATTGCCACGTGCTTTTTTTAGGTACAAGTTTACGACGCGCTGCATAAATTCATGTATATTATCAAAACTGAACTCCAATCGGTATTTTTTTCGTTTCAGTGCAATTTTTTATACGAGATTTAAAAGATCAATAAACAATATATATATATATATATATATATAACTAATATCTTAATTCATCTAATTAAAATAAAAATTACAAAAATCTTTGTAACCATTCCACCTATTGCCCATCGAGCATTATTTACTAAATGGGATAGTGATGTATAGATAAATTACTGAGGTATATTTACAAATGGAGGCTAGTTTTTGATCGGGCGCAGGAAAATATCAAATGCCATCACAAACTTTGAAGGAAAAATATCACTACGTAACGAATTATTTATTTTGAGATATGAAATGTGAGTAATCGAATAATGAATGTTTTTCTTGAATTATATGATTTCATGACAATGCTTTAGTTATTTCTTCGATATCTTTTCAATTTTGGTATTTACTTGCGCACCGAATATATATATTTACACTGCAATGTTCTGCAATAGTTAGATTGACTTAATTCTAATCGTCGACCTTATTACGATTAAAATGGATTCGTAATTCATCATTATTTAAGCATTATTTTCGCATCTATTTTGGTACCTTCACACCCTTACGGACAATAAATTTTTGTTTATTTTTTTAATCATTAATCGGAAATTGCAATTTTTTTTCAATTTGCATACCGATTTTAATATTTGCATTTGCTTATCTGCTGCCTTCAAATGTTTGAAATTGATTCATCTGCCTAACTGTTCTTGTAAACAGTATTCAAGAATTACACTCTTTTACTCAAACCATACATAACAAGTTACCTAATCTGTCACAAAGTCAGAAACTAGGTATTAAATGTTATAAGTGATAGTCTACATTATGGACTTAAATTTATAACTAGAATAAATATTATTGATAGATTAAGGTCCTTTTCATACTTTCCAAGATAATATTAACATTGTATCACTTGTAAATCTAAAATTAGAATCATTAATGCACAAAGTTCTACAAATTTTAAATACCAACTTACACTATTATCCAAATTTTACTAATATTAATAGTTTTAAAACGATTTTTTTCTTATTTTGTTTAGAATCTTTATTAAAATATCAAACATTAGACTAAAATTTTTGTTTTTATTGTCTATTTATAAATTTTTTTTTTACATTAAATCAAATTTCATTGAATATATTTTGTAAAATTTCATTTGAATATATTTATCAAGAATTTGAATTTCACAATCTTTTATTTTATTCAATCATTTAATGATATGATATTTAGTGATTATTAATACTGTTTTTTATTAAATAAAATAAAATTATAATTTTAAAAGATTGCGTAATATAAATCTTATGTGTAAAACAATAAAAATCATAAAAATTTTTTTTAGTGTATTAATGATTCTAACAATATATAATAAACAATTTATGGGGCACGGCATCAATACATATTTATACACTTTATTATCCTATCTATTGCCTCTAGATTGTAATTACTTGCAAGGCTCTTAATACAATTATTGTATCAATTAAGATTATTGTTCCATTTAAATAGATTCAATTTGTAGATGAATCATAAATGATGAATTTTTTTTAAATAAAACTTGAGGACCTTAAAATTTTTGTTTTACAACAAATAAAACAAATCTTATCCTAATAATTTCACATTATATTTCTGATTTATTTTGCATTAGTTGAATTATCCCTATTCTATTCTTATCTGAATTATTTTCTGCGTTGATAGGGCGTTAGTTATCAACCCGAATCTAATGCCATAAAGATTTCACTTAAAAGTACTTGTTTTGCCTGAAGAGATAATGTTGCATATTTGAAACACCAGATAAAAGGTATGTATTCATTTACCTTTGTCAAAATGTTACGTTAATGTATAGTTGATATGAATAAAGTACCACAGTTCAAGCTATATCATAATTCTCGTTCCACATGCAAAAAATAGTACCTGTGCAACTAAACCAAATAGAATAAAACATGTACTTCTGGATTTTCAATTTATAATATTAAATTAGATATATTTTCTTGATTGACAATTCATTACTTGATGTGGCCAAATTTTTTAATGCTTATGATAAATATGATAGACATAAAAGATATGATATTATAAAGAATCATAGTGTCATAAGATAGAATCATAGTTGCATAATAACAAATATGCTAAGCATGAAGATAGACTATACATGCTAATATTTTATCCTCATATGACTTGGAAATCTAATTTTTTTTTTCTTTTTTTTTTCTTTTTTTTATATATATATATAAAAAATGACTGATCAAATGATATAACTACATATAAACAACAAGATAACAGTCTTGCAAAGCGATTTATACAATCATGAATTTATGTTTTAATGTGATATTTTTGTATTCTACAAATGCTAGAGGAAATTTAACCTCTAAAAAAAAGAAATAAGCGTAATATCCACGGCAGCTGATTTCTTATATTATTTATTCGTGTGATCTTTATCGCAAAACGACACACCGGTCAAGCTGCATCAATCTAAAACATGATTAACTAAAAGCACCTCTTTTAATACCTACTTACTAAAATGTTAGAAAATTTGCCTAAAACCTAATCGACAATATATTAAATAGAACATAAAAAAAGGAAAAAACCAAGCTTAATAAAAAATTATTTGACATATTTTAGGTATATTTTCGACATATTTGATTATAAAAATAAGCAAAAAAAAATTGACCACTCAAGAAGATTATCTAATATTTAAATAGTCTAGAAATATCTTCATAAGATATGATGATTATTATTTTTTGTATCAATTGCATGTGTATAAGAAAAATTCAAAAGAGAATTATGCAAAGTACATAACCCGCTTTGTATTTGCATGAACTGTGATAGCTCTTGCCATTGCACCTGGTGTTCTGTCTTCACTGCAGCCAGATTGGTGAGATCCTTCTCCACTGCAAAAAAAAAATGATTAATTTTAAATTCATTTTTCATGGATTTTTCATATATAATCAGAAATTTTTATATAATTAAAAAATACAATAGTATATATAAATAGAAAATAAGATCATTTCTCATAATAATAAACCAATAAAAATTATTTAAATAATATAAAAGTAATAAAATAAAAAAAATTTTTTCTAGTTTCTTATAAAAAATAATAATAAACAAATTAATTAATAAATTTAAATTTAAATGTTGATATATATCTATGTATACACACACGCGCGCGCGCGCGCGCACACACACACACACACTTCAATAATAATTTTTCGAAAAGCAAATTTTTAAACAAGCAAATTGATTAATTAATTTGAATTTAAATATGCGCATATGTATGTATATTTTTCGATAATATTTTTGTTCAACAAAAAAATTGATTAATAAATAGCATCAATAAATCATAAATATGTATGTTTTTTTTATAACTTGAAAAATTAAAAAATATTGATCCTTTTTCATATAATTATCAATTTAATTGAATAATATATTAATTTATTATATTATTAAATTATTAAATTATTAAATATTATATTATTAAATTTAATTTATAATCTTAAAAAAAAATTAGAATTTAAATTATTTCTTTTTTAAATATTTTTAAATGGAAATTTATAGTTTTTACCGAAAATAAACATAATTATGTAAACTTTAATGATAACTTTTTTATGATAAATTTAGTTAAAATGAATGATTTTTTATTTGAGATACACAATAAATTTTTTATTTCAGAATATTTAATTTGTCTCAAAATTTTAATTTTTAAATTCTCCGTTAAATTTTCAATAAGATAAATATTATCATTTTTTATTGCTATTAATTATTATCTTATAATTAAAAGAAAAAAATCATATGCATTTTTACTTACCTATCATGCTCTTTTTCTACCAAATGATATCTGGCTCGGAATGCTACAAGATGAGCATAATATGCAGGTGCAGGTATACTAACAGATCTCGTACATCTGACATACGTGTGACATAGTTGATAAGTTAGAGACTGTAATTCATCACTTTCGAAACGATTATCATCCCACAAAACATGATAATGTGATGGTCGTGACGTGCCCTATAATACAAATAATATATTATTTTTTATTAATACATTTACATATAAATAGAATAAAGAAAAATATTTAATTAAATTTTTTTACCTGGATACCTTGATGACTACATAAATAAAAATCAAATTCAGTTGGATGCGTTATACAAACATCAACTGTCGTACCCGCTGGTATATTTCCGCTTTTACCGCTTTGATCTCTTTTTTCTGAACAAAATAAGCGAGTGTGATGTCTCTTTTGAACGACAACAAATGTTATTCCAGGTCTATATTCAGCTTCAAGTTTAATACAAGCTTCACGAATGGCAGTTAGCTCGTGTTGCAAAACATGAAGAAATTGACCTTCTGAGACACCATCACGATAAAGAATTATTCTGAGTGGTTTATATCCTCCAGTGCTTTTGTAAAACATAAGAAGAAGTTCCCTTAAAAAAAATTAATATATAATTATTTTTATTTAGATACAATATCTATTTCATGTTAAAATTAATAAAATTTATATAAAATTTCTTATGTATATGAAAAGAAATTTAGCTTTTTCTTTACAATTAAATTTGTTTATATGTTGAATTGTAAAAAAGGTATTCAATGCTCAAAAAAATTTTAAAAAATATTAATTGTTTAAAATAAAAAAATTCATTAATAATGATTCTTCCTAATCAATTTTCATTTTTTTGCTTCTTACTTAATATAGGTAAAAAGTATAAACTACATAAGTTTTACAATTTTCAGTATAGATCAAAATGACTCGGCATTTGAACCCCGCGTCGCTGCTCAAGCATCCAGTGACCGAGGGTTAATATAATATCTTTAAATCTAAAAATTAAATATCTTATTTTATTATTATTTATTTATTAATTTGTTTTATTTTATTTTAAAAATTTAAATTGGTCTTGAAATCTTTGATGGTTTTTGTTTATTTATAAAAGTTTAATTTGCTCAAAATATTTATTAGCTCATATAATATTTTTTTATATTAAATTATAATAAAATTATAATAAAAATATTAAGTTATTATATATATTTCATATTACGCAAAATTTTTAAGAATTATATATACATATTTTTAAACCAAATAAATTAATTTATTATTAAATTATATATATTTATAGAACAAATTAAAATTTATAGAATTTACTTACCTCACCATTGAACTAAGTTCCTGAATAATTTCTTGTCTATGTTGTTGAACTCTAACAGTAGCTGCATATCGAGATGGATGTGCATCCATACTTGCAACTACTGCAGCTATGCTAGGTTTTTTATTATCTCCAGCAGGTGGATGAGTCACATCAGCTCCAAAAAATATAACAGGTTCATCAAATACTTTTGGTCTAATAGTTGGTACTAGAATACTATTAATACCACCTAATTTTACATTAATTTTTAAACATAAATTTGACAGCGTTTGTGGTGATGTTTTATTAACATTTTTTGCTTGCACACATTGCGTTGCCATACCCAATAATGTATCTCCTACTCTTTTGACTTCAGCTATAACCAAATAGAATATATAATATATATGTAAAGTAATATATTATCAATATTATATATATCATATAATCTTATATAATACAAGGAATATTTCATTATATATATTGTAGAATATGGAATAATAATTATATTAAATTCTATATAACATAGAATTATATTGTATATAAATTATATACAATAAGTTATATATGAATATTTTTAATAAAAAATATCTATTATAAAACTAACTTATCAAGAGTAATATAGAATTGTATTTTATTATATTTTATATATTATACAACACAACATTATATAAAAATTTATTGTATCTTATTATATTATGTAAAATATTACATATATAATTACCATATACGGGCGTTTTTCCAGGTAATATAACACAAACAAGTTGTAATGATGAAAATGTTGCTTTTAAATATCTAAACATGGGCTCTACTTGATCTGGCCCAGTAGCATATTTACAAAAACATGGTTGCCCAATAATTGGCATCCCAGCATCATTGCTTATTCTTTGTAATTGTGCTATAAAATTACGTATTGCGTCATCTCGTACAGTTCTTTGTGGAGCAAAGCAGGCAATTGCCCAAACTCTAATTTCCACACCCGTGAAAAATTGTTTTCCACGCATATCCCAAACACCACCATTAGGTATAGCTTGTTGTTTCGTCTTTACCAAAAAAAAAAGAAAAAAAAAAAAGAAAAGAAAACAAGATATATATCACTGAATATCATGATATACATTTTAAATCATAATAAATAAATAAGAACGATGCACCAGTGTTTCTATACAATCCATGCAATCATTATTTTTTTATTTTTATTTTTTTTTTAATTCGAAAAGTTACATATTATTTATAGAAATAATGTAAATAAAAATATATAAATATATAAGATCATAAATCAAAATAAATAAGAATCTATTTTATTTCATTACTGCATGGAACAAAACTGAGCATCAAATAGTAATTAAGATATTGGACTGTAAATGTAATGCAAATTATATTAAATAAAAAACTAAATTTTTTTTTAAAGAATAATGTTTGAAATAATAATTATATTGCTTTTATTGTTTATAAAAATAATTTGTTTTCATTACAATAACAGTCCACATCAAAATCAACCAGGTCTAAAACTCATGCATTCATTTGGCACAATTTCATTTTATTAAATTTTATATACATTTTAATAATAGAAAAAGTTAAAACTAAATGTATTACTACTTTTGAAAAAAATTTCATTCATTGATATTCAATTAATATTTTCATTAAAATCATATTTATTAAGATTTTTATTTTAATAAAAAAAAATTCGTAAAAATATTAGAAAGAAATTTAAGTTAAAATTTTCATTATAGACTATATGATAATTGCAAGAATTTTATTTTTATATTTTCAAGTACATAAGCAAATAATTTTTCAAATATCTCAAAAAAATAAGAACTTTTGCAAATGTGTGATTTGTCTAGACCTGACTGATTAAGTTGGAAGTTTCTCACCTGTCCACTGAGGGAACTTACGCGCCCTCCGTACTGAAGTTTGGGTGGAGGTAGAACACGACCTCTAACTTCCATCATATTGTTTGATATTGTCAAACCAAATTCTTGAACATATGAATCATTATTAAAATCAGCTCTTCTAACTAAATTATTTATTTCTCTTTCGCGATCTGGAGCAGAACGAGCTGTAGCTTTTATCATAGTAGAAGTCTGCATATCAGTCAATTTTTTGATACAACGTTGCCCAGCAACAATATTGCAGACCTAGTAACATATATATAGAATACTTAAAAATTATATATATAATAATATTTATATAATTATATAATAAATATATAAATAATTTTATATGAATGTATAATTATAAAACATTATATTTATCTAAAAAATTTCTAATATATACAAGATATTAATATATAAAGACAGATCGATATTTGAAAAATCGAATTTAGAGATTGAAACAAACAAAAAGTTGATATATAGAAGTATCAGTTGAAATTAATTTATTATGTTATAGGCAATTAAAATTTATTAAATGACGTTAAATGAAGCAAAATGGAGATAAAATAAAAAATATAGAAATAAAATAATTTAAATTGATTTTAACTTAATAAAGCTCGACCATTTTTGTATATAAATTTTTGGGCTTGTTCAATATTTAGAATAAATATGTCCAAAGACGTTTTATATATATATTCTATATATAATTCTGTGTAA
Source organism: Apis cerana (assembly GCF_029169275.1). Taxonomy (NCBI): domain Eukaryota; kingdom Metazoa; phylum Arthropoda; class Insecta; order Hymenoptera; family Apidae; genus Apis; species Apis cerana. Next base: position 2,306,251 of record NC_083864.1, on the reverse strand, counting down.
GAATATATAAAGTAGTTCAACAAAATAGAAAAAGAAATTTAAATATAAATAAAAATTATAATTATAATATCAATTATAAATTATGTTTAATAATTCTTGAATAAAACAAACATAAAAGTTGGTATGCAAAAATATCAATTGAAGTTTATTTATTAAACCATATCTAATTTAATTTTACATTAAATAGAATAGAATGTGATGAAGATAGAATTAGCCTAATTTTAAAAAGCAAAATTATATCACTTATAACTTGGAAAATAAACTTCAATAGATATTTTTTTATATTAATATTCATATTTATTTCAATCTTTAAAATTATTTTTAAAATCATTATCTAAATTTTTTATTTATTCTATTCTTTCATTCTTGATTTTATATATTTTCATTATATTTTCATAGTTATAATTAATTAAACTTCTAATTAATTCATTCATAATAACAACAAGTATAGCTTATTTTCAACCATCAAATAATAAAATACAACGAATTTAATTTTTATAATCATAAAAATTATATACTAAAAATAATGTCAATTTATATCTTTAAGATATAATTATGCAATTTTTCAAGGAATAAATATACAATTAGTAACTATTATAATTATTAATTACATTTGATTATAATTCAAATTAATTGTTTATATGTTATTTACAAACAATTTATGTAAAAATGTCTTTCAATTCAGAATAAAATTACATATTAAGAAAATTATTAATAAATCTTGTCATATCAATAAGTATATATTAAAAATTTAAAAAAAAAATTTTTTGAAAAAATGCAAATCTACTTATTTTTAATTATTTTTGATAGATCTAATATAATTGTAAAAATAAATACATTAAAATTTCATCTATAAGATCATACAGCATCGTATAATGAATGAAATACTCCTCTTTACAATTTTGAAGAATTTCTCAATAATATGTTTCTCAAATATAAACATTAACATTATTTATCTTATAGCAAAAGAATTATAGCGAAAGATTACATTTTTTTCTATTATTTTTGCTATATGAAATTTATGTTATATTACTTATATAATAATCTAAAAATATTCAATGAAAATATAAACATTATGTTTTAAAATTTATTGAATAAAATTATTAAAAACAAACCTCAAGTGGCAAATATGTATGTTTATGTTCCTGTCCAACTTGAAGACATGGAAGATATGGATGACGTAACTTCATTTTATACTTATCTAAGAAATATTTTGCAACTGTACACTCAACTGTTTGTCCATTTTCTAATTGTAACGGGAATCTAAAATTTTCACAAATATTATAAGTATATACATTATATATATATGTACATATATACATATATATTATGATTACTTTTAAATATACTTACGATTGCATTTGAGCAGGTTTACGTGTAACATTACACACTCTGTATTTTCGCCTCATTGTTCCACAATGTGTGATTTCAATTTTAAGTCCTTTAATTTCTTTGGTAAATTTAACTCGTTGAGAATCTGTTAAAGGTCTTTTTTGGTCTCCTATATCTCGAATGTCTAATACTTCACACATAAATTCTATGACAGGTTGTGCTTTATAAAATGCAGTTGCAGATACTGTAAGATAATTACATATATATAAAAATTATTTTCATATTATATTGTATTTTAATTAGATTATATTTTAATATATCTTATATATTTACCATCAATATTTAACATCATTTTCCATTGAGATGGCCTAACTGATTGATGAAAACCAAACCAAACTTCTCTTCCACCACCTAATGGATGATAATATCCATCTGGTGTGCTAAAGAATGATCTACCTACTGGAGTATATGTCATAGATGGTAAATGCCTCATTACAACATCTAAAGCAAGTATAGCATCATATGGAATTTGTCTTGTTCGTCCTTCTAAAGCTTCTTCTAATGCAAATAGTGAAACTTGAGCCAACCATTTTATCACAACTCTGAAAACTCTATCTTTACCCTCACCAGGCAGTGTTACCTAAAAAATTAATATTAAAAAATAAATCTTAAAAGAAAAAAATATATGTTTTGTTTTTTATTATACTTACTTCTAATTCTATTTTATCAGTACCAATAGGCAAGGGGTCCCTTGTATATAAATTATTTCTTCCATCAAATACAGGCTTAAGAGTTCCAAATATTTTGGTATATGCATGAACCATTGTTTCTATTATTTCTCTATTAACTTTACGAGGACATTTATCAGGTTGAATATTAATATCATAATGGTGCACATAACCACGTGGCATTGTTATTTGGAAGTGATTAGCTCTTAAGACAATTGGCCTGCCTTCACGTCCTATATTTGGTCTCCGAGGACATGAAAACACTATAAATATATATTTGATAAGATCTTTTTTTTTTGTTTCAAAATTAACTTATGTTACTATTAAGATTAACTTATTTTCTTAACTTTATCTTCTATTTAATTATAGATAATTATAATTATTGCAGTTATCTATAAAATATTTAAATAATATTAACACAAAATCATTTCTTATTATTTTAAAATAAAATAAAAAATATGATAAATTTTTTAAAATAATAATATATCAATTTAGATTAATTTGTAACATAACTTATCTTTTAGAAAAAAAGGAATTTTAAATATTTTAGTATTTTTAGTTAACTCTTGATGCATAATCTAGATTTATTTTGATCCATATTTGATCAAAAACTTAATTAAAAATAATTCATGACTATTCTATGCTAATAACTACTAATATTGGAATCAATAAAGCAACTTGAATATCTAAAAAAAAAAATTGTCAGCTCAATTTTGTACTTCTTTCATTTAAAAAAATTTATATTTATTCATTGTATATATTAAAACAGATTTAATTTTTTTTATTTATAAATACAAAAAAAATTATTGATTACTTATTATTTATTATTGATTAATTGAGAAACGATACAAAATTGAGAAATGAATTAATAATAATATAGTACAGGGGCAAAAAGTATATTTGAAAAGTATATTTTGACTGTTTCTAACTTTAATGCTCATTTTACTCATTTTATTTAAAATAATGTACATATAATTACATGTATATATATATAAAAAATATATATATATATATACATATATACACATATAATTATTCAAATCATAATAAATATGATATTGAATTACATGATAAATGATAATAAATTGATAATAAAACAAATATACTTAATTTTTTTTTTTATATATCAAAGTAACAATAAAGAATAAAAACAATTTTATACTATCATCATGCATTTTGTTTAAATTTAGTACTAAAAGATAATTTGATTAAAATTATTATTTTTTAATACAGTATATATAATATTGGAGAATTTCCTTAATATTTTTATCCTTTATCTGAGTTTTTGTACTAAACTATTTTATTAATAATTATTTTTTATAGAAAAAAAAATATATATATTTTACATAAATATTTTAAATAAATTATAATTAATAATATTCCATTATATTTCAATAGAATTTTATTTGATTTATTCTCACATGTTTTGATTAAAAATAATTTAATCATATAACATATCAGGTTTTTACATCTGGTTATTATTAACTCTATTAAATAAATAGAGAATATAATGTATATAGTTCTATTAAATAATAATTATAATAAAATTTAATAAAATAAAAATATATAAATAATAAAAATATAAATTCAAATATTCCATTAAATTTTATATTCTATTCAAATAAATTTATATAATTTATATCATAATAATAATAATTTCATTATTATATTATAAGAAATATTGATTTCTAATGATATAAAATTATACATAAATAAAAATGTGATGTTTTTTATTTATTTTAATTTTATAATTCATAAAAAATATAACAACATAAATATAAAACATAAGTTTCATATATTATTGGTTAATTGAAAGTAAAATTATTATAACTGAGTTTAAAATAAATACTTTTTGACATAGTTTTGATATCCACTTTAATATACTAATTAAAATCAATGAAGTTTTTTTCTGTTGTTAAACTCATTTTTAAAATAAATAAAATAATTTTTAAAATCTTACTTGGCAGTTCAGGAGGTTGAGGAGGAGTGTGTGTTTGTTGTGTGGAAACAAGCCCTAAAGAACTAGAAGCTACAACGCTGCTTCCAGTTGCTCCAGCTGCTCCAACAGAAGAACTTGTTGTGGGTCCAGGTGGGGGAGCTGAAATAAAATAATATATTTAATTAAATATTAATATATTAAATATTTAATTGAATAATTTATGATTATAAATACTATATACATTTATATTAAAAACATTTGGAAATATAATAACATGAAATGAATTAATATATTATATATTTAATATATTTTTAATATATTATATATTAAACAATATTATATTTTATATTTTTAATATATTTTTAAAATGAAATATTATAAAATTATAATTTTTTATAAATATTTTATAAAAAAATATAAGTCTAAAATTATTGTCGAGAAGAGTATTATTTGCTATAATTTTTTAACTTTATAAAATAAAAAAAATATATTTCAAATAAATTTTATTATATTATATACATTTCATAATTCTTTAAAGAAAATGAATTTATTGGTTAATGATTAAAAAATTCTTAGTTTTTTACTTTTTATATGGAATATCTTACACAGGATATATTTAATAACTAGGATGAATTCTAAACTGTAAAAAAAGAGAAAAGACAAGAAAAAACAAGAAAATTTTGTTCTATTTAACATATTCTATTATTCTTAAATTATATATTACTATATAAATTTTTTTATAGACATATCAATATAAATACAAATTTATTTTTTTTTTTTGGCATAAATTTATTCTTTGCATCATTTTATATATAAAATAATACGTAGAAAAATCATTGAAAATTTATTTCAATTTCAAAAATACTTTTCAAGATAAAGATTAATTTTAAACATCTCATTAATAAATATGCATAAATGCTTCATTACATTTTAAATATTTTCACAAATTTTTTGATACTGTTTATTACATCAAATATACATCATATTTAAATAATTATCTATAATTTTTTTGTCATCTAATGAAATAAATTATAAATAGGTTTTATTCTTTAAAACATTTCTATGTAATCTAATATCTTAATCTAGATTTTAGTTATCACTTGATTGAACTTGATTTTATTTTAATTTACTTGATTTTAATTTAATTTGATTGAATTTTTTTAAAGAATTTAAAAAAATATATATAAAAATTATATTCTTTAAGAAAAACAAAATTAAATAAGTAAATATTCGCTATAAAATATGAAATTTTTAAATGAAAATATAAATTAAATAATATAATGAAAACAAAAAATATATGAAATAATATTTATATTGTAATTATACATTTTACTTATGCATTTTTTATAAATATTAATATTAAATTTGAATAAAATATTTTTAAAAAATATAAATGCATATTACAATTATATATTCATATGATAGAATATAATAACAATGCATAATTTTTCTGTATCATTTTTCAATTTCATTTGGAATAGAATTATAATTTTTCTCAATTATTAAATATATCTTTTGTGTGTGTGTATGTGTGTGTGTATGTGTGTGTGTATGTGTAAAGCAATATAAATAATATAATATAATATTTTTTTTAAATTGTAAATATCAGCTTACTTCTTTTTTAAATTAAATAAGATAAATGATTAATCAGTTTAAGTGCAATCAATTTTGAAGAATTTCTAGTTTTTTTTAATCTTGCCTTTTTTAAACAGAATAAAATATCAATATTTTATTAATTTTTATTAATTAACTAATTCATTAATTGAATAGTCATTGATATATTCAATAATATTATTTACTTAAAATATTTTTTTATTTTGTATATATATTTCATATATATATTATATGTAATACATTTATAAAAATAATTTCTCTTTAAAACAATTTCTCTTTAAAACAAATTAGTAAAAAATTAATATATTTTGAATTAAAAATAAATGTTTAAAATTATATTATAAAAATCTATTAAAATCTATTATTTTCACAAATTATTAATAAAAAATAATGTATTTTAATTTATAGATTTAATTGAAGAATATAAATGAAGATTTTTAAATATACCAATAGAAATATTATAATTTTATTATAATTTTAAATATTTATAAAATAATTTTTAATTTAGAACATATGGCAAGAAAAATATTGATTAAAAAATTATTTATTATTTTTTAGTATTTTTTTAGTATCAATATTTAAATAACTTAATAAACTGTTTCACTGATTTTTTTGTTATAATATATAGCATTAAATAATTCAGTAAATTAAAAATATAATATCAATTAAAAAAAAATATAATAAAAAATTACAAATAGATGTACAAAAATCATTTATAAAGATCTTATATAAATAACTTAAATTAATAATAAAATTCAAAAATATCAATAACACAGTAAGAATAAAAAGTAGTTACATTATTATAAAAATATTGAAAGTCTTAATTTTTAATTTAATTTATTTTAATATAATAATAAAATAATATATTAAAAATATTATAAGTAATAAAAATACATTAGTAATAGATTTATATACATATGTGCTCATACATTATCCGTGCATTGACGGATCAGAGTGACGACACATTGTGCCTGTTGAACGAGGTTCACTCGAGGTCATATTTTAAATTTTCCTCGATTTCTTAAACTTCAACTTATAGCTATGAAAGAATTGTATTAACATATACATAAATCCAAAAGATTCTGACTATTTCAAAGTAATCAAATGAAAACAAAGGATCAGATTTAGTCAAGCATTGAAATTCTGTTCTTGCTTAGAAATACATAAAAGCCTATTTTGAAATATTTTAAAATGTTATAAAAAAAAAATAATCGCAGCAAGATACTCACGCTGCCCTACAGGATACATTTTTGCAGCTGACGGTGAAAAAGACCAGATAACCACTAATAAATAAGTAAAAAATTTAACACAAAACCCACTGACCACACAACACACTTCTCCACAATACACACTGCGAACGAGACTGCCTCCTGCAATGGCTGCCACCAACTTGATTTCGATTGATCTTATCTTGACCAATCAGAGTATAAATAATAAAACGATAATTAATAAATTCTTAGCATCAACATTATTTTTTAAATTATTTTAATTTTCAATTTTTTAATAACATTAGTTAATATTATATAAACATATAATATATGACAAATTTATAAAACATCAATAATATAATGCATGTTAGTAACATTTTCAATATTACATTATTACAATATTTCAAAATTATTAAAAAATTGAATATTTCAGATGTAATAAAGTAGTAAAATTTGTTATATTTTATTTTATTTTAATATATCGTATTTTTATAATAATTTTAGTTTAATAATAAATAATTTTCGGTTATATTGGTTACACTGCATCAAACTATATCCCCTAGATTGCTACTGTTGGTGATATGCACTGCATGCGATTGCGTGCTCGATTTCCGAAATGTCGATCCCTTTCAATGGAACTCGTACACGTTCAAAAGGAATAATAAGTGCAATAGCAAAGCATTTGAGAACTTTATCTTTAAAACCAGTTAAATCAATTGATATAAAATTCGATCCCTTTCATGATAAAGCCTTGGAAGCAAGGTTAGTACAATAAAATTTTGTTTGCTATTTATATATATTTTATTAAAAATTAATCATAGTATATAATATTTTTTATTTTAATTTTATTATAATATTAAAAAAATATTACATAATTTTTATATATATAAATTAACAATCAATTTAATCGATATATTTTAAATTATTTTCGTAATATAAAACTTGCGTTATTTTTTTATCTTTTATTTAAAATGTTTCATTTTGGAAATATTATAATAATTTTTTTTATAATTACAAATATTATTTCAATAAGTAACGATTATTTTACGTTTATTGTAGAAAGTTGGTTAGTTTAATGACGTCAGTATTGTACGCATGTGCAATATGAAATTTCTAGTAACTAGCAGACGACATCAGTATTTTTAGAAAATTGCAGTGATTAATGTTATTATAATGAAAGTTATGATATGAAAATTAAGAAAGTTTTGAATATTTACACTGAAAATTAATATAAACGTGAAATATAATTTCTTATTTTTTATACAATTCAAAAAAATATAATTGAGTTTTAAATGCAATTATACAAGGTATTATATACAATTATACTGTATATTATAAAACTATTAAAAATAACGATTTATTTGATTTGTTATAATAATATTATAGTTATATGATTGATAATATATTGAATTAAAAGATTTTTTTTTAACAGAGCGATATCTAAATATTTACACTTTATATTTATATAAAAAATATAAATTTTTATTTGTAATTTCAACATATTTATCTAAAATATTTTTATGATTTTATATAAAAAATTTCTTTTTATAATTCTTTTATATAGTTATATAGTTACAACTTGACAATTCACTACTTTAATTCGTTGGAAATTATAAGTAATGTTAAATAATTATTGACATAATGATTCTGAATTAATTAATACAATTTTAAATTCAATCATGAATTTAAAATTTCTAATATTTATAATTATATAAAATGTTTACATAATTATTTCTATTATTTTGCTTGTATTTCACTAATTTTTTTATTATTTCTAAATATTGATTGATATTAATTTTGTTACAATGCGCTTTTATATTGAATTAATATTATGAATACAAAATATTAATATAAGTTATTTATATTTTGTTATTTTTCTTCTAAAGCTATTTTAATTAGTAATCTTATCTTATAAAGTAAATCTAAATTTTATTAATAATATAATTTTATAAATTTTATAAATAAATATAATTTATTTTTATTTTAAATACATAGTTAAAAAAAAAGTTTTAGATGAATATATTTATTTGAAAGTACAAATATAAATATCTATATTATTTTATTTAAAAAAATCAAATTTTTTTGTTGTTTACATATCAAGTTACTAATAAAAAATTAGAAAAATATGAAAAAATTCAAGTTTGTTACTTTCAAATTTAATTTGAAAGAAATGAAATATTTTATATGAATTGTATATTATAGAATTTTAATATTTATTAGAAATTAAATAAAAAAAAGACAAAATTTTGTTTAATTGATATTTATTTAAAATTTTTTTTTTCTTATTTAAATTTTTTTTCTGTATTATAATATTATATAATATTTATATAAATATTTTGGATTCTTAAACTGTTGATATGATACTTTTTGTATTCTTTATTTATAATTTATAATTCTTTCATTACAATATATATATATATATAATATATATATATATAATATATATATATATGTTAATATGTGATAAATAATTTTCTTAATATTTAGATCACATTATAATTATTATATTTTTTATTGAAAAAAATTCTTAATTAAAGAAACTTACCACTACATTGTCCACATCCATATGCTTTACCAAGCATAGAGACAGCTGTAGTTATACGAAGACTACTTAAGTCTGGCATTTGAAGTGGGAGTTGTTGCTTTAATTGTGCCATTTTTTCTGAAAATAGAATAAAAAATAAAAGATAATGCAAAAATTGTCAATATTAAAATATATAAAGTAAATTAAATATTTTTTCATTATGAAACATGTTATATTAATAATAATATTTAACTATAAAGAAAAAGTTGAATTTAAAAAATAGTGATTTAATATTACAATAAATATTTCTATATGTATTATATTTACAGAGATTTTCTATTTCACATTACAACTCCAAAGATTATTGCAACAAATCCACGTTGCATTGTAAAACCATGCATTGTTTCTGATTTATCTGAACCCGTAATTACGTTCAATTTAAGTGAGTATTACAACAATTTTTTAAAAATACTTAATTAATTTATGTCATTTTTATCTTTAACATAAAGATTTTATATAAAAAAATTTATAATTATATTCAGAACTTAATTATATTTTCATAATATTTTAAAAATAAATGATATGGTATAAAGTAAATACAATAACTAAAATTACAATTAAATTTTAAAAGATCTCTTTAGAAACAAATTTGATATTTTCATATCTTTTAGTATCTGGTGATAAAATAGTATGCAAATGTGCAAATTTGACATCTTTAAATCTTTTGGAACTTTACAACAAACACATCACACCTTTGACTCCATGTGAAGATTAAGTTTAAAAGAAGTGATTCTTTTTTATAATAATATAATTTGGCTATTTAATTATTTTTTTCTTAATCAAATTTTAAAAAGCATTGAATTTTTACAGCATAAGAAATAATTTATTTTTAAAATGGCAAGTCATACTTCAAATAATAAAAATTATAATATGAAACTGATTGACACACTTTATAATCAAGTTCCAGCTTTTACTGATGTATTTGATGAAGAAACATGGTATATTTTTGTTGCCTGCTTTGTAGCAGGAACATTTTTAGTTGCATTTATTCTTTCAAGATTTATTACATTGAAACCTGTAGAATAAATGTATCATGTTGTTTAAAAAAATGTAATTCATATTCATATAGAAAAAATTAATTTATACTTAGTTATATACATTATATATATTAAAATAAAATTTAAGATTTGTTAAGATTATATTGTAATAATTATAATTTTTCTGTATATTTTCTATAAATTGTAAATATAAAGATCTATAGAATTTTTCTTGCAACTAAAACAATTTATAACAAAATATATTGTAATTAATTAATGTCTTATATAAAATATTATGTAATTTGAATATATTTTCAATTATTTGAAATATTCATTTAGTAATTATATATATTTTTTTTATCAAAATTCATTAATTTTATGTGTTATGAAGATACACTTTGAAATTAATATTTACACTGCGAAGATTTTATAATTATATTTTTATAATTTTAGTAAACATTAAAATAATTCGTATTTTTAATGTAATAAAAATTGTTTAATATTTAATAATAAAAAATTAATGAAATACGAATATAATGTCTAACCCTCCTACTTTTGATATATATATCTATAATATCTATCTCTAAGGATATATTTATATATATTTCATATCATTAAGTCTATAAAATATATGTAGCAATAAAATTATGAGATATCTATTTAATTAATAATTTTATGTAATTATCAAAATATATTTGTTTTCAGTAAATTATGTATATATATATATATATATATATATATATACATAATTTATTTGTATTTTTAATTATTTTGCAAAAAAATTATTTATAATTGAAAGTTATATAAAAAAAACATTGATGAAACATTGAAAATAATAATAAAATAATAAAACAATATAAAAATATAAAACAGAATATTTTTTGTAAAATAAATGAAAGCAAAAGTAGAGATTATAACTTTCATACTTTTTATCACACACACACACACACACACATATATATATTTATTTATAATATATATATATTTATTTCTAATATATATATATTTATTTCTAAAAATTCTTACAATATATATTTACATCATCATATTGAAACATCTACAATTGTTTTTTTAAATCATTAAATTAATGATTAAATTAAATCATTAAACATATGAAAAACAGTCAAATTATCTAAAAATATTATATTTTACATTTTTAAAAATTTATCAAGATTCTATTATTGCTTTATTATAAAAATTTTTGTTTATTTCTTTATTTTATTCATGATACATTGTATCAATTTATATTTATATTTATTTATATTAAAATATTGTTTTCTATTTGTTATTTTTATATTTTTTTTTATTTTTATAACAATTTTTATTAATTTAATTAATATTAATTAAAAAAAATTTATTTGCAAGATATTGCATATGTATAATTTAATTATACATATGCATATTATATTTATAATTTAACAATTTTTTGTTAAATTAAATTAAAAAATTAAAAATAAAAATTTAATTTTTTTACAAAATTAATTCATTTTTTATACATATGAAATATACATTATATAGAATAATTACGATTTTTTAATATCAATGATTAATAAAATTAATAAATAATTTATAATCAAATATGTTGTAAATAAAAAAATGTTTTTATTTATTATTAAATACAATTTTAAATAATTATATAAATAAATAATAATATTATGAATGAAAAATAAAACAAAATTTTATTGAAATACAATTTTCTTATATTTTGTATGTATTGTAATTCTATAATTGTACATATGTAAAAATTTTATATAAATATAAAAGGAAAAAACAAATTGTTATGATTAATGAAATGATATTTCATACAAACAATTCATTTTTTTTTCTTTTTTTTTTTTTTTTTTTAAAATAAAAAAAAATCTTTAAAGATAGCTCTTTGCTTTACGTCGTGTTAAGCAAAGAGAATAAAAAGAAATTTTAGATGCAATTTAATATTACATATTCATTTTTTGTTTTAAAATCTACCACATTAAAAATAATTAGATATTAATCAATTGGAAATATTAATAAATTAAATTTATTTAAGCTATTTTATCTAAATTTGTTCTTTATATCTACACGTGCATTCTCTCTCTCTCTCTCTCTCTCTCTCTCTCTCTCTCTCTCTCTCTCTCTCTCTCTCTCTCTACATATTTCTTTATACATACCTGTGTGCGACTACAATAAAAAAAATTAATATAAATTATAATTTGATATTGTTGTATTTATTATTATTGATTATTATTATTGTTATTTTGTAGAATCAATGGATAAATTGAATAATTTAATAATTTTAAGAAAATTCAATAATTTCAATTATGCTTAAAATTATATTATAGAAATATAATTTATAATATTAATATATAAATATTAGTATCTCTATTTAGATTTTAGTAAAAAATTTAATAATAAAATTAATGAAAATTATAATTTTAATTCATAATTATTTAAAGTTTTTATAATTATATATTTAAATTATATATTTATTATGTATATGTTAATATTATCAATTTTTTTATATAATAGCATAAATTGAAAATACTAATTAAATTTAAATTAAAATTAAATATAAATATGTTATGATGCATACGCATACAATTTATTTCTTACCTCTTTATTCTTCTTCTCACTCCCCTTCATATAGAACGTATAATCTATCTTTTATATAGACGTACTTATGCTATATAATCCTTATATTCTTTAATTTTTCTATTTTTAACGACTTTATTATTATTTTTATTTTTCTTATAGCTTAATTATTTTTAAATAAATTAAACTAGTATAATATTGATTAAATTACTAATATGAAATATAAGTACAATTAAATATGTCAATACAATTTAAAAACTCACCTATTTTATAGAAGTAGTATTTGATTTATAATATGTAAAATAGTCAAGCACTCTTGATATTCACATAAACATTGTCCTTTTTTATTTTTTTTTATTAACTTCACGTGATGCTGTTTATGTATGAACTACGTAATAGTTATTTTATATATAGCACTGTAAAAAGATACATCTTCCGTGATGAAATATATAACAATAATTTATTACACATAATAATAATTAATTACCTATATAAAAATATACATATCACGTAAAATTTATTTTTCATGTTGTTTAACACGTATTTTCAAAATGATGAAAAAAATCAAGTATTATATATATTCAAAAGTTGTGTAAGAAAATTATATTATATTTGATTTATATTCACAATAGATATGAATAACAATGAATTATATTAATTTAAAATACATAAATTTTTTAAACAGCCACTAATGTTTACATATATACAGCTAAAATATAAAACAAATTATCAAATTTGAATGAAACATATTAACAATGTTGTTGTTATTAACAATGATGTTATTAATTTTTATTCTTATTGATTAAAAATTTTATAAGTTAATATGAAATTTTTTTAAATTCTGCGCATATTAATTTACCAAAAATTAAAAACTCAGAAAGGGTAGTAAATTTATGTTAAATCGTAAATATATTATAAAAACAAAAATATTTCTTTGATCTATACAATAATTCATTATTTATTTCTCAAAATATACGTGTATTTTATATAAAATATATATACAAATTTTGTATTAATAAAAAATAAAAAAAAAAAGAATTATTTCATAAGAATGTTTCCATACGTGCAAGAGTTCAAAACTTTAGTTGGTATTATTTTATTCTTGTTTAAAAAGTATATGATAAAAAAAAATATTGTTTTTTTTTTAAATAATTTTTTTGTAATTTAATGAAGCAATTTGGTTTTTTCGTGAGATAAATTCACAAATTTTTTTTTAAATTTACTTGAAAATAAAAATTATTTTACTTTCACATATGTTTACATGTACATACAATTCAGGATCATATATATACAATATATCGATACAATTATTGTAGTATATTTTATTTTCATTGCTAGCAACAAATAAAAAAATTAGATTATCGAACCAATTATACAAAATATTATAAGAAAGAATTAATATAAATTTTGTATAAATAAAATCTCCTTGAAATATATATTTTAAATATTAAATATAATATAATTTATTAAATATAATATGATCTATTTATTTATTTTTATTATTTTCTAACCTTAACTGTTTATTTTTCTTAATTTCCAGTATATGCGCAAAATATTTGATGTGATTTTGTGTGATATGTTTCCTTTAAGAACAATAGTTTATACGAACAATTTCACGAACAAAACTACAATCACGAAAACAAACAGAATAGTGAGATATTATAATCTGAAGCGCGAAATGTTTTAATGATTCTTTACTGCCAAACTCTTAAAGATTTTACAGAATGGCCACTGCTGCTTTCACTCGCGACGCGATCCTACCAAACACGATTTCAGTAGAAGCGGGACGAAGCCGCCAAAAACGATCACCAAGTGTCAAGGTTGCCATTGTACACGAACATGCCGAATATACCAATTGTGTGAGTATGTTAAATGCACTCGCATACACTCTACACTCTCCTTATCTCTCTTATGCTAGTAGATTCACAAAACAATAATATTTTATCGCGATACTCGCACTTATTTTATAATGACACTAATATCGAAATACTCTAACTTTTGTTGTAAATAATTGTAATTCACTTTTATATTTTATACTTCATAAACGCAATATGTTTTTTATAAGTTTACCGGGTAAGTTTTAGCGACATTCACCAAAACAGTAATCAACATCCGCGAGAAAGACCCCACTACTTGTTCGATTCACCAGTTATTGCGAATGCTCATATGGTCAGGATTGTAACAAGTAAATAGAATGAGGTATCATTGTCTCATAAATTTGTTTACAAACAATGATGCATATATGATGGCATTCAAATTTATTTACTTGTTATATATAGTTAAATTGTATATAATATATATATACTAATAATATATATAATATAAATTAAATATTTTTGCTTTTTCATTTTTATTTTAATATATCATAAATATTTTTTAACTAATAATCAGTTATTCTTAAACAATATACAATTTGTTATATCTATAATGAAAAAAAATGTAATTTTCGTACAATCAAAATATTTAAAAAATTATAATTAAAATATTTAATTTAATTATAACATCATTAAAATATATTTTATTTTAATATTATTTTATTACAAAAATATGCATTAAAATCGATATAATTTAATTTATTGCAATTTTTGTGTAACTAAAAATATTTATACTTTATCATTTATCAAATAACTATTATTTATAAATAAAATATAAATTTTACATCTAAAATGTATAATTTCTTATTTTGAGCCGATCCTGGATGATGTCATAATCGACAGACCAATGAGAAACTCTGTAAATTAACCACACAAATGTCTGACAACATGGATTACATCATTGTGCCAATCTTTATGATATAAAAAAATAAACTTGTTAATATAAGATATTAATATAATTATATTATATATTTGAAGATGTGAATAAGAAATACTGAATTCATAAAAAAATCATTTTTCTGTATAAGTTGCGAAATTTTGTGTAAACATGATACTAGTAACTATGTTTAATTTTCTATATCGATTATCGATGTCAGCCAATAACATGTTTATGCGTCGTAAATAGTATCTTCCTATTGGTTAATTATATTCCCGCGATTAAATATTATCAAAAATGAAAATTATATGTGAACATATAAATTTGAAAAATTTTATTTTTTTTATTTATGTATTTGTTTGTTGTTAAAATATAATTATATGCTATTTAAAAATATTTAACTGAGTAACAATATATTAAATAATATAATATATTATATATATATTTAATTACAAATTTAAAATATAATTTTTAAAAATTTGATAAAATAATAATTAGACTAAAATTTTAGATTTATATAATATACAGTATAAATGTATTTATATAAATATTATATATTATATATGAATATATTAATATTACAAATATTACATTCATCAATTCATTACTAATAATCATCATTAATAATATTAGCTAAATATATTATAAAATAAAAAACCCCTTAATTTTAAGATAACTTTTTTTTATTTTACTTATTTATTAACATTTTATTATACAAATTTTATTGAATTGTAGTATTTAAAAATTTTTTATATATTTTATTTTTATATATTTAATATTTACAATTACAAGGATATGAAAATGTTATTATATTATAACAAAGTACATCATTCTTTCAGGAATTATTTATTACACATAAATGATTATAATGTGATACATATTGTATATCTTCTAAATGAAAATATAAGTGAAAATCAGACTTGTTAAGTTCTGTTTTTAATCTAAATCTAATCCTTCATCATCATCACCTTTCTTATCAGGACTAGATGTTGGTGGAGCTTGTTTAGTATTTTTGTCCTCCTGTCCTTGCTGTGTTTGTTCTTGGCCACTTTTAGCTTCTGACTCGAGGGCAGTGACGAATTCTTCAATGTTTCCACTGGCTGCAGCATTGACAGCATCTGGGCCCAAGCCAAATTGACGGATGACAGGTCCCGCCTGGCCTGACTGCAAAGCAGACCAGAACATTGATAGCGCCTGGGAGAACTGGGGAGACACTAGCGTGGTACACAGGTGATCCCCTGGTGGTAAGTGCGGGCTCATTGCACGCTCCAAGTTTTCCGTTGCAGAAATCGCCGCAGGGATGGCATTGGTCAGCTCAGTTGCTACTCCCCTCTGCCGGACAATAAGCTGTGCTGTAGGTGGCCGAAAACAACAAATAATCCCAGAGAAACTTCCCCAACTGCTCAGTAGGGCGAGAGTCTCCGACAGCCAGGAAAAGTTCATGTGGAAAAGAATATTAAATAACGAAAGAACCATGCCTCTGTCTCTTGATTTTATACGAGTAGTATTAGTTTTGTCACTTTACATAGCATTTCAATTACTGCTGATACCATTTGATTCTATGAAATGATAAAAATTTATGTTACACAGCTAAAATTTAAAATTCATAATACTTAATAAATATTATTTATTGATTTATTTTATTTTTTGATTTTGTTATAATATTATAATATAAAAAAAATATAGCATAAAAACAATAAAATAAAAATTAAAACATATAAAAGCTGTGTAAACAATTATTCTATTATGTATTATTTAATGAATAAATTTAATAAATTTTTTACTTTTTACTGAATTAATAGAATCATAGTTTACTTGAATCATATTAGTTTTAGTAAAAAAACTAATAAAGACAAAAATAATATTTGTATAAATTATACATTAAGTAGTATATTTAAGTTTTATAAATAATATTAATATCGATCATCTAATTAAAATAAATTTTACGATTACAATTAAAAATAAAAAAATGTATTATTAAAAAAATAAATAAAATATTTTATAAATTAAAGAAAAAAATAATGTTTATAATTATATGACATGTGTTAATTTTTGCAACTAAAAAAGAAAAACTACATATAGTTATTTGTATAAATATATAAAATAAATTATATAAAATTTTTGTTACTACCTGGCCTTATTAATTCACATTTTCACAAAATTTATATTAAATCAATTTCATCATGTAAAAAATAACATATAACAGAGTAGTCTTTGAAGAGCTGTTTAGGAAGATAATTTTAAATTATTAAACAATGAAATATCATTTCAAGCACGTTATCAAGAATACCATTTTGTTCCTGATAATGATAACAGCTGTAAAAAAAGATATAATTATAATAAGACATAGATAACATGTTATAGTAAATACTATTTAATTATTGTTATTGCTGAATAAAGTATAATTATACAATATTAAAAAATATAATTAAATAATATAAAATATGTATTATATTTCGTAAATTACGTGATATGAAGTTCAGTGTGTACGCGCATGCTTACATGGATGGCGCCTAATCTATATATATATATAAATTAAAATATTGATACATAAATAAATTTAAGATTATAATCATAAAATTTTTTATCAAAAGAAAAAAATAAAATATATCTTATATGAATCAAATTCATTATAACAGTATAAATAATAAGATGAATATATATATTTCTTATATCTTTTGTATATCACATATCTATATGTATATGATAAATATTAAGAGAAAGTTATATTTTATATATATATATATATATAAAATATATCATTGTATTATATAAAATAAATATTATAATAAATATATGCTATTAAAATATTAAAATATATGCTAAAACAATGAAAATTTGAATTATTATTAAATTATTATTCAAATATATTTTTTTAATGAAAATGAAACATAAATAAATATTATTTTATTTAATAAATATTTTTTAAAATTTTATTATATGATCATATTTATGTTTTTATATTTATGTTTTTTGTTATTTTATTATTTTATATATTTTTTTATATTTCTTTATATTATTTCGTTAATTAAATATAATAATACTATTGTAATTATTGTAATTTTTTTTATATTGCATTAATATACAAATTTTTAAATTATTTTTTAATTATTTCAATATATTCAAAAAATATATAAATAATAGAAAATATAATAAAAAAAAATAAAAATTCATATAGACAAAATAGATAGGAATAAAATAGAATATATTTAAATTATATATTTAAATATTTAAATTAAATAATGTTTAAATATTTTCACATAATTTTTATATTATAAAATAACTTTTAAAAAACTAAATAATTTTTATATATTACAAAAATTTATTGAATTTTTATTATTTAGAAAATTATTACTTATTAAAGAATATAATAAAAAATGAAGAATTTTTATATAATTAAAAAAAAATTATTTTTAAATTTATTTAATTTATTTAAAAGCATGATTGATTTTGATATTAAGTTAAATTAAATTATATATTGCAATAAATTTAATTGTTTAAGTGAGAATTGTTTTTTATTTTATTTTTATTTTACTTTTTGTTCTTTCAATTTTTCGATTTGTTTTTTTTTACTGTTTTTCGAGATATTTGATTTGAGAATTAATTTTCACATGATCAACTAAAAAATTAAAATTTATTATATTGTTGAATTTTAGTAAATTATATTACAAGAAGTTTTCCATCATATATTTTCATGATAAATGTAAATTCATGATTTACAAAAAATATAAAAATTTTAAATTTTAATTATCATTTTCTAATTAGTGAGAGGAGTCTTTCTTAAAAGTAATAAAACAATTAATATCATGATGATTGATAGAAATATGATATTAATCAATGAGATATGTCGTCATCACTGAAACAATATTAATATAACAATAAAACAATGAATAATAATATAATCAATATAGGAAAGAAAAAAAAATTTTCAAAAAATCATTTATATATTTTGAAAATAAAAAGTTAAATTAAAAAATTGATAAGAAAAAATATTTGTTTTTATCCGACAATTGAAATTTACAAAAAGTAAAATTTTATTTAAAAAAACTAAATTTATTGCGATAGATAAATGATTTCGATTTAATATCAAGAAAATATCAATATTAAATCTTTTTGAATTCTAATTTTATTTAAAACATTTTTTGGTATAGCTTAATTTTAGAGATATTTCACTGATTAAGTTAAAATAAATTAATATTATCTTTTAAAGAAATATTAAATAACAATAAAATTATCTTTTTTTCAAAATGAACTATTAGAAACTGCTTAAATATTTAAGATAACATAATATAATAAAAAGTTTAATTCTTATAAATATATAAGAAAAATAAGTGTACTTACGAAAACTATTGTGTATATAAAATAAATTTCTTAAAAAAATATATATTACTTTTGTATTTTTTATTTTATTATATAGTAAATTAATAAGAAAAATAATATTGATAGAACAATATTAAAGCTATATCTAAATATTAAATATTTAGCTATGTTAAAATTTTTAATATGATAGTTTTATAATAATAATGTTTTTGAAAAGCTGAAATTTAAAAAAAATAATAATTAAATAAATTTATGAAAAAAGATATTACCTGAACAATAGATTCTGTTCCTGTAGTTGTTGGAATTTCTGATAAAAAGTTTTGTAAATCACTAAGTTGAATTTTATTATTTGTTGTATTTGTTGTTGATCCAGATGTTGATGTATCTGATGTTCGTGATGATGATTTATTATCACCTAAATAAATAAAAAATTCTTATAAATCATTGTAAATTATTTACATAATAAATATGCTTACCATTAGTTTTAGGAGAATCATTAGCAGATGCTGATGAAGATACCATTTGTGTAGTAGGTCTTGAAGTATTTGTAGTAACTCGAGTTGATGCTGTTGTTGTAGAAGCTCTAGTACTTTGCACACCTTGAGGTCTATTCATTGTACCCAATAAACTACCTAAACCAATTTGACCTACACCACCAAATAACTGCATTAATTGTTGTTGTGACATATTATTCAATAAATTTTGAAGATCTCCTTCTGGATTTGTACTGCCACTTCTTTGCGATCCAGGAGTTGGTGGATTATTTAGAACTTCATTAATTTTTCTACAATATTCTTCATCTTTATCTGTTTTAAGATCCTGTATAATTAAATATTACTTAAATATTAATTGATTATGAAAATGTCTTATTAAAATTTGTAAAATTAATATATTTCATTTAAAGGTATAAAATGCTTATATATTATTATATATATTTCTATAAATTATTATATATATTTATATATTTCTGTGATTCTATAACCTATTTTTAGTACAACATTTTTTATAACTAATATTTTATTATTAAAATGTTTTCTTGCATATTATGATATTTATTAACAAATGTAATTTTAATTTTATTATATATACAATATAAAATTTTAAATTACATTTTATATTTAATATACAAATATTTATTAATAATACAATATATTACGTATGTATTAATATATAATACGTATATATTAATAATTACGAAATATTATGATTATTAAACTTTTTAATTTTAATTATTAATTTATATAACAAAATATAACAAAATAACAAAATATATAATTTTGTTATGAGAATAAGTTTTTTTTTAGTTCTTTTATTATATATATATATTCTTACTTTATAATAATATAAATAATAATAATAATAATAAAAATATCAATTCTAACATTATTATTAAGAATTATTTTTTACCTGGAGCCAAACAAAAAATTTTTTGTTGGATGACTTGAATCGTAAAAGATATACTCTTCCAGTTTTACACTGAGGAACATGTTTAAATTCACAATCATCAGGAAAAATAATTAAATCCTACAAAAAAATTATATATAGAAAAAAATAATTTATAATGTACATGCACATATATAAATATTATAAATAATAAAATTTATTATTTTTAAATTGTAATAAATTTTAAAGATAATAATATTTTTTACATCTTCAACATATCCTGATACACGATCTTTCCAACAAAAATGCATTAATGAATCGTCAGATTGATAAACGTAAAGTTGGCCTTTTCGAATATCTGGATAAACCATCTTTCCTTTCATAGTCATTTTTCCTGCTTTAAATTCAACTAAATTTTTAGGAGTACTGCGTGAAGCATTATTTCCAAAAAGTGCTCCTCCTGACATGCTTGGTCCTTTAAAAATTTTTTGCCTTTTTTGTTTTGATAAATATATTAAAACTCTACACGCGGTTAATTTACGTTATACGGCGCGCTGATGACACTGCACTTTAAAATGGCGTATTAAAAGATTTCCAATCTTATATAAAATTCTTGAATATATACGCCACGTAGTAGCAAAATCAAGTATTAGTTTGTGTCATGATTTTATCGATAGAGTGAAAATAGTCATATTATTTATTTATATCATAGATATGTTATCACATGAGTTACAGAATGAATTTAATGATGTTTTTTGTCGTTTGTCTTTAATTTTGATTATTATTTTATTTATTATTTTAAGTATCGTTTTCAAGATTATTGATATATATAATGTATCATATAATATATATAAAATTGCAATATTTAATTAGTGATAAATAGAATTGACGTTCAATATTAATTGCAGACTCAGCATAGGCTCAAATAAGATATCCAATATTCAATGAAATTTTTGTTTTCATTTTTGTTTTTTTTTTGTTTTGTTCTGAATGAAAAATGTTTGATATCCTTTATAATTTAGACCGAAAAGTATAAATTATATTTAATTCAATTTACAAATTAAATTACAATAAATTAAATTATGAATTAAATATTTCTATTTTTTATTACAACATAATAAAAATAATATCAATTTGTAAGATTTTTTTATAAAAATAGATTTAAATATAATGCTATTAAAGCTAAATTTATAATAATAAATTTATAATATTAATATATATATATATTATTAATATAAATGAATATTTATATAACATAGATAATGAAATACTTCATAAAAATTTGGTGATTTAAAAATATAAAAATATTTTATTATTTTCTTTCTGTTAATTTGTTGTATATGCTATATTTTATTTGATATTTTACACATATAAGATTAATATATTAATAAGTGAATAGACAACATTCGATATATTAATAATGTTTATATAACTGTAACTGTAATTTTTAATGAATAAATAAGTTTTTTAATTAAAAATTAATAAATACCTGTAAACCTAAATAAATGAAAATGTGACAATAAGTGAAAATTTTCGAAATTATAATTTTTTTTTAATATAAAAACATGATAAAAATTTTTTCTTTAAAATTTTTTAAAATGTCATTTATTTTAAATTATGTATTTAAAACATTTTTATTCAATCTTTATTTTCTTTTTTTTTTACAATATATTTTTCTTCTTAATTCTTTATATACTCTTTTCAAAATAATAATTGTAATTTTGATTTAATTATTTTATATTTTAAATTATTTAATTTCTTTTAAAAATTACATTGTTAATTACATTGTTAATACATTATGTTAACAATATTATTATTAATATTAATATTAATAATATTAATAATCTAATATTATTAATATTAATATTATTAATATTAATAATCTAAATTAATATTATTAATATTAATAATCTTCTAATAAATATTGACATAATTAAGAATATTTATGTAAAATACTTATATTTATATAAATAAAAAAATAAAGGAGTTAAAAACAGAAATTTTATCAATTAAATATAATATTAATAATTAATAATTTTGATATTAATATTAATAATTTTAATTTTATCATGTTTTGGATATTTTATATTTTTATGCATTCTTTTAAATGCATAAATTTATATGCATTCTTTTAAATTTTTATTTTTTAAAATTTTTGATAAATGTCTAAAAAATACCTAATTAGCAGCAATAAATATCTTATATTGAACAATATTAAATAAACTAATAAACTCAACAATAAGAAGATTATTAATTGGAACTTTATAACAAATAATACTTATAAAAACAAAAATTTTTATTTTTTATTATTAATGAATTAGAATATCTACTTTGTTCTATATGGCATCTTTTTCCTGATCTTTTATCATTTGATTTGGAATTATTTCAAAATTTCATTGACTTCTTTTAATATCTTTTTCAAAAAATTTTTCAGCATCTGTTAAAAGAAATTAATGGTAATTTTAAATTTTAATTTATATTAGCAATACATATATATATTTTACATAATAATTAAAATAATTTATCTGCAAAATTTAATCTCATTCATTATCTTTATATACTTCTTTTTTTAAGTTTAAATTTGTTATACGTATTAACATTTGTTACGTATATAAAGTTGTTTCATTTATTTTATAAAAGAATTTTTTAATGAAATGCAAACAAGTTTTGATTAATATCTTAGCATTTAATAGAATATATATATATATATTATTTAATTTCTAATATATATATATATATATATATATATATATATATTATTTAATTTCTAATATATATATATTAAATATTATAAAGTCTGAGAAAATTTTTGAATGTATTGTTTACCTGGAGATTAATAAGATTATTATCACAATCAGTAATATCAATATTATTCAGGTTGATATCACATTTTTTTATTTTAATATAGAATTCAAATAGTAGTTTTTCTAAAAATTCTAATTTCATAATATGCATTTTGTTATAAAAATGCTTTGCTAAATGACCATGTATTATTTTATAATCAATACATTTGAATAGCCTAGGTTTGTTAGGTGTGTGGTGGTTGCAACTCCAAATGTAGAAATTATATTAATCTATAACAGAATAATACATATAATCAAATAAATTTAAATAAAAATAATAAAATAATAAAATAATAAAATAAAAATTTTAAATTTAAAACATAATTAACGAAAATTACATAATAAAAATTAACTGAATCTGATTTTGTTCATTTTTATTAATCCTTTGTATTTGAAAATTTTTTTTAAATTTTGTTATTAAAAGAATAATAAAAGCTTTTAAAATTTATGAATATATATATGATATATATATATATATATATATATATATATATATATCATAATATATATATGAATATATTATGATATATATATGATAATATATATGAAAATAAATCTCACATTTTATATTAAGAAAAATATTATTACTATTTAAATTTTAATTTTGTAATATTAATATTTTAAAAAACATTTTTAAAAATAAAATATGAGTTGTGATTTAACAAGAAAAATATTTTATAAAATATGGGAAATAATTATAAAAAATATATATATATATAGTTTTATATAATTATATAAAATATTTCAATAATAAAATTTCTAATAATTTTTTTAAAAAAGTTACAATTTCTAAAAAATCTCTATAAAATTCTTATGTCTATAAATAATAGAAAAATACATTTTATTACAATTTTTTAATTTTGAATCTTCATTCAAATTTTTATATGAACTAATTAATAGATGATAGAACCATTTTTTAAGGTATTATTTTTTAAAGTATTATTTTTTTTTATAAGGTAAGAATTAATAAATAAGATTATTAAACTGTTTATTAGTATAAAAAAAAAACTAGTATTCAGATAAAAAAATGATTACCTTATTATGGTGAGAAATAGATTTTTCATGTTTAGTGAAATGATGTTTCAAAAAGAGATGGAGTAACTTTCACATTTAAATAGTTTCTCGAAGTAATGAATGTTGATTGCAATTGTAATTGACTAGGTTTTCTGAGCACCTTGTTACAAATTTCATATATATTTCTTCCATCTTTAGTTACACTGTAACTATATTCAGTAAATTCAGTTTTTTCATATTTTTTTCAAATTATATAAATATTATTATTGATATTAAAAAAATTGTGAATGAATTGGAATGTTTTTGTGCAATTAATTAGTAGCAATATTTTGAAATTATACATAAAATTTTAAATTTTTATATACTTTTTCATATTTTTTACTATTTTATATTAAAATGTTTTTCATATTTAATACATACATATACATACATACATACTTTTTATATATATTATATATATTTTTAATACATAATTAAAAATATGTATAATATATATAAAAAGTATATATATAAATATTGTATAATAAAATAAAAAAAAATAAAACAGTTATAATAATTAGAAACAATTAATTCTTAAAAATAAATTATTCAATTTTTTATTAAAAAATTATGATATTATTAATTAATTCGGATTTATTTTAAAAAATAAAATCATTATTTTTATATCATATTTTTATATTGTATATTTTTTTGTGAAAATATTTTTATATCAAAAAAAAAATATGAAAATAGTTTTCGAAAATTTTACGAAATAAAACGCTTCTATAAAATTTTTGAAAGCAATTTTTTTTTAGAATTAAAATTTCGTTTACAACAAAAAATTGTTGTAGTTGATTTTTTATCATCATTTCATTATGCTAAAAGAATAAGTTATTACTATTAAAACAATTTCGACAATAAGGGCAATTATATAATGTACTATGTAAGTAATGAACTAATTTCTAAAGTATATATATATATATTGAATCTTTATTTTAAAAATTAATTTAAATCTTTAAAATTTTAGAAGTTAATTTTTCAATGCAAAATAAAACAAAAATCAAGAATAAAGTGATTGCATTTTCGGCTTTATTTATAATTAATATTAATTACAATTTTTATTATTAATTATAATTTTTAATTATAATTAATAATTATATATGATTATATATATGAATATTATATATTTTTAATGTATAGTTATTATATTTATATTTATACGTGTTTAATAAATAAGTTATTCGTGTGTGTGTGTGTGTGTTTAAAAACGAATATTACCTCTTTATTGTCTTATTACTTCTAAATATTAAATATTACAAATTGATGTACCGTTTTGTTAACTATAAAAACATGTATATTAGATAAATATATACATTAAAACATATGTTAAATTGTGCATATGTATGTAATTTCATTTTATGAAATTTTCGAAAATGAATGAAATTTTTTTTTTTTTTAATTTATTTTTTTTTAATAATATAAATATCTTTGAGAAAAATCAACGTGATATGATAAAAGTAAAGAATTCACAGAAAATATCCAAATATAAACAATCCAATAATAATCCAAGAAAATCAATATATTTTTATGATTTTTTAATTTTTATCTATAGAAATGAATTTATTTTTTTTCAATATTCAATTTGAAGAAAAAAATTAAAATAACAATGGTTTCTTTTATATTTTTTTATTTTACATATTTTTTTCCATAAATATGAAAACTTTTAATATTTTGAGAAAAATTTTAATAAAATTAGAATAAAAATTAAATGTATTGATAATGATTTTAATATTTTTTTCTCAAGCTTAAGAAATATTTTAACCATAACAAAATTTTGTCAAATATAATTCAAAATATGCAAAGTTAAATTTCTTATTATTTTCCCTTATTTTTTGTTTGTAATAATTAAAATTAATTAATATCTTTTAATTATTGAAATGAAAAGTAAAAAATTATAAAATTCCAATTATTTTATTATTAAAAAATTATATCTTCAAATAAAATTATATCTTAAATGACAAAAAATAATAATTTTTAAAATTATTAATAAATTATCAATAAAATAACTATTAATAATTATTAATAATTATCAATAAAATAGATATCCATTTCCTTTTTTTCTATAATAACGATATTAATAATACATTTATAATAATAATATTTATAATAATCTGGCTAATTTTTTTGAATTTTTTATTAAAAAATAAAATAAAAATTACAATATGAATATTAAAAACCCATGAATGTTAATATTATTAAATTATAATTGATAATTTTGATTAAAATTGAATATTTTTACTTAATTTTAAATATATTTAATTTTGTTTTTTATCCTTTATTTTATGCGAAATATTATTGATGATCTTTATTGTATAATCTATATACAAAAACAGAATAACTTAATCTATATTGTTATACGATTAATAATTTGAATAATTTATTTTAGACAATTTATTAAATAAAATTCTAAATATGACACATTTGATATAATTAGATGCAAACCTATTTAATGCAAGAACTTCGTTTGTGACTTAATAGATCTCTTATGTAATAAACAAATAATTTGAAACTCATTATGAGAAACTTAATCATGAGAATTTATAATATCTTATTTAAAACAAAAATTCTAAATATTTTTTTCTATAAAAGAAACATAATAGATAAAAATGATAATATTTCTTTACCTTTTTCTTTAACATATGACATATAGACTTCATTGTTTTCCAAATTTTCTTCGACCATCTTGACTCTTCTCGATTTTTCTTTCATATCGCTATTCAAACCATTGTCCAAACTAATTAATAGGTCTGTGCGAGGAATGTGTTAGAATATCTTCTTGTTTTTTCCACGCAATCGTATAATTAATCAATCTATGACTCGAATTATAATGCGTCATGTTAATGTCTGGTGGCGCTTCTTTACATATTTTCCAATTCGAGTACATGGATAAACCATATTGTTGCGTGATGTACATTGGTTGCGGTTTGTTCAGAGTGCAGTAGAATACTCTGGTCGAGCATTTCAGGCCAAGATATGTATGAGCATGTCCATTCAGGTAAAGCTGTCCATAAGATTTCTTCGGTCGTGGAGTTTCCGGACTTATAAGCGAAAGTATGTTTGCCGTAGCAGTGATTCCGTGATGTTTCTTTGTTGTGAACGTGCTTGGTTTCAACGATAACAAAATGGGCCTCGAGAATTTGTTTGGTTTGGTCTTTTCTTTAGAGGACACGTCCTTGTTTTTCATCAGTTTTGTTTCAGATTTTTCTGTTTTTGTTAAATTTATGGATTTTATTGTACTTGATATATTTGGTATGACAGAAGTCAATATTTTCGGCACATTTGACAAAGATATGAAGGAACTTGAAGTGAAAACTGGTGGTTTGTATACCATCGTACCTCCTGAATGGAAATCTGATCTGACTACCGAAGCAATCTCAGAAGTAATGCATTTGTTGCTCACGATCTCTTTATCTGTTTGAGAATTTATTGATTGTGATTCGATTCTCATCGTCTTACTTTCACCAGTATTATTCAATATTCTAACTTCTTCGCCGAACATTTGTAACGAATTTATATACAGTTCTTCGAGAGATTGTAACGTAGTCGGTACGAATTCTGATTTATGTTTCTTCACGGGCGATATATACGTGTCAATTAGTCTCGTATTGCATAGAAGAGAATCAGAAGAAGAGAGGCATTGTAAATTGCTATAATAATCGGAAGACTTTGAATTTAAATTGGATTCTCCTTTCTTGATTTCCAATTGATATTTACGATGGATATCGAGAATATCCGGTACGTCAAAAGAGGAACAATAATAATTTTCATTCTCAGCTTTACTTTTCTGACATGAATTTTGATTTTTCAATAAAAGATTTTTGATTATAGAACCATGTTTTGATTCGTTGGGACAAACTTTGCATTGTTGAACGAAGCTCTCGTTATAACATCGTTTCCTCAAAGATCCTTTCGCAGAAGAGAGATTCAACGGTTGATCGATGAATTGCTTCGTTTTCACGAGACTTTGTTGTCTTTGGATCAATTTGTGTAATCGTGGATCCATTGTATCGATGATTATATGATTGTCCGTGATAATTTTATCAATATGCTTTTGTATTTGATACTTGGGATTTAATTTTGGCACAACAATAACTGTCATTGAGGAAGAACTATTCGCAGAAGTGAAGGAGAGGAAAGACGTTTCAATGTTATTGTTGGCGTATTGTAATGCTGTTTGAAATTTTGGCTTGTAAATTTTTTCAACTTTAATAGTTTTTAAGTTTGTCATTGTAGAAGATAAAGGTGATGATGTGCTGCTATCTTTGCTCATGCTGTCGGACAAATTTACGTCTGAATTCTCCGATATCTATAAAAATGATCGAATATGCATTTGTCTATGCAGAAAATTCTACCAACAAATATCTTTTAAAAAATAAAAATTTTAGTAATATGAAATATGAATTAATATTGTATATTTATATTTATTGTAATGTACTGTACAAGTGTATATATTGTATATTCTAGTGTAATGCTGTATAAATATTTTGGATATGATAATAAAGATAGATAATGGATATTAGAATTTCAATTTCGAAACTGATTTGAAATTTTCAAAAAATAATTATATTCGAATTATTTCAAATATAGTTAGCTTTAAAGCTTTGAAATTCTTGAAGATTTTGATAATTTTAAGGAATTCGATCATTTCTCATATATATAATATATATAACAGAATCAAGTCAAACATAAAAAAAAATAGCGAATAAAAGAAAAGAAGTGTTGATATGATAAAAAAAAATTGATGATATAAATTTATATATTCTTTTTTATTATTTTTATACTTATTTATTCGTTATCCACTATATGAGAAATATTATTAAAACATTTAAGATTTTTAAAATTTATGAAAATTATCAAAATTTCCATTGTATGTATAAAGATATTAAAGAATTTTATGGTTTGAATTATTCAAAATGATTTGCAATATATAAATAGAAGTGATTCAAAGTATTTTCTATTATTAATATATGTAGATTATTTTATTATGCTAAATTTAAATGAGTTAATAATGTATTTTAATAATAATAATTTATAAACATTAATAATATTTAAACATTATAAAATAAATATTAAATATAATACAATAAACAGATTTCGTGTATATCATTTATAAAAATTTAAATAAACATGGATAGTAAATTTTAGCGTTTATATATATGATATGAATATTAATGTTTTGAAATATATTTCATATTCAATTTCATTTTGATATTATTTATTGATTATAATATAATTTATGATACAAAACAACTGGATTCAAACATCATTAAAATGATATATTTTGCTATTTACTACAATTTACCACAAAATTATATTAAAAAATCCAACAGATGATTGTAACACTTTGTTAATAACATAATACTATACAATATATACAAAATATACAAAAGTATATATATATATATATAGTATTATGAGATGAATTTTATCTAAATCTTTTTTAAATTAGAGAAATTTTATAAATTTTATAAATTTTATAAATATATAATATATATATAAGTATAAAAAGATTTAAATAAACAGACTTATTTATGTATCAAAATAATAGATGAAGTGTATTATTAATATATTTGAAATTATATATTAATATATTTGAAATACTATTGATAATTTAAAATATTTATATTACATTATCATCTCATGTTTTTATAATGATTTTTATAATCGATCTTTTAAAGATACGAATCCTATAACTATTTTTATTCTATTATTTATAAACATCTATTTATTTATCTTTCTTGAAAAGACGATAGATTGAATAATATTTTTTAAATACATCAAGTTTCATTTCGTTTAAATACCAAAGATTTATTTATTCTATATAATTTTCTTTTGTATTCATCTCTTTCATTTAAAAATTCAGCATCATATAGAATGATTTAATATTTATTTATATATTATTATTATATAAAATCATAAAAACCCAATGAATTAATCAGAATTCACATACCTTGCTAGCATCACCTTCCCTTTTGAGGACGTGAGTGCAAGATCTGCAATGCTTGTAAAAATTCTTAGTCTTGAATGCGAATTCACAAGGCATACAAGGGTATGGTTTTTCATTTGTATGAACTCTGATGTGTTTTTGTAGGACATTTGGTTTTGCACACGATAATCTGCAACAAGGGCATACATAACCATTTTTCCTTGACATTGCTGATTTTTCTTCCGCTGATTCCAGGGAGATCTCGATCGAGTCTTTCGACGATTCTCTGAAATTCTTTCTTTTCGTTGACTCTGAAAAACTGTTGTTGTTGTTCTTCTTCGGTTCTGTTGTCAATGTAAACTCGATCGTTGCGATTTTTTTGAATTTTTTATGCAAGTAATTTTGTTCGCCATTATTATTGTTATTGTTGTTGTTATTGTTATTATTATTATTGTTGTTATTTGTCAATTGTTGATCTGTCATCGCCACAATGTAAATTTCTGGAAATAATTAATGATATAAAAATTAACGATTAAAAAATTGATTTAGAATTAAATTAAAAATATTACAAGAAACGAATAAAATCGTTGATTTTTCTTTAAATATTTTAAATATTCCGTTATATTTAAAGATATTTAAAGATAAAAAAAAATAAAGAAAATGATAGAAAAATATTAGATTTTATTCGAAAAATAAAAATGGCAATAATGGTAAAAATACGATAGAATAGATTAAACGATACATTAAATATACATTTAAAAAAGAAGAAAATGTATATAAATTTTTAGATATATTATTAATATATTCATGAGATATTTAAAGAGATAATTCTACAAAAAAAAATTATTTTCTAACGCGTAATTATTTTCTTATTTTAATTATACGAAAATGCTTTGATAGATAAAGTTATATAAATTATATAATATATAAATTTATAATTATTCAAATATAAATATAAAATATAGTTATAAAATTATGGATATTTAACCAATTTTTTAATTACGAATTATTTATTCGAATTCTTTTCGCAAAATAATGAACATTTTATGCTACATCTGTATTGGCTAGAGATGTTTGCAAACTTTTTTACAATTATCGAAACTATTTATTAACTTTTTTAGCCTTTTTTTTTACGAGCTTTGTGATAAACAGTTCTAATCAATATAAATGCAGTATTCAGATTCATTGAAATCGTTATGCAGCATCTACACTGCTATTTGCAATCGTTGTGCCAGCAATATAGATTTTTCGAATTGCGAATAGTTTATAGCAAAATTAAATAAATATGAAATGTCATTAAAATCTTCAATGATTTTTTAATATGTTGTTAAAGTCATCACAGTAAATAGTGTTGTGATAATAATTTATTTAACAGTCATTAAAAAGTTATTAACAAAAACAATTTAGTATAGGATAAGATTACAATATAAAACGGGAAGTTAAATCTTGGAGATTCTAAAATTCTTTTTAAAAATTTTTTAGATTATTAATATTCGAAATATTTATGCTATGCTGCACTTTTTATATTTTTTATTTTTATTTATATTCAATTACAAAATTACAATGATCAAAGTTATAAGATACTTAATTATTATCTATCGTCGTAACTTTGATCATTATAATTTCGATTCTTTAAAGAATGTTTTATATCTTATTTTTGACACTATTTTATTATAATATTAATAAAAATTTACTATATATTTATTTAGATATATATATTTATAAAATTTTAATAAAAGTATCAAATTCAATAATAATGTTTATTATTCTTAATAAATATAGTTATTAATACAATGCAAATAAATTTCTTACAAAAATATATATAAATTAGTAAATATTAGCAATTAAATTATTTTAAATTAATATATATAATAAATCCATTAAAATAATTTCTAAAATTACTAGTTAAATCATTTTTTTCTCAGACAATTGACAGTCCAATTGACAATTGACAATATTAGCACTAATTATTATTTTTATAAATTATTTTTGTTCAATTAAATCAATTTACATCGAATATTTTAATTATTATTTTAATTATATATATATATATATACATATACATATATTATTATTATTATTATTGTTGTTGTTGTTGTTGTTGTTGTCGTTGTTGTTGTTGTTATTATTATATACTGTACAGACTAATCAGAGTATTAAAAGATTTGCTATATTTATGCTGCCAACTATATCATAATATTTTACTTTGTGCACTTTTCAAATGAGAATCAAATAAGAAATACATTATACATTACATTATATTATATACAATATATACTAATATATTTTTAGTAAATAAATATGATAAAGTGAAATATTGATATGTATTGAATTTTAACTGGAACATCATTTGTTTTCAATTCAATATCTTTAAAATGAGAACCATTAAAAGAAAGAATAGTTCATTAAGCTGATTTCTTAACTTACATAACTATTCGTTTAATTTAAATTGATGGTATGATATTCGATGATTTTAATGAGAAAAATTTTTATAAAAAGTAAAGAAATATGTAAATGTTATCTTTTTTTTTATGTTTATGTTTATATTATACATATTTTTATTGCATTTTATCTATTAAAATTTCGATATAACTAAGATCTAAAATATATGTATTATATGTTATTTTAACAATTTTTCATTATGTAACAAATGCTTTTAAATATTTTTTATCTTTTAGTTAAAATATGTCGATGATCGATTAATAATAATACTTTGTCTATATAAAATTATTTCTATTACAAGTAAAAAAAATTAAATTATTTATAATTTGGTAGCTAAATTTCATTTAATATTTTTGTAATATTTTTTAACATTGTCATTTTTACGATATTTAAAATGAATCCTTTAAATAATCTTATTTGATATTTAGTAATATCCTATATGTATATATATATATATATATATATATGTTATTTTTCTTACCTCTTTTTATGTTATATAATCATGAACATGACACTGTCAGATTTATAGAAACATATCACAAGAGCACAATAATAATTTCCTTGAAAAAATTGAAAAGGTCTCTTCGATTCCTCTTCATTTGTTTGTTTCCTTGAGGCGAAGTTTAAACCGAAGTCATTTTTCTATTTTAAGCTCTACATTTGCTCTATTGTCTACATATCTTGCTCTATTCTC
This sequence comes from Apis cerana, assembly GCF_029169275.1. Classification (NCBI taxonomy): domain Eukaryota; kingdom Metazoa; phylum Arthropoda; class Insecta; order Hymenoptera; family Apidae; genus Apis; species Apis cerana. The sequence goes on along the minus strand of NC_083864.1, from coordinate 2,271,889 downwards.
TTCTCTCTTTCTTTTTTACAGAAGTAATAAAAAAAGACTTACATACACTTTATCTTTTTCTGTAGTATTCTGTAGTAGTATGATAAAACACAAAGTCGCAACTTCTCTTTTATATACTTATTAATACGTCAATCTGTTTGCTATGCAAATCTTAAGTAACCGGTGCTGACGTAAATAATACTAACGCAAATAAGTTTGACGATATCTTTCACTAATACATTTAACGGCAAATAGTCATTGCCCACATAACACATGCATACAAAATACAATTGATTATGTACAATGATAAATCATAAAAATTCCACACGGATCCTCTTTTAATTCTTCACTCTTTATTCGGCAACATTAATACTGAAATCAATTAATATACAATTCTTATCAATACCAATGCTATTATAACAGATAGTAATATTATTATATACTATGATTAATTTGTTAATATAACCAATATATTAAACCCTTATTAAACTCACTGCAAATTCACATCAATTCCTTTTACAGTTTACATGATTCTACGATTCTTGCTTAACGTCATTCGTATCTAATCATGATTTTATGTATTCATCATTTTACATAGTATATAGTTCTCGAATATATATTTCGATGCTTTTTTCAATAATAGATCTTTTTCATATCTTTCCCTTTTTTTGCAGAGTTTCTTATAATACGATTTCAATTGTTTCGGTTCAATGTCACAAAGTTGTCATCATAACATTTTCCTTTTTTTTTAAACTTTTGTAAACTTATTTTTTGTAAATTTTTTGCAATCGAACTTTACAGAAATCGATTTTCTCATTTCGATAAATCTTCACTTTATACACAAAATAATGATTCGAGCACGTTACTATGATACAATATATTTTTATAATCTCTTATTCGTTTTTATTTTTATTTTTATTTTATTTATACAATAAATTGATGTGATTCACTATAAACAATTTCGAAACGTATATATCATGTTTTTGATTCGCGCCACTCACATTGATTCAATCATTACTACTCATCACTTTTCCTGCAACATAATTCCTGCTTGACAATACTGTGCGAATTTTTATATTTTTTATATTTCTGTTTGATTATTATTTATTACTTATTATTACTAATACTATCATCATAATCTCTTTTTTCTTTCAAAAGAAAATAATTGTTTAGTATAATTTCGTTTTCAAATAGAAACACGTTTTTTTACTGAATTTTCAATGAATAATCACAATAAAAACGACAACAAGTAACTCAATGTTCCAGAGTTGTTCGTTGATATATAAGTGGAAGTGCGCGTATGTATTGTTCGTTCTGATAGCATTGTTATTATTATGTAACTGATAGCCCACTAAACAGAGTGTATTGCTTCTAACAGCTGAGGTAAAAAACAGTGAAATGGCGTGAGAGAAAGTTAATAGCAATCGTAAGTGAACCAGTAAGCGAGTATTTTTGATGAAAGAACAATGAGCGAGTAATGCGCCGTCTGACGTAGACGACGGCAGTTTATTATTTTCCGAGAAGCACAAAGCGATTTCGTATATTGAACGTACACTGTCGAGTCACTGAAAAGATAGATTCCAAGCTCGAAGCATTACTGAAGAAGATCCTAGTGGGACGAGAGAATTTCACGTTCAAATGAGTGTAAAGCCCCATACATACATGCATTCGCTTTTTCAAAACTTTCTCGGATTAGTATTTATATACTTATATATTTACATGTATGTTCTTTGCTAATATGTTAATACATATTATTCCTTAATATTACATGTTTGGATTTTTTTGTAGATTTTTTAGATATATGATCTTCTTAATGGTAATTGCATCAGCAGAAATGTCAATTTCAATTAAAAAATTTAATCAATTATTAAATTTATAATGTATATATATATATATATATATATATTATATATTATATATATAATATATTGCAAATAAACTCTTGTTAAATAATTAATAATAAGTAATAATTTTAGTTAGTATATATATTTTTTATTTGTTGATTAATTAATATTTTTTTAATATTTATTTTAAAAAATTTATTTTAAAAATTTATAAAGTTTAAAAATATGAGTAATATAATATAAAAATAATATAAAATATAATAAATATAAATTTGAAAAATTAGGTTTATTTTATTTATGCTATTAAATAATTTTCAATAATAATATTTATGTGAATAATTTATTTTATTTTATTAACTACGTAAATGTTTTTATAATTTGTAATGAAATTACAAAAAATTATAAAAATTAAAATATTGTTATATTTTGAACTAAAAACAAAATATACGGTATTTATTAATAATAAAAATAATGATAAAAAATAAATAGCGGTATTAATGTTTTTTATATTAGTTTTTTTATGCTAATATAATTAATTTAATATCAAATATTTTGATATTCGTTTCACTTTATTTATAATGCAAAATTTAATTTAAAAAATAAGTTTTAATGACTATTTTTGCATATTAATTTCTATGTTTATTTTGATTTCTAGAATTTTTCAAATTTTTCACTTTTTTCAAAAGAATTAATTATTTCAGGAATCTCTAGTTAAATTTGTTACATTAATAAGTTGATTACGTATAATAAAAATTTCTTTTTGACAAATTTTAAATAATTATTAATTTCGAAGTGTTTATAATAATTTTCATCCATGTAATAATATCATCCATAACTGTATAATTGTTGATAAGTTTTTTAATCTAATTATAATAAAACAATAACTTTAAATATAAAAGAATTTCTTATTTCCGATCATATTAATAATATATCAATTTTTATTATTAATTCTTTTACATTATGTTTCTATTTATTAATATAATTTATTATATAATTTAATTATATTTTATATTATATAATATAATTTTATATTTATTAATATTAATCATTATAAATAATTTTTTTGATTATTGTTCAATTATTTTATCAATAAACGAACATTAATTAAATCAATTACATTAAATTACAATTAAATCTCGGTCATTATATTGCATTTTTATATCATTTTTATCATTCTTGCATTTTTTATATTTTTTTTTATCGCTTTTCAAATAAAAATTACTATATTTTTTCTTTTTCGCAAGATATAAAATTATTTTATGAAATAATCTTTTTTTTTATTGTTATTAAAATCAATTTTTTTTTAATTATTTTTTTATATTTTATCTTATTCTTCAATTTCGATCCCAAAAATGTCCAAATATTATTTTGTTCCATTTTATGAAATCACATAAAAATATAAGAGAACATCTTTTAAAATATTTATTTATTGTTTATGCCTCGTTTTTTTTCATCATTAAATCTTTGAAACAAATTAAAATAACAAATAAAGTTAATTAAATTAATTTTTATAAAAAAAATTTAAAAAATTATCTGAAGAATTGAATAACAGAGTATTTTGATATTAAAAAAAATTTTCAGAATAAATTAAGATTTTCTGATGTATGTTTTAATCATTTCTAACTAAAAAATCCAACCAAAATTCAAATAATGCATGAAGTTCAGTATACTTTCATCATTTTCATCGTTTTCATTCTTTTAACAGGTGCGCGTGATTACTCTTTGTTATGTGTGCAGTGTTAGAATGAAACAATGATAAAGAGAATCTTAAACGCTATACTCGTTGCGGTTGCAATGTTCGAACTACATGTACATTATATTATTATCATAGTATTATCGTTTAGAAAATTCCTGTTCCCTTGCCAGCAGCGTTAAATACTAATGGGAAGATATATCTTGTGTCAATAACATTCTTTTTTAATTCTCTTTTGAAAATTTGAAGATTTTATCGTTACATCAAAATTAAAATAATATCATCAAGATCATCAAAATCTCATATATATATGTATATATATAATGTATTTGTAAAGAATAAAAAAAATAAAATCTGATATACTTTTATCATATTTTGATTGAGAAATTTTCTTTCTTTATTAAAAAAAATAAATTTATTTAATACTAAAAATTTTAATAAAAATATGATCATACGTATTACGTATATAATGATTTAAAAATTATTAAAAATAAATCTGCATTTCAATTGAAAAATTTATAACAAATGAGGAATTATTTATAACAATTTTAATGTATAAAACAATCCAAAGTCAATATATATATATCAATTGCTGGTTTTTTATCGTTTTTTATATTACGTTTTAGTAATAATTCAAAAACTAAATTTAAAAATAAATTTGCTCTTTTCGAGCAAAGATTCAATTACATAAAAAATTTAGAAGAAAAAAATGATATGATAACCAATTTATGATCGTAATAGTACAGCTCATCAATTAATTTATTTTGTATACGACACGAAATGTTTCCAACATATTGTACATGATAATATCATATGATTTTTGGATTAGAAAGTATATCGTATTGTATATTCTCCTGTGATCTATATCACGAAACATCTCCACACAATCTGGCATGCTGTCTTTATTCAGGGGTAACAACCCTTACTGTCTATGAAGCATGCGCTTTACCACTCAGTTCCCTTGGGATACCTTCGGTGAGCCTAAATTCCTGATAAGTTACCGCCTATTCCTTTTCTTCTCTCAAAGACATCCTCAAGAGAATTCATTTCATCTTCTTGAAACATAGATTATATAAATATGCAAGTCTTTAATTATCTTAAAGCAATTATCCACAAAAATTGATTACAATAATGATAATAATAAAGAAACAAAAAAATAACTATGATACAATTATAAAAAATATTAACATATTAATTTTAATCGTATTTATTCATTAGTATTTGGAGCTAAATTTTAATGGAATAATATAAATATATATATATATATATATATATATATATATATATATATATATATATATCAAGTAAGTATTTATAGTTAGCTAATCAAATATTAATAATTGAAATGTTTATAAAGTGATTTTTCATTTCAATTTAAAATATTGATTGATTCGAATATTCCTTTGTAAAGTTAAAAAATGATTTATTATTGAAAAATGCGATGAATAAATAAATAAAAAAGTTATTTAATAATATTTTATATCTATATTTTTAAAATATTCAAAGTAAATCTATTATATATATATACATATATAAATTATTGAATATAATATTATCTTAATATTTTTATTTTAAAAATTTTTATAGTCAATATTACATATCAAATAATTATTTTAAAAATATTTTTAAAATTAGATAATTATTATTAATATATAAATATATTTTTTTATTCAAATTTGTTATACTTAATTACTAAAAGAATTGAAACAAAAAATAAAATATTTATAAAACATTTTTGACTATGACTTTATCATTGTTTCTATAAAAAATATTAATATTTCTGGAAATCAATATAATATGGTTTTATAATCCAAAAGAAAAGGTATATATCATATAATTTATTATATGAATTAGTAATTTTAGTAATTTATTAATTTATTTTAATTTTTTTTTAAATTTATCTATTATTAATATTTATTAACAATGATTATAATATTTAATAATTATAATATTAATAATATTTATTAATAATAAAAAAATTGAATGTTTAAATCGCAGGGAATAAACAAAAAGTCTAATAATATGAATTGAAATCTAATAATAAAATATTTAGTAATAATAAATATAAAATAATCGAAGACTAATCATAAAAGAAAAATTATTAATGTATTTTTTACATAAATTACAAAAAAAATTTTATTTGAAATCTTATTAAAATAACAAAGAAAAATTTGTCAATATTTATATATATATACTATATTATATTTATAGTCCTCTTCATATCCAGTTCTAATAATTAATAATCAAAAATAAAAATCTAAAATGTATACTATATATGTATATATGTTTATTATACATATTTTTGTACATACCATTTCAATTGACTAAATAATTTATTTTTGTAAAATTCAACGATTTGATTGTGCAATATAAAGCCAAGTGTTATTTAGAAAGAACCTCCGTCAAGCTTGTTATCCTGTGAAATAGGCGCGCAATTCAGCGTCACTTTACTCATCGAGAATATTCCACCTCTACAAGAGATCCTGTGGGAATCAAAAGGATTATTGTTATTAATATAGCACTTTGAATCTTCTTCTAACCGCCTGATACGATAGTTCCCAATTTTCAGGTAAATCGGTAGTTTTTCTAATAAATTATTATACTAATATCTGATAAACCGAGAAACTTTTAATCTAAATAGAGCTATTTTCTAGATAATATGGGTAAATTTTATAAGATGCGAATTCTTTAAAAAAGAATGAAATTGATTAGAAATCTTTTAACATTCGGAAATAATTCCAAATAAAAGACGAATGAAAGAAATCCATTGATTTCTAATTTTGTCTTCTTTCTATTTCTTCATTGAATTATCCTTTGATATTCTTGTCTTTTAGTAATTATGTTGATCTGTTGTGTCAAAAGCATTTTCATCAGTCTCAGTATATCTCGATATAAACAGGAGGACATGAGCAAGTGGAACATTTGAAATCTATCGGTATTGTCATATTCCATTTGTTCTATATCGATAAAATAGAAAACTATAGAATCGATACATATATATGTAAAGATACATATAAATGTACATGTATAGATGTCAATTAAATATAGAAATAGATCAATCATATATTTTCGTCTAAATTTTTGAAATTTAATGTTCCATTACTATTTTTGTGTCGTTATTTTTTGTGTTATTATTAACACAATACAGAATACAGAATTAGCGAGTTTTAGTTTCCATGGAAATTATAAATACTGTAGTGAATCAAATAATACATATCTTAAAACAATAAAAATGAAATAATCAATTGTTTAAAATTGTCTAAAATTTAATAGGAAACAGAAAGAGAAATTATTAAATTGTATTAGTGAAATTTCTTGAATTTTTTAATAATAATTATTGTTGATAGTAATTATTCGAAATAGAAAAATCCTAATATTATTTAGCACATCGTTCATTTTTATATGAATGATCAGATTTTTGTATTCCACATTTATATTCAATAACTTAACGATAGCTACTGCGAAATTATACTGCATAATTATATTAATATTATCTGAATAAAAGTCATACAATACATGATATCATACAATACAAAGTCATTCAATGTATAGTAATATCTACATATGCATTTTGTACAGTTTTTTATTAATATAAAATATTAATATAAAATATTTTATTAATATCTTAAAAACCAATAAATTTTGGAAACTTTTATATTTGATATTTTCTCCCTCTCTCTTCATTTCTTCAAATATCGTAATTCGCGAGTACTATATAGAATTATAGCTTATAATAATATATAATAATATATATATAATAATAAATATATATATAAAATATTTATATTTCTCATATGTTTTTTAAAAAAAAAATTAATAAATTTTTAATTTTTGTATTTTTTGAGATTAATTAATTATTTTTAAAACTAGAATTTTTCTTTTGAAAATAATTTCTTGAATTTTTTTAATAATAATTTATCATTTTTGTGAATATTTATTGAAAAAGATAATAGCATGTTAAAAAAATCGAATTGCGAATATTATTTAAGAAACTATCAAAAAGAATTCTAATAGTATTCTATTCAACAATCAATATTTTTTGTATTTATTTTTTGTATTTAACATCATAATTTCGTTTTCGCGATAAGACTTGCGTGATAATTATTTCTTTGCATCGAATAATACTATTTGCATATAAATATATATTGTATTTCATTTAATTTTTATTAATATTTTAATAACTATTTCTTCACCGTCATTTATGAGTAGAGGATGCTCAAATCAATGTCGGTATAGCAGTCAGTTTGTTTCTCGAAAGTCCATAAACTGATTTACTTTTATATGGAGTCTGATATGAATTACAAACTGTAAACCATATGGATAGATTGCATGTGACATCTGACGGGACTTTGTGTTAAAAGTTCTAAAATATCGATCAAGTGTTTTTTGTCGCCCTCTACAATTTATTATGGTTAAGAGAAGAATTAATTCATTGGAGATAATAAAAACATGTGTTGTTGATTTATGTTGAATAATGGGATAGATCTATCTTATATTTCGTCTGTGGTATATAAAAATAATATAAGAAAATCAATTAAACAATAATATTCGTGATTGGTATAAAAACATAATTTATTGCTATAAGAAAGTTATTGAATGATTAGTTATAAAATAGTTATAATTAATTAAAAATTAAATATAAGTTAACAATGCGTAATATAGAAATAAAAGCAAAAATTGATAATCCAGAGCTTAAGATATCTCGAATTGTACAATTAACTAAAGACAATGGTATCATCATGAAACAACACGATATTTTTTTCAAAGTAGCAGAAGGAAGATTAAAATTACGAAAATTTGAAGTAAGAAATATTTTTAATTTTATAGACAATTGTTAAAAATATTTTTCTAAAAATGTTCTTTAGCTTAACTGTACATTGTCATAAAATTTATTAAGATAAAATAATGTTACTTTCAAATAAAAATGTTAATTATATAAAAATTTATTTAATAAAGAAATATGCAATATATAATTTCAATTTCTATATCTATGTATTTCTTTTCCTTTTTTTATGACATCTATAACTAATTAGACAATAAATACTCTCATCATTATTAAAAAAAAATGATAATAAAATTAGAATTAGAATAGAATAATAAGATTATTTAAAAGTAACATCTTTAATATTATAATAAAATATAGAAAAATAATTGTTATAAAAATAATTATTATTTCAACAACTATTAATAATGCAATGAGAGAAATATTTTTTTACATATAGGATGGCTCAGGAGAATTAATTTACTATAAAAGATCTAATGTATTTGGTCCAAAGCTTTGTGATTATGAAAAAGTAGCCTTGGATGAAAATGCTTGTAGTGGTATTGCAAATATCTTAATTGAATCAAATGGTTCTGTAGGGATTGTAAAAAAAACTAGAAAAGTGTACATGATTGATCAAACTCGTGTACATATTGATGATGTTGAAGGTTTAGGAAATTTTTTGGAATTAGAGGTTTGTAGTATCGTAAATTATAATATAATAATAAATAAAAAATAATATGTTAGTATTATTATTTTAGGTAATTTTAAATGATGATCAAGACATAGAAAGTGGTGAGAAGATTGCTCACGATTTAATGTCCAAGTTAGACATAAAAAGTGAAGATTTGATAGCAAATGCTTATATAGATTTACTTAGCAAATCTATTGAATAGCTATTCAATCATATATGTTTTGTGTATTTCTAAAATTATTTTTTACATTTTATAAAATTGTTAAATAAACGAAAATTCTTAAATAAAGTTTTTTTTCTTTATACAAATTAATTAATATATGTATATATATACAATTATAATCAGCAATAAATAATATTATTTTGATATTATATTTAACCAAATATATTGATAAAAAGAGTAATTTCATTAAAAAAACATTATTCAAAAAATTTAAACAATTAATCACAAATCTCAAAAATAATTTTTAAAATTATTATTAAATTTAATATTAATAATATAGAATTTACTAGATGATTTTAAATGAAGCAGTGTCATCAGATTTCAAATAATTCTATATCATAAGAAAAAGACATACTAAAAAGAAAAAGCAAAAATAAACGGGCAATACGTGGTATATTACGCTATCATAACCGGGATACGTTATAGCGATAAGACTACCTACACTACTCTTCCTTCCTTTTTGATGATTACATTCGCTTGTCGCATTTCTTGTATATGAAAATTCCATATTAAAAAAATAATATTAAAACTAACTGTGATAAAAATTTTAAAAATAAATTACGAAAAATAGAAAATTTTTGCAAAAATTAGTAAAATTAATATTTTTTTAGTATTTATATTTATAACACATTTTTAAATCAAAAAAATATTTTTATTAATATTTAAATAATAGAAAAAAATGCAAAAAAATTTAAAAATTAAGATTTTATATGTATGTATATTATAATATAAATATAATATCCAATGCTTAATTTATATCATTTGATTATCGTAATATTTTGTTACTTTATACAATTGCAATTTTATTTATATAATAAAAATTTAAAAATTTTTTGAAAGCAAAAAAAAAACAATTTATTATGAATTGAAAATTTTGAAGTGTTATATTCTTGATCATAATAATATATTGAAACATATTATTTTATCTTTAATGAGATTGATTACGAAAATCGAATTAAATGAATTATTTATTTCATTAATAGAAGATTCAAGATTAGTTTTTGGATTATCATTTTGTTTGTTGTTGTGTATATATTTATATATATTATATATATTTATATATATTATGTATATATATATTTATGTTAATTCATTTTTTTTAGATTTTTATTAAATTTTTATTAAATTTTTATTAAATTATCTAATTAAACTTTTCTCTCTATGATTAATTAATAATAAGATTAAAAATAAATCTTAAAATCTAAAAATAAAAAAAATGCAATGTGAAAAATTATTGTTATTGTAAAATATTTTTCTTGAAATTACAATTGAAAAATATACAATATATGAATATAATGTATTTTAGATCTCAATAGGAAACATGGTCAAATAGTCAAAAACTATCCTGATCATCTTCGTAAATGCTCATGATTATGTTTAGTCTATAGAATTAATCTCAGAAGATATTATATCAAATTATTTTCATAGAAAAAATTTTTTATTATAGTTGAAGAAGGATCGATGTATTTAACAGTATTAGCTATAAACAAAAATAAGGAGAGGTAAAGAAAAACGAATACAAGTGTGCTGCACATGTGTACTATAATCTGTCTGATGTAAAAGAATATCGTGATATGTCGATATGAAAATATTTTTTAATTGTAAAATATATATTTAATTGTATAATATTATATATGAATAAATTTATTTTGTTATAAAAATATTATAATTGATATTATATATTGATATTATTATGAATTTTGTTATATAATATCAAATAAATTTAAAATTTTGCATATTTTTTTTTACTATATAATACTATAACTATATATAATATTAATACAAAAACTTTATATTTTTAAAACGAAATACTAATGCAATTATACATACGAATTAAATAATTTTTGTATAATTTTATAAATAATTTTTAAATAATTATTGTACTGTGATCATTATTTTCTTTATTGAATCTTCTTTGAACAATACAATTATAAAAATTCATGTTTAATATTATTAAAAGATAGAAGAATAAAATTAGTAACTCATAATAAACGAAGTAAAAATTATAAGTTTTAAAATTTTGAAAAATTTTGAAATCTTAATATTTTAAATATTTTTAAATAATTTAAATTATTTTTAAATTAAATTTAAAAAAAATGGATAAAATATAATAGTCATTTATTTATCTTCTATATTTTCCATTTTATTTTCTTTTCTTTCATTTTATTTTGTTTTCCTATCATTTTCAAGTTTCTTTATATTTCTGTCTACTATATATATATATTAATATAATATTATAATATATATATAAAGAATTTATTTTGATAAATACTAATACAACATTTTTTAAATAGTTTTAAAAAAAATCTTTAAATCTTTTGCAAAAATATTCTTCAAATTCATTAAAAATTTAACATTTCTTTCAATAACAATTCTTAAAATTATTAATATAATAAAATATGATGAATTGCTTCATTCAATCTCTTTTTATCTTTCGTTTATTTTATCTTTCGTTCAAACTTTCTTAATATATCAATTCATCAAATTAATAAAAATAAATAAAAGAATAGATTCTTCTGTTAAAATTGCAAGCGGATAATCCTTTATAAAACTTTTTCTTCTGATCGCCCCCGCACATGTTCCTCTACTCAGATTTAAGAACTTCACTTTGTCCCTCGGCTGCGTCAGCACCCTCGTCACAAGTTGACAGGAAGGGACCTCATTCTTTATACGGCACTGGTCGCTGTCGGAGGTTCTCCTTAACAGAGAGACGCGAGAGAGACGCGTCACAAGAGGCGTCCACACGACGATTGCCTCTCTCTCCCATACATTTTTCATCTAGTGATCGGCACGGTGCATCGCGGAGATCGAATGTGTCTTAGATCATCGGTTTTCGATTGATCTATTTGTTTCGTTCGATCATAATTGTGGATCCAGCCGTCTATCTGCTCATGGCACGAGATACATTCTCGAGGGAGGCACATCGAGTTAGGTAAGAAGTTTCTCGCTATTCGTTCCTGTTATTCTCGTTTCTCATACTCGATGTCGCTGCGTTTTCAAGCACAATTGTAGTTTGTTTATGCTTGTTTTTAAGCTTAATTACATGTGAAACAATGCTTTTCTTTTGTTTTTTTATTGACAAGGAACAAGGATGCGATGGAAGATTGATTGATATGAGTGGAAATTCATGTGTAATTCCTATATACATATATATATATATGTGCATGAGTGTGTCTAGTTTTGATTATATTTTTGGAGTTTTTGAAGATTTTGTTCATTAGCAAAATTTTAAATAGATTTTGATTTGAAAATTTGATACTTGGAATAAAAAATATCGAACTAAGTGAGTATATAAATTGTTGTAATTAAGTGTTATTTTAAAAGTAATTAATAATTGTTGTTAAATTAATTACGTAAGTTAGTTTAATTGCATTTAAGTTTGTATTTAAGTTTTGAATTTTAATGTTATGCTTATTCTAAGAGAATTTAGCTTCTTATTTTGAAGTAAGAATTGAATAATATTAATAATTTTTTTATAAAATAAAATATATTAAAATACAATATTAATATGAGATTATATATTATTTTTATAATATAATTATTATTATAATATTATTATTATAATATAATTAACATATTATATATATAACTATTATTATATTTTTTTATTTTAATTATTTATATCATAAAATTTTTTATTTTAATTAAAATATATCATAAAAATAATAAATATGTATCAAATTAATATATATATATTATTTTAAATATTATATATATATATATATAATATACATACTATCTCTATAAAAGACAATTATATTTTATTATAAGATATAAATATGTATTTTTTAATTTCTAATTAAAAAATTATTCTAATTATTCTAATTAAAAAAATTAATTATTAAAATTAAATCAACATTAAGTTATCAAAATTAGTCAATTTTGAAATAAAAATATTTTTTAATTATGAAATATCTTATTACGAAAATTTATATTACAAATTTTTCGCATTTTTTGTTTCAATATGAACGACTAGTAATTTATCAGACGTTCCAGATCTACGCAAGCATTAGTTTGGTCACTGAACTATATGCGCGATAAATATTTATAAAACCGGATTTTATTTATAACGATTTTTATAAGCAAATATTAAATAATTAAAATATAGAAATAAATAATTAAAATAAAAAAATATAATAATAGTTAGTAAAACTCTGTAAATAATAAGTGTTTTATTTGTAATTCGAAACGTTTTTATAGAAAATTTTTGATGCATTATAAATAAGTCATATATTATATTGCATTTTATTTATTGTTCTTAATCTCTTAATATAGAAGAATTACGTTCAGAATTTATTAAAATTTCATTAATTTATATTGAAAGTGATCGAAATTAAAAATAATAAAATTTAAAAAAATTCTAGTTTTTATTTTATTTTATTAAATATTTATGTTACAGAATAAAAAGAATGAAAAGCAATATTATATCGCAGTATCAGTATAATCATGATGATTCATTATCGTGAAAAAAATAAACAATAGATACTTAAATGATTTATAATATAATACAAATGCATTATAAAATTCTTGATGTTTATAAAAATTTCTTTTATGAAATATTTTTTAAATTTAAAAAAAAAACTTTAAATATTTATAAAATTTTTATCTGTTTAGATTACTATTATTTTTGTAAGCTAAGTGATTCATTGAATTTCCAAGAAAATATTAAATTAATAAAAAATTAATTATAATAATTTCAAATTAAAAATATTTATTAATTCATATTTGTCATATTTGTATAAAATATATATTTATTTATCAATTTGATAAATAAGATTTTACATATTAAATTTTATTAAAATTTTCATTAAGAAATTTGCAAATTCTTTATTTTTTTATAGAATGTTATAAAATATAAGATTTTATTTATAAAAAATTTTTTTTTAAATTTCAGATTAAATCGGATTTAAAAATTTAAACGGCTAAAGAAGAAGAAAGAAAATGTCTCGAATATCAGCACAAGCAATTTTGGCAATATTGTTATTTGCAATAACAATTGTATTAAGTAAGTATTATCTATTAATATGTTTTATTAATAATGTGTCAATTAATCAATAACATATCGCAGTTATTGATAATTTTTTTTAGTACTTAGAATTATATCTTTTCTAAAATTTTATTGCTTAATAAATAATGCATAATGAATAAGATTACTAATAATGATTAATTTAAAATAGATTGGAATAAAAATTTTTATATGAATTTATTATTATCTTTATGAATTAACAGATTTTTTTATAATTAATAAAAAAAATAAAAATGTTTTTAAAATATATTTTGAATATTTATTTATTTTGAATATTTAAAATAATATTTAATTTTTATTGAATAAGAAAAAAAACATTTTGTTGAAATGAAATACGTAACTAGTTGAAATTCATCTATTTTTGATCACGTCATGCTTTCCATTCATTGGTCTTAGGATGTAGTTTTATCCATTACGATTAGATAGGGATTCGACCCGTCGACCCCTTTCTTTTGAATTTCTCAAGTTTATTTTAGTTTCTAAAATCTAAGCATTCTAAAAATTTAAAACAAGAAGATTAAAAGACGTTCACATCATTATTAATTCACTAAAAATTATCTTGTAATATTTTCTATATTTTGTATTTTATTCTTTATTTATAATTTGCATGTTACATATATATTTAAAAAATAGAAACTCAAAAATTTTGTAAAACAACAATAATTTTATATTAGATTATCTTATATAACATTTGAATTTTTTGTTATATTATAATTTTTCAATAATTTTTTTTTTATTATATAAAAAAAAAAGCATTAGCACATAAAGCATTTTCATTTTAATAAAATTTTATTTATTAAAGAATAAGATTTTCTTTACAGATTATATAATATTTTGATTTTTTAAATCTAAAAATTTTATTTCAGAAACAAAATAAGAAACATTGAATATTATAAATTGAAAAATAAATGATAAGATATTCATTATAATGAAATACTTTTCTAAAAATAAAATTTTGTTCTGTTATCGTAAAATATTTACATATGATATAAAATAAGAATTTAATATTCATAACAAATAATATAATAATAAAAAAATAATAATAATCAATTATTTGAATTCGATAATAATAATAAAAATTTTATAAATCTTATTAAATATAAGAGTTTTTATTCATTTTTAACGGTGATTTCCACAAAAGATACATCATAAACATCCGGTTGTTTCTTGCGATAGCCCCAACCGCTATATATTATAGTAAGAACTATTTGATAACTGCACAATTCCGGTTTCGTTTAAAATTTCTTTTGAGAAATTAGTAATCATCGGTTTTCTTTATTCTGTCAAACGTTAAAATATTTAATTAAAAATTAAAAATTAATAATTAAAATAAAAAATTAAAATTAAAAGTTAAAATATTCAATTAATAAAAAAAATAATATCATTTGTTCATTTGATTTGAAATAATTTTTTAAAATAATAACATTAAAAAATTAAAAATTAATATATGACTGAATTATTCAATTTATTATGATTTTCAATTTATTTAATATATTCCATTTATTCAATTTATCTTACATTTCTTATCCATGTTGATTTTCGAAAAAAGAAAAAATTGTAAATAAATTCAAAAAGAAGATAATATTAGATATTCTTTACATTTTTAAAATTCTTCTTACATTTTATTTCTTTCACATAAACTTGAAATTTTCAATATAAATTAATTAATAGATTTAAATTCCTATGAAAGATAAAGCATACATGTTTATTTTCAATTTTTCTAACTAAATTATTTTTCTTTTTAGATTCAGCTGATCCACAATATTCCAGAGAAAGACCTGTACATAGAGGTAAGTTAAGTTAAGTTTTTTCAATATTTTAAAAAAATAAAAAAATAATAATTAATATTAATTTTATTTACATGAAATTGTAAAATATCTTTTAATTTTAAATCTTCTTTTTAGATTTGTGTAATTTTCGAAATTCAAAATTCTAATCTAAATTAAATAATATCTATTTTGTAAAAAATTATTAATAAATTTGAATTCTGAAATTTTTCAAAATTGGATTTATAATTAATTAATAATAACAATAGTTATTTTGCTAAAAAATTAAATTTTTTTGATATATTTTTTTTTATAATTTAAATATTTAAACTATGTGTTAAAATCATATGAATATAATACACAACTTTTTAAAATGTTATTAACATTATAAGTAAATTGTAACTATCGAAATTATATGGGTAAAATTTAAAAAAAATTCAGAAATATACATAATAGTTATAAAATATTTAATTAAATATATATTTTAAATCTATATTTAAAATCCTATATATTTACACAGTTAATTTATATTATTATATAAATAAATATTGATATTTAATAAATCTATTTTTAATATTTTTCTCCTTTATATTTTTCTATTTTATATTTGTAATAGATAATTTAAAATTTTCATTTATATTATATTATATTGTATTTTTGAATTTATTTCAAATTTCATTTATATAATCTTATATAATCTTATAATAATTATATCTACTTATAGTAAAAATATATTAAGAAATATAACACAAAAACATGTTATAATTATATTTTAAAAAATATTTTTTTCTATGAAAAAAGTTTAAATAGTTTTGTCATACTCATTGCATATTATTATAATAAATTGATAAAATTATTTTAATAAAAATAAATTTAAAATCTAAACACAAATTCAATTAAATCATTAAATAAATAAAAGTGGCTTTATATTACCGTAAAATTATTTATCTGAATAAATTATTTTTTATTTGGATTTAGAGAATTTCGAATTATAAAAATAGCAAAAAAAATTTCGAAATTTGATATGTTTTGTTTCAAGATTTCAAATTCCCAAATCTATATAATAAATCATAATTGTCTGATCATAAGTTTAAATAACGCAGTTTAATATTTAGAAAACATTCAAGATATTTAAGTTCTATCATAAAAGAAAATATTAAACATATTAAAAATATATTTATATAATATTTTATTTATGTAACATTAGATTAAAATAAACTTTAATTTTTTGCGTAAAGATATACAAATTGTCTTAAAAATTCAGCAATAATCAATTGATGATTGCTTAAATGATTTCAAATAACTTTTTTCTTTGTAAAAATTTTCGTTTTCGTTTATTGAATTATTAACAAAAAACATTAGTTAATCATAGAGCGCATGGTTGATTAATATTTTTCATTGAAAACTCGTTAAAAAAGTGAAAAATTTTTGCGAAAATTTTTTACAAAAAAAAATGTAGTTTGAAATTATTTCAACAATAATCAATTATTTAAACAATTAACCTTGTTGATCGACTTTTTCATAGAATAATACAAAATACAAATGTATTTGTGCGACATTTTTGGAAGGTTGATTTTAGCTACCAAAACAAAAATTACAAAAATATATACAAGAATATTGATTAATCTCAGAAAAATTAAGATTGGAACCTATTTGAAAAAATTCTCATTTAAAAAATTAAAAAAAAATCTCATTTCAAAAATTTCCAAAAAATTATTTATTGTCATTTATAATTTAGCTTATTTATTAAATTATAAACAATAAATTTTGCAGTAGATGAAATGAGACTGCAGCAATATGATGGAAACAGAGTATTCTTATTCTGCTTTACTTTTTTTAAACTTTAACTGTTTATAATTTAATAAAGAAATATTTTTATATATCAACTTTTGTGTTTATTTTGGATTTTAGAATCAACTCTTCAAAAGTCTTATAAATGTATTAATATCTTATCGCTTATTGTTTATAACAATGAGCAATCAGAGATAAAAATGAAGGTGTTATAGGATCAATCCAGAGAGGGGATATGTCGGAGGTGATTGAAGAACGCCATTATTGGCCAAAGCTGAACATTCCTAACCCAAGAGGTAGCTTATTGTTGCTGGTTTCACAATCGATTAAAACCAGCATGATAATGTTACTCATTTAAAACTTATTCTTGTTTTTACAGGACAAAACAAGATCTATAATTAAACCAGTATAAATGTACAATTAATATCAATGATATCTGTTGTTTAATTTCGGTTTAATAAAACTAAAACTTCGTCTATGATTTATTTATCTAACATAGATTGCTTTGTATAATTCAAGGATATATGTTTTCTCTTTTATTCTATCTCTTCAGTAAAATAGTAAAATAGTTTCTTTTTTCAAAATAAAAGCTCAGTAAGAATAATATTAATTTCTTTCTTCGTATCTTCTTAATCTAATTGATGAGATGATACTATTGGATATCCTGAATATTATATTTTCGATCACTAATTCTTGGTTTCTGGGGATTTTGTTAACCTAATGTATAAGATAATAAATTGGCAGTTAATTAATATAATTGCCATGTAATGATACCAAAGAAAATAATTAAAATAATGGTTAACTTGATGTATTTTTTATGAATACATTTTTGTTTTTTTTCTTCTTTTATTTTGTCGTTTTTAGGTCCAGCACGAAAGAGGCATCCTTGCGAGCAGAGCTCATGTTATCCCTCAACAGGAAATCTATTAATCGGTCGAAAAGATCGATTGAGTGCGTCTTCTACTTGTGGACTTAAAGGACCAGAAAGATATTGTATCGTTTCGCATTTGAAGGATCGAAAGAAATGTTTCTTTTGCGATGCATCGATGCCGAAGCAACAACACAATATTGAAAATATTGTTACTGAGTTAGTAAAAATTGAATATATTCAATCTTTTATATTT
This sequence comes from Apis cerana, assembly GCF_029169275.1. Lineage (NCBI taxonomy): Eukaryota > Metazoa > Arthropoda > Insecta > Hymenoptera > Apidae > Apis > Apis cerana. The sequence goes on along the minus strand of NC_083864.1, from coordinate 2,252,987 downwards.
TAAAAAAATTAAAAAAAAAATTTCCATGTAATTTCTATTCATATTTTCAGATTTTTTTTGGATACATTTAATTCAATAATTTCATAGAAGTGTTTAAAATTCATTAAGTTTACCTATTTTCATTATATTTAAATCAAAAGTTTTCACTGCCATCAAATTAAAATAATAATACAGCAATGAAATAAACATCAAATTGTCTTCAAAGTAAAAATAATTAATTGTACGAGTTGAGTCACGTAATATAATCATTTGAAATAACTCATAAATTATTTCTTATATGAAAAAATATTTTATACAAAAGTTATAAATGATAAAAAGAAATATAATTTTCTGTTATTAATTTTTTTATAAATGGAAATATAGGATACATGAAGAAGATCAGCTTTATTTTTTAGTGAAATTATGTATTTTTTAGTACATTAATTATAAATATAGATTATTATTTTCTGTAAAAACCTATTTATTATAAAAAATTATTAGTTTAGAAGATATTTTAATTTGAATTTTGTAAAATATAAAACAAAAAACACGAAGAGTTTTACGTATTCTTTATCTTTCATATATATATATATACAATTTAATAAGGATAATAAAGATAATAGTCTATATTTATATCAGTTAAAAAATACATAATTTTATTAAAAAAATAAAATCGATCTTAAATGATCAATTTTTTCTCTCTGTATCTACTTTTAAAAAAATTATTTCTTTTTTTGTATTTTTTTATTTTCAAATTTTTATTTCCAAATTTTAGTTTTTAAAATATTCAAAAAAATATTAATCATTATGTGTATTCAATACTAATTTCTTAAGATTTCCTCTTAAATTAAGAACAATGTTTATAATATTTATTTATTATATTATATACACATGAACGGGAAAAATCGAAGTCACTTTTGAATAAATTAAAATAGAATTTAGATTAGGCTAAATTTTTTATAGCATTGGATGCTAATTTGAATAAATTTTTTTTGCAAATATTTCAAAAATTAAAAGAATTTGTTTATTATGTATATACATATATACATATATATGTATAGGAAAAAGTTAATCTACATCATATTTTCATAAAACAAATTTACGAGTTATTTCAAATGATCACATTACAAGACTCATTCTATATATTTTAAATTACGATAATGTTATAATTCTTTTTAATTTCTCTTTAATTTAATCCAACAGTTGGTCTAAAAATTGGTGGCAAGCGGAAAATGGGGTAGAAAACGTTACAATACGTTTCGATCTCGAAGCTGAATTTCATTTTACCCATATCATCATTCGTTTCAAGACATTTAGACCTGCGTCAATGTTAATTGAGAGATCGTACGACTTTGGTAAAACATGGCAAGTATATCGATATTTCGCGCATAATTGTGAACAGTATTTTCCACATGCTTCTACGGGACCACCTCAAAAACTGACAGATGTTATCTGCGAATCGAGATATTCCGGCGTGGCGCCATCTACAGGGGGCGATGTTATCTTCAGGTATGTAAATAACGATAATCAGAATAAATATATAACGATGCATTTCATGATTCAAATTTTTATGATGTTTTATCGATGAATTTTATAATGATGAATTTGATAATTCTTGCAATAGTAGTTATGATTTTTTATGAAACGATAACTAATTCTAATATGCTTTCTTGATTCTAATTATTAATATTATATTTTAATTTATTATAATTATTTCTTATTACTTAATTTATTGTATTGATATTTTTTTAAAAATTGTTGTAAAATTGTTGCGTTGATGATAATTTCTACGATCAAACCGAAAGTAAAAAAAAGATTATTTTTGATTATTTATTTTAATTATTTAATGACAAATGAATATTATTTTTCGTGTAAAGAATTTGTTAGTTTTTATTCTGAAAAAAAATTTTTTTTTTTTTTGAAATTTTTTTAAAAATTATTTATTGTTGTAATTTTGATTGTAATTTCAAAAAGCTTCGATAATCAACATAAAATTTTGATAGGAGATAGGATAGATTCCAAACATAAAATTTTAATTTCATTCAATTATTATTTATAATATTAATAAAAAATTCTCAATATCATATATTATATACTACATGTACAAATATGACAGTAGCTAATGTATTGAATATTATTCAAATATTATTAATAAAATCATTTTTGCATTATTGGTATTGATGTCATTGACATAAAATTTTGAGGATTATTCTGATATAAAAAAGATGAATATCAGGCTCTATTTATTTCTTATCTCTCATGCAATAAATTTTACAAAATTCAACTTAAAGTTTTTTAGATTTTAGACTTTTTGGACATAAAGTATTTTTTAACTGAAAATAATAAATTGCATTACAATCCTTATTATCCTAACAAATCCTACAATTTTATTTAAAAAATTTTTGTAATTTTTATATGATTTATATATATTTATTTATAAAAATTAATTATGCCAAATTATGTTTCGAATTTATTGAATTTTTTTTCAAAATTTAAAAAAATTTTTTTAATTATATTTTTTTATATAAAAATAGTATACGATTAATTTGCATTTATAAATTTTAATTATCTCTATCATATTTCTATTATAAAAAAAAATGATAAAATTTTCTTAATTATTTTTTATATAAAATCTAATAGAATAAATTATATTCGTTTATTTTTAGAGTCTTGCCCCAAAATTTAGAAATAGACAATCCCTATTCGAAGGAAGTACAAAATCTCCTAAAAATCACCAACCTCCGCATAAATATGACCAGATTACACACATTAGGAGACGATCTTCTCGATAATCGCGCAGAAATTCGAGAAAAATATTATTATGCAATTCAAAATATGGTGATTCGTGGATCCTGTTCCTGTTATGGCCATGCATCCAGATGTCTTCCACTTCCTGGAGTTGCTAACGAAGAAAACATGGTGCACGGCAGATGCGAGTGCACTCATAATACTACGGGATTAAATTGTGAAAAATGTCAAGATTTTTATAATGATCTTCCCTGGAAACCTGCAGTTGGAAAACAGACGAACGCTTGTAGACCTTGCAATTGTAATAATCATACGAATTCCTGTCATTTCGATGAAACGGTCTATGAAAGATCTGGAAGAGTTTCTGGTGGTGTTTGTGATGATTGTCAACACAATACCAGAGGTCAAAACTGCGAATTATGCAAACCATTTTACTATCACGATGTCACGAAGGATATATCTCATTCCGAGGCATGTCTACGTAAGTTGTTATTATTACAATCAAAAAATTTCGATAGATTTTGTTTTATTTTTTTAAAATTTTCAATTTATACTTGAAAATATAAAAGATTAAGATTAAATAAATTTATTTATAAATATCTTTTATCAAATATTTTTAATATATAATTTTTTACAAGAAAAAATTAGAAACTTATTTCTTAGCAGAATGAAAAATTCTTGTTGTTTTCTAAGTTATTTGTATATATTTATTGATAGCAATTATGCTTTTATGATAAAATAAAATGTATTTCTTAGTTTTTTGTTTAAGGAATTAATAAATAAAGTATTATACTTGCTAGATGTCTTTCTATAATTATAATTTATTATGACAGGATTCATAATAGTATTTTTTTTTATTTATTTATAAAATTTATTATAAAACTATAAAGTTATAAAATTTGTGCAAAAGAATTTATTAATACAATCAACACATCAATAATTATCAATTTGAATTTATGATATATATTAATATTAATATTAGTTTATTTATGCAATTATTTAATTTATCAGAAAGATTATTTATTCTGTTTATATATTATAATATTATTATAGAATGAATAGTTATTAAATAAATTGTTTATATAAAATTAATAAATTAAACAAAAGTTATGCTTTATAATTTTATTTAAATGATATTAATATTTTTTTTCAAAAGTTAAAGAAAAAAATTAAAGAAAAAGAAAAAATTTCTTATTTTAATTATTTGTATTTTTTTTTAATATATGCTTCAAAATAGATTAAAAAATTTATTTATTACTTTTCTGCAGCTTGTGATTGTGACCTTGGTGGTTCATTGGATGATGGTATATGTGATTCAAGAACCGATCTTCTCAGTGGAGATGAATCTGGACGTTGCCATTGTAAAGCAAACGTCGAAGGTCGTCGTTGTAATCGTTGTAAATATGGTTATTGGAACTTTGATCCTGAAAATCCTGAGGGATGTCAAGGTATCGATTTGTAAACATTTTCATTTTAATTTTCTTTTTGTTTCTCATATTCAATGCGGTATCAAAAATTGAGGATTTCTGATGATAGATATTGATTTTTGATAAATATAAAAATAATTATAAAAATAGTAAAAAATACAATGAAATTTAAACTAACAGTACAATTTCTAACAACTGAATGCATGTACAAAAGGAAAATCAAAAAAAGATCATTTATCTTGTTTAATATTATTATAGAATGAATAGCTATTAAATAAATCGTTTGTATAAAATTAATATAACAAAAATTATGCTTTACAATTTCAATTTTATTTAAATGATATTGATATTTTTTTTCAAAAGTTAAGTCAATATAAAATAGTGTTTATAGAAGAAAGAAAAATTAATATTATCGATAATTCGATATGTCAATAATATATAATCATTCAGATATAAAAAAAAAATATAAAAGATATGATATAAAAGATATATTACTAGATATGAATAGAAATGTGTGAAGTAAACTCATAATATAATTTTTCAATAAATCCTATTTAGCTTACAATTTATTAAAATTTTTTATATATTTTAATAATAATTTTGAATAAGAAAAATAAGAATTCTAATAATTTTTAATTATTTGTAAAAAAAAAATGTATTAGATATTATCAATATATATCTAAGATATCGATAACATATTGATAAATCTATAATTACAATTCTAAAACGAAATGGATATTATTTTCTAAAAGTAAAAAATTGAATTTTTACTTATCTTTATAAATTAAATAATTTCTTTCTTTTCTTGTATATAAAAAAAAATTATTTTAAATACAAAAATGCAGAAATTTATTTCTTAATAATATAAATATTATTAAAAACAGAAATTCTGTATGAAGTATCATTTTTATTCGCAGTATTTTTATTTTAATTTTAAAACAAAAATTTATAATGACATACTGTTTCATATTATGATTTTTTTCTTATACTTTATTAAAAAAAAGAAAAACAAAAATTAATCATTGTTTTTCTAGCATGTACCTGTAATACTCTGGGCACTATCGATAATCGTGGATGTAATATGGTCACTGGCGAATGTACTTGTAAACGTTTCGTCACTGCTCGTGATTGTAATCAATGTCTCCCAGAATTTTGGGGTCTCTCGGAAGATCCGGATGGTTGTAAACCTTGTGATTGCGATCCCGGTGGTTCTTATGAGAATTCTTGTGATGTGATTACTGGTCAGTGTCGTTGCAGACCTCACGTTAGTGGCAGAACTTGTAATCAACCTGAACAAAGTTACTATACTGGATCGTTGGACTTTTTGATTTACGAGGGTGAATTATCGAGAGCTACTGATGTAATTGTTATTTTTTTTGTTTTTTTTGTTATGAAAATAAATAAAGTGAAAAATTGTCAAAACATAATATAATTTTCTTTTTTAAAACATAGATATAATTTTTACAAAATTATTTAAAAAAATTAAGTATTAAAAACTTTTTAAGATTGATTAAAATATATTTTCTAAAATATTAAATATAAATAAATAATAAAATAATAATACTATTATTCTTATTATTATTTTTTATTTTTATCGTCGAATAAATAAATAATTCATTGATTATTTTTATAGAACTGCCAAGTAGTGATTAGAGAACCTTATCGCGATGGAAGAAACAGTACTTGGACTGGTACCGGGTTTATGAAGGCACTTGAGGGTTCAATCTTAAATTTCACGATTGATGATATTCGTAAGAGTTTATGGTACGATATTATCGTACGATATGAACCAATTCAGGTAGGATCCTGGGAAAATGTTCAAATAATCATTGAAAGAGATGGTCCAGTGGATCCTAATGGTCCTTGTGCTGAATGGAGACCGGAATATGACCAATTATATGCGCAACTTCCTTTAAGATCGAGAAGCGTTGTTGTACAACCATCCATTTGCTTGGAAGCAGGAAAACGATACAATATCTTATTGCAATTTCGTAAATTTAACAATCATATCGATACACCTTCTGCTTCCATCTTGGTTGATTCTGTGAGTAATATAATATTTGAAATGAAATTAATTTTAAGTGTTTGATTCTGTGAGTAATATAATATTTGAAATGAAATTAATTTTAAGTGTTTGATTTTTAATTTATAATTTGATTTAGTTTTTATTTATTGAATAATTATTTAATCAATAAAATTAATTTTTTTATAGTATAAGTAGAAATTTGATTAATCTGATTGATTTCTATCAATTTCAAATTCATTCAGATTGTTCTGAGGCCAAGAATAGATGCTATTCCTTTCTTCAAAACTTCTGGAATTGGCGAACTTCGTCGACAAGAATACGAAAGATATCATTGTAGTGAATTCTTTAATGATATTAACACAGAATGGGATAATATTCCGGAAATTTGTAGACAATATCAAAACAGTATTGGTTATTATGTTTACGATGGTGCACATTGTAAGTAGAAAATGAACTTTCAATTTCATCAATTTATTTCATCAATTATGTTATTTATAATTTATCAATTCTTTCTTTTTAATCAGTTTTCTCAATTTTTTTCATAAATAGCTACTATCAAAATTTAAAAATTTTAATACTATTAAAATATTACAGATATAAGAATTTAAAATATAGTCGATTTTAAAAAATTTGTTGCAATATAAAAAATTAATTTCTCATATTCGTTAATGTTATTAATTTTTGAGAAAGATTTGTAACAATTTTTATTTAAATTAAATTAAATTAAAATTGATACGATAATATATTATTGCTCTTTATATGATATATATAATAACATTTAAAAATTTTTATTTTAAACAGTTGTAACTTCTTTTATTCAGAAAAATAAATATATGATTTGTATATTTTACTTGAAATATCCACAAAAAAGAATGTGACACAATAAACACATCTATTTAAAAATAATATAAAAATTTTAATATTAAAAATATCAATTTGTCTTTTAATTCAATAAAATATAAGATAAACGCATGAAAGATAAATACTGTGGATGAAATGAATCACAGATATTTGTGTGTAATTTTTGAAATAACTATTTCATTACAATTATTAATTGTTTCAATTCTATATATTGCACTTATAAAAATTTATTTAATCAAATCCCATTTATTTAACATGTAAATATTTAATGTTAATATTTATCCTTTCAATTTCAGTCATCTTTAGGATAAATTAAGCATATATTTTATTTATATTTTTCTGCATAACATATTAATTTAAAGCATTTCTAAACTTTAATTTTAAACATTAATTCTAAATATGTTTTGATCTTAGAAAATAAATAATATATATATTTTTTGAAATTAGTTTAAATTTAATAAATACTTTATATTAATATCAAATCATTTATTAACTCATTGCCTTTATATTCCAGCTTGTGAATGTAATCCAACTGGATCCCACAGTTTGCTGTGTGAGAGTTACGGAGGTATTTGTCCGTGTAAACCAAACGTCGTTGGCAGGCGCTGTGATCGTTGCGCACCTGGAACTTATGGTTTCGGCCCAGAGGGTTGTATATCTTGTGATTGCGATGGTGTAGGAGCGCTGGACAATTTCTGCGATGTTGAAACAGGACGATGCAAGTGTCGACCGAATACTTATGGAAGAACATGCGGTCAATGTGAACCTGGCTTTTGGAATTTCCCTCATTGTCAACGATGCGAATGCAATGGCCATGCTGAAAGTTGTGATTCCAAGACTGGTGCGTGTGTCAATTGCCGAGACTATACTACTGGACACAATTGTGATCGATGCATTGAGACATATTATGGTGATCCTAGGATCGGTGTAGACATTCCATGTAGAGCGTGTCCTTGTCCAGGTATGAAAAAAACAATAACAACTTTTTTTTTAATCATTCATTATTCATATCATCATATTATTCGTATACGAATCTGATTTTATAATTTTCAATGGCATTTCTTATAGATTTTACTCGCTGAATATGAATCTATAAGTTATTTTGGTAATTATTTAGAAAAAAGATTCCGATTTATATGTTGTATAAATTAATATTTTGAAAAATTTTTTTATACTTATAATCTTAATTATAATCGAAATATTTTTAAAAAATCCTTTAGATTATGAATAGACTTATTTATTTTATAATGAGCTTTATTTCTATAATTTAATAATAAAAAAAATAAATAAAAAAAAAGAAAAATTAAATTAGATTAGATTTTATTGATTTGCACTTTATGTAATTCATTATGATATTAATTTACAATTATTTCGATTAAAAATAAAATTGTATCAATTTATGGTAATTATTACGTATTTAAAAGTTATGTACATGTAATTTCATTATCATTAAATTTTTTACCTCAAATGTAATGATTTTAACATTTTATATGTATTTGTCAATAACAAATTCGTAGATTATTGACAAGATATCACTTAGAAAAAAATATATATTAAATATTTAAATATAAAGATTAATATATTTTCAAGTAAAAAGTAGAATATGATATATGTATAGTATTAATGATAATCTAAAATTTAATAAAAATTTTTCATGAATATTTCAGAAACTAAAATTGAATAATGATGAAGATAAAATTATATATCGAAAAATTATCTAAAAATTAGAATGATTATTGATAACAATAATATTTCAGAATCGATGAGATCATTTATTTTATGTATCATTTGTATTAAATAATTATTAAAATGATTTATACTTTCAATTTATATATATTTTTATATAAAAACAATTTGGTTTGTAATTAGTAATTCAGTGACATTCAAATCATTTTATTTTTTAATTATTTTATTTTTCTATAAATTCATTTAAAATTATAGGAACCATAGATTCTGGCCATTCTTATGCTGAGAGTTGCTCTTTGGATTCTGTGACTCATGATGTGATTTGCGAATGTTTCGACGGATACACCGGTCCTCGTTGCGAAAACTGTGCGGAAAATTACTTTGGTCATCCTGAGATTCCTGGTGGCATCTGTGAATCTTGTAATTGCAATAACAATACGGATCTTCGTCTAGCTGGAAATTGTGATCCTCATACTGGACGTTGCCTACAATGTTTGTATAACACTGATGGATCAAACTGCCAGATATGCAAACCAGGATTTTACGGAAATGCTCTTGAACAAAATTGTCAGGATTGCCAGTGTGATGTTTTGGGTACAGATAGAAATGCTGGACCTTGTGATCATCGAACAGGACAATGTCCTTGCTTACCTCATGTGATCGGTTTACTATGCGATTCTTGTGAAGAAAATCATTGGAGGATTGCTAGTGGCCAAGGTTGTGATCCTTGTGAATGCGATGCTGTTGGAAGTGTCTCCGATAGGTTTGTATATTATATTTTTAATTTAATAAATGTCGCTTAAAGAAATAAATAAATTTTATGGTAATGATAATTAATAATATTTGAAAGAAATAAAAAAATGATATAAATATAATATATACGTAATTATAATATAGTGTATATAATATATTCATAAATTAATTTCTTAATTATTATACTTGATATATTGTGGCTTTGAAAATGAATAATAAATATAAACTTGATAAATAAATAAAATTAAAATTACGGAAAAAAGAAAAGAAATGAAACAGAAATCAAAAATATCAATTTTAAAAAATTATTTAAATTTAAATTATTTATTTTTATCTTAATAGTTGCAATCCATACGATGGTACTTGCGAGTGCAGACCAGGTTTCGGAGGAAGACGCTGTAACGAGTGTCAAACAAATTTCTGGGGCAATCCAAACGTCGAATGTTATCCGTGCGATTGCGATTTAACCGGCTCTGCCAGCCAGCAGTGCGACAGAGAAACTGGGACATGTATTTGTCACAAAGGAATAGGTGGCGAAAAATGCGACCAATGCGATCGTGGCTACTACGGATATGCGCCTCAATGCAATCCTTGCGGCGAATGTTTTGACAATTGGGATTTAACATTAACTGGTTTAAGAAATAAGACAAACCTTGTTATTGAAGAGGCATCGAAGATACAAAAGATTGGAACGACTGGTGTCTATAGTCAAGAATTCGACGATATGGTCGAATCTTTGGATCAAGTGCAAGCATTGATCAGTAATGCTTCTATTAGAAGCCAAGATTTAGACGAATTGAATGATTTGACCATAGAATTGAATAACAATGTGTCTACGTCGACTAAGAAATTAGAAGAAGTGAACAATCTCTTAGAGAATGTTAGCCAAAGAGTGAATCTGGGGGATGCTGCTCTTAAGAATTTGAAGAACAGAACAAATAGTTTGCATCAAGCTGCTGCAGATCTCAAGGAAAACGCGACGAGATTGCAAGAAGAAAACGTACAAGGTGCTCTTAATGTTACACAACAAATGGCAGAACAATCTAGGCAAGCGGAAAAAATGGCAAACGATACTAGTAATGTTCTGACGGATGCGGAGAGATTCGTTAAACATACCGAAAGTTTATTAGCTAAGAATCGAGGTTTCGTGGAAGAGGCTCAAGAAAAGAATCAGGAATCGTTAAATAAAATAAATGAAAAATTGAAAATATTCAATAATATTATGCCTGAATTAAATTTAGAAATGTGCGGAGATAATGTGACTGATTGTAGTAGTGTGTGTGGTGGCGCTGGTTGTGGTTTTTGTGGCGGTTTATCCTGCGATGCGGGTGCCATGACAAAGGCCACTCAAGCTTTAGATGTAGCTAAAAAACAAGCTGCTAAGATCAAAAGTCATAAAGATGAGGCTGAACAATTGCTTCGCAATGTAAGTTTTATTGTTTTCTATTCAATTTCATTTGACAAATTTACTCAAAAAACTAAAATTATTAAACTTATAAATTTTTAACTTCACCATATATTTCTGTTTTAAAAAGAATTGTATTTATTAATATTTATCTTAAAACAATGATTTATTATTCTTGATTTTAAATTAGAGAAATTTTAAAAGAAAATAAAATATGTTCTAAATAATAAATAAATAAATATATTCAATATATAAATATATATATTGAAAAATAAAGCGAAAGAAAATAAAATAAAATAATCTTTTATAACTTGAAATTCTTATAATAATTTTCTTAATAAAAAAATCAAAATTTGCTATTGTATTACTTGAAATCGAAATAATTATTTAATTTATCTATTTAATTGTTTAAACATATAAATAATTATTCTTGAATTAGTTGTTAGATAATAATCTCAATTTAATTTTCACAATTAACAAAAGATTTTTTTTGTTTTATTAAGTAATTTTTTGTACAATGATTTATGCAACAATCAAATTTTTATCCGAACTATTATTATTTAAGCTTAATCATCAAAATAATATTTAAAAAATTTATTCAGATGAGTCAAGTGAAGCGGGATGCAATGGCTACCAGATCAAATGCTCAAGATGCCTTCAATTACGCTTTGAAAGCTCGCAATCTAACTGACAATGTGAGCAAAGATCTTTCCGATATAAATAAGCGAATTCGCAGTACTTTGGATGAAGATCAACCGACTCCTGCCATGGTAAGAGATTTAGCAAATGAAGTGCTGGCCAAGAACATCCAATTGAAACCCGATGAAATCAAAGAATTGGCCGATCGTATTAAGAGTATTGTCGGTTCCTTGACTGATTCTGATAAAATTCTCGCGGATACCAAAGACGATCTTTATCTAGCCGAACAATTGAAAAACCGAGCAACTAAAATGAAAGAAGACGCAATCGAGAAGCAAATGTTGGCTAATGTAGTGGTAGTTTTGTTGAATGATGCCAAAAAAGCTCAAACTCGTGCTCAAGAAGCAATCAACCAAGCCGAACGTGATGTTAGTAGATCTGAAAAAGACTTGGAAGAGATAGCAGAGGTGACCAAAGGTGCTCAGATGCAGGCAAATAGCACTACTCAGACTGTTGATTCTTTGGATGCTCGATTGAAACAATTACAAACTCAATCAGTAAGGAATGATTTCGTTTTGAATCAAGAAATTAGTGTTGAAGCCCGTAAAATTGCCGAGGAAGCGCAGAATGTTGATATCAAGACAAAAGAGCTAGCCATGGAATATAAAAATGCGGACGAATTGTTGGATTCAAGAATGAATAAAAGCAATGGAAATATATTGAGGGCGAAAAAGCTTCTTCAGAAGGCCTCAGAACTGACTGCTGATACCTCGACGAAATCTAAGGATTTGGACGGTATGGAGAGTGTATATAGAGATAATGAGAGGATGTTGTCCGACTTGATGGATCAGGTTGACTCGTTAACTGGGGAAATGGAAAAACATTTGGCGGAAATCGAGCAGAAAGCGCAACGTTATAAACAGTGTACTTCTTGAGCGAATGCAACCATTGGTTATAATTGGTTAATGGTATATGCCTTTGTGACTAACTTGGATTTTTAAAAATGAATGCTTGACAATATTTTGTTTTGTATTTTGATACTAAATCGAGCGAGCTAAATTTCATATTGTAGATATATTTATCTTTGTAGATTACTTTTCTTTTTCTTACTGAGTTTAAAATTTTATTATTAATAATTTTACACAAAAAATGTTTGATCGTGATAAATTTCATGTAAATTTATTTTACAAAAGAAAAGATCTAAATGCAGAAATTTAGAAAAAGTATTTTATTAAGGAACTTTAATTGTAATAATTTTTAATTATAAATATTTTTTTAAATCTTATCTATTATAAAATGTACAACGATGAACAAAATATTACCATCATTGAATGAATATAAAAGAAGTTAAAAAATAGAGTATGAATAATTTTTAGGTTATGAAGACTAAATCGATTTATCATCTTTTTTAAAAATGATTAAAAAATATATGAAAAATAAGAAAAAAAAAAGAATTTTTCCAGTGCCATAATTATAAATAAAGAGGCCATTTATATGTTTATATATTTCACATTCATATATATATTTATATGTAACTTTTTAAAAATTTCATGGAAAATAGAAATTAAATTATAGAATAAATATTTTAAATCATGGAATTAATCATGAAAAGTACTAAAGACAAAATTCGTATTTTTTATGTTAAATTTTTTATTATGGACCAAATATTTTAAAATGAATAATGTACAAAATTAGTAGATCATAATATAAAATTAATAAAAATAATCATTTTCGCGTTGAGAATGTTCTTCAAAACGAGAAAAAATTTTACGAAGAGTATCATTGATCTGAAAAAAATCAAAAAATTTTAGAATGTATTGACAAGGACATAAATATTTTTTATAATTAAAAAAAAACTTTACTGAAAATATGCCAAATATTATTTTATATTTTTAAATAGAATATTTTTATATTAGTTCATATTAGTTGAAAGATTTACATTATAAATTATTTTATGATTTCACAAATCAAGATTATATATAGATTAAATAATCAATCAGTAATCATTATAAATATATATATTTAACTGCCTAATTAATAAATAATTTTATAAGGTATAGAGAATTTATATCCTTGACAATATATTTTAATTGTATAATTTAATTACGAGGAATATTGCGCAAATTGACTATTATTGAAGAAAAATGACTGATAGTTTTTATACAGAATTAAGATATTAATGTATCGATTTAATTCACAATATATAAAAAAAATTTAATTATTCAACATTTAATTTAAAATTTGTACTTATATATTATACACGTTGCATTTGATAAATAATTTTTAAATAAGATACGGTGCAATAGATAGATAGAATTTTTATCAGTAATTTGTAAATATATTACTATATCTCTTCACCAAATTGTATTTTTCCATTTGACATGAATTGGTAATAAATAAAATTATAATATATAATAAAAGAATATTTGATTTAAAATATATGGAAAAAACAAAAAAAATATTATTAAATATTAAATGTATTTAATACGAATACATATTTTTAATACTTCAATTGTATATTCAGTATAATGATACAATTAAACTATATTAATTATAAACAAATTTGGATATAAATTGATTAATTTCTAAAAATTATTATATTCTTATAATTATTTAGATTATTGGGATACAATGTTTGCAACGATTTTATCTCTCTTTGTACGCAACTTAAGACAACTTTAATGAATTATACTAGACCTGAACATTTTTCCTCGCTTTTATTTCATTATCAATATGACTACTTTTTCATATTTAATCATTCCATATCTCCCTACTATATTTTGTTTTGTTTTAATTGAGAACATATACATATAATAATATCCTAATCTCCCCCCCAATCTTCTTTTATGTTGCAAGAAATGTAACGAGAAAATCCAAAAATATATATAATAATATCCTGATCTCTTCTCCAATCTTCTTTTATGTTTCAAGAAACGAGAAAATCCAAATTAAGGAGAGAAGCAGCAGTTATCTAGTCCTAAATTATAGAATATTAATATATTTATAAAACATTTTTGATTTTAAAGGCCAAAATATAAATAAAAAATATAAGCAATTTAAATTTGTGTTAGATAAAAAGAAGAAGACAAAGCTGTTTCGCAACTTCATTTCGTTTTTATGCTTGATCTAATTGTACTTTAAGATGAATAATTTCATTCATATGTGTATATAATGTTCATACATATCAATATATTAATAAATTTAAAATTTAACAATCGAAATTGATATTATGTTATTATTAAAACAAGAGTTATATTTTTTCTAAAAATGAGATAATATATAATTTATTTAGCAAATTTTACTATAAATTTCCAAATTTTTTATGAACACATATTATAATGAGTTTTAATATTTACGCATGTAAATTTTCTTATTAAATTTTAACTTTAAGTACGTAAAAGTTTCTTTAAAATTACTTTTTTAATAAATGTTTAATTCAATAATTTTTAATAATTGTAAATCCAATTATGTTGCTCAAAAGATTTATTTTATTATTAAAATAAAATTTAAATTGAAAAACTTGAAAAAAATATTATAATTTTGTTTAACTTAATATTGATTTAGATTCATCAATTTTGTAATATAAACTAAATAAGAAACATTCTCAAACATTCTAAATAAACTAATTCCACTGCTGATATTTTCATATTAGAAGAATTCAGAATGTATTGTAACAATTTTGTTCACTCATTGAATATTTTCGCTTTTGATTGAACAAATATATCGATAAATTCACTAAAAGAGTATAAAATTCATTAAATGATGTATAAAGTATACATGAAATGTTTGAAATAAAGTATAAAGTATTCATGAAATAATGCAAAAATCAGACTTATAGATTTATTCTACTATATATTTAAATTGGTCAGAAGTTTGGTCTATGAATTTTTTTTCCTCAAGTTCATTTTTTTTTAATTTACCAATTTTTCACACATTAATATATTAAGGTGTCTAAGTTTCTTTCGCACTACGCTAGAAATGACTTTAACTGATTATATTTTTATATGCATATGCATGCAGACTTATCTATTAACTGTTTATGGCATCGATTTCAGTTATCTCAAAGCTCTTTTAAAGTACGTTTTGTTAGCACAGTCTCTTTTAAAATTTTTCTCTACATCGATATAAATAGCCAAAAAAAGCATTTGCAGTATTATGCTTTATTGCTTTAAAAAAGATGATAGTGTAAATGATATTGTAGACAAGATTTGTATTGTTTACGAGAATAGTGCTACAATTATGATCATTCGCAATTGATTTAAGAGATTTTGAGATGGCAATTTTGACTTGAAAGATGAAGATCGCAGCGCTCAATAACGATGAATACGGACTTTATCAAGGCCATGCTCGTTGAAAATTCGCGATATAGTGTGCAAGATATAATGGATGCCACTAACATTTCCAAAAAAACAGTATATAATCACCTGATCAAGATAGGATATGTCAATCGATGGGTGTTTAGGTTCCACACGAACGGAGACCGACTTTATGAACCGCGTATCTACATGCGATTTTTTTTTCAGCGACATGAAAGAAATCCTTTTTTAAAGAGACTTGTCACTGGAGACGAGATTTGGATTTTGTATCAAAATGTGCATCGATAACGTATTTGGTTTAAGGATAATAGACTTTCAATTATTGTGAAGTCTGGATTTCAGAAGAAAGTTCTTTTATCCATTTAATGAAATTGGTTTAATCTACTACGAGCTTTTTCAAGGCGAAATCATCAACGCCATGGCAGAAAAACGATTAAAATTGGCGAACTGACGAGGCCATCACGATAATAACCGCATTGATTGTAAGAAAAAAGCTCTTACAGTTTGATTGGGACGTTCTATCGCATCTTTTATACTCCCCAGATCTTGCTCTATCCGTATATGTAATCGTATGTGTATCTTATCTGTTATATTAAATAATAAACAAGATAGATTAAATCTATGTATAAAATTTCTTCCTCCAGCATTTTATTTTTTGAAATAAAATACCATAATAATGCCATTTTATCTTTTTTATTTAGATTATGCATTAACTTATCTCTAGAATATATTTACATAAAATGTGTATAAAAAAATTACAATAATATTTAAAATATAAAAGTTTTTATTATACGTTTTTATAAAATATGTATTACAAAATATAAAATATAAATAAAAATAAATAACAAATAAATAAATATAAATAAAATATAATAAATATAAAGTAAAATATATTTTAAAATTCACAAACATTTTTACAAACATCTTTCTTTACGACCTACCTTTACGACTAAGTATAATAAATAATAAAGTGAATAAAAATAATATTAAAACATAGTATACAATACTGATATTAAAATTATCAATTATCATTAAAATATTATATAGATTTTGTTACATTAATATTATATTTAAATTACGTTTTATAATCTCTGTGCAGTTATAAAGTGATCGTTTATATTTAAATTTAAAATTTCTAAAAAGAGAGAAATAGCTTTTTTAAATTTACTTTTTGAATTTTAAAAATATCAATTCCATATCATTTTTAATTATTAATATAGGAAGAATCATGGTATTTTTTTGTGATGTTGTATTCAATATTTGTAAATTTTTATATTATGCTTTAATGAATATTCTTCATTATATCTATAATTATCAAGAAGTTCAGAATATTGATACATAAAAATATGTTGCTATTGTATTATATTTATATTATATTAGAATTATTCGACGAAATATAATATATTATATAATGTATTTCGTCGAGTAATTCAAAATAGATGTTGTAAATTTTTTTTATTATTTTCATATAATATAGCCTAAATGTATATCAACTTCAAGAAATAATTTTAAAATTTTTGTTAACATTTCCTCTTCAATATTTAAATTTTTAATTTTATATTACTATTCTATATTACTTGTTGTACATATTAAATTTTTCATTAAATTTAAATTAATTTAATAATTCAATTGCAGAACATATTCTATTACTATTTTCATCATTTATTAATTTATAAGTATATCTTCAAAAGCAAAATAAAAAGTGATGTCCAATATTTCCAAAAAAGTATTACCTTTTGTTTTATTATATCAAGAGTAATATTCCAAATGTTAAATATTATTTTAATATAATCTATTTTAATTATCATTAAATTATAAAAATTTAAACTTCTTTGCTTTTTCTTTATAATTTTTTTCTCATTTAAATAATTGTAAATATTAAATTCCGTAGTAATATTTTTTAGTTTTTTATTTTGCTTTTTATTTATAAAGATTATAACTTGTAATGTTAAAAAAAATAGTGTAACTCTTTCATTAATTCATAATATTCTTTAATATTTTTTTTTGTATTATCATCTATATTAAATAATTTTATAATAAATTCTATTGTTTCCTTTTTTATTAAACATATCTAATGCATATATATTTTTTGACCATTTTATATTATAGGAAATAATTAAAATATGCATTTTATTATAGTTAAGGAATAGAAGAGATAAACATTTTTTTATATTGTAATCAAATTCATATTCATTTTTATATTTTTCAACCAATTTACTCATAGAAGAAGAATTCATAGGAAGAACTTCATAGGTTTCAGCATTTGTCCATATCACTTTATCATCATATTCATTACTATACTCTTCGATATTTTTTCTAATTAACTCATTTTTATTTATTTCTCCAAAATGACCAAAATGACTGACACAACATATTTTGTTCCATTTCGTTTTCATTTTTATCTTGTATTTTATGTAAATTAAACAGTTTGATTTTTCTAGCGAATGTAAATATTAGATTCTTTAACCAAAAGAAAACAGGAATTTCAATTTTACTTTCTTCGAAAAATTTCTTCCCTTCTTCGTAGGAAAGAAATCTATCTTTTTTCGGATCCATCATCCAATTCAACATTTTTACAAAGAATCTATCGTATACAATTTCCGTTTTGGTAATATCAAATTTCTTACCGATTTCCTTCTGAATGATGTTATTTAATTCTTCTTGATTAGGTTGATTAACAGCAAATACAAGATGATTTAGAAAATCTTCTATCTCATTAATTTTATAATTAATATTGTTCTCTTTTATATTTTCTCTATTATATTTCTCTATTGTATTTTTTAATAAAGAGATTACATTACTTTTAAACATATAACGTGCGGATTGCTTTTCGATGAATTCCATATCCAAAATATCATCTTCATCTTCTATTTTCTCAATTTCAATATTTGCATTTTTCAAATTTTCAAAATCCCAATCAATATTAGTATAAATGATTATATCTTTTATCGTGCTATTCTTAAAGAATTTGTCATTTTTAAATTTTTGAAAGGAAATATTTAATTAAACTGTAATCACGTTTTTTTGATAATAATTCATGTTTTGTTATTTTATAATGTTCTTTTAATTTGTGTTTAGCTTGTAATAGACGATAAGTTTTTTTGTTATCTTTAGTATATTCGAATACTAAATCATCAAATGCATTAGCTTCTTCTATTTCTGTACCTAAGCGAATTGAATAACGTTGATGTTGAATACGAAATTCGAATATGAAGAATAACATTAATAAGTTTTGTTTGATAGATATAACCATGCATTGCGTTACATTTTTTTCTTTCGTTCATATGGTTTTTTTGTTTTTTGATTAAACTCTAGTTGTTTAGAAATTTTATTTATTTGAAATTGATTCGAATGTTGTAAAGCATGAATTGTATTTTCATATTTATTATTATAGTCATGAATATTTTTTGGACATAACATAATTTTATATATAATTATATAATTATATATATAACGTTCTTGCGATATAAATCTATAAAAATAAACAAATAATTATTAGAATATATTTTGTATTTTTTGTATAATTATTAACATATTAATTCAAATTTTTTATTAAATTTTTTATAATTATTTAAATTATTGTTTTTTGTTTTTAAATGAACCGCTATATTTTCATCATCTCAATAGGAAGAGAAAAAAAATTATTTTCGAATGAAATAATATATAATATATAATAAATAAAATAATATATTTGTATATTTTTGGAGCATTAATCTTAAATACCAAAATATATTAATTTACAAAATATGTTAGAATATGTTAGATGTACAAAAATATTAATTATATTAATTTGTATATAATTATATTATGTATTGTATATATGTATTGTATATAATTATATTTTTATATTTATTATATATTATTATATATTTGTATATAATTATATTTAATATTAAGTTATAAATAGTAAGATTTTTAATTAAAAACGATAAGTTAAACAAAATAAAACGGAGATAGAACGAGAAGAGATTTGATTTAATTCAAATTCACTTCAATTACAATTTCAAGCTTAAAATTCTTGGAAATTTTGATAAATTTTGCAAGATTTGGAAATTTTAAGATTTTCGACAGCATATTTTTTGTATATAATCAATATAATCAATATAATCAGAATATAGAAATATATTAAACATAAAATAGCAAAAAATAGCAAAATAAATAAAAAAATTTGAGTGTCAGAACTATAAAGAAAACAAATCAGAGATAAATCTAATAATTTGTTAATTATGGATTTATTTTTTTATTACTTCTGCATTCGAATCTTTTTTTTTTTTATTCTTTTATGTTTTCTATACTTGGTTCTACTATATACGAAAAATGCCACAAAAATTCTTAAATTTCTCAAAGTCATTTTATAAGACTTATTAAAATTTTTAAGAAAGAGAAATAGAATAAAAATGAATGCATTGTTATAAATTAACCTCAAAAACTTCGAAATATTTTGAAATTGAGATTCGAATATTTATCATTAATAAAACGCGAATTTAAATTGTTTACAACGTTAAAGAATAAATTTGAATTTTTTTTGTTTAGTTTGATTTATAAAATAAAATTGATCTTCTAAAAATATATTTACATTTTTTACAATTAAAAAAAAAATTATTGAAAATAATAAAAATAAATTTTTCTATTAACTTATATAACTTTTACTTATTATATTTAACTATTTTGTTTATATTTTTTTTTTACACTTTATATTTTTTAAACACTTATCTAATAAGATATCTAATATCTAGTATTTGTTATCAATTAATAACAAAATGTCTACTAATAATGTGAAGACATTGATATGAACATAATATATTCTATTGTGCGATGTGTTAATAGTTTTTGGCTATTTTATTCATTCTCTCTTGATTGATAGAAACAGTTATAAAATGAAATTTTAAATTTTTTAAATCTGATGTTAAACTCTGATTTTACTATTGTATGAAAACATTTTATATATTTTATATATTTTACATAATTGATAGTGTAACAATTTCATATTATGTTTCTTTCCTTAAGTTCCTTAAGTTAATTTTTTTCTCTATACTTCTAAGATAGAGAATATAGAGTTTTATATCTAATAATCTTGGAATATAATTCCGTTTTGCTACTCTATGATGTTATAGATTCTTCTTTATTTTATAAATATTTTTTTTATTTTCATATTTGATAAATAATATTGTTGAAAAAAATCTATAAAAAATATATAAAAAAATAAAGAATCTATATAAAAGAATAAAGAATCTATTACTCACAAAAATAATTGAGAGACGAACGTGATATCTTTTCTATCACTATCATTAAAAATTCTTCAATTATTTCTTTGATAAACTTTCACACAAGAAAAATATATATAGAAAAATATATTATCTTTATTTAGTTATTAATACATTAAACAAAATTAATAACGGCGATTCACTTTCATATAATCTTTGTCTAATGTGGATACCAATGATGATGTGATATATAGAATGTTCTGAGGGATCGAATTTTAATTATACACTTATCAATTGTAGTTAGGCAGAATTTCTTATTTCATATTTATAATTTATATATAATAAATATAATCTATAAATAATATAAAATTAAATGTACAATAACGAAATTAATATAAATATAATACAACAAATACGAAGATATAGAAAAATGAATAAAGAAAATAACGAATAAAGAAGAAAAGAAGAAAAGAAATTCGTGATTATCAGCCAATAGCTGTAATCGTTATTTTTTTCATGTGTATTAATTCATGAAGATTTTGCTTTATTACAGTTACAATTAATGATTCAATTTGTGGAACTGATTGTATTTATTATAATAATTAACTATATTATTATTCTATTTATTATTATTTCTATTATAGAATCTAATGTTAATGATAAATTTGTTTGATGATAAATTTATATCTAAATAGCAAATATGAATGATATAATAATAATACATCAAATATTTTATAATCATATTATAGATATATTATAAATATTATATAGATATAAGATATATATATAAAATATGTATATAAAAATTATAATTAAAATATATTATAAATATAATATATTTTAAATATAAATAAAATTATAATTAAAAAGTATTTTTTTAAATAAAATAAAATAAAATATGCTTACAGAATTTAAAATTCTTTTAAAAAAAATATCTTTAACATAAAAATAACAGGAAAAAAGGATAAAAATAATAATACAATAATAATAACAATAATAATAAAATATGCAATATTGATATCAATAGAAATCAGCTTCTGTTAGGAGAAATTTTATAATATTAAAACTTTTAAATAAATTCTCAATATAATGTTTATTATTTTCAATAACATTGAATAATGTATTTCGTTGGTTATCACAAATATTTCAAACTTACTAAATGCAATTTTTTTTAGTTTGGTGATGAGATCGTTATATATATATAATTTTTTCACCAATATATTATATTTTGTTAAATCGAAATTGCATAATTTATATTAAATGAACATGTATTTATTTTGTCAAATAATTTTAAAACTTTTTTTTAAAATTTTATTTTTTTTTCTTATTTCTTAATATTCTTTTTTTTAATTCGCAAAATTATCCGCATTATTTGCTATACTAATCAATGCATAGAAAATGTTTTGAATCTGAATTAATTATTTAATATTTTTAACAATTTAATTGCAGAGTTTACTTTATTTTCATTATTTATTAATTTTTGTAGCAATATATATTCAACAATATATCTTCAGAAGTAAAATAAGATATAACTTTTAATATTTTCAAAATATTATTTTTATTTTCTTTTTGTTTGATTATAGATAATCATTTGATAATATATCTAGAGTAATATTCTAAATTGTAAATATTGCATCATATAATTATCAATCGTTAAATTCTGGAAATTTAAACTTTAAAACTTCCTCCGCTTTTTCTTTACACTTACTTAAATAATTGTGAATATTAAACTCCTTGTCAATATTTTTTAATTTTTCATTTTGTGTTTTTATATAAACTATAATTTATTGTAATATTAAAGGAAAATAGTACAATTGTTCCATCAATTCTTTAATATTATTTTTTTCTATATCATTATCTATATTAAGTAATTTTGTAATAAATTTGTTGTTTCCTTTTCATCAAACTTATTCAATAATATTTTAATATATGTATATTTTTTGGCCCTTTTGTATTATAGAAAATAATTAAAATATGAATTATTAGAGTTAGGAAAAAGATAAAAAATTTTTTATGCCATAATCAAATATATATTCATTTTTGTATTTTTCAGCATTGTCAAAAATAAAAAGACATTTTTGAATGCTTAGTTTTTCTAATTTGGAAAGTGAATTTTATTATAAAGATATTTAAAAAAAAACAATAAGATAAATTATATCGATGATTAACATGTGAAATAAATCTTGAATATATTCTAGAAACATAATAAGTTAAAAAAAAATTTTTTAAATTATTTAGAATTTTTTGAGAGAGTTTCAAATATTACCTATTTTGTATTCTAATGGTAAATCAGATTCTGACTTATCTACGAAAGATATTTCCCGTCAATTTCTCAAATAGATGGATATAAAGTATATCTTCTAGAAATGCTTATATATAAAAAAAAAAAAATATAGAATTGAATTAAGAAAAATCAAAAAATAGTCTTCAAGGAAATTTATAACTTGCTCATTATTACAATACAAATAAATTAAAGATATATATTTTTAAAAGCAATCGTAAATTTTTTTTTATTTCGCATGTCGATATTGTTTATGACTCAATGTAGATAAATAACTTCCAATAAGATACAATATATGTCTTTTTTTTCTTCGATTAACAAAAAAATTAATAAAAAACATAAGATTATGCATCAAAAATTCATTTGATAATTTTATGATAATTATACAATTTTATGATAATTACGTTTATGATAATTATACAAGATATTTATAAAAAAAAATATATACATATTGAACCAATGAAAAAAATTTATATGTACATATTATTATAATATTTATTTTTAGAATTATAAATAATTCAAATTTATATTAGAAAAAGAAGATGGTAATAGAATGAAAATACTCATTGTTAACTAGATGTGTTTTGTTAACTTTTGTTAATAATTGTTAACTTTTCTTTAGGAAAATTTTAATAGGGAAATTTGTTTAGTAATTTTTCTTATGTTTTTATAAAAGCAATTTATTAGTGTAACTTGTGTCTGTCTATTAAAATAATCTATGTCGATACAGTTTATAAATATATATATGAAAGAAATATAATAATTTAATTAAACTTAAATTTTTCAAAACTTCAATTAAATAAGCTAATGAAATAATTTTAAATTTTATAATTAAGTTTCATAATTTCAAATAATTATCAAAAGCACTATTCAACTAAGTATAGTGATTCCTTATTCAATATTTTTAAATTGACAAATACTATTTAATCGAATATTATTTTATCCAAATAAATCTAATTGATCTTTAATAATTAATAATAAATTAGTTATTAATATAGTTAATAATTATTGATAATTAAGAAAACTATATTAAAAAAAAATATAAATATATATAAATATAAAATTTAATCGTTTTATGCATCATTATAAGTGATTATTATATGCTCAACGTTATACAATAATAATAAAAATTATAATACAATAATAATACAATAATACAATAATAATACAATAATAATAAAAATAAATAAATTTGATTGTTATTTATTGTATGTACAAATAAATATTTTATATAATATTATATTTTATCTCGTAACAAGATTAAATATGTAAATTGATAAAAGTATAAGTGATTAAATATTTATAATTATGACACTTAATTAATACAATTTATTCATACAAGTAATTTATATAATGTTTTTCGACGTTAATTAATATTCTGTCTTCAAAATTATTTTTTTGTTTCAAATATAACTTATATTTACCGCTCAAAATTTTTATAGCATAATACATCACATTCACGCTACGGGGAGCCACAATGATACATAGTGACATAACATACACTATGTATTCATGCAAGTTAAATGAGAATGAAATAGTAATTGGTAAATGTGTATTTTGGGCGTTGACCGCTAGTTAATTACAATATATAGTACGATTTCTTTTCTAGTTTTAATTTTAATGCAAAGTTTTTTTTAATTTTAATATAAAAATTAATCATTTCATTTGTTATGAAATGTTATAAAAACATAATTGGTTTTCGTGTATTATAGAACATGTGGATCTGGATTTTGTTAATGTTTGCTTGCGGAAACGCAGAGTTTTGGAATGGATTGGATAATAATCAAACTGGATTTGGCTTACGAAATTCTAGAAATCCAAATGACAATATTATAATAAAAGAAGCGTAAGTTTTATAGATAATAATTAAACAATAGAGCATTGATATATTTATAATTTATACATATAATTTATATGATGATTTGTTAATGAATTTATCAAAAAATTTCATTATTTTTAATCATTTCAAAACTAATTATTTAGTTGATTTTACTAGTTGATTTATTTACATTAATTATAAATATAACAATTAATTTAAACTGTTTTTTGAGATATTAAAAATTAATATTTTGTATTTTTTGATTGATTTGACTAAAAAATATTTTTTAATTATTAGGTTTTATTAATTAAAATAAATTATATAAAATTAGTTTATTTTATGTTAGTGTGATGTTATATTGTATTATTATAACTCATTGAATTGAGATTGATATTTTTAGATTCTAATCACAAAATAATATATTATATTATATTTAAAGTGATATTAAATAATATAAAAAAAATTAAATATAACAATTTAACTAGTAATTAATTAAAAATATTTTAAATTAAAAATATATAAATTCCAAAGTATTTTTGAATAATTATTTTTACAGTACCTACTTTGTGGTTGCATCTCGAATGGTTAGGCCAGGACAGATTTACCGATTAGATGTAAATGTTTTATATAGTGCATTACCAATGATGATACGTGCATCCATTCAAAGAAATGGAGTAGAAATAGCTGCAAATTTTCAAGAAGTAAAAGAAGGAATTCCAGAAACTTTAATGATGAGATTACCATCTACATCTGTCAATGGAGAATATAAGTTAAGAGTGGAAGGAACATATAATAGTTTAACTGGTGGTCAAGCATTTTTAAATGAGACCAAACTTATATTTTCACAACGATCAATGACAATTTTTATCCAGTTAGACAAACCAGTATATATGCAAAGAGAAACTGTGAGATTTAGAACTATACCAATAGATACTGAACTTAAAGCATTCAATAATCCTACAGATATATATATGTTAGATCCATATAGAAGAGTAATGAGACGGTGGTTAAGTAGACAAAGCAATTTAGGAACAGTATCCTTATCATATCAGCTTTCTGATCAGCCTGTTTTTGGAGAATGGATTATACAAGTAATAGCACAAAATCAAATAGAAGAGAAAACTTTCCTAGTTGAAGAATATTATCAAACACGTTTTGAAGTTAATGTTACAATGCCAGCATTTTTTTTTGATAATGATCCGTATATACATGGCACAGTTCAAGCAAATTATACTAGTGGTGCACCAGTAAGAGGAAATTTAACTTTAAAAGCATATGTCAGATCATTAGATAGGGCATATACAGAATCTACTGAACCTGTAGAAAGATATTTTTATTTTGATGAATATTATCCTGCATGGTTGAAAGTATCAACTTATTTAGAAAATAAGATTCCTGTATTAAGATTTTTTAATGGAACTTATCATTTTCGATATCCAATGTCAGAATTATTAAATTATGTCCCAACTGCAAATGGAGTAGAAATTACTGTAACTGCAACGGTTGGCGAAAGATTCTTAGATGAAATAATCTCAGGTTACTCTATGGCTCGAATTTTTAATTCCACTACAAAGATACGATTTTTAGGTGGATCACCACAAGTTTTCAAACCAACAATGCCATTTACTTTAAATTTAGTAGCGTCATTCCACGATGATTCGGCATTGAGACCAACGCAATTGAAAGGAGCTGTAATGGAAATTCGCGCGGATATCGAAATGAAAGCAGGTGGTCACAGAACACTAGAAACTCAATATTTAAAACATTTGCAAGACAATGAAGGCATTTGGTCTACAAGAATTGATTTAAGAAAACAACTTGGACTTGATCATAATGTAGATCAAGCACAACAAATTCTCAATGATATCTCTTCTATGAAAATTTTTGCTTATCTAACTGATGGAGAAGGATTCAGAACACAAACTGAATTATTGTTATTGGCACATGAATCACCAAACCAACAACATATAAAAATTTCAACATCCACAGAGAAACCCAAAGTTGGCGAATATATTATATTTCATGTTCAAACAAATTTTTATATTGATACTTTTAATTATCTCATCATGGCAAAAGGAATTATACTTTTAACAGGACAAAATATTATGGAAAACAATATAAAAACATTTGCTGTTCCTCTAAGTGCAGAAATGGCACCTGTTGCAACTGCAGTTGTATATCATATTGGGCAATATGGTAATGTAGTAGCTGATTCTTTAACCTTTTCCGTAAATGGTATTTCACGCAATAATTTCACTGTATTTATTAATAATAAAAAAGCTAGAACAGGTGAAAATGTTGAAATAGCTATTTATGGAGAACCAGGAGCATATGTCGGTCTTTCAGGTATAGATAGATCATTTTTTACCATGCAAGCTGGAAATGAATTAACATATGCTAATGTCATATCAAAAATGGCACATTTTGATGAAGATACAAATGGAACTCATTCCCATACTTGGTTATATCATGAAGGTGATCCAGATGAAATTGTTTACTTTCCATCATCGACTTTTGGTATAGATGCCAATAGAACATTTGAATATGTAGGATTAATAGTTTTCACAGATGCTTTCATTTATCGAAGACCTGATAATTGTAATATAACTCAAGGATATGGAGAATGTCTCTCTGGAAAATGTTACATATTAGATAAAAAATGTGATGGAGTATATGATTGTGATGATGGTACTGATGAAGCAGCTTGCGAATTTAAAAATGCCACTGATATTGCATTATTTAGAAAATGGCGATTTAACAGATTAAAAAGACAATATGAAAATGTTTGGTTATGGAAAGATATTAATATAGGACCTCATGGTAGACATATTTTCAATATAGATGTGCCAAGAAGACCAGTCCATTGGATGGTTATGGCGTTTAGTATGTCTCCAAGTATGGGTTTTGGTATGTTACCAAAAGCCATTGGATATATGGGAGTCTTACCATTTTACATTAATGTTGAAATGCCTACTCACAGCAAACAAGGAGAACAAATTGGTATCCGTGTCTCTGTTTTTAATTACTTGTGTCATAATATAGAAGCTGTAGTAGTTCTAGCTGATTCCAAGGATTATAAATTCGTTCATGTTGAAGATAATGGTATTGTACAATCGTATAAACCACGTACATCTTTCGGTGAACATCAATTCTTTATTTGGATTCCTGCTCAGGATGCTGCCATTGTTTATTTACCTATTGTACCAACAAGACTTGGAGATATCAAAGTACATATTTATGCTACTACTGTAATTGGAAGAGATTCAGTTACGCGTAATTTGCATGTAGAAGCTGATGGTCTTCCACAATATAGACATCAGTCTATTTTACTTGATCTTAGTAATCGCGCCTATGTATTTCAATATATGCATGTCAATATTACGGAAACACCTATTATACCATATGACGAAAATCGTTACTATGTATTTGGATCAAATAAGGCAGTGATAAGTTTAGTCGGAGATGTCGTTGGTCCGATTTTCCCTACTATGCCTGTTAATGCTACGAGTCTCATGAATCTTCCTATGGATTCTGCGGAACAAAATATGTTTAGTTTTGCCGCTAATTTGTACACAACTTTATACATGCGTTTAGTTAATCAACGTAATAGAACGCAAGAGAAAGAAAGTTTTTATTATATGAATATTGGCTATCAAAGACAACTTTCTTTTATGAATCCTGATGGATCTTTTAGCTTATTTCGTAGTGATTGGAATCAATCTTCACCAAGTGTTTGGTTAACAGCATATTGTGCTCGTGTTTTACAAGAAGCACGTTTTTATGAATGGGAGAATTATCTCTATATTGATCCCGAAGTAATAGCTCAAGCAGTGTCTTGGTTATTGAAATATCAAACACCTGAAGGATCATTCTATGAAGTTACATGGTTACCCGATCGTAAGATGAACAGCTCTCTAAATTATGATTATGATGTAATAACTCATAGAAATATCAGCCTTACAGCTCATGTTCTAATCACATTGCAAAGTGTGAAGGATTTACCTGAAGGACTAGGAACACAAGTTGCTGTAAGTGCTGTAGGTGCAGTGAAATGGTTAGAAAGAAATTTAAAATTATTAGAGGAACGTGGAAAACCTTATGAAATAGCAATAGTGTCATATGCTTTATTATTGGCAAAAGCCTCTACTGCAGGACAAGCATTTAATATATTAGCTAGACATGCTCGTAGAGAAGGAGGATTAACATATTGGGGTAGAGAACAAGTGCCTCTTCCACCTTATAAGTTAGAAAATCAAAAACCATTTCTTCTACCACGTTTACCATATATGTATGATTCAGAAAACATCGAAACTACTGCCTATGCTCTTTTGGTACATGTTGCTCGACAAGAAATAATGATAGAGCCTATAGTAA
The DNA here is from genome assembly GCF_029169275.1 of Apis cerana. Lineage (NCBI taxonomy): Eukaryota > Metazoa > Arthropoda > Insecta > Hymenoptera > Apidae > Apis > Apis cerana. The sequence goes on along the minus strand of NC_083864.1, from coordinate 2,223,469 downwards.
AATGGTTAAATGCTCAAAGATTGACAGATGGTGGTTGGGCTTCTACGCAAGATACTGCGTGGGCGATGAAAGCATTAATGGATTATACAGTCAGGTCAAGAATTCGAGATGTTAGTTCATTGACTGTTACTGTAGAAGCTACAGCTCTTCCAGGACAGACTAAAACATTGTTTGTCAATGATAATAATCTTGCGAGGCTTCAAACTATTGAAGTAAGTTCATAAATAAAAGTTAAAAATTAAATATATTTCTGTACTTAATATTAAATTCTATTATTCTAGATACCAGAAGCTTGGGGAACAGTAAGGGTACAAGCAAAAGGTGCTGGATATGCAATTCTGCAAATGTCTGTTCAATATAATGTAGATATTGCAAAATTCCAAACACAACCACCTATAAGATCTTTTGATCTAATGACCAGAGCAAATTTTCATGGCAGAAATCAATCTCACATTTCATATCTCAGTTGTCAAAAGTACTACTTATTAATATTCAAATATTGTAATGCAAATATAAATTTATTTTATTAACTTTTGCGAAAAATTTTTTTAGATGGATAAATACAAATGAATCTTCGCGTTCTGGTATGGCAGTTTTGGATGTAACTATTCCAACAGGATATATAATTCAACAACAAACTTTGGATACATATATCAGATCAAAACAAGTGAGAAATCTTCAAAGAGCACGATTCCAGGAAAAGAAAGTTCTTTTTTATTTTGATTACTTGGATCAAGAAGAAACATGCGTGAATTTTACTATAGAAAGATGGTTTCCAGTTGCAAATATGTCGCGATATCTTCCTATCAGAGTTTATGATTATTATGCTCCAGGTGAATATAATTAATTATGAATATTTTATATTAAATATAATAATTTTTTTAAATTATTATTCATTATATTTTTTTTTCAGAACGTTTCAATGAAACTATATTTGATGCCCTGCCCACTTATACATTAAATATTTGCGAAGTTTGTGGTAGTTCTCAATGTCCTTACTGCCCAATTTATAATACTGCAACGATGTTAGCTACATCATCAGGTTTTCTATATATTGTTTCTCTTTTAGTTATTGTAATAAGATATTTTCGCACACAAGAATTTAGTATAAGTTAATTTTCTTACTTAACAGTTGATAATTTGATAAAAAAAAGAAATAGCCTCAGTTTATATTTTATTCAATATTGTCATGTTTTTTCGATTTTTATTTTATAATATCTTTAATGCTAGAACTACTACTTTATAACATTTATATACATTTAAATATACTATACATAATACAGCATAGATAATATAGTATAGTATAATTAAAATTAAAATTGAATTATAAGAATAATTCAATATATATAATTACATTTTTGTCTGAATAAAAATCATTAATCTTTTTATATATATCATTTTTATGAATTATAAAAATAATTAATTTGATTGATTTGGTAGTTCTAGTATTAAGTCTATTAATTAACTATTTTGGTGCAAAACTGAAGTAATATATAAAAAAAGATATAAGTACGAATAAAAGTAATTGATGTAGTTTCAATTAATTTTATTTGTACTTATTTTTTATTTATCATTTTATCAAATCATTTATGAAAAAAAAACCGTCCATGTGTGATTTGTTAACATATATTGGAAATCTTATATTTAGAAAACGAGTAAAAAAGTAAAGAAGAAAACATATTTTTATACATTTTATAACATTGCAATAATTTAGATTTTGTATAATTTAAAACTCATATCACGTGTTTTTATTCATATCATTAATCAATGAATATGAATTTATGTAAATATTAAGTATTATTCTATATATAGTTTTTAAAAATTCAAAACTGTAGTTAAAGTAATGTGTTCTAAGAGGCAAAGAATTATTAAGTACAAATGAAATATAGTAGAGATCGAGTTTTTTCAAGGCACATCAATAAAATATTTTTATATTTTGTAACAAAATTAATTTTTATTTAAATTTAAATTGATATTAAAAATAATTATCTTTTTTAATTTTAATGAATTTTAAAAATTCAAATTTTTTTCATAATCACTAATTTTCGATGATTTTGAATCTCTCTTTATTTTTAATTTTATTTAAAAAATTATTTTCAACTTTTTTGTTCCATTTATGAAGTTGTGCCAGCATTAAGTTATTTCTAGAGAAATCATAAGTATTATTGTTCTATAAGAAAGCTTTATTTAAATTAGGCATTTGCAACTTGAAAAATTGTAAAATTTTCGTAAATAGTGCCTTCATAATACCTTTGAACACTTATTTTATATTTGAAATAATAGATTAGAAAAATCCAGATTTAAAGAAATTAGATCTATAAATTACAAAATTAGTGTCATATAATAACATATGAGCATATACTTTTTCAAGTAAATACAAAAATGTATTTTGCTTGTATAAAAAAAGTTTATATTCTTATGTATAGTTATTTGTTTATTCTAACATCAAAGATTTATTTTTACAAATGTCGCACTTATGTTAAAATGATATATTAAATCATAAGTTTTAAAAAGAAATATTAAATGATTAATACTTTAAAGATATGCGATATAATTATGTATATAATTATTAATTAATTCATATAAATATAAAACAATAATCTAATACAGTAAAATCTTCATATTCGCAAAAGATTCAAAAGCTTTCTGCTGATAGTGAAATTCATGAGTAATATATATGTGTGTATGTATATACATATATATAGATATAATCATATATATATATAATAAGATTATATATATTATATATTTATATATATATATATATATAATATATATATAAGATTATATATTTATATATATATATATATATTATTATTAATATATTATTATATTATTATATATACATATATATACTATACATGTATATTTATGATTTTTATTTATTATAAAGATATAAATATTTATACAATATTATAAAGTTTTAATTATTTTAATTATTAGTTTTAATTATAATTGGATTACGTAGATATATTACATATCTAAATTAAATATTTGAATGCAAATTTTTAGGATTTTAATTGCGGATATGGAAGTTTTACCGTTAGATTTGACTTTCTTTTTACGAAAATAAAATAATTGTCTTGTTATAATAAAAAAAATATATATATTTTTATATTATATATATAATATATAATATATATATATATATATAAATATTATTAAACGATTAAATGATTAAAATTTTGTTACAAATTTCCAAGTATTGTAGTATATGTGACGTTAATAATATCATAACAAAAGTCTGTTTTATAATAAAATAATGACATTTATATATAAAACAGTAATATGTTATTAATTTATCAATATTGATTTTATTTTATTATTTAAATCTTGATATCATTTAAGTATAATATATTTACGTTATACAATCGTAATATATATTAAGTTATTTAAAAATCAAATTTTTATAAAGCTGATTGCTCGTTTGCGCTATCCGTCCATAGATGTATTTAAAAGATGAAAAAAAAAATAACATTTAATGTGTATTCAAAATATTTTTAAGTTTTATAATTTTTGTACAAATAAATACTAAAAAATTACTTTATATTTGTATTTTTTTTATTAAATATATTTTTTTTTTTATTAAATTTTACCTCTTGAAAATGAAAATCTTAAGAATGGTTAAAATTGAAATTAAATTTTAATATGATAATTATATATCATCAATGAAGTATAAGGAGACAAAATATTTTATAATTAAAAATTTTTTAAATTTTTTATTCTTAACTTGCTAAAAAAAAATATTAAAATAAAAAACATAAAACATATTTTAGTAAAAATAAAAAGTTTATTTTAGAATGATAACCATATTTATAAAATAAAAAAAATCTATGAATTACTTTGAAATATTATGATAAATAATAAAATTATAATATAAATATATATGTACATAAATATGATATATAAATATTAAAATATATATATAAATTATTGTTTTAAAATAATATAAGATTTTTTTTTATACTTTTAATTTAACATAAATTAAAATTTTTATTTTTTATTAATATTATTTTCAATTGATTATTATTGATCTTTTTAACTTGTAATTGATGTTATAATTATATTATATTTTTATATAAAATAAATTAAAATATTTATTTTTTCCATTGAGGTATGGATGGAATCATTACAGATTAATTATATTACTATGTAGCAATAGGCATCGTGTTCGATTTCATATAATTTAAAGTTATAAAATATAAAATATACACATTTTATTTGCGAATTTGATAGTTTTATTCATTTTTTTCGTGAATATTTTATTCGTTTTTTCGTTCGTTATTATTATGAATGAAAGAGAAGCTGTTGTTATATCAGTGTGTTATTATTAAGTTCATTTTTGATTCGGATGATTAGTATAAATCTTTTTAAATATACATATAATGAGCATAGTGGTTATAAATATTTTGATATTCATGTAAAATAATCTTTATTTGTTATTTATTTCGTAGATTAGGTTAGATTAGATTTTTCAATTCGTTTTTTATTTCTATTTCTTTTTCTATTTTAATTTTAATTTTATATTTTTAATTCGATTTTTTAATATATATTTCTTCTAAATGTTTACATTTTAATGAATGGAAATAAATTACATAAGAAATAATACATAGAAAAATTTAATTATGTATGATTATGATTATGACATGCAATGTAAAATAAATTCAATTATTTTAAATATAATTATATATTTAAAATAATATTATAAATATAATAAATATAATTCAATTATTTAATCCAATATTTAGAAGTGTCTTATTCAAAACTATAAAATGAAAAACGAACTTTAAATTAATATAAAAATATGAGAAAAAGAAAAAGTAATACAATATTAAAAACCGATGTTCAATAAATTGAAATATGACTGTATCACATTTTAACTTTATTAATAATATATTTAATTAGCTATTTTCTAAATTAATATTTTAATTAATATGATACGATTGTAACCATATTAGTGTTTTTCTGATATCATCATGGTTTTTTTGATATCAAAATTGAAATATATCAAATTAATTTTTTTTACCTTTTATCTTTTTCATTTCGAATTAGCGGGAAAGATTTGAGAAAATTCTCTGAGATTTAAAACATCATGCAATCGTTGATTACATTTCGTTCCAAATCCATTTCGCGATGATGGTATCTTAAATATTGGAAATCTTGCTTTTCATTTCTATTAGAATCAGAAAATTAATCAAATAGATTATAATGATATAGACGATAATTTTAAGCATTTAAAATTTTTTAAGTTAAGCATAAAATGTATAATTATTTTAACGAATTTCATAAATATTATTAATATAGTATTTGTATGAATGATACAATATTTAATGAAGTAAATTAAATAAAATAAATATTGCCAATGTTTCGTGTAAATTTCATTATTATTATTCGCATTTCCCGTAATTAAAGAGATATTTCATAAAGATTTATATTATATTTATTTTAATTTATTTATAAATAAATTTTTACATTTAATTTTTTTATTATCGTTTTCTACATATAATGCATATTTAAATAGAGTGTTTCTTTTTTTTTGAGTTTTGATTAAACAATAATAGAATTAAATAATTCAAACAGTTGAATTATTTAATAAATTATAATTTTCAAAGTTTTTATTTTTGCTTTTTTCAAATTTTAAAGTAAATTTTGTAAATAAATCAAATAAATTTAATATAAATTTATGATACAATTTATAATTAAATTTTATTTTCTTATATTCTTTTTAAATAATTATATGCATATTAATTTATAGAAAAATTATTAATACTTTTTTAAAATTTTTTAAAATATTAATATATCTTTTTATAAGAACTTTTATTTGAGCCATTTTTTCATATCATTGCTATTTTTATAGATATTTGAGTATTTTCAGTTAAATTTGACATATTGTATGATATAGTATTTACAAAAATTAAAATATATATATATTTATTATAAATTATATATATATATATATATATATGATAGAATATGTATAAAATATATATAAGATATAAAATGTATAAGATATATATAAAAATATGCATATATATATTATACATATGATGATATGACACATTATGTACAAATATTTTTTTGTCACAAACAAAAAAATAAAAAATACGTTTATAGAAATATAAAAATATATAAATATTATATAATATAAAATATATAAATATTATAATAATATATAAATATATAAATATATATAGAAAAATAAATATTTGTTTTGATAAAACTAATTTGATTGAGTTTTTTTCATTTTTTATTTTTTAAATATTGCTAATACTGATCATTGATGTTTAATGATCGGTTTTTATTTTTTTAAAAGAAGCTTTAGAAGAAGCTAATATTTTAATTCATAGTTATATGTGAATCATGACAAACTATCTTTTACTAATAATAAGTTAAATGCATTTATATTAGCTTCTCATTGATTACATAAAATACATATTATACATAAAATACTTGAAATAGTTCTATTGAATATATATTCAGTAAATGTATTATATTCACGATCAGGCAATAACATCTTAAATGAATAGTCACGAGAGCATAATTATTCATTGTTATCATAAACGATTACAGTTATGTGAGAGGAATTAAATAGAATCAAAGCTCATACATTAAGAGAATAATAAAACTTTTACAAACTTTTACAATTATTTGAAAAGTAATTTTGAATATTTATTGTATTTTAACAAAAACGAAAACTATATAAAATAATAATTATTGTCATTGATAAACAAATTTAATCTCAGTTTATTATTGTAAATTCTTTTTATTAATATTAGGTATTAAATTTATGTATATATATACATATATATATATATATATATATATATATATATATATATATATATCAATCTTCTATTTTTTTTCAAAAATTATCTATTCTATTCTATTTTATTCTATTTTATTCTATTTTAGTATCATTATTCAATTCTATTAAAATTAAAACTATTTTGACATATTTTTTATGTAGAATTTTAATTTTTTAATAGAATTATAGAATTTTCAAATTAATTTTTTAGACTTATTAAATATTGTCGATTGATCACGATGACATATTGTGAAGAGATCAAAAATCAAAAAATTAGGATTTCATTATTATATATATAATATTATCAGTATTGAATTATATAATAATAGATAATAATGATAAAATAGATGACGAAAAATTATAATTATAATATGCAGTGCATAATAAGAAAAAAAATATATTTTTTAAATATATAATTATTTAAAAAAAAACACTGATGACTTTAAAAATTAAAAAAAAAAATAACGTTTAAAAAAAATAAAGCTTTCAAATATTTATTACAGATATGTCATAATATCATTCAAATTATATACGATATAATTTTTCCATTTTCATAAAATATTTAAATAAGACACACACACACACACATATATATATATATTTCAATTTAATTGTAAAATAATAATTATATAGTGATATTTTTAGGGACACCGTAAAGATTCGGTAACTTGTTAAAAATTGTAGAAGAAATATAGAAGGAATATAAGATCTAATTTCAGAGTTTGAAAAAGATTGATAAGATATTTTCATACATGGAATAATAATAAAGGATTTTTTCTAATATAAAAACAGAAACAATTGATATTTAATATGTGACAGGATTTTATTGTCAAAAGAGACTAACTAAAAATACTTTTGGCAACACATTTTTTTGGGACATGAAGTTTAACATTAGAAATATTTTTTGAGTTGAGACAATTTATCAGAATCTTGTCCTTGAGAATTCTTAGTCCATATTGATATATTTGTTACAAGAGGAAGAGTGTGGCTGAGTGATGGATGATAGTAGAGGATATATGTGGTCAGATGGATTTGAAGGTCATTAGGTTTTATGGACTTCCACAAAAGGATGATGACTGTACAGAAAAAACTTTCCCATCGATTTAAGTCCATTTATTTTCGTAAACACGAGTTTTTATTCAATTAAAATTAAGCGAGTCTTAATTTTTTCCTCGATCTATAATGATTTATAAATTATTTGAATATAAATAGAATTGTAAATATAACTGTTAATAAAAATATGCACGCAGAATTGAGTTTTAAATATATAGTAATCAATATAAACATAAATATTGGAAATATAAATATTATTTTTTTAAAATAAAATGATGTCAAGTCTTGTTTACAATTCTTATACTCCATTAAGGATAATGAGAAGTAGACTATGAAAAAAATGGATTGATATAAACTTTTAATGAATTGTATCAATTGTAAATAAAGGCTTATTGGATGTAAGTCAATTATGATAACATTTTTCATGTAAAAATCTATAAATTATTTATAATTGTTTATAATCGCAGAAGTTTCGTATTTTTATTTTTTCTATTACTGAAAAATTAAATTTGATTATCTGTGTAATCAAAATATCGCTTTGATAAATCATTAAATACGAGCGACTTTTGAAAAAGAATTTTGAAAAAAAGATATCTTAAAAAAATTAAAAAAAAAAAAATTAGATGAAAATATATTTCTTATTTTTTTGTAAAGATATAATGGCAATTATTATAATTGCCATAATATTATATATTTATATTTATGATATATTTAATATTAATATATTTAAATATTAATTTATATTGTGAATATATATAATAAATAAATATAAAATTACAATAACAAAACTAATATAATTAATATAATTAATATAACATAATAAATACAGATATAGATAAATGAATCAAGAAAATAAGAAGGAAACAAAGATACTGTAAAAAAAATTATAATGATAAAGCGTTTCATTCATATCGTTGATTATAATCATGATCAGTTATTAATTATATATTAATATATGAATGTTTTGTTTATAGTTGATGATTCGACTCGATGAACAGATTTATAAATGTGTTTATTAATAAATGCATATCTTCAATGTCTTTAATATTCTTTATTTTTTCGTAATATATATTCGAAGTTTTTTTGAATTACGTATGAACGCAGTACAATGCCATATAATTTTGCCAACGGATGATGTAAACATACGCGTCACATAGATTTCTTATTCTATATTTTTTTATAATATTAGTATAATATATATGTTTTTGTATTTAAAATTAATATAATTTCTGAATCTTTATATTAATTTTAGCGTTATAGTTTATTGTTTATTATCTATAACATTACATATATTAAATAAATAAAATATATATGTTTTTTTAGCTATTTATTTATTTTAATATTTATATTAAAAAATAATCAGCTAGTTCACACTATTACAAAGAGATATATATAATAATAATAAAATTTCACATATTATGATTTGAATATTTAATTAAATAAGAGTTATATTATGTTAAAAGTCTTCAAATCTAGATAGTAAATAATTCAAAGATAGTAGATAATTCTTTTCGATAATTTAATTATTTTGTAATATCTTGATTTATATTATATATAAACATGCACAATGCAATGCTATATTTTATCAATATTTTAATATATATTCTATATTTATATTTCTATTTATATAAACATATATATATATATACCATATGTTTGTGTTATACAACTACATAGAATTACTGGTCACTTTCGAAGAATAAACTAGTTTGTAAACATTGTTTAGACAAGAGAAAATAAATAGGAGAGAGATAAAATATATAATATTAAACATTTATTAATATTAAAATCTATAGTATATATATACAATAAATATGTATTTTATAACTGCAAAAAATTTGAAATCAAAACTTATTTAAAATTTGAAATAAGTTTGTTCATATTGATTTTTACTTGCAATAATTCAATTGAAATTTAAAATTTTTTACATTTTTTGTTTAAGAAAAAAATTTTTGTAAAAAAATATTGCAATACAACAATACTAGTGCGATATATAATTGTTTATTTTTAATCTTTTTAAAAAAAGAACTTTTATGAATATTTTTTTAATCTTTAATCTAATATAAATAAGGATAAATATTTATAAAAAGATAAGATTTTCAATGATTTCTTATATTATGATTTCTTATATTAACTCATCATACTGAAAAACGTTGAAGGTTTTATTTGATGATCGTTTATTATTATTAACAAATTATTATTAACAAAAATACTTAAGATTGGATGAAATTAGATTAAATCATTCTTTATCAAAAAATATATATACTTAGTATATACTTAGTATATAAACTTAGTATTATGAAATCAGAAATTCAATAAATTTTTATTTAATTATCAATCAATTTATATTAATTCTAAATTTAATTTCATCTCAAAATTAAACAAACTTATTTAATTATTAGACAATTCAATGATTTACATTAAGTACAAAGTTCTTAATTTGATTAGTCATCAATTGTATAACAAATAATTTAATTAACAACTATAACAAATAATTTAATTAAAATTAATTTATATAGTGGAATTTTCTTTACAAATTTTAGTATAATAGTTTATTGTTTATAAACGAAAATTTAGCAGTAGTATTTGATAGTAGTATTGAATTTTTAATCTAGTTTCTATTGTTTGAGAGTCTATTATCCTATCGATGAAGGTCATTTTATTTATACATATAAATTTATACATATAATATATATTGAAAATATATGTATAATTTGTATCATTGAATAATAATAAATAAAGAATTAATTTAAATACAAGTTATTATTTTGTTTGTAAAGTTTCTAAATATAATATTTAATGCAAAATTTATAGAAGTGGATAACAAATCTTTGATAGATTTATATAAATGTCTAGTTATAATGTGATGTAATGTAATGTGAATCATATATTTGTATATTTGTAACGAATGATAAAATTTTGTTCTTTATCGATTCAATAAATAAATTTTATAAATAAATGAAAGAAAAATTTTATAAAAACCTATCAAATGAATTAAAAAAAATTAAAAAATTAATCTTAATAGAATTTTCGCGGATATTTGATCTCAATAATTAGATCAATTTACATTTATCGCATATTGAGTTTCAGAACATTTTAAAAGATATCCTATTCAATGGTGGGAATAAATCTTTTGAAATTATATAGAAGATAGGTTTTACAGTTATAAATATACTATATACTATATTTAAGAAACTGTATAAAGAGTAGAAGAGAAAAATTGATTAAAGAGGTAGACAGATTATTTAAAGATAAATCTTTTTTTTTTAGGACTTATATATAACATATCTTTCAAAAACGACATAGATTTTATATTGGTTTGAAATAATACATGCTTTGATTGACAGATAAAGAAAAAAATAATTTTATATAATTCAAATAATGTTTCAACATTTGTTTAAATTATAAATTACGAATTTATACTTGAAATAGATATTAAAAAAAAAGAAAATATTATTATTTCTCAATATACTCTATTTAAAATTGTATTTCATGTTACAGATTTATTGACCAATATATTTAATGTGTAAATATACATATTTAATTTTTAAATTAATTTATTAAATTATTAATTTTTAAATTAAATTATTATCTGAAAATTATAAAATTGCTATAATATATTATTATTTTATTATGATAAAGCCAAAATTATCGATATTAAAACAATCTATAATTCATTGTTTTAAAAGATATTATTTAAATAAAATATTGTTTGTTAAAGATATATTTATAAGCAAATATTTATTAATCAAACTATTTATTTTATTTATCTCAAGTTATTCAAAACTGTATAAATTAAATTGAATAAAATAAATGATTAAAATTGATTTATAAATTAATAATATAATTTGATTTATAAATTAATAATATAAATCTTATGAATAATTAAAAAAAAGCTAGAAATCTTTTAATCTTCATTGAAAAAAATATAAATACATATAAATAATACATATAAATATATTATAATATTATATATTCATAAAATATTTTTAAAAAATCAATTTTACAGATTAAAACATAAAAGTTGATACATAAAAATATCGGTTAAGGTTTATTTATTAAATTATAATTTAGAAGAAGCAAAATGGAAATAGAATGAGATTTTTCTATTTTTGTTTATCGCTGTTATATTTTATTTCCATTTCGTTTTATTTAACGCGAACTTAAATTACTTATAACAAATAATAAATTTTAAACACATTTTTGTATATTTTCTGTGTTTTTTTTGAATTTTAGAATTTAAACCAAGATGTTCTACAAATATATTAATATAATAATTATATATATATTTATATATATATATTTTAATATTTAATAATATCATAATGATATTAATATTGATATTAACAGAACAATTTTCAATATATCTTAATATACAGAATAATTTAATAACATGAAAAAAACATTAAATAATATTTAATGTTAATTATAGTTATTAACAATATATGATAATTACAATATATGATAATTCATTAATTATAATATAATGTAATATTTTTTTCAGATTAAATAATTGAAACAAAATCATTGATAATGCTGAAAATTTATAAAAAAGAGAAAAATTCTTTCCATCATGATTGAATTTCCCTCTTCAAATATTTTATTTTTTCCCTGTTCAAATAATTTTGTTCTGTATATTTTTTTCAAAAAACTAAAAATAATAGAAAATATTTAAATATTTAAATATTTAAATATCGTAAAAGATGCTTATTATTATTAAAACATGTATATCATTTATTTTGGAGATTCAAATGATCGAAGAAATCTGAAATATTGTTTTTTATAGAATAGTTCGCAATCGTATATAGAATACAGACAAAATCAAGATATGAATTCATTAAGTAAAGAAAAAGACATGTATTATTCATGAAGCTTACAAAAGCTAACTGAATAAAATATATTCGATGTGAATAAATGTAAATAAACTTTTCTATAAAAAGATTGTAAGAAAATTTGAATTATCGCAAAAGTAATAATGATTTTGCTATATTTAAATAAATTATTCTGTATTTATAGTATTAATAGTATATTTTTAATTTTAATTTCAATTACAATCGATTATTTAAGATACATAATTTTTAATACAAAATTAAAAATGAAATTGTATAAAAAGTTTTGTTTTCAAGTAAAAATTTCTCACAAATGAAATTAATTAATTCCTTACAGCATATGATTGATAGAAACTTCTAAATATGAAAAAAATAAAAAATACATAATATATTTTTTTCATTTAAAAATTAATTTTCTAGAAAATTTGAATATTCATCTATTTTTTAATGATATATGTTCAATTTTTCAAAAATAAGGATTTAAGAATCAAATTTTATTTTATTTTATTTTTTCATGTAAAATAATCATCTATTAATATTTTTATATTAATAATTATATTAATATAAATATTAATAATTCATTCGAATCCAATTAAAAATTATTTTATTTCATTTGTATTTGAAAAATTTTCAAATATAAAAATTTTCAAACTTGATTTAGTCAAAAACAAAATTTCATATAAAAAAATTTATTCTATATTTTCCTTTTATTTTAAATCATAAAATCTTTCTGAAAGATTTTTTTTAAAATCTTTTCATTCACGAATTATAGATCATACATGCATATTCAGAGTCAATGATTAATAATGAAGGAACTGGCACGTTAATAATAGATGGCAGAAGTAGGTGCACAAACTTGCTATATTAATAAAATTCATATAATCTATAATGTAGTTATAGTTATAACTTTGATAAATGTAATTATTCAAGAGTCGTTTTATATTTTATTTTTGTATTCTATGAATTTGAAAGAGATTAGTTTTCTAATTTTTTTCTACTCTTCGTCTCTTAATTTATTACATGCGCAAATATGTATTTCTAAAATAAATTGAAATAGATGAAAGAATATCTCCTAATAAAGTTTTTTTACTTGCGACATATGCAAAATATATGCAAAGCACTTTTCTTTGACTATTAAGAAATATTTTCTTATAATTCCAATGATGTTAAATGCGATATTAATATGAATGAATCATAGAATGCTAAAAGGAGCCGGGTCAAGAAACATTAAGTTTAAAGAGAAGTTAAAAGACAAAATCGATAAAAATTTACATAATATTGTTCGGATGTTGTAAATTATTAAAAGAAATATAATACAATTAAAATTTTCATAAATGAAATTTCCGAACTTTTATCATTTTTACATATTTATAAGTTAAGAATCTTATACTATAAATCTATTATATAAATAAGAATTATTTGGTGAAAAAGTTTATAATGTTTCGAAGAGCATTATATTTTTAAAGAGTTTATAAAAGTAAATAATATTTATTGATAAATTAGTAATAAAAATGAATAGGATAGTTTTAGTAGAATTTATCATCAATATCGATCTGTTATATCATGTAGCATTATGTAGAGAAGAAAAGAGCATAATTTTGAGCAAAATTTTGCAAGCGCAAATGTTTGTATGAAAATTTTTTTTATGCCTGAATCTGAACATATATTTGAAGATTGAAATTTCTTCTTTATGATTTTAGCCGTTTCATTATTTTGTAGCTTTTAATATACACTTATGTATTATTATTATGCATTATTAATATAATGCACTTATAAATATTATAAAAATTTAATATTAAATATATATATATATTAATTAATATATTATAACATAATTATATAATTAATATAATAACTTATAAAGTATTACTTATAAAGTATCATTATAATAGGATTTATAAAATATCATATATAGGATTTTTTCAATGTTTAATATTATATTATAAATAAGAATTTAATTTAAAGAATGTTTAAATGAATTTAAAAATTAATATATCATAATAAACTATAGCCTTATCTATTTAAAATGGATATGTTTTCAAGTTTACAAATTATTAATAACTTTATCTAATAATCTTATAATGTTATTAAAATATTTTAGTTTTATCAAATTTTATGTTTATAGCATTTATATCATTTTGTTTATGATTAAGTATAACATCATTAATATTATTTTTTTTATTGATGATGAATTTCATTTATATAAAATCATAAATACATATCTTCTTTGAAAATTTATTCAAATTGTAAATTTTTGATTAGCATATGACACAAGTTATCTTTTCAAAATAATGATGAAAATATGTTAATAAATTGTATGCACTTAAAATAAATTAATTAGATAGTTTTATATATATATATATAATTGATTAGATATGAATATATGTAAAATTAATTGATATACAATTTTGATATTACGTAAAAATTATATTTGAATTTAAATAACTTTATCACTTATGTTATCTTTCATAAATAAATAACAAATTAGTGCAAAAGTTATGATTTTATTAAATTTATTATTTAAATTTTATTAAATTAAAAAAAACAAATTAATATTAAAATTTTAAATAATCTAAAATTTATGTTGAAAATATTATTTCAGAATTTTAAAAATTATATATATTATATATTAACTTATATACATTCTCATATTTACAATCAATAATAAAAGTTATTCTATAAATATGTAATTCTGTAATTATTGGTCAATGATTTCTTCTGAGGTTATTGCACTCAGATTCCAATTGTTCTAAGAATAAACAGGCTAATTATATATTGCACCATTACTTCTCTCTACATCATATTTATATATGCCAGTGTATAAAATTTATTCACATTGAACATTTCATTTCTTTTTTAATTTGTTTTTTTTAATTTTCATTATATTTTAATTAATAGAGAAACGGATAAATAATCTACCAAATGAATAATTTCATGCTTATAACATTTAAATCATAATATTATCAATAATTATTTTTATTCATTTAAATATTTAATTTTATTCCATATTTTTTCCTTACTATTTTCTTTGTATAATGAATCTTTTCATATTTACATAATTATTAGTTACACTTTGCACATACATTATATATTTATATATTTATCACTTATATTTACCGAAAAAAATCAGGAATTTTAAATATAAAAATATGTTAAAAAAAACTATTTATTTTTAATAATAATAAAATATTTCAGATGAATATTATTTCGTATAATGAAGAAAATAACTTAATCATTTATTTAAATATTAATTTCATTTTTTTAATACCTTCCAATATTATGCTCAAAATAATTAATGAAATAATCATATAAATTAATGAAATAAATGAAATATCAATATCCTTTTTTTTTGCAATAATGTATATATTATATGTATATTTACACATTTATAATTGTTAGTCAATTTGTTAATAAAATAATATGTTTATTTACTTACCTCTAATAAATTAAATTAATACGATTATAAATCACCAAAGATAAATAAAAAAGAAAAATAGTTTATTTTAATCAAACTTGATTTGATATTTTTTTGTATAAAAAAATCTGATTTAAAAATAATTTAACATTTTTGATAGAATATTTATTGAATTTTATCTTATTGTCAATTATATTATAAATATCAATCATATTATAAATATAAAAATATAATAAAGAAATTTGATATATATATATACATGTATGTTGAATTAACAAAATTATTAAAATTATTATCCATAATTGAAATATTTTTTTCCATTATTATAATTATAATAAAATCATAATATATAGAATAACATAAATAAAAAAACGAATGAATATATGATAAAGAAATTTATTTCATCTGCTTATTATATGTATATAAAAATTAATATGTATATGGAAAAATAATTCTAATTTATCATGAATTATTTATATTTTGATCGAATATCGAATATCGAAATTAATTTGTATGATTTAAAGAAATGTCTTGAATAAATGATTTATTTTTTAAAATAATCATTTTCAGATAATGTGATAATTATTATTTTAGATTGATGATAATATATGTACTATTATCTGAATATATTATAGATAATTTTTTCATTATATTATGAAAATTTTTCTGTGATATTATAATTCATAAAAATGCAGATTTGAATTTTTATTTATTCCAATAATTGATATTTGTTCCATACATGTTATCTTTGTTTCGTGAAATTGTCATATATATAAGTATATAAGTACAAAGTGTCGAGAAAATAGATGGCTTTTATAAAAGAAACTTTGATACGTATTCAACTGTAAATAAAAAAATGAGAATAGAATAAGGAAAATATCATATAAAAACATGAATCTAAAAATTATTCTTCGTAATATGTTCGTAAAGATTTTTTTATAAAATATAATATAAATTTTTTATAATATAAATATTTAAAATTTATAAAAATTGATGTTGAAAATAAATTCCTCATATTGATATTTTAAAAAAGAAGATATTCAAAAATTTTTATATTTTAAATGTTTTCACATTCAATAATAAATTCGATTTTTAAGCGTTTTTAATAATGTTATTGGAATACTTATATCTATAATATTTATATAACAATACACAATATAAAATTTATTAATAATGTATATTTCCAAGAGAATTTAAAAATCAGGCAATTGGTCTTCTTCCAATCCATTGATTAATATAATTTTTATTAAAATAATTCTATGCGATTCAAAGGATCTATATTTTGACCATCTATTTTCTCGATACATTTATAAAACATATTAATATAATAATATTCGTGGAATATTTTTGAAGAATGGATTCTAAAGATCAAAATAAATATAAAAGTTGATATACAAAAATATCAATTAAGATTTATTAAATTAAAAATAATTAAAATTTATATTGGATGAAGAGGAACAGAGATAATGAGATTATTCTGTTTTTTTTTGCATCATTATTTCATTCTATTTTTATCTTTATTTTATCTAATAGAAACTTAAAATTTTTATTTAATAAGTAAGATTCATTCTACATTTTTGTATATCAATTTTTGTTTAAAGATTTAAAATCAATCCTTTAAAGATTTTTTCACGAATATATTAATATCCTATATATCTTATTGACAAATTATTTTTTATATGAATTTTTAAAATTAGTAGTAGAAATGCATTATTTGAAATGATTTGTAACAATAATTTTATCTGATATGTTCTATCGTTTACATAGATTTGCTAAATTAATAAATTAAAAAGTTTTCATTGATTTTTTAAAATGAAAATGATAATAAAAAATATTTTTTAAATGGATAATGATTGGAATGAATAAAAGTTTGAAAAATAAATGAAAATTTCAGTCTATTAAATTGATAATATGAATTATAACTAATCTTACATCTTATTTTGTATTTAAAAAATATTGAAGATGCAGATATTTCTTTGCAATTGGCATACAAATTGCAATGGTTTTTCTGCGTAATTTATTATATACGATATAATTTTAAATACATGTAATATAAGCATTTTGAAAACAATTTATAAAATAGTAAAATAACTGACCCATTAAATTTTTTTTTCCGAAATATTTTTAATATAATTATTGTTTTTATTCTATTGATTCCAACATCGTTTTTGACAGAACACTCTTTATATCTAAATAGTCTCCAAAACTATAGTTATATGTTAATGTAAATGTATATATTTCTTGTCTATTCTTATAAGAATTCTCTAAGAATTGTAATTCCTGAAAAAATAGTTCGCATCTTTCTTTATAAATTTATCTATTAACTTCTTACAATGTTATCACTGGTCTGGTTTAACTCCTTCGGTATTTGCATTAGAAAATATTTAATTTAATTGTGAAAAGGATATGAAATTTTCATTTTTCACTGACAACGCGCATGTTTTTCAAAATTCAATACATGGCACTATACAATTTCAAATAATTTTTTATGTAAATTTATTGAGATAATTTTTTTGCACAAAATATGACCGAAAGAGTTAAATATAATATTTCATAAAATATATTTTTTTATAAAACTATTTTGTATTAAATCAGACACTTTTGAATTAATATTTATACGAAGTTTCGTTTTTGAAATTATAATCTAAATCCAAAATCTTGAAAAATATTGATTTTTTTTAATTTATAAAAAAAAATTTATTATTTATTATATTAATTTATTATAGTAATATAAACAATTTATATATTGCATTTTATAGAACAGATATAAAAAGATAACAAATAAAAATAATATAATATAGATCAAACATGATTTATATCTTGCAGGCAAAATTTTTTTTTGCAGATAAAGATTATTTTTTACTGAATCTGAAATTTAAGAAAAAATTGTAGAATATATTGGATAATAATTGATGATTCGACATGTAAAAAAAAAATAAACCAAAAAATAAAAATATTCATTTGAAACTTCATTTTCAAGAAAATTGAGTTTGAAAACTTGGCAGATACAAAATGATGTGTTTCGACTGGATATATGTAATTATTAGAATTATTATAATAAAAAGAAAAGTATAGAATAATATTTTTTTCTTAAATTTTTTGTTTTCGAGAAAATCGAAATACAAAAGATGTGATCAAATATTCATGTATTCACTTATTTCATTTTCAAATTTTCAAATTTTATTTTCTTGAAAACCAATTTCACAGTGAAAAAATTCTATTTTTTATTTATATATATTCCATTATATTTATTATACATTTCATTATTTTCGTATATAAAATTAAGTTTTACTAAATAATATAATATTATTCAATCGGAAATTAAATATAATAATATTTATATTTAAAATAAACTTGAGACAAAGATACATCACATGACACGATGCGACGTTTGTCATTGGACAACAGAAATCTGATCACATGCTTCTGTTTAAACAAATAATATGATGTCGATTTTTCTCCCGCACAAATTCGACAAAATTTAATTCAATGAAACATAATATAATTCCATATATCAGTAAATTGTATTAAATCAATATCTATAATTTGATTTTAATTATTATTATCATTAAAAAAATAGAATAAAAATAATAAAATAAAATAACACTTTTGAATCATTAATTTCTCATTATGTAAATAAATTCAAAATTGTCCGATTCAATTTAGATTAATATTCGTGGTTAGATATTATTTTAATTTCTTATCTAATTCATTATTTTACATAAACCAGCTTAATAACATAGTTGTACCCATTTACATTCACTATAATAAAATAAAAATTTTAATTTGCGAAAAGATCTATTTTGATATTATATTTTCTAAGTATTTAATCTTGTATATAATGCAGGGAAGATTTGTTTCTCTCTTTTTTTTTCATTAAAAATCTTATCTTCTACGATTTTTCTGTAGGAGATCTTATCACATCAAGATAAAAAAATTATATAATCAAAATTATGAATTTGTTAAATCAATAATTAATTGCAACATTCAATTTACGATGACTAATGATTAATAAATAGTTATGACATTACGTTATTATATTAAATTATAAAGTAATTTTTACATAAATACATATATCAAAAAATATTATAATATTGTGTACTCGTATACGTTTATAACATACGTGTACATTTGTTGTTTTGAAAAAATTTATAAAACTCAAAAATTATTTGTTTTTTTTATATTTTGTTCATTAATTACTATTAATTATTTCTTGAATTTATTGTAAAAAAAATTCATAAATAAATTATAAATTTTATTGACATTAATTAATACTTAATTTTTGTTTCATTTAATTTTAATAAAAATAATAAAAAAAGAAAAATGTTTTTTTCTAAAAAAAATATATAGGAAGTGATGTGATTTATAATTATTTACTATTGAAGAAATATTTTCAGTTTTTATCTTAATTGCATTATTCATTCACAAAAAATATAATTCTTTTTAACAATTAATATATATGTCTTTATATTTTTTTACAATAATTAAAATTCAAGATGTTTTATCCGAAAAAGAATTATTTCTTTAATCTGAATTTTTATTTTGAACTTTATATTAATTCATATTTTTTATTATAATATTTTTATCATATTATTCATCTTTTTTTGTACAATTTTAATTTAAAATATTATTTAAATTATTTTTAAACTATTGCCTGAACATTATAATATAATAATATATTTCAATCATTTATTAGAATTATTTATCAACCAATTACTGTTTTTTTCAAATTAAAATTAAAATAAAGTAAATTTAAAATTATCTTTCTTTACTATTTTTGTAAAATCTTAATAATGTTGTTTCATTTTTATATTTATATAAACAATGCATACTTAATTTTAAAAATTTATTGAATATATCATTTGTTAAAAATAATAATAAATAAATTTATGAATGAATTTATTTGCATTATTTGCAGAATAATAATAATCATAATATATATAATATAATATTTTTTTGTTTAAATCAAAGGATTTAGGCAAAGGTTTTTGGCGAGCGAATACTAAAACTGTTACAGAAAATTAAAATCTTAAATTTGAAATCATTAAACACAATTAATTTAATCAGTTTTATATTAAAAAATCATAAGAATTTATAAAATATGTAATTTTTTTTCTTTGATAATAAATAATGATAATTGTTAACTGTTTAAAATAGATTTTTCTATATTAAATTTTTCTATATTTCTCAAATTATCATTTGCACATTATACATATGTGACTCTTGTTATAACACTATCAGTGGTTATCTGGAAGTATCACATATATATACAGGATTACCATATGCTATTTCCTTTATCATTAGAAGAGGCTCAATTCCCCTCCAATACAGAGAATATATGATGTTATCTTCACTATTATTGTTAAATTAGGCAGAGATATGTCACGTGACAATGCAATGCTTGGTTTTGATACAAACTTGATCATGTGATGTAGTTCCTGTAATAGTGAAGATAATGTGATGTCATATATTCTTTTTATATAAAAATTCTTATGTAAAACTGAGCCATGTTTAGTGATAGAGGAGATAGCGTATTGTCTCTGACGGCAACCTCATATGACTCAAACAACTAAGTATGCTTATAAATGTGAGTTATCTTCTATTTATATGAAATATAATATTTGATATTTTAGGAAATGTTTTATTTTATTTTTAAAAATATATATTTTTAAATAAATTCTCAATATATAAATAAAATATATAGTAAATAATTTAGTTTTACAATTCTTAAAGATATTAAAAAAGAAAATCATTCATTAACGTGATTTTATATGATTTTATCATACCAATGGAGATATTATTAGCAATATTATAGAAGATCACTCATTTTTGTTTATGTATGAACGAAAGCATTTATAAAAATGCCCATCGTCTTTGAATTACATGAGATGAAATTTACATTCACAGAAGATATAATTGATTTGTTACATACGTATTAAATCATTGTCAAGAATGTCGTTCTTGCGATATAACAAAAATGTTTTTCTCTTGAAAATTATAGCAAAATTATTCTTCCATAATAAAATCCATATTATAATTTTACGTTGCTATACACAAGTAGCTTTGTATCCAAATACAGCGTCGGCCGTTTTGCTGCAACACGGTTGATCCAATTGATAAGAGGTATCTTTTTTTTCTTTGGACATGCATTTAGCGAATATCTCCTGTCTTCCTCTCTGCTCGCTTCTTGCTTCCTCAATCGACGCATCTTCCTTTACGATTTTCTCAATGTTACTGCTGCTCAAACGCCGTTCCATCTGAATAGCTCTCGCGGTTTCCTCATCCTTCTCCAGAAAGTTACACATGCTGACGCGTCTTTCTCTCAGCAACGATTTGCCAAGGGAAAAATTAGGCCTGGCCAGAACGTCTGTTCTGTCGAAGTGATAAGCGCTACCTATGCGATCTCTTTGCAACGGCCTGGCTAACACATCCATTCTGTCAAAATGGCAGATACTTCCACCGCGATCTCTTTGAAGCGGTCTGGCAAGAACATCCATCCTGTCGAATTGACAGATGCTCATCCCACGATCTCGTTGCCACGATTTCGGGGAACTATCGAGCTGACAGATACTCATCCCTCTGTCCCGGAACAAGGGCTTAGCATCTGGGGCTCTGTCCGATGTTTGGCAGATGCTGGCCTTTCGCTCGCGTTGCAACAATTTCGTGGATTCACTGATCTGTTTAAAGTTTCTTTGCGTATCCGATTCAATGGAGGAATCCGGCACGGTATTGTTCTCAGAAAACACTAAGAATTGGAGGTCGAACGCGCTTTTCGTGCGTCGCGGTGTACCTTGACCACCTGGGAGCAAAGATGTACTGGAACCAATGAACACGCTGTTCTGCCTCGGCCGCGTTTGACCCGAAGCATAGTTCAATTCATGCCCCGTCGGATAATCGCTGCAGAGTATATTGCATTTCGAGAATGTGCGCCGATTCTGCGAACAAAGAAAATTAATGATTTATCAAATATCGATTTCGTTCCTGATTAAACATTGCTATCTTCACCAGCACTAAACATGACTTAATTCTCCTCTGGGAAATTTTTCTGCACGAAGAGAATATGTGACGCTACATTATCTCCACTCTTACCGTTTGATTAGACAGAGACACGTCACATGACACGATACGATGCTTGGATTTGACAGAAATCTGGTCACGTGATGTAATTTAGCAGCGGTAATAGAGATAATATGACGTCATTCGTGCAAAATTTCACCGGAGAAAAATTAAATCACGTTTAATATTAATAGGAGGAATAGAATTTTTTAGAAAATCGATTTTTGGTAATTCTTTATTCGACTGAAGAAAAGAATTTTAGAATGATCTATTTATTTTTGTATTTTGTATTCAGTTGTATTATAAAATTTAAGATTTGATTTTTCAAGTCAAAATAAGATGAAAATTGGGAATAAAAAAAATTGCGTTTTCTATTTTCTTATTGATAATTAAAAATTGATGCTTTGAACGTGAGCTAACCTTTCTGCACGAACGAATATGGAGTAAAATAAAGAATAACAATCCAAAAAAAAAGATCCAACATAGCGCAATATAGCACAGAATAGTACTTTCCTCATATATCGTAAGAAAAAATTACTGTAATTCGAAAATTTTTTTTTTCAAATCTATAAAATATCTTTGATTATTTAACACAATTGAATTCGAATTATCGATTAAACAAAGATTTAGATTATTTCAAAAAGAGAAGAGAGATTAAATTATAATAATAATTTTTAAATCAATTTAAAGTCTTTAAATCTTAAAATTAAAATTAAGACAAATAATATTTTTCCAGAAATAAATATATATTTTTTAGAAATATATATATTATCTTGAAATTAGAAAGAATTTAAATCTACTTTGAAAATGATGATTAAATGAAAAATTATAAGAAACGCAAAATCTTGCTTTTTTAGAAATTAAAAAATTTTTCATTTATTATTTATATCTCCTGATTATAAAATTTTTCTTAAAGATTTGGATATGAATTAAAGATAAGTTTTTAACATAAAATATAAAATAGAGAATTTTTATTTAAATAATAAGCAAATAATTATCTATTTTTCCGGAATATATAAATTAATCAAGTTCATATTAATTTCTAAAAATATTTCGATAAATAAATTTAATCAATATATATTTTTGATTATTTGATTTTATTTGAAATTTTTTACTATTTTTATTGCTTTTTTATGTATTTTTAAAATTTTGAACTTAGAAGTATATATATATATATTTAATATAATATAATAATATAACAATATAATATAATATTGTATATACATATTTAAATATCTCATTTAATTGAAACAGTCTGTGTATTCGTATTTTACATTGAATTCAATTTATTTCATTTTAAAAAATATTAATGAAGCATTTTAATATGAAAAATGAAAATATTTCATTTTTAAAGAATCTGAAATAGTCTATTTAAATTATTTCAATATATTTTTCATGATGAATTATATACATTTCTAACATATAACATAACATTTTATAATAATTTTATACAATTTATTATGAATAAAAATTATATAATTTATTATAAAAATTTATTATAAATAAATTTAATTTTAAAAAAATTTAAATTAATTTATTATAAATAAAAATGAATAAATTAAAAACATTGAGAAATTTAAAAATGTAAAAATTGCTAATTAAAATTGATTAATCAATATTAATACATTTATTTTATTAAAAATAAGTTTTCTTTTGTTATTTTGTTATTTTAAAATTTATTACAATTCAAATATATTATTATAAAATATAACAATATAACAATATATTTTTATATATTGTATAACTCTGTTATATTGAAGAGGATTCTCGATGGAAAATGAAGAAAAATTGTTGACAAATCTTTGCTGAGACGTCATTTGAACTATTCAACTAAAAAGAGTATGAATGTACGTAATTCAGTTGATACATGTAGGAGTAATATATTATCCAAGCTTCGCAGAACACGAATAGAATGTATATAAAGTAAAAATTTCTTTGGTTGAATCAAGCCATTGGATAACATTCTATGTATCCAAACTAGATTTCATAATTTATTTTTACAATTATTAAAATATTAACTTTTAAATTTTCACACTAATGATTAAAAATATATAATATGTATATAAATAAATATAAAAGAATTCAATTAATTAATAACAATAAATTAATTTCAAATTATATAGACTATAAAAATCACATTTAATGATTATCGTAATAATACATTAAAATTGCTTTGAAAATATTTTTGTACATGATGTTTTTAATGATTGTTAATTTAATGATAAAAATTAAATTTTATCTTTGCTTAGAATGAGATATTAGAATGTAAAAAAATATCGATTGTATTTGTATTTTAAATTATTTTCAACATTACGTTTTGTAATGATAATATATTAAGAATTAATTGAATTTCTTTTAAATAGAAAATTGGAAATAGTTATTTACTAATTGAAATGCAATAATATTTAAAGATTTATATTAAATTAATTAATTTATTAAAAAATTTCAAATATAATAAGTATAATCATTAATTGAAGTAATATTTAAAATTAATGTGTAACACAATTAAGGAAATATGAATATTTGTATTTTTTATTTTAAACATTATCATCTAAATTTATATTAGTACATTATTTTAATAGTACATTATTTTAACATATTTTTAATGTTTTAATGAATATTTTAACATTATGTGACAAGGAAAACATATATTATTCAATTATCTTGTTTCATATCTAATTAGCATGTGAAATTATTTTTTTATTTTATTATATTATTGAAAAGATTGTATCATATTTAATACTATATAAATTTAAATTTTGATATATAAATTTTTCTAATAACAATTTTTTATATTTTTTTTATTATACTTCTCAATGAAAAATGTTATCTTGTTTTTTTTTTGTATATATAATAATTTATATTAATATATGTATATATTGTGACATGTGTATATTCTGAGATATCTCTTATATTTCTTTAATATTTGATTATTTAAACTATTTGAGTAATATTCATCATTAATAAATAAACATATATTATAATTATTTATTGTATATATTGTATATATTACTTATTTATTATTATCATTATTAATTATTTACTGTTTATACAATACTATATACTAATTATTAATTATTTACTAGTTATAAATTTATTTTCTATAAAGTTTACTATAAAACGTAAAATGAAAAAATAAATATGAGAATATTATATTGTTTTGCTTGTCTTTCATACGTTAAATTTATAATTTAACTTACAATTAAAAAATTAAATTAATGTATAAAATACATTTAAGAATCATTATTTAGAATAAAATAAAAAAAAGGAAGTTTATATATGATTCCTAATATTTCTTAATTTTCTCGATTCTTAGTATTTAATTCTCTGTCAGAATAAAACCAATTGAAATGTTGCTTTGTTACAGTTTTAATGAAACGCATTGCAGAGATCAGAGATATCACACAAGAATATAGAATTTTACCGATATTTCACATTTATCAAGCACATACATGACAGTTCCAACCCCTTTCGTGTACACATGTATGCGTAAATATCATTGTGTAAAATACTACCTTTATTAACTAAATCTTAAAAATCAAGATTTATTGAATATTCAAAATGTTGAATCATTCAAAAATTTCAAGTAACTTTTGCAATGATTTCACATATACATCTAGTTTCATATTGAAAGTTCATAAAAATCTATTGAATTTTTTTGAATTTATAAAATTCATAAAAGAAGATATTTTTAGAAATTAAGAATGGAATTTAAAGATAATTGCAAAAATAAAATTATTTTATCAATCTTTTATTAAATACTTTTCAAATAAATCGATACAATAAAATATATTAATATAAATATATGTAAATTTATTATTTAATATAATAAAATATTGATATATTCGATTTTTGAAAATTTTTGAAAATTCAATTTCTAGAAGTAAAAATAAAAATAAAAAACTGATATATAAAAAGATTTATTTATTAAATTATAAGAAATTGAAGTTTGTTAGACGAAGGAAAGTTTGATTCTATTTCCATCATATTGCAGTCTTATTCATTATCTTCATCTCGTCTTACATAATCAATTATTAATTATAATTTCATAAATAAATCTCAATCAATATTTTTGTGTATCAACTTTTGTGTTTGTTTTGGCTTTTAAAATCAATTTTTCAAAGATATTCTACGAATATATTAACTTCAAATAATTTGTTAACATTAACTTTTCTTAAAAGTATAAATATTTTGTAATTTGTTTTTCGTGAATGTTCATATATGTTCATATATCAATGAACATAAAACGCACATTTAGGATTTGGAATAGTATTGAATTTAGTTGGAAACCAGAATGCTTGTAAGTCACAGCATGAATGGGTTGTTGAATCAATTTATTGATCGCTTTCATACAGTTAGTTGTTGTATTGATAAACTGAATTAGTGTTTGTAATTGAACAAACAATAATAAAATTAAATAAATATAATTAAGATTAAATAAACATAATTAATGAACAGACATAAAAGTATCAACAAAATATCAGAATTAGAAAGAATTATTATTTTGGATTATTGATTATTATTAAGAATTACTATTATATATTAAATAAGAAATTAATTGTATTGAAAAACTATATACTACATAATTATGATTCAACATTTAATAGAATTAGCAGTTTAATGTTAAAGACTATTCTCATTTTGAATTCCGGTGAAAAGAATAACTATAGGAAGTTTCGTATGCAAGTTATGTGGATGATACAGCAATTTCAATAAACAGATATTCTTTTATTTTGAAGAGAAGAATAAAAGAATGGTACAGATCTCAAGTACTTGCAATAAACCTTAGTAAGGCAGAAATAGTTTTTACGAGAAAGAGGATAAACTTATAAAGCTTTATAGCCTCTCATGTTTCGCTTGCATTGGATCAATGTTTTTCTCGAAAATAATAAACTTTTGGAAAAAATGATAGAGATTGTAGTGAAATTTTAATGCTTTATATATACAATTAAATTTTTAACAGTATATAAGATATAAAAAAAATTAGTCCTTACTAACTTTCTATATTCTATATAGTTAATTCATTATAATTTATACTGTCACTATATCTAATGAAATTTAAATATTTGAAATAAAATATTATTTATAAATTTTTCTTGAAGAATTCTAAATTTTTCTTTTATTAGAAACAAGAAACGTGTTCAAACGTTTTTAACGTATTCAGTCTGTTTATTTTCTCATTTATCATGTAAAATCTATTGAAGTACATTAGTCGTGATTATTTTAAACATAAACAAAATCAGAATGGAGTTAAGTATACGCATCACGTTGCAAAATCAAAGTTTACGTGTATATTAATATATCTTTTTCAATATTTTGTGGATTAAAATATTGGATTTAAATTAATTTATATATTATAATTTGATTTTAATAGACGGTTTTATTTCATGATGCTGTCTTTTTATTTATGTTAATCAATATTAATTCATGGAAAGATGAAATAGGATTGTCACATCTTTTATTGATTTAGTATTGGCATTCAAATTCAAACATTAAAAATTCAGTTTATAATATAAGAATATATTATTATATGTTACAGTAATTTATATTCATTATGTTCGTATTTTATAGATAGAGTATATCCCTTCAATAGAATATAATGTAACTGTAATTTCAAAAAATTTATCAATTATGCTAGTAGTATGTTTCGTGAAGGAATGAATAAAACTAGAATATCCTTCAAAATTAGAGCATAAATTCACTTAATTTAAATTTATCTTAAATTTTAATTTAAAAATCAAATTCTTAAAATATATATATATGTAAAATTAAAAATATTTTTTCGTATATTTCTTTTATCGTATAATTAAAATTGTACAATAATTATATATATAGAAATATAATTATATGTACAGTTATCTAATAATATATTTCAGGATTATTGAAATTAATAAAATGTTATTTTTTTATATAATTATCAAATTTTCTTCTTTAATAAATATAATTATTAACATTTATATATATGTATATGTAGTTTAAATAAAAATAATTGCTATTTCTGCTATTTATAATTGTAATATACACAATAAAATCAAGAGATTGAAAATATAATACATATCTATATATATTAAATGTAAAAGTTATAATATTTTTTTATGATTATTTTTTAAATGATTTTATTTATAAGATAATCAAATACAAACAAAGTATAAACATGTTATTTTGAATGGATTTAATAATTTCAGTTTTATTAAGAGATTATATGATGTAATAATTTCTATCAAAGAACTAGACGATGCGTCAATGTTGCAATGGTATACCGGGAAGAGGGAAACACATTTTTCCTAAGAACAATATACTTTGTTTGATCTTTGGATCTTCTGAAATCGATTAAATGCTCTGTACATATTATAAACCTGATAAAGTCTTAATACAATCAATTATGACTACTTCGAAATTAGTATTATACATTATTTTAAGATATTAAGTTAACCAAAATGTAATTTTAATAAAAAAAATAATAATGTAGTAAAAATATATGTATTTATTTATTTATAGATACATATTTTCAAATAATTAATATTAATATTATTTGTAAAAACTATTTTTTAATAATTGAAACAAAATTTTAATTTGTTTTATAATATTTTCAATAATTGATTCTTTAATCTTTTTAACAATTATATATTAATAATAATTAATATTATTGAATATATGCTTATATCCTATTTCAAAATTACTGGGAATATTTATAATATTTAACAATATTGTATACATTTATATTTTATGTATTTATATTTTTGAAATTTATTTTCAAATTAAATTTTGATAATAAGTTTCGTATAATTTTATAAAAATGTAAATTTTTATTAGATTTTATATGATACAATTGATAAAGTAGTATATTTATATTAGTAATATTGCTTCTAAGTAACATTAATAAAGTGGATATTATTAAAATTTATATTAAATCAATATTATTTATAATATTACTTTGTGAAATGCGCTATATTATTTATAAATATAAAATATAGAATATTTTTTTGTTTAATATAAATAAAATATTTTCATTTGTTCATAAAATATAATTGGAATAAAAAATTGAAATAAAAATAACTTTATTATAATGTCTTTTCAATTCTAATTATGAATAGAAAAAAATATTTTTTAAATATTTTTTAATTTCATTTTAAATTTTAATTGCATCGTAATAATCATTATATAAGAAATAAAATGCCGTGTTATTTAGAAACTTGTTTTTTCAATTAAGAATTTTTTTTAATATTAATTTTTATAGTTTTAATATGTTAAAGTAACATTCTATTAAAAGACGAATTATTTCATATATAATTTATTCTTTATATAAACAAATACAAATACAAATTTTCATCAATATCAAAAATTTTAAATTACATTATTTTAAAATAATATATATAGAATACTCTATATCATACATATTTTTATATTATATACTGATTAAATAATATTTCGAAATTTCGTGATATTAAATGTAACTTTAGAAAAAAAGGATGTATGATAAAGGTATGATCGAAAACTCGATCATAAATATCAAACGTAAAAATACGAGAAAAGCCGAAGAAAGAAAATACGATTGTACGTATTTCCATTGGATGTGTTTCATCGGTATAAATCGTGGTATATGGGTTTCTAGATTCCTAGAACCGCCAATTCCAGAAGCAACACACGATTCTTCTAGGGTTATATTAGAAAAGCCTGGTACGAAGCTGTGATTGGAGATTGCAGGAGTCACGAGAACTGACCTCCTATATAATTTCTCGGCTGGTTACCGATTGGTTGTCGTCTTTTGCGGTATGAAATACGAACGAGACGATTTCCGTTTCCTCTGTGTCTCCGCATAACATTTATTGCTCTCTTTTTATATCTATTCAGAGCAAAGAACAAAATAATGTACTGGAAATTGATCCTGGATCGTTTTAAAATAAAATATAATTACATATATTTTTGAAATAAATTTTGTAATAAATGTATTTATTAGATTTTTTTATTATAAGTATAAATTTATAACATATATATAATATATTATATATATATGTATAATAATATATGTAATTTTTTTACTTGTATATTTTAAAATATAATTTATGGTTTTGATTCTGATGAAGAAAAGACTAAATCTATGAAATATTTAAAAATTTAAAATTAATTGCAAGTTAAAAAATAAAATTTATCATTTAAAATTTTATAAAAATATTCTGTATAAAATATTGTAAAAAATTTACATTGTAGTATATATAGTTATATAATTCAATTTCCATAGATGCAATTGTAGTAACATTGTCTTATTGTTCATAAACATACATGTGTATATATAGTATAATATATAGTATATAATATAATACGTAAATCACAAATAAATTTTTTAGCATAATCATTTTTTAACAAGATGATTCTCGTAACACAATTATTTCAAATAACATCATGAATTATTTACGATGTAGTATAATATTTACTTATTACATTAATTATTATGATATAAATTTATTGTTTTTTTTTACAAAATCAGAAATTCTTACTATTAATAATTTTAACTGCTAATAATAATTTTCTTTAATTTATTTCAAATTTCTTTATTTATAATTATTTCTATTTTTTGTTGCGATGAAAATGAATCATAGGATATAATCATAAAATTTTATTATTATGTTTGATAATATAAATAAGATAAAATTTCTTTTTGAAAAGAATTTTTTGTAAAAAATCGATAATATGGTTTTGTGTTAGAAAGTAATTATGAGTTTTATGATTGTAAATAAATAAATAATATATCGGATTTAATTACAATTAATATTTAATTTCAGTATGGAATATCCCTTGAGCATACTCATGTGTCATAATAATTCATCATTGACGTGAAATAAAATCTAGTATATAATATAGTATAGAGTTATATATAGAATTTTATCAATTATATATTTTTCAAAACTTGCATCATAGAGTTTATTTATGAAACTCTATATTTTATTTGTGAAATTATTTTGTGAAATAATTGGCAACAGTAATATAATTCGCAATATTTCATGTATGCACACTCTTTTACTTTTTTAAACAAAATTATCTTTATTTAAGACATCCTAAAAAATACTTTAATTAAAACGTATTTTGTATAAGAGAATTTATATTTAATTTTTACTGAATTTGATGTAAATGAATTACGATGGAACAAGAAAATAATGATAACAAATTGCAATGAATAATTAATGATAACAATGAATAATTAAATTTATTAATGATAACAAATTGCAATGAATAATTAAATTTAATTATTCTAAAAAAAAGTTCATTATAACTTGATAAATAAGAATGTACATTACATCGAAATACAATGAAATATTTTTTAAGAAGAGAATTCTTAAAAAAATTTTAATTTTTTTAGATAGAGATATAGAGATATAGAGATCATATGAAAGTCAATTTTAATTTTTTAAATTATATAATTTTTTTTGCACTAATTGATGTAGATTATTATTTTTTATAAAAAATATTAATTATAAATAAGCTATTTATTATGTAAAAAAAATATTATGTAAAATTATGTAAAAATTATTATGTAAAAAAAATTTTTAATTTAGAATCTTGAACTTATAAAAAACTTATCATAAATAAGGAATACATGAAATGATATATTATGTATTCATGTTCTATTTATTTTTTATATAATAACTAATTTAATAAAATTTTATATAATTACTTTTATAAGTAATATGATAAACTAAAATATCTTTTAAATTAAAAATTTTTTGACGAAAATAGCTCAGTACTTTTTTGTACAATAAAAATTATTTCATTTAAAAAATTAAAAACAATAACTATTTACTATTAATTTATATTAAATTTATACTAAACAACAAGTTTTAATCAACATTTTTGTATATCAACTTTTGTATTTGTTTCGTTTTTAGAATTGCAAATATATTATCTAAAGATTAATTTCTTTTTGCAAATCTTAATGAATTTTAAATATCAAAATATAAAACATATTCTTCTAGTTTAGAATCTTATATTTTTTTTATTTAAAACTCTTTTTATAAAATAATCTATAAACTATTTTGTCTTTTTACATCTTCTATTTTATTAACATATATAAATATTAATATCATATAAAAATAAGAACTGAATTCGAATGTTTATATATGGAAGAATATTATTTATGTATTAATACATTTATAAGATATCTATATAATATATAACATTTTTATCAAGGTTTGTATTATTTAATTTTGCTTTTTGGAATTTATTTTCAATTATAAAAATATAATTCATGCTAGGTTGCACAAAAGATTCTATATTCTTCTTTTATATCGTGCATTGAATTCAATATATTCAACATTTACCATTGTCTAAAAGTTTGAGGTTGTTACTAGCTTAAACTTTGTTAAAAGTTCGTAATATTCAAAGTATAATTTTCTTTTCAACAATAAGTACCATCTTGATGTTAAGCAGGATAAATGTCTCCTCGAATAACTTACATAAAAAAGTTTTGTTTCAAAAATTGCATGACGTGAAAAAAGTTAGAACTTAACGTTCTCTTCATGACACACATATATATATATATATACATATGTATAAGTCAATTTTATTTTTCTAATCATCAATAATCATCAATAATTTTTAATATATCAAAATCAACTTTAATTGTATCTTGGATCGATTAATTCTTAAAAATAAATGAGAAAAAAATAACGATAATAAGTTTTCTGAGCCGATATAACAATAATATTTATGCAATCTTTATTCAAACTAAATTGTAAAAAAAATGTATTCTACCAGACATAAATCTTCTTTAAAGAGATCCATATAGGATTATATTAAAAATAATATCGACAATCCTTTTCAGTATTTTCGAGACCGCATACAATCAATATTATTGATAGTACTTATCAAAACACTTGTCAATATCATTGATCGTGCGGGCCTCTTTAGAAAAAAAATGTAACGGAAATGCATTATTTGTAGTGAAAACCAATACATACATAAGTACTTATCTATGAAATATACATATATATAATATGAAACACAAAAATTCAATGACCTTTACTGTATCTTTTAATATCATCCATTATTTCATTCTTATTATTTAAATTTCTGCATGATTTGGATATTGAAAATTATAAGAGATTATAAGAGAAAGTTAATATAACAAGAAACTTATTTAATTGATGATAAAATCATACAGATTTTTTTATATAGATCGAAAATATTGTTAAAAACATGTTAATTAAAAAAATATTTAATCAAAGACTTTTCGAGAGATCGATAAAGATGGAAGAAAAGAAAGAAGAAAAATGGAGGAAAAAGAATGAAGAAATCTTTTTGTTCAAAATTAATTAGTTTTATTATATAAAAATAAATTATGATAAATGAATATAAATAATAAACTAGTGATTAAATATTAATTTCAAACTAATTATACAATCGAAAGACAATGTTATTAAAATATTAGTTTCATTATAGTACTTCAAGGAATTAATAACAAATTATGAATGTTTACATTGTCTCCCTCCATATGTTAACAAAATATAATTTGAAATATGTTATTAAAGTCCTATTCATACATATGCTACTCGATTTCAAATACACAAAATAATTTCGATATTGTATATTATACTTTTAGAATAGAATTGAATTAAAATAAATTTAAAATTTAGATTAGATTTGATTCGAAATATATTTATATTACATATATATATTATTTTCTTTCTGAATCTTTGACAATTAAATTTTGTTGAAATTCAGATTTAATTTTAAATTCAGATTGGATTAAAATTTAAATTTATCGAATATTAAATATAATTTAATGTTGATAACATAGATTCTCATATCTCATAACTGCTCGCAGAACGCAATTATTAATTAATTTTTATTTAGATTAAGTTTGAGGGATATTTTAATTTTATTTACTTTATCCTTTAGATGCAAAAATTTTAAATCTACAAATTTTCTCTGTCCATATAACAGATGATAATTAAACTTCAAGTAAGAGATAATGTCATGTAAAAGAGAAAATAGAATCAGAAATGTAAAATATTAATAATAAACGTTGATATAAATTATCTAAATTATCTAAGATAAAAAAAATTAATATGCAATTCTATTAAAAAAAAACAACAAAAAAAGAGACATTTTTAAGACATAAATTTGGTTTATCTTATTATATTATATTATATTATATATTAATTGCTTTTATTAATTATCAAATATAAAAAAAATATATCTCTATATATCTATATATATGTCTATATATTCGTATTGATTTTACTAAATATACTAAGAATTATTTTATTTT
This sequence comes from Apis cerana, assembly GCF_029169275.1. Lineage (NCBI taxonomy): Eukaryota > Metazoa > Arthropoda > Insecta > Hymenoptera > Apidae > Apis > Apis cerana. Next base: position 2,188,046 of record NC_083864.1, on the reverse strand, counting down.
TCTTAAAAAAAATATATTTTAAATAATATGATTTTCTTTTTAATCGAAAATAAAATATAATATATTTTACCTGAAGTTGATTTTGTTCAATTGTGGTACAACTTGATCTATGTTGTTGTTGAAATTTCGGTTGATATGGCTCTAACATTCTGATTTTTCCCCATCGATTGAAGAATAATGCAATTGCCGCAGCCCAAAGGAGAAGAACCAAAATAACTATCAAAGCCTCTTCTGCTCTGACTATGACTGCACCTGTACCGGAATACCAAATAATATTATTTATTGTTATTTTAAATTTATTATATAAGTACAAGTTGATAAAAATAAATATATATATAAAGTAATAAATTCGTTAAAAATTAATAATCTAGTATAATTAATATACATTAAAAATATTTTGAACTTTAATTATTTTGCATAAACTTTTTAATCTCCCAATGTAACATTCTAATCAAATAATAAAAGAATATTTTTAATAAAAATTTATATATATAATTTTAAATATATATAATTCATTAAAAAATTAAGATAAATAAATGAATGCATATATTAGCTGTATACTACTGAACGGACAATTCAAAGCGTATATAAGGGCTGTGTTTGTAAAGCATTCGGATGGATTTGGAAATAATTGGACAGAATCGTTCAGACTTGAGCACATATTTGAAACATTTAAAAATCGTGCAGTGTTTGAAAATTTGTGTTTGAATATTCAATTATTCGAATCTTAATTTTGGAAAGAATTCGGATGAATTGGGACTGTGAAAGATACAGTTGAAGATAGCTAAGTATTATGAATATGCATTTGAATCCAATCGGATATAGAAAAATTCATTGATGACTCTGTTGATAGATTTTGAACATAATACTTCTGCTTTTTTCATTTTTTCTAATTCTAATTTCTATCTTTTTCTAGCTCTATATTATTTTAATATTCTAAATAATCTATAAATATTTTGTAAAATTATTTAATATTGATTTTAACATAGTTTTAAGAAGTTTTGAATATACTTAAATAGAATGCTAAGTTTTAGAAGAATCCTTGGAGGATTATATAATCCTAATATACGGGAATAATATATGTATTATAGTAATCTTGCTTCGGTTTTTAAATAGACTTTTGGAGTTTTTTTTAAAACTTAAAATATCCTTTCATAAAATCGCAATTTTGATAGTAAATGTGATAAAAAAAAAAACTTTTGAATTTAAAATACATGATATCAAAATAAATAGAAAGCAAAAATTTTATAAATATATTACATAAGATGGTCTCACTTATTATGCATATTTTGATATTTTTTTTAATAAAATCTTTTTTAATTTCATGAAATATGATAGATAACAAAAGTATTATTTATAGCGCATGATTCAATCGATATGTTAGCAGTTTCTTGAAAAAAGAAATATCAAAAGCTATATTGATATATATATATATATCGATATATATATATATATATTGATATATATATATATCGATATATCAATCAATAAAACATCGATGAAAATTGCAAAATATATAGGGATATTTAATTAATTATGTAATATATTATTTTCAATAAATAAAATATAATATTACGTATATAAAACAATCATATATATAAATAAGCAAAAAAAGACAAATATGAAATATAAAATCATATTATTTAATTTAGTTGAATTATTAATTACAGTTTGATTTATTTAGAGAAAAATTTCAAATATTATTACAATTTTAAATATTAATAATATAAATTAATATGCAAAATTAATATTTATGGAACATCTTTGAAGACTCTAGAGATCAAAATCAAAATTTATTTATTAAGTTGTTATAACCAATTGAATTTTGCATTAGATGATAAAACAAGATGGAAATAGAATATAATAAATTTATCTTTCTTTTATTTAACTCAACTTTTAACTAATTTCAATTGTTTATACTTCATTATTTTTTATTATTACATACTTATTACTTAACTTATAAAAAATTATCTTTGTATCAACTTTTAAAATCAAATCTTCTATAAATATATTAATTCTCTATATAAATATTCGATAAAATTTAAATATAATTTACTGTGTATTTCAAACAATATAACAAGTACAAAGCTTTTACTGCGAATCTATAAAAAGATATTTTATCGTTTCCCTCATGTCAGATGCATGAATATGCAAGTTCTAAAGAAACGTGAAAAAAACACCTTATTTTTATTTTTAAATTCAAACAATAACAATAAAATCATTTTTATAACGAGATTAAATTAAAAAAAATGTCATAAAATATATTGATTTTAATAAATATCTTGGAATATTTTATATTTAAAATATGAATTTCTATGAATTATTAATTCTGTTCCTTGACAGAAGAAAAAGATTTCATATTTTATTTACACATATCATATTGAATTTATCAATCATAATTAGATAAACAGTGAACAGTTATAATCAGATATACTGAAATAAAATAGACATGATTAGCTATATATAGTAAGTGAAATAAGCCAATTATGATTACACATTAACCATGACCTAGATAAACAGAAAAGATTAATTATAATCATAAATGAGAAAAAATTTTAAAAATTAATATTTGAATATTTAATCTTTAATAAAAACACACACAAAAAAAGAAAAATCTTTGGACAAAGAAATGGAAGCGTTTTATTCATCGTATTAATATTTATTTTTATTAGTATGTTATTTAATAGAACGTTTTGTATTTTTGCTCATACTTATTTCGGATATGTATACATAAATATATATATATATATATATATATATATATATATATATAGATTTCATTTGAAATATATCGAATAGACATTGTTAAGCATTATAATAAATAGAATATTATTAAAATTAGATTTATATTAGATTAATGCAAAACCTGTAATGTTGCTATTGTGTCTAAGATATACCATATTACTTATAAATAAAATAGCATAATATACTAATATTTTCATTGTTCAATACAAATATTTTCTTCATTCATGAAATATAGTTGATGTGATTTTATTGTAATACTTTGTTGGAATAAAAATAATCCACTCTAAAAAAGAGAAAAAAATATTTATACATCATATTTTAATATTATTTTATCTGATAACAATCATCAACAAATTAATCATTTGTATAAGAATTGCAATGTTAAAAAGATTAAAATAATCTTAGAAAAATTAAAGTTCATATAAATTTGAAAAATAAATGCAAACAAATAAAATTTGATATTTATTTTAAGATTTACAAGTGTTTTTATTCTTTGATTTTTTTGCATTTTCTTCTTTTATCATCATTCATATTTTGACAATTTATTTATTATTCTCTCATTTTAAAATGAAGATTTACATAAAAAATAAATTTTATAGAAGATTTTTCGAAATTAATTGTATTTTGTATGAAATGCTGATCTACATTGTTCATCTTGCTCTATAATCCCTAATGAAAAGTTTTTATACTTGAAGAAATATCTTCAAACTTTTACTTAAAATTGATCATTAAAAAAAAATAGTTCTAAAGAAGCATTGCTGAGGAAAGATAAAAATTATAGCTATCAAAATGCTTATTTTTCTAAAAATAATATAATAATCTTCATAAATTATTTAATAACTTGATTGGTTGGTCATACATAGAGAAGAATCATGCAATATCAAGATTTTTGTTATATCTTGAAATAAAAAATTAAAATTTTAAAGAAATATATAATATAATATAATATAATATAAAACTTAATAAAAGAAAATTATTTTTGTGAAATTTTAAGATAATTAAGAATTGATAATTTAATAAAGTTAGATTTGTAGAATTTGAATAATTTAATATCGGTATTTACTCATGCAATTAATAAATTTTTAAAATAAATTAATAATAATGTTAATAAAAATATATTTATTTATTAGAATACAATATTGTTATTTAAACTTTATTGTTTGACATATCAAATATAATAATTGATTTATTTCTTTGGATTTTATATATTGTACATATCTTTATATTCGGTATTCAATTTTTCGGAATTTTAAAAATTTTTTGCCGAAAAAAGAAAAATAAAAAAAAGAATAGATAAATATTTTTTAATTTAATTTCATTCGCCAACAAATTGAAAATATGGATAAAAATATTCTGCAAGATTTTTAATAATGAATACACATATATATTACAACCATGTATAAAACATTTTATAAATGATATATTTATGTATAAAAATTGCGAAAGCTTTTTATCATACTAAATAAATTAGAAATAGTATTATAAATCTATTATAAAATTATTAATAAAAATAATTAATAGTAGTTAATAAATATTAGTATTATACATATATTAGTATATATTAGTATATTATAAATATTAGTATTATATATACTAAAAATATAAAAAATATTGAAAATCATAACTAATTATCATTTTTTGAACAACACGTTTTAGCATTTATAGAATATACAAAATTTTTATATTTTATACAATAAAATTCTTTTATTTATCATTTCAGAAAAAAAATAGTAATATTTAGTATAAGAAAAGCTTAAAACTATAAATCGATTGATATTCTTTTATAATATAAATATAATAATGTGTTAAATATTTTAAATCTGATTCTCATTTGAATATTATAAATTATCTGTTATTTATAAAATATTAATAGATTCTCGAACATATTTGGATACTTTATGAAGAATTTCACATACGAATACATAAAAATTTTATTTTAATGTTATTATAATTCATTTAAGATTTTTAAAAAGTCATTAAAATTATATATAAATAGTCCATATTTGTACATGTATATTTTAAACAAAACATTAAAAACAAAGAAGAAATTTAAATAATCTCTTTCAGAGACATCCTATGTATGTATACCATTTATAAGCTAAATAATATTTATTTTGTATCGATTTGAATAAATTTGAATATTTTTATAAAAATATCCAAATATCTCTTATCACTTCCAAATTGATTTTAGCATATGTTGCATATGATTTTTGTCCCAATATCTGTTTATTCTATTAAATGATATAACTGTAACCAAATATTCTAACAAACAAGAAATGTGGCATCAAAGGATTCGTACATTATGCACATACAATAAGAGCTACTTGCTCAATAGCTCTTTCTGAATCAATGAATACAATGTGCTCAGCCAATTTAGACTACTTCATTGACGCACTCCATTGTATACATAATCTAATATTACATTATAATAGATGTACAAAATGTTTCAAAGGAAGCAAGAAAAGCAGAAAAAAAAATAATTTCAATAATTTCAAATAAACTTTGATAATTCTAATATTTCTGGAATTTTGGAGGTTTGTTTGTTATATGTTGTTTGTTTTTTTCGATATTAAAGAACATTTTGAGTAAAATTTGATTGATTTTGAGAATGTGCATATTCTAATATTATTAATTTTTTTAGAATCATAATTTTTAATACATTAATTGATGGAATCTGTTATTTTCTATAAGAAACTATTCATATTGAAAAATCATTAGATTAGAAGATATTTAATAATCTATTTTTATAAAATTTATTATAATCAAGACAAGGAATAAGCAAAATGTTTATTTATACTTTTCTTGTCTTTAATGTTTATTTATACTTTTTTTGTCTTTCATACATCAAGTTTCTATAAATTCATCATATCTTTTAACTAATGATTTTTTGTCGTTGTGATTTACATAAATTAATATTTTATTACACAAAATATTAAGAAAATGTTAATTGATGAATGTATTATATATGATTCCATTTAAGAATTAAATTTCATATATTCGTTATTTTTAAATTTTTTTTACTTTATTTCATGTATAGAAAAAAATCTATTTCTAATGATTAAGTTATTTTCTTTTTATATACAATTTAATCCAGCAATAAAACAATATATTGTTTTTTCAAATTATGATGGCATATTAGATTTATTACATTTTATGTAATTTTTGCATAAACACATTTGAAACATGAAAAAAATTGTAAGAAAATTCATTTAATATTTTTAGATATTTTTTAAAGTAGAAAATTAACTACAAAATTAATGCAAAAAAAAACAGGATGTATGCTTTGCATTTATAATTTTTAGTATTTCATGATATGAAAAACTCCAAATTATGCCTTGCCATATCCAAGATTAATAATGTTCATAGTTAGTTTTTATGTATGTAAGAATTTGATTAAAATTTAATTAAAAAAAAAACAAAAATTTATAGCAATGGAAACGAACCAGAATACAAATTAAAAGTTTTTGTAAATATTTTTAAGAAAAGTTTATAAAACTAATTTTCAAGAAAAGTTTACGTGTAAAAAGTTTTAAATTTTACAGCGTTATATTTTTAAATGCAAGAAATTTAATTTGAAATGCAGCATCAATGTTGGTTAAAAGTTTTCCAAACTTTATCTTAAAATGAATTCGACCATGTTTTTTCAATAATTGTTTGAATCTATAAAGTTAAATAGTTAAAGAAAAGTTGAGTGATGTTTTTTTATTGATTGATTCTGAATTGTCGATAATTTATATTAAATATACATATGATATTTGTGTAATTACATGTGTATGATTACTTTAATAAACTAATCAATCGCTGCTTCATAACAATTAATTAGAACAATTTTTATTTTACAATGTTAATAGAGATTTTTAAATTTTTACATTAATTATTTTTATTTGATATAACAATTAAAAAATAGTATTCGTGCCTGCAGTATTAATATTGTAATGATAAATGGAAACTAATAGATAAGTGTTTGTAGAATGCCCTTGGACAGATGTCGTAACAAGTGATATATTTGTTAAGTAGATTGTATAAGTAGTTAGAAGTACAGTGTCTATAAGAGATTTCTCTCGATATCAGTAGTACATCGTATCCGACGGTCAGAGTACAATCACTCCACAATGAGACTTGCTTTACAAGTGAAGCTCGTGCTTTTAGAAAATTCAATTAGGAGGATTTCGGGTTTCCGGTGGGGCATGATAATAATGAATAATATCGCGGTTAGCGTTTGGTTCACGACATCCTCAAATTAGAGAAAAATTTCTCGAACTAGAATGATTCTAGTAATCAACCGTGTCTGAAATATGTCATCCTTAGAATTGGTTCAACCGAAGCATGATAAAAATGTCGATTAAACTCTTAAAAACAATAGACCCTTATTTATATTTAGACTTGAAAGAGGTTTGCGAGCGATAATAACAGAAAGGGCCCTCCATACAAGGAATTTTTCCAAATAAATTTTTCACAAATCTCAATAAGTGCACTCATACTGTGAACAAAAAGTAAAAACAATTATAAAATATAAAGAAAAATGCAATTGCAAAGTAGGAATAAAAAATACAAATATATAATTATTTTTTACAAGTTTACTAAAAATAAAAATTATATTATTGCAAAACAAAAAATTTTATTAAGCAAAAAATATATGAAAATAATAAATAATATTTTTAAATAATTTGCAATATTTTAAAAAATTTGTTGATCGAATTCAGATTTTAACAGATTAAATAAACGATTATTTTTTCTTTTTTTTTTGCTTATTTTTAGAAATCATGAAATAAATTTAGAAATCATAAAATGAAAAAAATCTTTTTTTATCTTTATATTTTATTTTAACACACACACACACACACACACACACAAATTAATGATAACTATATATGAATTCACACACATACATTCTGTTGCATTTACAAAAGAGAATCAGATTGTATGATTCAGCTATATGCTACTTATTTAATATGCAAACCAAGCTTTCATTTTAAAAGAAGAAATTTAATGTAATAAGAAATAGTAAAGTTTTGTTCGTTTTGCTCATTAGCATACTGATTACAAAAGTTTTTAAAATGTTTTTAAAAGTTTTTAAAAGTATCATAATTTTAATAGATATATATAAAAGATTGAAATATAATAAAAATATAAGATATCAAAGTTTTACACATATTGACATATTGACATATTTGATAATTAATGTAAATTCAATTCTTTTTCCTCAAGTTTTTATTATTTTTTTATTTTTTGCTTTTATATTGCTTTTATAAAATGAAATAAAATCTCTCCATTCAATATTCCATGTTAATATATATATATATTTAAAAATGTGAATAATATAAAATAATACTTTAAAAGTTATATATATGATAAAGAGATTGATTTTTAATGATATCAATTTTTATATGATTTTTATATGATATCAATTTTTATTTGATTTTGCGATAACAAACTTCTTATAGATATTTTAGATATTTATTGTTCCTATTTAAATATATTATACACATGTTTTGAATAAAATATTTATATATATTTTTGATAAAATGATATTCCATATATACGATTTGAAATTTTATTTTGTTTTCAACTATTAATAATATAAAAATAATAAATAAATAATAAATAATATAAAAAATAATATAAAAAAGAATACTATTTCTAACTTTTATAATTATGTTTTTAAATTAACATATATTAAATTATTTCAAATTATTCATTGTCTCTATTATTTTATTAACAATTTAAATTTTATTTTGTTATTTTGTTATAATTTTTATATTATTCTATTTCTTGAATGACCAATATTTCTTATAACAAATCTTTTTCTAAATTTTTCATATTAAATATTAATGTTTTAATAAATGAGTAAATAAAAATTATTATTTTAACATCAATATTTGATTCATAATTTATAATCAGCTTAAAAATATCTAATTTTATTCAATCTATAATCAACATAGATATTTAATTTCCAATTCTCAATCAGATCATAAATATTTAATTTCAAAATATTTATAATTAGCCCTCTTAAGATTTTTTGTACAATACGCCTCAAATTGTCTATAAAAATAAAAATTAGTAACATATCTGTTTGATTAAAATGTAGTGGATCGATAAAAACTGGAAAAAGTGGATCGTATCATGGTGAAGTTTAAAGGTTCAATTGCTCCTTTAATCTTTTCGAATTCTTCGGTTTGAAATAGGGAGATGAATTGTGAACCATCTGTGACTTTCAAATTACAGGCAACAAGGGTTACTAGTCTTTTGTGAGATTTTTCAACTCACCATCCGGATAGGTCGAATTAATTTTACCGGTGACATTCAATTCGGATGGCATCGATCCAACGAGGATCATGTCGTCTGGAGCTTCCTCCAGCTCCAGTTCGATTTTTGTTACGTGCCCTAAACAAATGAAAACAAAATAATATATTATAATGAAGATTGAAGATTTTTAAAAAGAAAATGTGATAGAAGGATTTATAAAGCAAAGTTTCTTTGTATAATAAAAATTGTGACGATTATTTAGAAATATAATCTTTTCATCGATTGTCCTTGAAATATATTGTCAAATTCATTATTTTGAACAATGCATGTTATTACCACTCAGTTTTAGTTTTCGATATATTTACAGAAAATTGAATATTTTGATAAACTCATTGTTAGATTTATAAATGATTATTCTATTTTTTAATAAATATGTTATTGTTATGTTATTTTGATAGTTGATACATGATTTCTTCTAAATGAGTTAGAGATTTAAGAAATTTGATTATAATGAAGTTATATGTATTTTTAAATATATAAAATAGTTAAATTAATATAATTTTTAATTAAAAAAATAATTAATATTATAATGAATTATATAAATAAACTTTCATAAATAAAATTTATCTTAATCTAATCTATAATTCATTAATTTTTTTTTATTGTTTAGATCAAGCTATATAGGAATGCGGTTATCATTAGACAACAAAGAATTTTTAAATCATTATTAAAATTATATATAGTGTAAAAATATTATTAAAATAATACAATATATAATAATATTAATATTATTAAGAAATTAAATAAATTTAATAATGATTTTTTATTTTCTATTATAGAAATTAAAAAAATATCGTTTTATTAAATATCTTATTAAATTTGAATTAAAATGTGATAAAAAATGTAAAATATAAAAGTTTCCATTTTTATTGATATAATAAAAAATTGCTTCTATTTTAAAGAAAGAAATTGATCATTAAACTCATTTTGAATACATCTAACAAATCAAAATAAATAAATAGATATGTTATTGCTCTTATTTCTTTATATATATTTCTTTCTCCTTGAAGCTATGAAACTTTTGCACTCAACATTTTTGAAAATACATTATTTTCGAGATATAGGCACATATAAAATTTCAAAAATGTTTATCATGAAACATCAAATTTTGAAGATCTAAAAATACTATAAAAAAAGACAAAATTTATATAAATAAATAAATAAATTGCATCAATTATGAGATATTTGTTATACATGAGGTATTCTTGTAATTAACTATGTTATTTATTTTAATTCTTTTGCAGCAACGAAATCGATCATTGCTGAATTGATGAATTATCGTGCCATAAAAATTATCGTATCTCATATTTTCATATATTATTAATTATACTTACAATTAATAAAAAAAATCATTATTTAAAATGAAATAATATTATTAACAATTGAAATCCAATTGTATATATTTAATATCGATGATAGAAAAGAATCTTGAAATCATTTCGTTTAAATATTAGATAAAATATTTAATAGATTAGATAAAAATAGTGTTGTTGAGAATCTTTTCAATTTTTTAAAAATTAATCCAGTAATAAATCTTTATTTTTTAATTATTTATTAAAAATTATGCTTTGCTATGATACGATGGCACGATAATGATTAAATTATTTTTTATCTATTCTTATATTTTAAATTATTTTTTTTATATTGTCTATTTTTATATTATCGTTTCATTTATACATATGAGCTACGTAATGTGACTGTATGTTTTTTTTTATTTTTCTACTTGAAAACATTGAAAATATAAAAAAATAAATATAAATATAAATACAAATATTACATGATAAAAAATCACTTGTCTGCACTTTAAGCTTTATTTACATTGAACAATTTTTTTTCAAAACATCGATCGATAAGAAATAAATAAATGGACTACTTTTGATTTAATATTTCAATTTGATAACAATTATCTTTATATGGATTAATAATTTAAAATTGATTAACAATTATTTAGCTAAAAATTGCTTAATGTAAAAACAGTTTTAAAGAGATTATGTTTAACTACCATCAATTGAATTTTAAATAAAAGAATTTTAAAAAAAATTTTAAATAAATTTGAAATAATAATATTATATTTAATTAGTAATTATATCTATGACATAAATCATATATAGATTATTGATTATATATGAATTATTGATATATCTTGCTTTGTTATTTTTAGTTCCAATCTATTCATCTCAGAGAATAAGAAATATAAATAAATTCCCAAACGATTTGTTATTTTATAATTTTTGATAATATATAAGCATATATTGAAGTATATTTAATGATCGATAGAAATCAAAACAAACATAAAATTGTACAAAAATTAATCGATTAAAGCTTATTTATTAAATTAAATAATTTAATAAGTTAGCGTTGAAACAAAGATAAAATAAAACATCTATCTGTCTCTAATAAAGAAGCTCCAATTGATTATCAATTTTTGTAATTTCTTTATTTGTTTTGTTCCTTTATAATCAACCAAAATAACAATAAGATAATTTTAAATTTTCATATTTATATTTGCTCTATATCTCTTTTTATTGATATAAATATTAATATTTAAATAAAATAATATAAATTAAAATATATATAAACAAATATATTATGTTTATAATTTTTTATATAAAAATTATTGAAATTTTTTATATAAAATAGTTTTAATCACTTTTCGATTATCAATTTTCACAAATCATTATCATTATCAATTTTCACGAATCATTATCATTAATTTGATTTAATTTTTAATAACAAAAATAATATCATAAATAATATTATTGTTAAATATCAAAAATTATTTAAAATATTAGAATTTAAATTGATATTATAATAACAAAATAGATTTACAATTATCATAATGGTTTAAATGATACTATTCAATGATAATCAGTAACCTGAATGACCTCAATTAGTGATTGAGTTGATAACAGTCAATAATGATCACTTTTAATCTAGTGCATAATCAATTATGAAAGACTTCATTAATTTTAGATAATAATATAATACTAATATAATAATTAATTTAAATAATTTCATACAAATATAAGTACAATATATGAATTAACAATAAAAGAATCATATGTTGTATTTGAAAAAAAAACATAATTAGCTAAAACATAAATATAAATATTATATATATTTGTAATAGAGAAGAATATTATATTATATTTGTAATATATTTATTTTCCTTAATTATATCATTTTTATGTAAATACATATTTTTTACATTACATATATATATTACATATATTTTACATATATTTTGCATATTTGAATAATATAAATACGAATGTTCAAAATTTTAAAGAATGATTATATATTAGTTTAAACTAAAATAAGACGAAAGTCAAAAATAAAAAACTTTTGGTTTTATTTTTTAATTAAATTAAAAACACAACAATTAAAAATCGACAAGAATAACTATGAGTACGAGCAAATTTTCTTAAATGGATGGATATTTAACTATGGATATTTAACCTAATTACTTCATTTTATTTTATAGAAATATAGAAATTCGAAATTTATAGAAATATAGGAAATTCGATTACGATTCGAAGATTTTTCTTGTAGAATTCATAAAGTTTTTTCAATTATTTAATCTCAATTAAACTCAAATCAAATCGATTAAACAAAGAAACAAACTTTAACTTCAAATACAGAACTTAAGATATCATTTAAATTAATTCAAAATCTTCAATATATCATTCAATACTTCGTTACAAGTAATTTAATTTTTTCAGAAATAAATATATCTATCATATAATTTATTTTAAAACTTGAATAAATTCTATTAAAGTTAGAAAAAATTTAACCGTATATTCCGAATATTATTATATTATATAATTCTAAAGATAATTATTTTTAATCGATGAATAAAAGTTCATAAAGAGTGTGAAACTTTGCTTTTTAAAATTTTTTTCATTTATCTCGAGTCATTAATATGAATTTCGAGATATTGTTGTGAAAAGGAAATAATCATTTTTCTTAATCATTTACTATCTCCATCTTTGTTGCACATATGGACTCTCACTGACCAATCAGAAACTTCATACAATTACAGATAAAATTTTTAGAATAATATGTGCATAAGAAAAACATTAGATGATAGGATTTATCCATTTTTATAATATTTTTAGCATTATAAATATTTTGTATCTGAATTAATCAAGATATTTGAATGAAACAAGAAATGATTTCAATGATTTTTTTTCTATTTTTTAAATGATTTTTGATATTAAAATTTGAAGCTTTTTTTTATTTTTTTACATGAAAAATCGAAGTTTTATTTGTATTCATTTTTTAAGATTGCAAAAATAATCTATTATGGAGATGTAAAATATAAATATAAAAATTTAAATTTATTGAATTTTATGTTTTTATAATACAATATATAATATGAACAATAATAAATGTGTATACGTAATGATTTTTATAAATATCATTTTAATATTTCATATTATTGATTGCACATAAGTCATAAAAAAGACAAGAATACAATATCAAAGGTTAGTTAGTGTTTTGTGTGTTGTTGGATTTGAAAATTATTGTATTCTGTATTGTTTGAACTGTTTCATTGAACTACATTCATTCATAAAGAAAAGTTTGCTCGCGTTTTTTTTATAGCTATAAAGATTCGGCTATAAAAGAAGGCGAAATTTTTTAATTTTTATTGTATTTTGATTTGTAAAATCATTCCTTAAATTTTTATCTGCAATTATATATAAAATAAATATTGTCTAATAATATATGTTTAATAATAATATGTCTTTTTAAAATTTAATTGAAAACTTAAGGTTAATATTAAATAAAACCTAAACTAGATGACATATTTTATTAAAATAAATATTGTTATCTCATTAGAAGAGAATTCATGAAGTAGATAGAGAAGAAAAAATATGTAATTAATATTATTTATAAGAATTTAAATTAATAATGAAGATTATAAAAAAAGTATAATGTAAAATTAAAAACATTGATTTAATTTTTGCTAAATTAACCATACTTTACATTAAATTATCCTCTATATTAACAGTTATTAATATACATACCATTCTGATTAACATCCTGATGTTTGTCCAGTGAAAGTGTGACATGTTGTTTTTTAAATCGATTTCTCCCCTCCACACTGATGGGCAAAAAAATTCTACGCTCTTCTGAAACCATAAAAAAAAATATCTTTAAAAAAATGATTTCCATTTCCATATTGAAATAAGAAAATGTAAAAAATTTTATATAGAAAATTTTATAATATATATATATATTTTAAAATTATTTTAAAATAATATTACATATGTATAATTAGATATATTTAATAATTTGTTTATTTCTTTAATGATAATTACAAAAATTATTTACGATATATTACAAATAATAGTTAACGATATATTATAAAAATTAAAATAAATAGTCATTTTTCTTTTCTTCAAATTATGGATTTTGATTATATGAAAAATTTTTTTATATGTATATGTGTTCTTATTAATTAATTAAAAGTTAGTAAAAAGTTTAAAGAAATTGCATATTTTTTTTCATATTTTAATAGATATTATTTTTAAAATAAATAACTAAATTTTGGCATTGATTTATTTTTTTAACAATAAACAAACAAGATAAATCATATAAATATATTGATAATTTAATTATTCATTATGTCCAAAGATGATCACTTTTTGATAAAATTTTTAGAGAAACAATAAATTTTCTTGTAAAATTAAAAATATTATTATCATATATTTTCTTAAAAATATAAATAGTTATAATGATTGTGATTGAATAAATCATTTTGGCACTGAAATATCAATATATATTATCTATTTGGATGGAATGAAAAAAACAAAATTGTATTAAAATCAAAATTTTTTTAATAATTAAAAAGAAATTTACTATTAATCTTCTATACTTAACGTATAAAAGATAGTTTTATAAAATTGTTGATGTGTTTTTGAAGAAAATAATAATAATAATAATTTTGAAATTTAAACATATTTTTTCACTTTTTAATTTTTATTTTTATTATATTATAATTTTATTTTTTTTAATTTTATTTCATAAATTTATTAATATTTTAGAATAAATATGTGAAATTATGTTAATACATAAACGAAATTATATAAATTAAGTATTGCATTTTGCAAAATGATAATTTTTTTTAATCTAATAAATATTTTTCAAATTTTTCATTCAAAAATTTTATTTTTACATTATGTAAACATTATTTGCTATAAAAAGTATATATTACTATTATAAAATTATAATAATAAATTACAGTAATTTCCATAAATTATGATAATTTAAATGATTGTAACATTTTAAAAAATTTATTAATTTAAATTCTAAGAAATTTTAATTATTTTGTTGGATGGCAATTTTAAGTTGTGAAAACTATGAATAACAAAAAAAATTTTATTTATCAATGCAAAATGGTTATTTCTTGCAATGTTTTCTTCAAGTTTCTCTGTTAACAAAATATTTATATCTCTTTAAAAGTTGTAATAGTTTTATGAAAGTTTGATCATTTATTCCAGTATTATATGAATTTCAATGAGATTTTGTATCTGATATTTAAAATTTCTATTTCTTTGGTTACATATGTATTTACAAATGTTTCCTAATAATATAAATTGTCGAAAATGCACATCAAAAATGCCTCCAAATATTTATAAATGTTTTTTAAGAATATTGGAATATCAAACAAAGTTTGTTAATATTGCATTTATCAAAAACGAAAAATTATCTTTTGTCTACAAATTAATAAAGATTAATTTTATCTTTTTTTCTATTTTTTTTTCTATTTTCTATTTTCTATTTTTCTTTTTTTCTATTACAAATTCATATTATTTATTGTTCATTTTTAAAAAAAATTTCAAATAAATGTTTATAGAAATAAATATTTTCAAATATTCACAAATATATAATGTATCTTTATTCCAAATAATCTTAATTTTTTATTTTTCTTCTTGATAGATTTTTAACAGTTTCTCCTTGAATGATATTTCATTTATATTTAGATAAAAATTGTCTTATATAATTTTTATTATATGATAATATAATGAAATAATACAATAATAATACCAATACAAATTAAAATCTCAAATAATAAATGAAAAGAAAATTTATAATTTAATTATTATAAGGAAAACTTGGGGATCATCAATTTTATAATAAAAGTTGAACATTTTCAGAGAATAAAACTTTGTTCCATCACTGTATCAACGTTTGATTTTAATTAATATTAAAATCTTTCTCAAGATTTGATTTTATGTCAAATTCATTCGATTATTCAGAAGTAATTGTTCTAATCTCAATAACTTTTTGATTTCGTATTTGCAAGTCTAAATCATTTAACATTTCCTGATTTTATTGTTCTATGTATAATATAGTACTCATCTCATATCTTTGTCCTATATATTTCGAATTTCGTATCAGATTTATCCAGAATTGAAAATCATCGAAATCTTATTCAATTAATTATTTAAATAAAATTTTTATTTTACTTTTCATTTGCTTTAATATATACCAAATAATATTATTTGAATAATATTGTATTTGGAAGATTAAAAATCATAATGATAGAAGTCATATGGAAATTATTTTGAGAATTATTATTTAAAAAAATTAAACTAGAAAATATATATTACTTAAAAAAAGAATAGTTTTCTTCATTATATCCTTTGATTTCAATATTGGATTAATTTTAATTTGAGATATAATTGAGAATTTTAATATATTGAAATAAAATAATGTAAAATTCAATAGTATAATTTTATTTTCTATCAGTTGAACTTACATCATTATAATTTTCAATTGAAAAAAAAGATTATTTTTGATTTTTAAGATGATTCTGATTTTTTTTGATATTGTATCTTAAATATTTTTCTCTTTGAATTTTTTGAGATGAAATTTTGTTTCTTACAAAAATTTGTTTATCTTATCTTCTATTATTGCTTGAAATGATTAAATATATAATAAATAAATCATTTAATAATAATTTTATTTATTTCTTCCATAAAATTCTGAAATTCATTTATAATTAATAAAATTGCAAATATATTATTTTAAATTATTATTTTAAATAATATATTAAATAATATATTATTTTAAATAAAATATAATAATTTTAAGATATTATGTCTTTCTAAATATTTTTCATTCATCTTTTCTGATAATGAGTAATTAATGAATAGAATGAATAATTTTATAACTTCAAAATTTATATACTTTAACTTAATCTAATTTAACTTAATTAGTATCTAATTAATTAATATTTTTATTTTTATACATCAAAGACTCAAAAAATATAAAAAGAATTTAGAAAAAAATGATGTTTCAAAATGAAATTCAGTCTAAATATAATTTCATTTATTTTTTTAAAAATAATTATTTGTTTTTATTATATTTGTTATTTTTTATTTCAAATAAAAATTTCAATTTTGAATTTATCTATAAATTTTCCTTAATCTAATTTTTGACTATCTGTCAAATTTAGGAATATTTTTTTTTTATAAAAGAAAAATTTATCATTGAAAATATTTCTTCATTGATACTATTCAAATTATATTATATTATAATTATATTATAATATTTTTCAAAACGTTTGAAAAATTTGTTTGTTTAGATGAAATGTTTTGTATATTAAGAACAATTATTGTGATATTAAAAATTTATGACAAATTTTATTGACATAAAACGACAATTTTATGTAATACAATTTAATACTTATATACAATCATGTGTATAAAATTTAGATTTTACATCTTGCAATGAACAAACAAAGAAAATTTAATATTATTGTATATTAAGTTTGCAAGAATGTAGAGTTTAGTGAAAAATGCATATTTCAAAAGCTATTTTCAATGTATTAGTTAAATGCAAACGAATTTGATGTGGAATTAAGAATCTTCTGAGAATGAACGAAATGTTAATGAATCTCATGCAAAATCAAACAGGTCAAAGAGGTTGAAAATTCATGAAGGAACCATTTACAAAATCGATGTATCATTAAAGGATAGAAATGAAATTTTGATGATTGATTTTTTGCACAAACTTTTTCGCCAAAAAAAAATGCTGCATATAATTATTCATTAACTTGCGAATTTTTAGGCACGTAAAATATACAGAAAGCATGTGAAACTTATACTCTTAAAACATGCGAATATATATGCACGAAAAATATGCGTGTACAAAAATGTTCAACATAAATGTATTGCATTTATAACATTATCTGAATTGATATAATGGATATTTAATAATTTTATTTTAATTAATATTTTTTTATGATGAATTCCCAATTGGCATTACAATATACAAAATCATAAATAATTTCTTCATACTTAAATTATTGCTCAATCAAATGATAATTTATATGTCGAAAATGAACGTTCTGTAACACAAGATGTGATGCTATATTTATATTTGCATATCAATATTTTTGAGATATATAACCATACTCTTCTTCAATGTTAATATGTTTGCGATTTTACATATTTCTGATCTTTATACTCGGATTTTTTTATAAGTGCATTTATTTTCCCCTGAATTTATTTGTCGCAATTATTAGATACATTTTGTAAATGAATAAATTACAGTTTATGAATTTTTGTATTAAATCTGTTAAGAATAAACCGACAATTTCCCATTTTTTTATCGTGGTTTATAATGTTTGATATATATTTTAACATATTTTTTTCAGTCTAAAGAATAGTGCAGTCAATCCAAAAAAATTATATCGTATCCTTGAAAATTATCGAATATACTTCTGTTCTCATAAAAATATTCAACTACTCATTTTCAAAATAATTAGGATATAGTAATTTTATTTTTCTATTTTACAAGATATTGTCATTCTAGAGAAATTCTAATTAATAATAGTAATTATCATTGATTATATAAATACAATTTAACAATACGAACTATCTGATCAAATTCTCTGATATTATTATTTTATTATATTATTAAAATATATTACGTATTTATTTAAATGTAACATAATATTTTATTTATAATTATATGAACAAATATATGAAATATTTAACATACGTACGAATATGTTTTCTGATTAAAAATATGCAAAATATAAAATAATAATATATCGAAATATATATTTATATAAAATCCGCAATCTATTTATCATATTATATATGTACATATGTAAAAACTTTCATTAAAATCAAAATATTTGATTTAAGCCAATTTACTTGACGATATAAGATCTTTATGATTCTATATATTTGAAGAAAACAAAGGAAAAACATCATCTTCAATATTTCAAAATAATCTTTTGTCGTTATAAATATTGTATTTCTTTGTTTCGTTAAGGGTTGGAACAACCCACTTAACCGTGAGAAAGGAAACGTCTAGTGAATCCCGAAGTCTCGTATTTCCAGGATGAAGGCTTGGTTGCCGCTAAAAGCTCGATAGACATTGGATAAAGAGCGAGGAATTTGTGTGAGAAAAGGACGAAGCGAAGATAATTACATCAAGGCATCGTCAGCTTCCTCTTATCCTCTCTACATCTCCCTCTATTCCCTTCGAATAAAAACGTTTTTTTGTAACATGACATTTTTTTCCATCTAAAGAATAGCGTAGTCAATTTAAAGAAATTACATCACATCTTTGAAAGTTTTAAACATGTTTATATTGAAGAGCGAAGCGTTGTTTATTACGTAAAAATATATTTTTTTCAAATGTTTTTCAATTTTATTAAAATGTTCTTCCTCATATATGAATACTTTTTATTAAATAATTGATGCGATTAAGTCATTTGTAGATTTCTAGATTTTAGATTTAGATATAATTTTTTTCATTGAATAGATTTTCTTACTTACTTTACTTCTGTACTGATTAGAAACGAGAAAATACTTACTTACATTGATACGCTACTCGGTTAAGTGTTAAAGGAGGATCCAGACGAAAACCAATTCATTCAGCAAAGTGTTTTCGCTTGTGTTATCATTGATTTTTAAAAAAAAAATCAATTATCAAAATTGAATTTTTATTTTCTTCTTAATTATTTTGAATTATTTAATCTTTTTCAGTGATTAAATTAATAATAAATGAATTGGACTTAAATATACAAATAAAATGATGAAGCATATAAGTATATGAGATATAGATCTTTATAATATAGATCTTTATGAGACATCATTGTTTTTTAATTTTCTTAAGTACTCAATTTCGTTTCCATAATTAACATTAACATTACATATTTATATTTCTATGTTTATTATATAGGATATCTTAAAAATGTTGGAACATCTATAAATTAGAGATTCCTGAGATAATTTCAAACAAAATTTTCCTTTGCAAGAATTTTTGTTACGGTTTTGTTAACGACTTATTAACAAAAACAATCACGGCATGTAGTCTAATCGAGCTGCAATAATAGCATAGGCGAATAAATCCAAGCAACATATTTGAACAAGATATGTTGAATATTATACATAATAAGGAAGAGCATCTATTTAGATTGCTCAATATAGATAAGATACATAATAATTCGATACATAATAGCTCGATATTCAATAATAGAATATTCAATTAATAGTACGTTCGGATATTAAGCTATTTAGATAATCAATGTTATAATAATAGATTGTTAGAATAATTCTATCGTATATTGAAATTCAAAATAAGTTCAAAATTATTTCAAGCATTTCCTGATAATGAGATAAGAAATAATTATCATAAAAAATAGTCACATTGAATTATTTTTTAACGATATAGGAATTTACAATTTTTGAATTTCACCAATTTTTAAACTTTCAATTGCTATTCTTTTTATTCATAAATCTACAATCACAGCTTTACTACAATTAATATATAATACCTAGAAATAAGATAAATGTTTATTGTTTTATTTATCAATTACGAAGAGTTTAAAAACTAATTTAATTAGAATGTATATTTCACCGATTTTAATGATTTTGATATATATTATTAAGCTCATCATCAAATAATAATGTAAATAAGAATTTCAAAAATTTTTTCATTTTTATAATATATATTTGATCATTCTAATGTTTTAATAATATTTATATAATATGATTTTCAATATAATATTTTTTAAGGAATGTAGTAAAATCAGTAAAATAAAGCGCATATAAAATTCAATGTAAATATAGAAATCTGGGTTATGGGAATTTTGTTTCTTATCTTTAAAATAGATAAATACATGTTTATAAATATTTTTCAAGTAAAGATCTTACTAGTATAAATTTCCATATAAATATTTTCTTGTGTATTATATTTATGTATTCTTACTCAGCATCTAATATCACACTTACAAATATTATTAAATCAATGTAAGAATGAAAATTGCAGTAAAATTTTGATTTAGAAAATAAGCTTTGTTTTAAACATAAAACGTTATGTATCGATAAATAATGTTCTTAAAAAATGAATTTAACATAAATATAATTTTTATCGATGAACTGTAATATTTAAAAAATTGAAAATATATAATGCAAATTTAAAAATTTAGAAATTTAATATTCGAATAATGATATCATTATTAATAATAAGATTTGGATTTCTTTATGAAATATATATTTAAACAAATAGTAAATTTTATTTTTTAAATTAAAGATTATAAAAGAATTAATTAAAATTGTCACGATATTAAAATTTTTTATTGACAAGATAACTCATATGAATTTTCGATTTACATTAAAGATCGATGTAAGATTATACAAATTTTATATGTTATATAAAATTATACGTATACATGTAAATGTAGAATGTCGATAAAAGTAATTTTGGATTTTATTTTTAATAATAAATACAATATTATGATAAAAATTTAATAAATCTGAAAATAGATTAAAAATAGGTTGAATTTAGTTTTCAAAATAAAATTAATAATATTATATCTAATAAAATATGTCTCAATAAGTATTTTATCAATAATATCAAAAAATTGTAATAAATCATGAAAGAATTTTTATTTATTAATTTCTTCAGAGACACATATTGTATATATTTAGTTTTTATTTAAATCGAAATCATTATAAATAAAAAAAGAGGTAAAATTTGAAGAACTCTTTATCACAAAATTGTTTAATAATAAAAACAAAAAACTCAAAACACTGATGATACTTTATTTTACTTGACAATCACTGCTTTGAATATCTTTAATGTTTTATAATGTTCCTCAAGATATTAAGTTACAAGCAATTTAAGTTTGCAGTCAGCAATTAGAACAGCAATAATGAAACGAAGCGAAAATCGCTTTGTCTCTGTTGCATTCCATTTCTAATACAAACTACTAATACTAAATACTAATATTAAATTGTTCATAATTAATATTAATAAGTAATTAATATTTTTGTATACTAATTTGTTTTAATTTGTAAAATTGATCTTGTACATGTAAAACTAAGAGTAAGAATTTCTTTAAAATGTTTAAAAATTTAATATAAAAATAAATTTAAATAAAATAATTAATATCGTAAATAATAATCATATAATTTTTTATATTACATATTATATTAAATCTTTACATTTTTATTGAAAATAAATTAATTATTCAATTTTTGCAATTAAATATTTTTGCAGTTAATATAATATAATATAATATATGTATATACATCATATTAAAATTGTATAATCGATATTATTGTATCATATCATATTGTAATACAAAATATATAAAAATATCTACAAAGAAAAATTTAATATGAATATGTCATATACAAATTAATAGTTTCTATAAAATGTTTCATTTTAAAGGTTTGATTTTATAACATAATAAAAATGGATTCTAAAAGTTGCTGACATATCTAAATGAAATATCTTATTCGATGTGCCATATTTTTTTTAGGAGTCATTAAATAAAAATATTTGATGAAATGCTTTTATTATTTAATTAAAGAAATAAAAAAATAATTAATTAAAGAAATAAAAGAAATAAAAAACTACAAAATTGAAAAAAGTATTTTTTAAAAAGGAAGGCACAAAAAATATATATTTTTTATATAATAAAATTTTAGAAACTACTATAAATATCAACCAGATTACTACAGAATAGTTTTATAATAATAGAATATAGAAGAACCTTTCAAACCTTTTAAAGTATAAAGAATTTTAAAGATCTTCTGATGTTACTTTATTTTTTTTTTAAATAAAATGATATTGTTTTTTCATTTTCAGATGATTATTTTCAAATATAATATTCATTTAAAATATATTTCTACTTTGTATAATCAAAAAATTACAACTACAAATATTTTTATTTTAAACATGAAAAACATAATTTTTCTAAAAATTAAATTTTGAAATAATTTTTATTTTTTTTCCCTATTCATTTCTGTATCAAAATCATACATCATTGCATCAGATTATCTATCTGCATATAGTAATTATCTTGTACCATATTTTATACAAATATTTTAGAATTAATAATCCAAAAAAAGAAAAAAAAAGAAGTGATAAATAAATCGAAAATGTAGAGCAATATATATTTTTTATCAATATATTTATATATATATTTATATAGAATAAAATTTATATATAGAATATTAGTTGATGATTACCTTCTATACCTAATAATAGTGAAATTCTATGATTATTTTTTAATAGTAATAGGAGATATAAATTAAGATAGTTCTACAAGTTACTTATTTATTGTAATACTGTCATAACAAGAATTATTTCAGAGAAAATGAATCTGAATTTCTCCAATTTAATAAGAATGCATAAGAACATTAAAATTTCAAATTGCAAATTCACTTTTTGAAAACTATAAAAATTATAAAATACTATCGATAAAAATACAGACTAAGACTATATAATATAAAAAATTTTTTAATTTTTTATTTTTTAAAAAATTAACTATTAATATTTTAAAACAAAAACATTCGTAATAATAATAATTTTATATAGAAATTTGAATTTATAATTCCACATATTCATGTACGATGAATATGCAAGAAAGATTTCTTCATTCATATATGAAGAAATATATAATTATACAAAAAATATACAAATATTAACAAATATTTAGGATGTTAGGTATTAATAATAAATATTAAAAATAACTATAATTATTATATTATATTACTATATTAATTATTATATTATAATTCGAATTGCAAGTATTATATTACAAGTATTTTTCTATATTTAATGAAATGCATACTTAAACAATATTCCTAATATTTTATTTGTATTATATATTTGTATTACATATCATATATTATTATTATCGAAGTTATAATATTCACCGATAAATTAATTTAACAACATACATAAACATACATTGAAACAAGATATACATAATAGGAGAATAATATATGCATTAATGTGTATATGCATATATTCCATTATGCAATAATTATTCATTAATAATATTATATAAAATGAGTAAATGTATTGTATAAAATAATAAATGTATTTTTAGAGCCTCTTTATTATAAAATAAATTTTATAATTTGATTCCATTGTTTTATTGATTTCCAATAAAAAGTATAATATTGCACAAACATAGAAACCTAATATAATCATCTTGAAACTTGAACAATATTTCTAAGATTTCTAAGATTTCGATATATTGCTCAATAACAACTGATGTATTCTAATCTTATTCTTTAGACTATAGACTAAATATATGTGGACTACAATGGACATCTGGATTAATGGATCTATTAATTACTGTTGACATGTAAACATAGACAAACATCAGATATGTCAGTTGAACAGGCAATTGTATTGTATGTTGAGACATTATTGAATGAATGTATTATTTTGCATACGTGTTTTCCAACCAAAATTAAATTCATATTTTAAAAATAATATATTATACATATAAAATGATGTTTCATTGAAATTAATATATATTATACGACTTATATATAATATATATTTGAATCATAGACTGGATCTGAGAAGCATATAATTTTGGATTTTTCAAATATGAAAATTGAAAAATTGAATTTTAGCTACAGATTATTATTTTTCAAATCACTGTGCACACAATGTATGTTTCAGCACGTTCAAAAATTTTCGTGGAGTATCAAAATGAATGAGATCGATGAACAAGAATGAACTTACATGTGGTTGCATGCATGTAAGATCATATCATGAAACTCGCAAAACCTCCGCGACGTGAGCAGAAACATATGATAAAGGACGATCGTCTGCAAAAAAAGAGGGTCTTCCATCACCTTGAAAAAATTTGACTGTGAACATGAATATAAAGTAGATGGAATATTAAAGTTAATATTAATGTTTAATATGACCTTAATATAGAGTTAATATTTAACGTTTAAATGAAATATTTGAAGTAATTTCTTCATTTTTGTTAATACATGAATATTATATGTTATATTCATGTGTATCATATTCGAATAATTTTTTTGTCGAAACTACATTTAATGTATGTATTCACAGGTTCCGTGTTCGTTTAAAAATATAAAAAAATAACTTAACTGAAGATTTTTGAGATAATTTCAAATTATTTTTTCCTTTGAAAAAATTTTTGTTTCAGCTTTATTAAAAAGTTAATAAAAAACATTAGTCATTATTATGTAGACTTGTCAAATTATGTGAAATATGTTGCAATAAAAATCATAATATTCCATTTATATATTCGTTATCGATTATATTACAAAAAATTAAAATAAAAAATATGATAGAAAAATTTATTGACTAAAAAATTTTAAAAAACTTTTTGAACAATTTAGTTTAATAACTTTAAAAAAAGTAAACAGAAAAAAAAGGAATTATAATAACATAATAAAAATAATGATTAATTGCATATTTTATTTAATTAAATCAATTGAATATCTTACGAGATTAAAGTTAAAAAAATGTTTTAACTAAAATTGAAAAAAATACATCATATCGTGCAAACAAAATCAACTTTCTTTAAATACAATTATGTATGCATTGATTATTCATATAAGCATTCTCTAAAAATATATTAATATATTTAAAAACTGATTTAAGATATTTTAACTTAAAAAAGAAATTTTAATTTATTATATGAAAAATAAAAAAAATATAAATAATATACTTCCTATTTTATCATTCATGTCCTTTTTATTTTTCATGTAGTAAATGTTACAAAGTTGTAACATAAAATGTAATTTAAAATTTAATTTAATAATATCTCCTAAATTAATAATTTTTTGAATTATAAGATTAAGATTACAATTTTTATATAATGAAATATAATGTTTAATATTTTATATAAAATTTATATAATAAAACAAAATTTAGATTATAATTTTCTTATTTATAGGAAATATCAATAATGCAAATAAATTGATTAATTATAATGTAATGTGTTTCAAAATTATATAATTCCATATAAAAGAATAAAGTTGAAATTCTTCAGTATTATTTAATCTACAAAAAAATTGTTTGCATAATATGATGATTCTTTTTGAACTAAACAACTTTAATTATCTTTAATTTTTTTTATTAAATGGAACACTCTATCTATCTAATTCTTCACGATTTTGTGTCATGGACAACGTACATTTCACAAATTATTGGCGAATAAGATGAGCACAAAAAAGAACTTTCTCAAGTTCACCGTTTTCGTGTGACTACCTCAGAATAGAGACTGTCATCTTGAAGATAGATTTATATTCTTGGCACATTCTTTCATATATTTAAAATATTCAACAAGAAATTGCTTTTTATAAGAAAATTTTAATATAAATTGTATATAAAATACAAACTTAAATATTAATGATATAAAGAATCTTTTTCAAAAAATATCGTTATAATAATATATAATATATAATAACATTGTATAAAATAATATATTTTTTATTTGGCTAAATATTACTTGAAATAATTATGTATTCATTTAGTTCATTTCATATGATTTTTTTTAGATTACGTCATCTATTTATAAGATTTATTATAATACAAGAATAATTTTGAATAAATTATTGCTTTTTTATTTAAAAATTTTTCTAAATCTTCTTAATAAGGAAATTAATAATATATTTTTTATATGAAAATAATTTATTTATATAAATAAATTTTGAATCAAAAAAAAGATGGAAATGATACAATGATACAATGAAGATAGAATCATCTTTTTGTTCCCATTTCATCTAAAAGTTTAATTGCTAGCTCAATAAAATAAGTAAGTGTTAATCAATAAAAAATAAGTAAATGTTAATCGATATTACTATCGATTATTATTTTAATCGATATACTAATTTGCATGTTTGTTTTGATTTATTTTAAATATAAAAAAAAATATAAGAGAATTAAATTACCCAGATTTAAATCATTTTGTGCATTAATTTTTGAAAAAAACAGTGAAAAACAAATTACAGCATTTTACATTATAAATTTTTTCCTTTATACAAAAATTTTGGTTGAAACTCAGTTATTAAGTTTTAAGCAATTTAAGTTTGCAAGCAAGTTAGATGAAGCAAGGCAGAAACGAAATGGAACGATGCAGCAATGTGATGAAATTATCTTATTCTATTTCTGTCTCGTTTTATTAACACAAATTTAAATTACTTGTAAATAAATAAATTTTAGCTGACATTTTATATATTCAATTTTTGTCTTTTTTTTTTTTGCTTCTAAATATTTTTCAAAAAATATATTAACATTCTATATATGAATCTAATGAAAAATAAGCAATTCATATAATCAATTAGATTCACGTAATGTGTTATCTCTATTGCTTATCTCTAAGTTCAAATTTAGATAAGTGAATTCAATTATAAAATCTATTTCATTTTTTAAAATATATTTAGTGCATAAATATTTTTTTTCACATTGCTCGATTTTTGTCATTTGGTTTTCGTCATATCCGATTGAAAATGAATTGAATTGAAAATAAATTGTCAGTCAATTATCGATCAGTATAAAATCGCATCTCAATTGCGTTAATATTCACGATCTTGTGTGTCGACTTAATTTGAAAAGTCGAATGGTATGCCGATCGATTAATCGATTGATGTTGAAGCCATGTCGAAACTAGCAGTAGAATATATTTAACAACATAATCAGATTTTATTCACCGTTTCTGAATCCGCTTAATTTATTCTTAAGATTAAGTACTGATGTCTTTCGAAATTAAAGCTTTACATAATAAAGTTAATTTTCATTTTTATTGTAACTGCATGTAAATTAGAATGCACTCAAAATCTTCGTTTCTTAATTGTTTTTCTTCTTTTTTACAATTACCATAACTGGGGATTTTAACAATTCTCATTGTCACCGAATTTTTGTTAAGTTTTGATGTGATGTTAACAATTTTCAAGAAAATATATTTCCTCGTTAATTTTAATGCTTTTTGAACAGGTTTTACGTATATAACTGTCAATTTTAATTTTTGAAATATTTGCAGAAAAAGATTGCTATTATTATATAGAATTTTTTTTATAAATATATGATAATATTTATCCATATATATTCAAAAAATTATCAAAATTGACAATAAAGACCAAAATTCATTATATCGATGAAATAAAAAGGCCAAAAATGTTGGCAAAGTCCATAAGTTGAATTGTTCAGCAACAGCAATCAATGCTAGTTGAGAAGTGCCAACGCCAATAAGAACGCGGCTTAATGCTCATATCGATACGTGGCATCAAAAATGCATGACGAAAAGAAAAAAAGAAACGATAAAATGACATGGAAAAAGAGTATCATATTAATCGATCCGACATTTATTCGGATGACAAAACCCAAACAAAACAATGTGAAAAAACTCTTAACTTATTATATTACATATTTGTTTTCATTCAATAGTAAACATTTGTATAATTGAAATGAAATTTGCCATAACAATTACAATAGTAGTTATTAAATTTCATTCAAAGAACAAAAATCGATAAAAATTTAGTATTAATGAATAGAGTTAATAATAAATAAAAAAAATACAAATAATAATACAAATAAATAATTAAATATCATTATAATGAATACATTAAGAACGAAAAAACATTCATTCGTGTAAACGATTACAATGCATTCTGTTCATAAACTTATTTCCAACAGAAGAGGTTTTTCATCACAAACAAATATTCGTGGAAAATAGAACTAGAATGCTCATTAATCATTTCCATTTCGGTTCTGTTCAATTATACTTGCGACAATGATATCTGAGGAAAAAATAATAATTACAAATTTCATCATAATTTACGACTTAACAAAAGAAAAAATGATAGATGAAATCGTATGCTCATTCTTTTTATATTTCAGAATCGAACAAGCATTCATAGAATATTTGGATACGTTCATCTCCATGGCAATCAATGAATGGTAAAAGAATGTTCGTTTCACTCGAATTTTGCTGGAGTAGGGAAATTGTGAGCAATCGTTTCCTTGATTTAACCATCATTTTTCGAATTGATAATAACAATAAAAATAATATTCATATTCTTCACAGAAAATTCTCACGCATATATAAAATATTGACATTTTTGAAGGATCGATTCTAGAGAACAGAATAAATAGTTATAATAATAATAAAAAGTTCGTATTATTAAAGTTAAAACATTAAGTTAAAATTACTGAAAAACAATATGGTAATTTCTCTATTATTAAAATATTTCTACAAAAAAAAATTCTGTTATAACATTATTTTTGTTTCTTAAAAGTATTTCTGCTCATTTATTACATAGACTTAATTGTTTATTTTATTGTATAAATGATATCTCAAATATCTAATTCATAGTATTGTATAAATTAAAGATTTTCAATCTTTTCATAAAAAAATAATATCATTAAAACTACAATTGAAAATATTATAAGTATAAAAATGTAAAATTTAATGAATTCTTTTCTAATAATTACATTTAAAATATTTATTGCGAGCATTATTTTAATGTGTTTTAATTAATTGCTTTCTAAATATCTTTTCTTTTATTTTTATTATAATATTGTACAGAAATATTTTTTCTTAATTGTTTTTATACGTGTATTATTCATATTATTCAAATTCATTTTCTCATCATTTATCTTATTTTCATTATCATTTTCTCGATTTTTATTTACAGTCTTGTATAAATATTTCCATTTTAAATAAACTTTTAACTAGGAATAAGAGGAATCGAAGAAAAAGAATTCAAATCTACGAATTCAAAACAACTGAAGTGAAAATTCTATCTATTATACTACAGATATACTGATCTCTTCAAATAAAAAATTCTACAATTCATATTTCAATTATTCGAAACAGATATAATTCATGATATCAATATCATAATATCATAAGTATTAGATTTAAATTTTATTTTAGAATTTTTTATATCGTTAGAGGATAAATTCAGTAGACTGAAACATGCTGGTCAGGATTGCTCGCTCTATCGCTCTATCATTAAAAATGACTCAATTCCGGCGAATTTCCGGAGAATACGTGACGTTATATATCCCCACTTCCATTGATACATTAGACAGAGGGACATTACGTGATACGATGCGACGCTTGGATTTGGCGAAAACCTGATCATGTGATTTCTGTTTAATTTAGCAATAGAACCAGAGATAATATTTATAAAAATTGAATCTAAATTATAAATTGTAGAAAATTTATTTACATATTATTTACATAAATTAATTTATTATAATTTATTATAATATAATTTTTTAAATGCTATTGAATGATACTTCTGAACATATTATTATAAACTTGATATTTTTCTAACAATAAATTTGATTTTTTTTAATTTGATTTGTACCAAAACAAAATTATATTTTATTAAAATCAATAAAAGAAACAATTGATAAAGTTTAAAATAAAAATCGGACAGTATTATTTTATTTTTAGTATTAAAGAGGTAAATTTTAATACAGAAATTTCAATTATAAGATTGAATAAATAGATTGGTAAATAGAAAATAATTTAATCATATAATAATAATATAAAATAATATATAAAATATATAAAATAATATGTTGTTCTTAGAACTAATAATAAAACTGATAATTTTGATAAAGTATTTTATCGTTAGAAAGAAAATATTTTTAAGAATTGAAATATGAAAAATCGGATATTCTCATTATTGAATTTAATTTAGTGAATTCTCATTCTCTGAAAAAATAAATTTAACTAGAAACTATGTAAGAGAATCAAAAAATTATACTTAAT
This sequence comes from Apis cerana, assembly GCF_029169275.1. NCBI lineage: Eukaryota > Metazoa > Arthropoda > Insecta > Hymenoptera > Apidae > Apis > Apis cerana. The sequence continues at coordinate 2,156,947 of NC_083864.1, read as the reverse complement.
CTTTACTTAATCTTTGTATTAATTCAATTCTATTTGAAAATTATAAAAGATTTTTATGATTTTTCTTAAATCATCTTAATAATAAAAATTTTATAATTAAATACTATAAATTTATTACTCTTATTGCCAATTATTTCATAAAAAAAAAATTATTTCAACAACAGACGAATAGAAACATAACATTTTTTTCCTTTATTCAAAGATGAATTAAAAATAAAAATTAAAATACAATAAGTAAAAATTTAGATTTATCTAAATGTAATTTAATTATAAGATAAAATTAAGTAATATTACAGTTACATAATTCACATACATACATAATTCACTTTAGAACTTTAGAACCACATTATAACCACAAGATCGTGGTTGCTGATGAGCAAATGAATTAATATGGAAATGCATGATAGTATCCATATTAATTACTAATTGAAATTATCATTCAACATTATATGGATACTATCACTTGTATTATTTTCTAATAATATTTTTTTAAACATTACTAATTATAAAAATATCAAGTAATCATAAAAAAAATCTCAAAATTTACTTAACAGATGTCATCAAAATTATATCTATGAATTCTTTTGTTATAATAAACGAAATCATTTAAAGTGAATAATAAATATTATATTGTGATATGATTGTATAAGCATCTTTTTTCAATACATTGAGAAAAGATTCTAGATTGTGCATAAGAAAAATTATTATTTTTTATGGATTAACATTTTTTTAAATAAAGTTTTTTTTAATTTAATAATATTCGTTTTATATTATGAGATTTAGATAACAAATAAAGTTGATTTAATAAAAATATAAGTATTTAATTTTTATAAATTTAACAAGAAATTTTAGTCACCTTAGAATGGAATAAAAACGCGTACGTCATAATTCAAAGCTTTCAAGACATTTTAAGAGAATGATCGTCCCATATAAAAGGACATAAAGGAACAATAAAATAATGTCCTTCGAAAGCCAGATCGATCCGTAATTGTGCCAATTCTAAATTGCACACTATTTTGCAACTTTTTTTCTTTTTTAAAATGTATTTTTTAATTTATATCATATTTAAATAAGTCTGATAAATTGCTAATATAATTAAAAATTACATAATTTTTTTAAAATACAAATAAATATAACTATAACTATATTTTTAAAATATAAATAAACATTTAACAATTAATTAATTAAATAAATTATTTTTCTAATAAAATTAAAAATATATAAATTTTTTATAGAAAATAAACAAGAAAAATTGTTTTTCTTCAAATATTGAAGAAAATTTATTATTATTTAAATATATTAAAATAATAGATTTATATTTTTTTGGAATTATAGCTTTCAATTTCACTGATATTTGACAAATTTATAGCTTCATATGATCTATAAATAAGTAATAAATATCATCTATTGTCGTAAAAATATAAGTTCTCTTATTAAAAATTTTACAATATACTTTATTTTATAACGTATGATAAAACTATTATGCTGTCATTTTATTATGCGAAATATTTATTATATTTCGATAAATAAAAAGAAAAATTTATGATGCTTTTTCTTGAAATAAATTTCTGTATTTAAGAGATACATGTAACATTTTACTTTCAAAGTTTATAACTACACTTTTTAAAAAATATTATTTTTTTTTGTATATTGTTCCTTTAATTTTTTAAGAAAAAGTCTCTGATTTTATCACACAAATTCTATAATAATAATGAATGATATATATGATATTATTTTATTTGCTTTCTTTTTTATAATGATTAATTCATCAGCATAATGTAATTTAATGTAAAATAATTAATTAGTCTATTCCTAATGAGTATAAATAATAAGTCTATTCTTAAATGAGTATTAATGAGTGATGCTTTTTAATCATTTTGACACATATGATCACATTTATTAAATAACTTATTATCAATTAAATTTAAAATAAATAAAAGAAAAAAAAATGATAAGAGAAATTCACTATTATACTTTCATGCAAATTTATAGTTATATACGTCACAAAAATTTCCTTAGTCTTTTTCTATAAAAAACTGTGCTCATGTCGTGTATGTAAAAACGTCATGCATTCTTTTTGAAGAAAATAATTGAAAGAAGAATTTTTCACATTTTGCACGAGTCTTATACTTTCTAGTGTCAATATATATATTATATTATTGTACTCTCAAGCAAGAATATTATTAATAAATTGTTTATGTAAATGCATATTTTAAAAATAAAGATAAAGCACAGCTGAAAAAAATATAAAATTTGGAAAAATACTGAGAAACAAAATAAATATTATTTAAAGATACTGACAAATATTATTAATTATAATTATTATAATTATATATAATTATTATAATTATATATTTATTATAATCATAAATATAATATTTCATTTAATCATAATAAAATGCAGTGGCTTCAAAAAGTATACATCTTTTAAAATACAAATAATTTTTTTAAAATTGGATTTAATAATTTAAATTGTTTTAAGAAGTTAACTTGAGATTAGCTTGAAGGTTAATTTATGAAATGTAAAAAATTTTTGAAAAAATTGCAAATTTGTTAAAATTATCAGAAAAATATAGCAAAGTTGGATTTTTAAGATTTTTTAAATTTGTAATGAAACTTTAAAAAAACATATTTTGAAAATTTATGATAGTTATGTGTATACTAAGTTTTATCGGTTAAGAAATAACAGTCATTAAAAAAAATAAAAAAGTTTAGATTTTAAAAGTTATATTATAACTTGTGATTTTCATTATCTTTAACACTACAGTTCATAGCAATATTAATTGATTTCGATGAAATTTTTCGCATATATATAACTGACATAAATTTACAATATATATATATTTTCTTTTCTTATTATATATATAATTACAATATATATATATTTTCTTACATTTTTTTAAAAAATTAATTTAATTTTTCAAAGCAATTCAAATTAAATCTACTAAATTCAATTTTAAAAAAAATATTTTAAAAGATATAGCAATAATAAAATTTTTAGTTATTATATTAGGAGTTACTATATAATGAAATGAAAAATAATATGAATTAATAATTATTTATAAATAATTATTTTTGATTCAACGAAATTTAATTACAGATATTTTTATCTCTAATTCAAAACAAATAGCTGTAGTGATTGTTTGTATTGTTCCTCTTTGTATTGTTATATAAAGATGATTCAACGATAGTTTTTATAAGTCTTTAGCTTTCAATGGCAGTATTCTTCAATTCGAAATCTTTCATTCGTTGTATGATATGTTGCCGTAACTTTTTGTAATGTTGACACGAATTGCTTGGTCAAAATGTTTTCTGTTCAGAATCGCTTCAGGCAACAACATCCTGTCTGGCGCTTTAGAAAAGAGAAATATCGTTCTCCTCTTTTTACGGGTGCGAATCTTTCAACTATACTCTAAAATATGATGTATTTTCAAAAAAAAAACAGTTTTTACTATTCTGAATAATTATAATAACAGATTATATAATTTAATATTCATTAGATGGAAAATAAGATATAAAAAATAAATTTTTATTTATTAAAACAACTAAATGTGATAATTATTTACTTATAATATTTTCATATATGTATTTATAATTTATAATTTATAATTTAAACAATAATTATATATCTCATCGATTTTAATGATTTTATATATTATGAAAATTATCATACTGAATATTTTTTTTTTATTCTTTTTTTACATATTTCATTTCTCAGTTTTAATTTCCAAAATATTCACAAAAAACTTGTCTTAAAATATTTATTGTGATATGAATTTTAGCATAAACATCATCAACAATGATATTCTATGTAATTTAACTTAAACAATAAAGAAAAAAATTAATAGATTTTAGCTTAAATTAGATTAGATTAGATTAGATTAGCTTTTGTTTATAAGACTAGAAGGGAAAAAAAAAATGAAAAATGAAGCGAGAAAAAAAGGATATGTTTATGACATAGATTATGTTAATAATAATTATACGCCTGTATAACTTAATTTAAACAATAAAGAAAAAAATTAATGGGTTATAGCTTAGACTGTATTAGATTAATTTTCATTTATAAAACAAGGGGAAAAATTTAGGGAAAAAATAAAGATGAAAAAGAAGAAAGATAGAGAAGAGTGAAGCAAGATTAACATATATAGAAGATAAAGAAGAAATTTATAGGATAAGAGATAAAAGAAAAGAAACAAACATCAGTACTATCAAAAAATCTGTGATGAGTTTATCTATTGTTGAGTTTTTTTATTTATATAGAAAAGAAGTTTAATTTAAAGAGAATAAGTTAAAATTTATTATATAAAAATATCAATATTATTTTTATAGTCAACTTGCAGAGATATAAGATATTCTTTCAAAATAAAAGTTAATGTTATTTATTTATTTATTGACAACGTATAATTATAAATATTGATTTTATAAAAATTATAATTTTAGAAAGTTGAAAATTCTTTTTTTATATTTTTTATTTTTAGTTCGAGATGATGTTTAATAAATTCGAATGTATAAGAATCTTTTGTCATGATTACGTGAGACCAGTATTAGTCAAACGTGGTTACGTGGTTTATAGATAAGCTGGGATCGTAGTGTTGAATCGAATAATCTGTTTATGACTAACAGTAAAAGCCCAAGAATTGACAAATATGTGATGGATTAATTCACACGAACATCAAAAATCACTAAAGAAAATGTGAATGAATCAGTGCTATCGGATTATTGAATTAGCAATGTTACAATAAAATTACAAAAATTGTTCACTCTAATTATACAATTTTTATATTTTTATGTATCAAAAGATAAATAATATTATAAGAATATAAAACAATATAGAAATTCAAATAAAAAAATTAGAATAAAATTTAATATTTAATATTTCCAAAAAATTTTTTTCAAAAATAAAAATTCTAATGTGTCCTATTTATTTTTATTATAACAATATTATAACTGATGTCATAATAAGTTCAACGAATTATTATATTATAATATTGAAATGACATTAAATTTAGAAATATAGAATCAATTAATGAAAATATCACCGGAAAATTATTTTATTTTATTTAAAATTATATATTTAAAATGGTAATAGTTTCCCGCATATTTTATTTATTTTATTATTTTAATTATTCTATCTATTATTTTAATTATGATAATACTAAAGATCAATATAAATTCGTGAAACTTAACATAACTTTATTTTTTTAAATGTTTTCTATTTTTTAACAATTATAAAAAACTATAAACTATATTATGTGAATGCAAAAATTATCTTTTCATAATTTATTTTATTTTACAATAATTTATAATTTATAATTTATGAATTTGCAATATTTATAATTATATTAAATGTATCTATGTTCTGGAACAATTTTTGTTAAATTAATGGATGTCTTGTTATCTTTTGTGGTTTGTCTTACGGTTTTGTTGCATATGGTATTTCACATTTTGATCGCTTATAACGAATATATATATTTAAATATATAATATTTTTTTAAATATGTAAGTAATTTTTAAAGAATGTTATTTAATATTAGTAGCTTCTGAAACGTATATTTTTGAGCGTATATACATATAATAATTCTATCAAATTAACAGATGGAGGCACAATAATCAGATATTAGGCTAATGAGTTTCTCTTGTTTTTTGTCTCCTTATATTTATTGTTAATTCTTATATTACATGATGTGACATTAAAACTAGAAAAATTTTTTTTTAATATAAACAAAATTATAAACAATTTTTTATATAATTATTTTTAAGATTATTTTAAGATTGGATTAAACTTTAAATCGCTATAACTTCGAAGTTATTAATTTGAAGATTTTTAATTGACAAATGAAAAATCACGAAAGACATGAACTTTTGCTCTTTAACAGTTTCTCATTTATCCTAATATGACTTTCAGTTTTGAGATTGATAAAGAAAAAAAGGTAATTTTTAATCATTTACTACTCTCCATCCTCATCACTTCAATATTTTTCTTACATTTCATCATCTTCGTCAATTTCAAGCCAGACAAGTGACGAGAAGATAAAAAATTCTGGAAGAATATGCATATTTTCGAGAAAAAATGTAGGTCACAAAGCAGATTCATTCTTAATTTCTACACTGTCGGCAACCAAGTGAAATATCGAGATATAATAAAGCAATAACTCCAATGATATGATTTTCTTTATTTTATGAAAAACTCTTAATAACCTTTTTAATTCCCTTTTATTCCCTTTTTATACGAAAAATCGATTGTGAATTTTCGCGAGATTATAATGATTTATTTTTTGTGATTTTTAAAGTAAATAAAAATAATAATATAAATACAAAATATTCTATGTAAATATTATTTTAAATAATTGCTGATACTGCATTAATAATTTATATGTGTAATTCCTTTAAATGTGATTAAAATAAACGAATTTTTTTCTATTCTCTTTCACTTTTAAATATTTTTAGAATACTATATATCAGAAAAATATCAACAGAATGAAGGATATTGATTTACAAGTATATGACTTTATATGACTTTCAGTTAAAAAAAGATCGCAGTTAATACTTATATACACAGGGAAATTTTAAAGGATTTAAAAAACTTTTAAAAAAGTAATCCAAATCAATATGGATTAGATTGTAAATTTTATTAATTAATATGTTATATTAATATATTTTATTACATAATTATATTATTGCGTTATTTTATTTTTAAAAATTTATTATATATTAATAATAATTAACAGGAGAAATTGCAATTTATATATAATTGATTCAAAAACGTATCTATTTTATTTAAAAGTTTTTTTACAATAATTATTTGGAATAAAAAGATACATTATGAATTATTAAGAATTTTTGAACACATAGATATTGTATGAAAGTTAATTTTTTTTAATAGAATAACATAATTTTAATTTTTTGTTATTTTCTATAAAAAAAAATATTATGTTATTTATGAAAAATTATTTAATATTGATATTAAATATTTATTTTAAATAATTTGAATTTTATTAAATTTATTACAAAGAATATACGATATTCTAGAATATTTTATTTATGTTCTTCTTTATGTTTCCTATTATGCTTATGTTCTCCTTGTCTTCCATTCTTCGAACTTCAAGTTACAATCTTCTAAAGTAATTATTTTTTAACATAAATATTGAAATGAGTTATAAAGAGGCATTAAAAAATTTTCATATAATCAAAAATAAATAAAGAAATAAATAATTTAAAAAAAATAAAAATAAAGATTTGTGTAATTCAATGACTAATGTATCAATTGAAAACTAATTCTTCATTTTCTTAAAAAAGCATTAAAAAGCATATTAAACATACTCTCATTCCTTTATAAATATTTTAATATCTTTTCTATAAAAAATACAGTTGCATCAATTAGTAGCATTAGTAGCATAAAAATGATTAAATATAATTCCATTAAAAAAATTAAAATTGATTATATGATTTCTATCATTTAGAAAAAACTTTTAATATTATGTCAAATTTTTATAAGAATTTTTTTTTGTAACAAGATATTTCACTATGTATTACTTTGTATTTAAATAAATGTAAAACAGACACTTTGTATATATTTTTAAATATTTTTAAAAATTCTTATATATATCAAAAGTAAATGAAAATGAATGTTACATTTGAGAATAATTTAATTGTTATTTTGAAAATATCAACGTATAATAAATTACAAATTGCATACAATTTTATTTTCGATTGCATAACGTCAGATTTTCTTGTCGTAATATTGGATTTGCTGATGACACCAGATTCGTTTAGCTGTTACACAGTTAAATACAAAACTGTTCGTAGATTGAAAACAATATCTATTTAGATTTATCTTTATTATTTTTATAGTATATGCTTCTAACATATTGCAAACAGAATATTTCATTTTCTTAAAAATATACAAGCTAAATCGTATAAAATTTCGAATAACTTTTCACTTCGAATTATTTATATTTATAAAAAAAGAATATTTTATACATTTAAAAAAAATTGCACTGCATGCGGAGATATATGAATTGATATTATCAATTTTTTTATAGATATATCTATATTGCTGCTTGATAACAAAAAATTGATAACAAAAAATGTAAATTTTTGAATGTAAAATTTTAAAATTTTTAAAAAATTTTTACAATTTACATTTTTGAAAATATTAAATATAGATTTTACTAATTATTATATTATTATATTATTATACAGATTTTATTAATTATTAATTAATTGTGATTCTTGATAAATCTATATAAAAATTGAAACATAATGTACTTTTGAAATAAGTTGCGTTATTATCAATCCAAAGCGATATGTAGATTTACTTGTAAAAAATTGAAATAGAACGAATCATATTTTTTTAAATTGAATCATATATATATTCATCATATATACATTAATTATACATTTTACATTAATCAGTATAGATGATTATTCACTAAAAAAACTTATATTATATTATTTATAATAGAAAATTATTAATTTAAAAAATATTTTGCATATATATATATATATATTTTTAACTTGAATTTTTTATAAATTATTATAAAAAACAAGGAATTTATGAAATCAAACTCTTGTTTTTATAATTTTTCACTGCAATTATTTAAAATAATAATAACAATAATCTTGATCATTTCTTTATTTATTAATTATAAGAAAATTTTTTAAATATGACGAATTATCAAATAATAAAAAAATTTTGTTTTTTTGTAAAGAAAGAGGAAAAGAAAAAAAATGATAAATATTAATTTTATAAGAATCATGACTTTAAAAAGTAAAATTCATCTTCGATATATTTTTAACTTTAGAGATGATTGTCCAATTTTAATAAGAATTATATATATAATAATAAGAAGAATTTCAGAAAAATGAGAATTGAACAAAAATATTTATAATAAAATAAAAATCTTCATTCTTTTTTTTTTAAATATTTCATGAATTCATTATAATTTTCATTATATTTTCAATATAATACATATGTTCAAAAATAAATAATGTTCTGAAATATCTACGGGAAAATAAGGAATTTAAATTTTCAGCATTTCTCAAAAAACAAAATTTTACTTTAAACTTAAATCTCATTAAATTTTTAAAGTCTCTTAAAATGCAAAAAAAAAAAAAAATAATAGCAGAATAATGAAAAAAATCTAAAAAAAAGAAAAATTTTCATCATAAATATTATTTTCCAATTTTATTATATAAAATATTTAATTTTAATCAAAATATATATTTGGTGATTTATAAACTTGAAATCAGTTTATTAAATAAAAGAGGAATACTTTAATGGGAGTCGATTTGATTTTATCTGCGTTAATTACGGAGATATCGATATTTTTGACTATACAATTTGTGAATTACTAAATTTCGTAATATTTGTTTTTAACAATGTTCAGCTTATTTTAATCGGCTTTGTGTTCATGCCATAGATTACGTAAAGAATAAAATATATAATAGAATTTATGATGAAAAATGAAATATCAATACTGTTCGCATATTATCGAATGTTTCTCTTGAAATAGTAAATATAAGGAAAAAATGATAGAGGAAAAAATTGTCTTTCGTAAATAATCTAATGATTTATATAATTTTTATTCTGATTTTTTTTTAAGATTTCAATAGATAATCTTCAATTTTTTAAATGGAATGCTATAAGTTTTTTTTTTTAAATTGCATGGAAATATGTTTCAAAACAAATTCAAACATGTTATGTAATATAAGTAAAGTATAGTAAAGTATAATAGTTAAGATCATATAAAATCAGAAATGAAAAAATAATTTAATTATTTATTTTCAATTAAATATTCATTTCTTAATATTATATTTATTAATTTGCCTTATTGATAAAGCTTTATAATGTTTAAAAATGTTATTTTTATTGTTTTTATTCATCAATATTTGTTTACATTAATCTTTTATAAACTTCATTATTTATAATTAAAATAAAAATATACATAATAATTATTAATATTACAATATAAAACATATAATCTTATATAATCTTAAACAAATTAATGAATATTACGAAAATAATTGAATTACTAAATTCAATTTTGATCTTATATGATTTTAATTAAAAACTTATTTTGAAGTACATTTTCATGTGATATAAAAAAATTTATAGTATTCCATTTAAAAAATCAAAACTTATCTTGAAATTTCAAAAAAAATTTATATGAATAAATATATTATTTAGAAAAAATAATACAATTTTTTATCTATATTTTTAAATTGTATTTAAATCTTTAAGAAAAAAAAATAAATAATATTCTATATTTTCGATTATTTAATTGATTTTAATTGATTTAAATTATTTAAAAATTTGAAATTAAATTTCAATTTTTTACTTGATTGTAAAATACCATAAAGTAATGCGTTCTAATATTGATTCACTATTGTTTTTTTTTTTCAATAATTCTAAGAGTTTGCTCGCATATAATTTTCTGCATACATGGTATGCCTTGATGGTAAAATTTTAAGTCTATAAGTGAGGACCATATTTTCCATTTTTTACAAATAAAATTTTAAATTATTAAAATATTTAATACGCTATCAATTAATCTTTTATTATAAAATAGAACCAAATAAAAATCTTTTTTTGAAATAGGAAATAAATTCTTTTATCAAATAAAAAAATTTTTTACTTAATTTATTATTCCTTTTCATATTTTATAAATATTTTCAGAAATATCTATTCTCATAATATTAGAAATTTAATTTATTTTATAATTATGTTATTGCCTAATATTATTGCTTCATAAATATGAATTTTAGAAATATATTATGCATTTTTATAAGACTTTTATCTTTGAATCTGACAAATTATTCAATGATGATCAGATAAAAGAATTAGTTTTTAAGCTAAATCACATTAATTTGCCAAGTTGATTATGACTTATATTCTATAAAATGAAACAAATAAAGTATTACCAATATATGTTTGTGTTTTTTCTGAAAATATTAGAGATATTAATATCTTTATTAAACAGTTATAAATATTAAACAATATCTTATCAAATCAATAAAAATAATTAATAGAAAAATTTAGAGACTTAGTTTAAGGATAAAAGAGATGTTACTTCAAAAATAAATTATTTCTTAACTAATTTTAAAAAATAATTTGAAAATTTAAAATAATTAAATCTATATTGATTTTTATTTATTAAGTTATAAGCAATTTAAATTTATGTTAAATGAAACAAAATGGATTTGATAATGCCATCTTATTCTATTTCTTTTCCAAATATGTTATTATTTATCAAATAATAATTTCATTCAATTCATCAATATCAAATTTCATAATTTAATATTTATTACAAATTTCTTATAATAATGAAGAATATTTATAATTATATATATATTTATAATTATATTTATAATATAATTTTCATCTGATTGAACACGTATGATAGCAATGTCACCATCTATAACGTTGTGTCGAATCGTATAGATAGCTTGCATCTCTTGCTTGTAAATCCTGAGTTGACCTTACTGCTACACGATTCTATCATGGATGTTACCCGCCAAATTAATATTGGGCAACTGGTTGTAAATGAAGAGGAAGTAAATAATGGGCAGTAGTTGAGCATGTGCCTTTCATCTTGAACAATGGACTAAACGCGTTGCTGGTCTGGATTCTGGACTGTTGACATTTTAATGCTTGTCGAAATATTCTTAATTAGGTCACAAGGAATATAATTATCATCAAACTTGTTATCAAAACTTTGTTATTAAAAAATGTACATATAATTAATAAACATTGAAATATTCTTTTTTGTTTTTGAAATTGAAAGTATAACAAATTATAAATAAAATGAATAGAAATAATGGACAAAAACTAACGAAATTTTAATATTTCTTTCAAGAGAACAGTTGCATAGCGATTCATAATTTTTTTGAAACTTTTTATTCTTATGATGATATAATGAAAAAAAAATTGATTTTGATTTTCAAGTATCATTCTTGCACGAATCATTTTTTATTTTAGATTTTCATTGAGAAATAGATATAATTTATATACTCTGTACATTAATACATTAATATTAATAATCAGTATTCTTAACAAACAGATTTTGATCAAATGCTATAAATTCATTAAGAAATTCATCAATAAAAATTACAATATTGAAATTAATATGAACGATAAAAATAACAAACACATTTGATATTAGAATTAGAATTATTCTAATGCTCTTGATGCAGGAGAATTAATTCTACTATGATATATTGAGCAAACAGTTAAACATGAATACAATTCTCTCTAATTTAGACATTTAGCGTTGATTACATTTCAATATAATTAAGATGTAGAACAAAATTTATACAAAATTGATATAAATGTGAAATATTCAACATTCAAGAGATTTTATTACAATTTTAGAAATTTTTATAAAAAAAATTCAAATTCAAAAATTTCTAAAAATATAGTTTTATTAATTTTCATAGTCATTGATTTTTAGAATTACAAAAAGATATTGAACAATAATAGAATGAAATTGAACAAAATAATTATTTTGTAAAAATAAGCCAGAACTCATTAAACAAATTTTCTAATGTAAATATAATATTTTTTTTTATGAAAAAATTATATTATTAATAAATTATAAAATTATGTATATATATAAATAGATAAATTAGGAATATATATAATTTTATAGAACATAATTGATGAATAATTAAGAATAATCTAATCTTTTAATTTGTTTTCGACAAATAATTTTAGATGAAAAAATTTGAATTAGATTTGAAATTGATTAATGAAATTTTAATTCGCAGGAATTGCATTTTGATTATTATCTCACAAAATAATCATAGTCAAAATATGATAAAAATTTAATGATTTAAAAAAAAAAAAACAAAAAAATTTTATTTGTTTTTATTTGTTTTCAAAAATTCAAAAATTCAAAAATTCAAAAATTGTTTTCGATTTCAAAAATTAATTTTACTAAAAATCACTTTTTGCGCACAAAATCTGAAAGATTAAATAAAGTATTTATTATTCGATGAAATTTAAATCTAGCTTAATCTAGATCTCAAAAAATCTTAAATCTACGATTCAAGTATTCGTGTTAAAAATTACATCTTATTTTGCACGAAAAAAAGGTTAAACGTTAGTTAAAAGTAAAGTTAAAAAAATTAAAATTATACTTAAATATTAAGGAATAATGAGAGAAAGAATAAAAAAACGTTTTTTCATTATTAAAAAATAGTCTTACAATTTTTTATTCCACAAAAATATCAAAGTCTTCACATTTCAGGCAGAAATCGTCATTTGCAATGCTACAGATGTATCTAACTAACTAATCCCAAGACGATACATCTTTATTTTTCATCCCACGGACAGCTTTTCAACCTTCTTAATTATTCCCTTGGCTCTAACATGGCTATAATCAGCGGCTAGGAATAGGAATAGGTATCCAGTTTATGTTTCTCTACCATGGAATTCGGGACGTGACAGTTCAGTATCTTATTCAGTAGAATAATTTCTCGACAAAGTGTAAACCTGCGGTGACATTAATTTCATCAGTGTTTGTATTTCATGTTAGAAAAATTAATTTTAAATTATTTTCATTAAAGAAGAATCTTCCTTCAATGAAATTCAAAAGAATTTTTTTATTTTTAATAATTCTTGATGAATATGTATATATAAAATTATATATATTTATATAAAAAATAAATTTATTTTTTTTTCTTTTCTTTTCTTTTTAATTTTATAAAAAAAAAACTTTATATAGAATTAATTATAAATATTTGAAAAACTAATAATATATTTTTAAAGTAATAATAATAATTTAATATTAATTATATTATAATATATTAATTAGGCAATAATTTAATTTTTTTCAATAATAAGAATACAAACAATAATAATTATAATTTATAAGATTTATAATTTTCATTTGAATTTATTTCTACATATCATCAATCAATGATTTCAGAGACACTCGAAAAGATGTGAAATATTATTTTGTATATATTCTCTAAATTCTATATGTATTTTACTATTTATTATTGAATTTTAAATAAAATAACTTTTATTAAATTAACATTACATTACAATATTCTAATTTTAATTCATGTTTATATAATTTTTATGACAATCACTTATTAAACATTAAAAGTTCTTATACATTATGTTTGAAAAATATAATAGTTAACATATGTCTTTCATAGAAAAATTAATCCAAAATAGCTAAAACAATAGCAAAATCGTCACAAGAGATGATTGAATCTATTATATGAATTTATCAACTAAGTGATTATTGATTTTTTAAATTTACTTTTGAGCCAAATTCTCTGAAATATATCTTTAAAAAAGAAAAATAATTTCATGTCTATTACTTTATAATATAAAAAATATTATTATTAAACTTATTATGATATAACTTATATGATATAATTTTTTGCAAAATATTAGATTTATAATGCCTTATAATATCTTGGAATATTGAAAAGGAAAGATACGATAATTTTTATTGTATAAAAGGTGAATTTTTTTATTACTCGGAATGTGCAAATTCTGGTTTCAAAAATAGCCACTTTTTCTCTATATACATGTTATAAACTTGCCAACAAGATTCACCAGATGTTCTCTTCTCGAAACATTCGGGTCACGAAGCGATTATTTTTCAAATCATAGTGCTAGCTGTTTTATGTATTAATAGTGGTTTCAAAAAGTATATATTTTTTAAAACAAGATAACTTTTTCATAATTGATAATGATTTGTTTTAAGAACTAAAGAAGGATTAGTTTATATTGCATGTGTAAAGAAGTATGTATAAAAAAAAGATTTTATTTGATTGCGAAGAATTGAAATTAAAAAAAAGTAATGAAAATCGTATCTTCTTTTACCTTTTTTTTATCAATTTTTTATAATTTAAAATAAATATATATGTCTTTTTTCATCTCATGAAATTGTAAAAATGTTTCAATATTCATTAACTTCTGAACTGCAATCAAATTGATTCACAATAATCACATATTTTTTCAAAGATGAATTTATATTATTGGGGAAAACATTACGACACATTTTGAAAAAGATTAAAGATTTATATTTTGATTTGTCGAATTAAGAATAATTTTTGAATTGAGATAACATTAATTCAATCAAATACATTTCAATGAATCGTGAATTAATAAATGCAAAAAGATTTACAATTTATACATATACACATATGCATAACATATATACATAAATATTTTATTTAAAAAATTATATATAAATTTTTATTATGAATTTTTTTTATTTCTATTGTTGAAATTTTAAATTTTTATAAATAAAAAAATCAATAAATATATAATAAAAAACGGAATCAATTTAAAAAAGAAAATATATTAAATATTAACGATTTGATAATAAATTTGGACTGTGTTTCAATTTTATAAATATACTTTTTCAATTGAATATCTTTTTTTTCTGTTTTTATCAATAAATATAAATTTATTATAATATAAATATAATATAATATATTAATATAATTTAATATAATATAAATATAAATTATATCATATAAATTTTCCAAAGAAACTCGAATTTTCAGATATATTTGTTATTTTATTTCAAATAAAATATATCACATTAAATTTATTCAATACATATTTTTATATAAATACATATTTATATATAAAATATATATGAGAATACTTTAATTAAGTCTGCGTAAAGAAAATACTTTAATTCTTTCCTTATTGGAAAACGTAGAATACTGCTTATAACAATGTGATATCATTGTATCAATCAATGGTGTCATGATGCTGTGGCGCTATAATGAAAGGCAAAAAGGACGGAGAAAGTAGAAGGAAGGAAAAAAAAAAGAAAAATAAAGTACGTGTCACATGAATCTATTGTAAAACTCATTCCTTCTTAATATATGAGAATGCGCGAATATTTCATGGAATATGTAGAATCTAAGAAAGAATAATAGAAGATATATAAGATAATCTATAATTCATGATAAAAATGGAGTCAGGAAGATTTTATAGCTCAAAATAAAAGGAAAATCAAAAATAATGAAATTGTACAATGAAAAAATCCGTTTTTGAGTAAATCAAATTTAAAAATTTTTCAATTAATAATTCTTTATAGTATACAAATAAATTGTTGGTAGAAAATTTTAAATGTGAAAATAAGAAAAAAAAAGAATTTTTCATTTAAAAATCAATTTTCAAAAAAATTGAAATTTGAAAATATATCGATTCTTATATATATATTTAATTTTGATTTTAAATACAAAAATTTAAGCAATAAAATTTTATTATACAATCAAGAATTAACCAATTTCACTTATATTTGAAAAATTTTCAAAGTGATTTACGAAACTTTATATAATCAAATTTCATTCTATGTTTTCGTTTCATTTCAATAAAAATGATATAGTTAAAAAATTATAATTTTTTTTTTTTTAAAAGTTTAATAAACTTTTATTTACATAATTTAATATGTAAATAAAATAAATATAAATAAATCAATACATTTATTAAACTTAATTCAAGACTTATGTACAACAAAATATTTTATAATTGTAATAATTATTTAACTTATAATTTTTATCACTTTTAATTACCATTAACGCTACTCGATCAAAAACTTTTAGAATAACATAATGTAAGCATAATTTCGTATTTAAAGATTCGTATTTAGATAGAATTCATTTTGAGATAATTATCAGTGCAAGATCAGCTTAAATTCATTTATTTATATGCTTTATGTAAATGAGATATGGAATCCTTCCTTGCTTCACTTTTAAAATATTAATACTCTATTCCGATGTTCGAACTATTCCGGATTTACTCTAGAATATTCCAGTAGGAAATGTATTATTCATGTAGGTAATAGAACATTCACACAACAGAAAATTCATATAGGATGTCTAGCTGCGATGACAGAACTATATAGAGAAATAATTCAATGTGACAAAATAAATCGAAAATATAGAATCAAGTTTTTTTATTTGATAGTTTCAATTCGATTAAAACAAATTTGAAAAACACAACTAAAATTGTATTCCAATATTTATTGTTGAGTTTATATATATAAAGATACGGACATATTTATGTGTGAATAGTAGTATCACTAGATGCGATCGCGATTCATGTTCGATTTTGTTTTGTCTTTTTGAACCGCCGTGCGATAGTGAGATATAGTGAGCTCAGGACAGTAGAACAAAGGCATCGATACAATTCATCTATATATATAACTTACATTTGTATAACATTGTTTATTTCTATTTCTTTTACTAAATATATCTTTTTTTGTTATTTTTGATTAACTCATTTCACAACCTATTCTCTAATTATTTTTAATATTTTAATAATATTTTAATAATATTTTTTAATTAGATATAAATGAATTATCAACAGATATTTATTTTATGTATGAAAATAAAGCATGGAAACAAGCATTTGATTTATTTTTTCATGTTGAATCACCTATATAACATTTTATTGTGTTATCAATTACTTTATACATGTATGTAAAATCTGATATATAATGAATATTTTGATATATATATATTTTTAAATATTTTCGAAAAATGCAGGAATACACAAATAAATTTATTGGATAATTATACATTATAAAAAAAATAACTTCAATCACTTTAATTTTGACATATGTATATATATTATCAAGAACATCGCCTTGAATAATTTTCTTATAAGTTAATCATTAAATTCTTATGAGATATTTGTATGAAAAGATTCTATTGTATAAAATTTTATTTTAATTTCATATTTATTCATAAAAGTATGTGCATATTCATTATTTCTATAAATATTATAACATCTAAAATGTATAAAACGGTGAATTAAAAAAAATTATTTCCTCATAAATTTTGAAATATCTCAATATATATTCCATATATATAATTAATTAATTGTATAATATATCATAATAATAATATCAAATAATTATATATATAATTAATTAGGTATGAATCAGAATGCAAAAATAAAATATAAAATAATTCTTGAATAACACAAATGTTTAAATGAATTACAATAATTAAAATTACAATGATAGATACTAAATATGATGCTGATATCATTATAACTTTGATTGTTGTAAATCCGGTTGAGCTATTTTATATTTTTATTTTCGCATTCCACCGATCCGAAGGAATAACGTTACAGGAAACGAATCTTATTCTATTTCCGTCTTCTGCTTCGTTTTCTGCTTCATTTAATGGAATTTTCAATTGCGTATAATTTAATAAATAAGTCATTTCTGACATTTTCATATAGCGATTTTTGTTTATTTTATTGTTCCTTCTGATTCTCCAAAAATGTTTCACAAATATATTAACATTTTGTTAAATATAAAGATATTTCATGTTTACCAATTTACGTCTGTTATTCTGGAATCAACAATTAACATATAAATTCAAAACTATATCTTAAATTTGATGATTTGTATTTTTATTCAGAATAATAAACATAATTAATATATAATAATTTATATATAATATTCAGTATATAATAACAATTAATTATTTATTTATTATCAGACACAACATATATATATATATATTATGCACTAGTTACTTTTTATAGTCTAAATTTTACATATAGAAGTTTATTTTAAGTGAATTGAACCAAATATTTCGAAAAATATGAATGATAAATATTTGATGAAAAAACATTTCAAATAAACGTTGTTTGTTATAAAGATTAATAATTAATATTAATAAATTTTCTATAAATGGATACATAAAAGTTCATATAAAAATCAATTTTAATTTTTTAAATGAAACTATATGAATAACTTTTATTGCAACTCGTTATTTCCTAAAAAAAATATTAATGTACTATTTATGTCGAAAATTTTTTAATTTAGAGTTATTGTGCATAGTACAATAAAAATTAGATAATTTCACTTAAAAACTTAAAATTGATTTTTATATGATCTTTATATTAATCTAAAAAAATTATTAATATTGTACAATATTAACATTATCTCTTTATATTAACATTATCTATATATATATATAAAGAGATAATATAATATAATATAATATAAAGAGATATAATATAAGATATAATAAGAGTATAATAATAAGAGATATAATATAATATAAGATATAATATATAGATATAATATAAAGAGATAATATATATTCAAAATGTCTAAAATATTTTTTCAGTTCTTCATTTAAATATTTTTTCAAGATATTTGATGATTCGATATAAATCGGATATGTTATATATATATATATATATATATATATATATAACATATCCGATTATATATATATATATATATATATAAATAATTATATATATATATATATATAAATTAAAATAAATTTTTAATTTACGATAAATTTTCCATTAAAGATTTATTATATGTTATACATAGTATATATTACATAGATATTATATAGATATAATATATAAATTTATATATTATATACACAACTATAAATTTATCAGTGGCATTGCGATATATTACAATTTTTTTGGTTATTTAAAATTTTTTTTTTTCGAACGACAAGTTTTATTTGAAATATTAATAATGAAAAATTTTAATTCGTCAAATAAAATATTTAATATGTTAAAATATGTTATATTATATAATACATATACAATAGTAAAAACGAATAATAATATTATATCTACTTATCTAACTATACATGTCTAATTATCCATTGTGATTTATCGTAATGTACATATTACGATTTTTACATTTTACATTTATTACATTACATCGTAACGTACATATTTTAAAAAGAAGTCAAAAATAAAAGAAGAATGTGCAATTTACGTATTAACTAATTGAAAAATATATTTCTCAAAATATAAATATGTCATGTATGTTTATGAGCGTGATATCTTCCCTCTACACCTGTTCAGTACCACAGATTGCGCCAATGTATAATGCAATCAATAATTATTATCTTCGACTCAGATATTATTTCTGATTTCAGTGCAAAAATTATTTCCCAGATTATTTCATTTCAAAGTATTATACTGTATTCAATCTATGACTTATTAAATTCTTTGTGCATATAGAACAATTTTATTAATAGACAATGTCTGCAATCATTCAATTGTTTTCGAAGTAATATAATATATAATATTCTGCCACCTAACGATCTACATGTATCATTCTATTTTATTCTTTCATTCCTCTTTGTTCGATTCATAAAGCACACTATATTTTGAAATTATGTTGGAAAAAGCGAAAATATCAGAGAAAGTTATATCGATATTATTCAGTTCAATGTGGCTATATGTTTTTGTTGACCAGGTCCTCTCAATAATAGCAGAAATCAAATTTTTGATTTCAAAGTTTTATAAATTAATATTATGATTCATATTTTTTCCAATATAGATCAAAAATAGAATATTACATGTTATAAAAATCTAAGAAGAAAATGTTAGATTATATTAGATTATATCCAGTAAGTCCTAAGATATAAATCCAAAATATTGCAAATTTCTATTGCAATTCATGAGAAAATTGCTTTATGATCGATTGTATATCTTCACTGCATTATATGTAGAAGATAAATGTATTTTTAATGTAATGTAAGATTAATGAAAATCCGTAGTAATATGAATACGTTATTATTTTAATGAAAATAATAAAGGATCAATATTCTTTTTAAGAATATTTTATCTAAATTGTAATTTAGATAAAATTAAATATTAAATATTTAACTATATATATAAGAGATGATATTTATGTTGTATTATGTATTGTGTTTATTATGATATTTATTAGATCATATGATATTTATTAGATTTATAAAGTGTTATTAAATAAAAAAATTAAAACTATATGATAAATTTTTTAATAATGAAAAAGATTTGATCAATTTTATGAATTATAGGAAAGAAAAACTTACTACAACTAATAAGTCAAAAGATAATATTAGCCAAATGAATTATTGAACATTGAAAAAGTAAACCAAAAAAATACATATATTTTTAGAAAGATTAATAATAATCTTTATAATATAATAGAAAGAAAATATATAATAATTTTTAGAATAATTAATAAATGTGTAATTTGAAATATAAAATAATATTAATTATTCTAAAATATAATTATTCTAAAATATAATATATTTATATTTTCCAAATACTTGTTTTTACCATCACATTAAAAGTAAAATTTATTATCCAAATCCTATTTAATTAAATTTTCTATTATTCAAAACTTTATTATCCGATTTATATTTGGCACATGCAAATAATTGAATATAATTAAATATACTAACATGATTTATGTATGATACAATATATTATAAAAATCAGTTATAATTTAATCTAGAATTGTGAAATATTACAGCGTTAATAAAAATAAAACTTTTTTAATTAAATTAAAAATATATTGATATTATATTGATATTATATTGATATTATATTGATATTATAAAATAATTTCAATATAATAAAACTTCTTTAATTGATCATTATTGAAATAAGTAACATCTTTCGATGGAACAAATCAATTTATCGATCTCAATTCTTTTTATTATATATTCAGCGAAGAATGAATACAGGTAATTATAAAAATTATAATCATTATAAAAATTATCTTAAACGATTATTCAAATACTAAAACAATAAATTATAATTAATATATAAATATGCTGCAATAATCATTTATTGACCATCATCATGCTACTTCTTTTACCATTAAACGTAATTTATTCTAATTCTCCTCCGACGAGTTTCTACAGGAGGAGAACGTGTGAGATCACATTATCCTCACTGTTATTGCTAGATTAGACAGAGGTTACGTGACCAAGCTTCCTCCAAAGCCAAACATCGCATCGTGTCATATGTACAGTAGAATTTCCATTATCCAAGATAATAGGGAGATATTGTTCGGATAAAAGATTTTTGGATAATAGAACACAGATAATAGAATACAGATAATAGAACATTTTTTTTAAATAAATTATTCTATATTTTGAAGAAAATAAAACGGTTATTTATAACAAAATTATAATGTAAAAAAGATTTTTATTGTAAAAATTAGGGATAATGTGTATATATACATATATATATATATATATATATATATATATTCATTGTTAAATTGCATAAATTTTTAAATATAATACAGATGGATGAATTATTTGCATATAATTTTCAGTTTTATTTTTCTGTGATTGCTAATGATTATAAAATTTCAATATTATAAATATAATCGAACTCTATAAACAATTTTATTTTATAAGAAATTATAATTTAATTTCAATTAAATGCTTCAATTTCGTAATATTTAAATTTATGAATAAATGTAATTTTCTAATTTTATTTCAAATATCAATAAAATAATAAATAAAACTATTGTATAATCAACCAAATAAAATTTGATTTGTGTTTTGACTAAATCTTCGTATGATTTATATCCTTCTTTCTATAACAAATATTGGATTATATATAATAAGTAATTTTCAAAATTGTATTCATTATAAAATGCAAAAATAAAATATAAAATCATTTTTGAATTAAAATTATAAATTATTAATTAATTATAATGAATTACGATATATAATCGTATTGATTGTAACTTTGGTCATTATGATATTTATCACTCGAGAATCATTTTATATTTTATTTTTGTATTCTGCAGATCTAAAAGAATAAAATTTATGTTATAAAGCAAAAAACAGAAATAGAACAACTCTATAATTCCATCTCAAACTTTAATTTTTTTGTAACTTAAAAAAGACTTATTCGACATTTTTGTATATCAATTTTTGTATAAATGTAATTTATATTATACAAAAAATTTTTTATACAAAAAATTTTAATTTTTGTATACGAAATTGTTGTATGAAAATATTAATAACATTTTATGTAAATATGTTTATGTAATATATATTTAGTTTAACTTACTTTTATTCTGGAATCAACAATTATATAGATAATTAATAAATTTGTATAACTATAATATAAATGGAAAACATTATATCTTAAATTTATCATTGTATATTAAATTGTATCATATTTTTATATAATATAGTATATACAATATATAATTTTTTTATTATCTATATATTGTAATGCATATTCAATTTTTTTTAGAATGAATGCATAATATTTTATTTATTTTCAAAGATACTTTAAAATATTATAGACAACGACGAATTATTATTGAACTAGCACTGATCTGCAACATTTTGTTTTTGATTATTTTAAAACTTTTTTCTCTATTAATAAAAATTATAATAGAAAAATTATACATACTTATTATAAAGTGATAGATGCTTGGGACAACAACATTTTCTTTAAATGTCAGCAGCAAAGATTAATTCCATTAAATTTAAACATATTCTACAGTGCAATGAACAACAATGTTGCATCTAGTTACATATTTAATCATTCACTGTGATTTATCATACATATCTTAAAAGGGAAGTCAAAAAATAAAAGAAAAACCTGCGATTTACGTATCGACTGACTGAAAAACATATTTCTCAAACATATGTGTCTTTATAAGTATTGCGTGATATTTTCCCTCTGCACCTGTTCAATACCATAGATCGCGCCAATGTATAATGCAATAATTATTATCTTCGACTCAGATATTATCTCTGATTTCAGTGCAAAAATTATTTCTCAGATTATTTCACTTCAAAGTATTATACTGTATTCAATCTATGATTTATTAAATTCTTTGTGCATATAGAACAATTTTATTAACAGGCAATGTCTGCAATCATTCAGTTGTTTTCGAAGTAATATAATAGATAATATTCTGCCACCTAACGATCTACACGTATTATTCTATTTTATTCTTTCATTACTCTTCGTTCCATTCAAGCACACTGTATTTTAAAATTATGTTGGAAAAAGCGACACCAGAGAAAGTTATCGATATTATTCGATTCAGTGTGGCTATATGTTTTTGTTGGCCATATCCTGTCAATAGTAGCAGAAATCAAATTTTTGGTTTCAAAGTTTTACAAATCAGTACCGTAGTTAGCGCGTGCATGATACTTCTACCTTTGTTGTATTCAATTTATTTGCACAATGACGATGTCATACATATTTCTAAATGCATATGTATATCAATAGGTGTTACTCAACTTATTGTTCAAACTCTTGTATACTTCATCAAACACAATTCGTTACAAGTAAGTTATTATTCAACTTTTTTCAGATATTTAACATTATTATTAGTATGTTAATATTATCGTATAGTTATTATTAACATTATGTATATTTAATATTAATAATACTGATATTAATATTTAATATTGATGTATATGATGAACAAAAAAAAGATTGAATATGTTTGGATAAAATAACATTTTATTTGTTTTTAACAAATATATATTGAATTATATTTGTATATAAAATCATCTGTTTTCATTCGAATTTTATTTAATTATGAAAAAAAATTTTTATATATTAGATTTTTTCTATTAATTTTTTTTTTATCTTCTATATTTCTTTTCTCATATCTTTTTTTCATTTATTTGTATACTTCTTTTATCATATTCTTTCAAATAATAAATAATGAATAATTTTTATTTTAAAATTTTGCAATACTCTTTAAATTGATAACTGATCACATATTATATTATAATTATATATATTTATTAGACATAGTTCAGTCAAATTTTTATATTTTTATAAAATTTTTCATAACAATAAAATAAATCATTTTTTAAAAACAATTTTAATTCTAAAAATTGAAAATTAAAAAGATAATGCTAAAATATTTTTTTTTAAAAAACAATTTTTTAACAATTTTTATAATTGAAAAAAACTGTTAAAAAAATATTCCAATTTAAAATACTTGATTTTTTATTCATTTAATTCTATTTATAAAAATACGAATTATTATATTTTCATTATATTTATAGTAATATTAATAAATTTTATAATTCATTTCATTTCTTGTATGCTTATAAATATTCTGATTATAATTCTCTTTACAATATTCATATTTTTAATAATCATATTAATGAAGATTTTTCTGACATAATATTATTAAATTTCACGTATAAATATATTTTGAACAAAAGAATATATTTTCTACATATCTGAATTTACTATATGAACTTATTGCAAAAATTTGTAATTCATTCCTGAAATTCTTATAAGTTATTTATAATTATAAATAATATTTAATAAATAATAAATAATATTATAATATTTTACATTAGTATATATTATATATAGTATATATAGTATATAATATTTTATATTAGTATATATAATAATATTATAATTATTATATTACTAAATATTATAATATTTATAAATAAATTATTCTTTACTCGTATTTTCGAAGAGAATTCAAAGAATCGAAACTTTTTAAATTTCAAAAGGCATCGAATATCAAATTCTTAAAAATTAAAAAAATTAATCTATGGATTATATTTGTAAATAAATATCTATCATTTGTTATACTTTAACTATTGGTTGCAGCATGTTGTTGGAGAAATGATAAAATGTGTCAAAGAAGCGCAACAAAACGAAATAGAAATCTTTTCTAAATATATCGAAAAATGCAAGATATTTTATGGAAGTTCCATAATATTTTCATATTTGACTTCGACAGCTTTTATGCTAGGACCTATAATACTGCCAATTTCTTTTCCATTTGACGCAGAATATCCTTTCCATGTTAACCATTCGTTGGTAACTATCATTATATATATACATCAATCTTTAGTTGGCTATCAATGCTCTGCAAATGTATGCGCAAGCGTATTCGGAGCACTTTTACTTTGGTTTACGGTCGCAAGATTCGAATGTTTGATCGTGGAATTCCAGAAATGTACAGATATTGATATGGTGATTGCTTGTGTTAAGAAACAAGTACGATTAAGGAGGTAAACGTAACATAACAATAATATATTTACAGTGACTCGCGAAAGTATTTGAATATTTTCTTATCTTTTAATGAAATATTAATGATCAATTTTTTATTTTTAATGAAATTATAAGTATATAGAATCATATATGGGAAAATTGTTTTCTTAATAAATAAAGAATAACAAAACTTTTCGATTTAAATGATTTTGAAATATGTTTTAAATATCATTATTTTGAAAAATTTATATTAGATAAATTTTTTCCAAATATTCGTAAAAATATAAAAATATTCGATAAATATATTTAATACTATATATAATATGTACATATCATATATATATAAAATTATTTTTGTTCATAATTTCTTAATGAGCACAAAATATTATTTAGTATAATGACTTTATTAACAATATTAAAAAAAATCTATGAGATTGGAGGCTGATATCTTTTTATAAGTAATAATAATGAATATTTATTTAAATTTTCTGTTCAATAAAAAAAATTATTCCCATATATAATTTGTTATACTTTCCATGCGTGTTAATTTTTATTTTAATTAGAATTTTAACATTATGTAAATTTCTTGTAAGATAGTATTTAAATACTTTCGTAAGTCACGCTATATATTCATCTAATTTTCATTTTATTCTTCATTCTAGATATGCGAAAGAAGTAATCAAATGTTTTCGTTATATAGTACTTTATAATATAACAATAACAACATTTGCTTTGATTATTTCCTGCATTATTTTACTTATGGTAAGTGACACTTGTAATACTTTGCATATTGTATATTATACGAATTGAAGATACAAATTGTAAACAGAATGTACCACTAACTGTGAAAATGCAATTTATAATTATATGTGTCACTATAATGACGGAAATTTATATATACGCATGGCCAGCTGACTATGTGAAGAATATGGTAAATTATTGCTATACTTTATTATTTATATACTTTATAATTTACGAGTTTTTTGTAAATACAATTAATAATTTCACAGAGTATAAATATATCAAAAAGCGTATACGAGTTATCATGGTATGAACAGACATTAGAAATGCGAAAGTATTTACTTAACGTGTTGATATATCAAAAACCAATAACGTTTTCCATCAGTTGTATAGTACCAGAACTTACTTTACGTTATTATTGTTCAGTAAGGCAAACTATTTTTCAAATATTCTTTGTGATATAAATTTAAAATAGAATATTATATCTTACTTTAAAAACCATCGAACATCGGAAAATATTAAATTAAGTTAAGCTATGTCTAGCAAATCCTAAGATTAATCTACCAATGCCAATATAAAATAGAAATATATTATGAAATCAATTTATTGTAATATCGATTATAATATCATTTTGTTCAAGAATATTTTATTTTTATATCCTTTGCTATAAATAAATATTAATAAAATGTGATAATTTTTGCGAAATGTCTAAATCGATTATCAATTTAATATTATACTTATATAATATGAATAATATGTATTTGATATGTTTTTATGCCAATTTATAAGAAAATAGCTTTTTAATTTACCAATTATATGTATTAATTGCTTATTTTTAATTATTGATAAATCTTAAGATTTGCTGGAAAAAAATCTAATATTTTCTGATATTTAAGCTTTTATAGTAACTTATGTAAATAACGTATTTATAAAATTTCAGTATCTCTCCAATGCCTTCTCCATCTTTACTACATTACGTATTTTACTAGAAGATAATTCAACATAAATTTTATATATTAGATTAAATATAAAGAATAAAATCTGTAATTATATATGTATGAATCTTATTACTGTATTAATAAAAATAATAAAAAAAATCTTTATTAAGAATATAAAGAATATATTTATCTAAATTATTTTATCTAAATTGTAATAATTTAACAATATAAATGAATTCATATGAATTATTTATTTACAAAATACTACAATAAAACTTCTATTATCAAATAAGACAGATAAGAGAGATTTCGAATAATAGAAAATAGATTTTTTAAAAAAAATTATTTTATATTTTAACGAAAATTACAACAAAAAATATAAAAAATTGAAGTAATGATGTAAAAAATGATTTTTATTATAAAAATTAAAGATCTCCTATTTTTTAATTATTATTAGTAATTATTAAATTATATAAATTTTAAAATATATAAATAAATGTATAGCTTTATAATTAATTTTGAATTTTATCCTTTTGTTTTTTTAATAATAATGATTTTGAATTTCAATATTATATAGGTAATATTATATAAATAACTTTAATGAAATAGTTTTATTTTTCAAGAAATTATTTATAATTTGATTTCAATTTTATCTATTGAATCTATAGAAATTTTTAATTTCATTTTCTAATATCATATATTAGATATCAATAAGGCAATAAATAAAAGTATTGCACAGCCAACCATAAAATCTGATTTGTTGCACATTTCGATTTAATCTTCGTTTGACTTATACTTTAGTTTCTACAGCAAATATTAAACATAGCAATTTTAAAAATATATAAGAATAAAATCTTAAAAATATACTTATATTATTATATTATTATATGTTATTATTATATATTATTATTAAATTATTATATAAAATTTTTATATTTTTAATAGTTTGAAAAAATATTAGAATAATTATATGTTTTATTATTGTAAAGAAAAAGAATAATAAATTATAACATTTATAGTATACACATAAATCTCACAGACTATAAAAAAAATTATGTTAATAATATTATCTTTTACTTATCTGATATGTTGCTCTAATTTATGTAGTTGTGTTGATTTGTTAACATAATTTCTACTATGTAATAGAACTTGATCACTCATTATTTGAATTTGAATTAGCCAAATTATCTTTGTTTAATCTATATAGGCGTTTTTCCTTATTGCAGTAATATTTATAATAACGGTAAATAAAATTTAATTTGAAATTGACATTAAATAAGTTTGCATAATATATATGTCTGCAATTAGTTAACTAATGAAACAAAATCAAAACTAAATTTTTAAAAATTAGAAATGATGAAAGAAAAATAACGAAAGATTTAGCAAAAATATATAATATTGAGAAATCCATTATTATTGGCATTAAAAAATAAAAGAATGAAGTAAAAAATTATTTGCATATTTCTTTATATATTAAAAAATTACAAAAAATTTAAAAAAGTATAAAAAAAGATTTACAATTTTCATAACAAGTTTTATTATTATTTTTTTTAAAATATGAAATAATTTTTTGATATAAGAATTTTCCAAGAAAATAAATTTAATCTGCTATGATTAATTTTGTTGTAAAAATTAAAATTATATGATTATTTTTTAATAATGAAAAATTGCTTTTAATCTTTCTATTAAACATAATATTAAATATGTATTAATAATACCGAGAAAAACGATCATATTAAATTAATAAGAATCTTAAAAATTATAGAAATTTTTATCATCATTACTTCTTTTCATTACAAAAGAAAATTTCTTTTAAAGACATTTTTTTTCTTTTTATAACGTAAAAAGCCACTTTATGTGTTCAATTTCAAATCTAAATTTCAATAATTAAATATTAAAATTGTTGATTATTTCAAAAGTAGTAATTATTTATAAATAAAATGAAAAAAAATAAATAGTTAATATATAATATATATATTTAAATACATTATTCTTTTTTATACATTTTAAGCATTTTATGCAAATATAATTTTATTTATCACTTATAGATTATTTAATCTTTTCAAAACAAAAAAATGATTTCTAATTGAGCTTTTGAAAGAGATTCAGAAAGTAAGTATAAAACGTTAACGAGCCTGCTTTATCGATAGATCTCTTCTATTGTCAGCAACACGAAGTAGGAATAGAATAGAATCGATATTATGAGCTTTTGTAAGCGAAAAGTAACGTGTAAAAGCTTACAAAAATCAAACGATCTTTTAATCAAAGAATGTTACACGTTAACTCATATTCTTTATAAATATTTTATGTATATGTATATATATATGAGTAGAAACTTGCACAAAATTATACAATATTATAATATTTATTATAATATTTATTATAATATTAATATTTATTTCCATAATTAAATGAAAAAAAATTGGTAGCTATTTAACTATCATACTCAAATATTTATCATCAAAGATTAGAAAAGATATAAATAAAGATGTGCATAAAATATATATTATGGAATATCTTTAGAGATCAAAACAATAAAATAGAAAAATATCGATTTATTTATTAAATAATATTTATTAGAAGTTTATTTATTTATATATAATTCAT
Source organism: Apis cerana (assembly GCF_029169275.1). Lineage (NCBI taxonomy): Eukaryota > Metazoa > Arthropoda > Insecta > Hymenoptera > Apidae > Apis > Apis cerana. The sequence continues at coordinate 2,126,881 of NC_083864.1, read as the reverse complement.
ATTTTATTGTTTTGTTTCATAATTAAATTATATATAATTCAAATTTGGATTAGAGCGTAATTTTATCTTCATCACAACGCCATCTCTCTTTGTTTTGATCTCGTTTCATCTTATATATATATCTTATATTACAATCTTATATATACAGAATGTTAATAATATATTTTAGAACATTTTTAAATTGTTTCATCAATTCTAAAGACTAATAACAAATGTAAAAGTTGATATACAAAAATATTGGTCGAAATTTATTTATTAACTTATAAGGAATTGAAATTTTATATTCTTCTCTTCTCGTCTTAATTTTTATATTTATTTTGTATTTGTATTGTATTTGTATTTTGTATTAATTTTTGTATTTATTTTAACTTTTAGAATTGACATTCAAAAAGTGTATCACGAATATATTGATTTTTTATATATAACTTTTTTATATATAAGTTAAATTATTTTCTTATGAATTATTTTATTTTTAAATTTATTTTATTTTTTAATTATTGTTAATAAATTACTTTGTAATAAGAATTAAAAAATAAAAATTAATGTTCAAGAAAAAATGAATTAAATGAATCTGGAAATATTAATAACAATTAAAATGATTTTTGCTATATTTTTTGCGAACAATTTAGCGTGTTTCATGAAAATGCAAATTGAAGTGTGATTGGATATGCATACAAAGATCACATTGACTAGAAATTGGAAATGCTTAATAATTTGTAATTGTTGCTTAGTATTTTTTAATCTTTTTAAGTTAAAAAATTAAATTAGGTTTCCATTGCAAAATTTTGTATCATATACTCGAAAAAAATAATAAAATATTTATTTCTGTTTATGTATTTATATATTTTTTTCAACTATAATCATGCACATGATGTAAAAGTTGAAATTTTAAATCAAGAATCGTATGATATATGAATATATCACATATGATATAAAAAATTGGTTTCGTTTAATTATTAATTAGAATGATGATATATGCTTGAGTTTTGAATTTTATATTTTATTATATAATTTATTTTATAAATTAATAGGTATAGATCTTATATATAGAATTATACTTACTTGTGTTAAAGATGTTTATTTTATCAAATTAAATAAAGTTATGAAAACAATATTATAAAATACGAAATATATTCTTAGAAAATTTATAAATATTAAATATTCAATATTGAATAATATTAATATAATGATAATTATAAATAATATTGATAATTATAAATAATAAATTATAATTATAATTATAAATTATAAATAAATTAATAATAATTGTAAAATTTTTTGATATTATAATTTTATAGAATCTTATTTTCTGTTCAAAATATTTTATAATCTTTCATAATAATATATAAATTATTAAGTTCTCTTAAAAATAGTACTCTTATATAAAGTTATTTGTAATGTAAAAATTTTTATCTATTATGTCATCATCAATCAAAAAAATCATATAGTATGTATCATATATGTAATATATCATATAGTATACATATTACATGTACATTATATATACTATATGTACATTTAAGTATGCTTACACATATTTTTACATTAGAAGTTTCTAGTTTATTCAAGATAACAAAAAACTATTTACAAAGTATGTACGTAATTAACAATATAATTAAAGTTATAATATTATATAATATAATATATAGAATATGTATTATATTATATAATATAATATTAGAAATAAATTATTTTATTAAAGCAAAAATAATTAAAGTTATAAAAATTATTATTAAAGAAAAATTATATTAAATATATAAACTTTTCTATAAATGTATTTTTAAATCTATTGAAGAAATATGAACTTATGATTTAATATAAAAATTCATGATATAATTTATAATTTATTAAAATTTATTTTATATTTTATATTTACTAATATTATCAATATTAATAAAATTGAATTAATAATATCATTTGACAAATTTTAATTCTTTTTCGAGTCTTCGAGTATATGTAAATACACTTTCAATATATTTCTTATAAATATGTATTAAATATGAATCTGTAAACATTTTTTTTCAGAATCCACAATTTTTAAAAAAATAAATTTTAAAAATTATTGCAATTTTTCAATTTTGAAAATATTTGATATTTTTATAATAATAATTTTTCAATTATTCTTCTGAAATGATTTTATAAACTCTTATGAAAAATATAATATAAATAATTATTATTATATATAACATTTAAACATATTAAAATAATGTTCAAATTTGAAAAAAACATCTAAAATGCATCAATTGTTCCTGATATTTTAATTATATCATATGATAGAGCAGATAATATTAAATGATGACTGTCGCTTTATTAATAATTCCGACATGTAGACATATAATTTATATTTCAAATAATATTACTTGAGATGAAAAACATCGCAAGTAAAAAATTAAAATAAAAATTTAAAAAAAATTTACTTTAATAATTATTATTTGAATAAAAATTTATTTTCAGTTAACATCCAATTTTTCGTATTCAAATTTGTTATACCATTTAAATTTATATTTATATTTTCAAAAATATTTCAAAAAAATAATTCGTAACAAACAATTGTGAAATTTGATTTCCATTTTAAATTCTCCAGGAATATTTTTTGAAATCAAAAAAAATCAAATAAAAGTCAACTTCTCTACTCAGAAAGACATGAGACATGAAACTTTACTATATTACGTACATCTTCAAAGAAGAAAAGTCGAACTAAGAATTGCTAAGAAAACAAGCCGGACTATTGTATGTGAGAAAACTTCCGCATGATGAAGAAAACTTTTTTAAGGAAAATTTTAAAAAGTTTTTCGATGATTGAGAGATTAGAGACTATGTGGAATTGCAAATTTTAGAAAAAAAAATGAAAAAAAAATAAAAATAGAAAAATTTAAAAAGAAAAAAAACTGCAGAGATAAAGGTAATTATGAAAATGGAATAAGAAAGAAACAATAAAGAAATATACAAAGTAAGTCGCTTAATATTTAGTATTTAAATATTAATTTAATATTTAAATACTTAATTTATATATTAAAAATTATATTTTTATAAATATCGAATTTTATTTTTATTTTTGAAATTCAATTGATAGTTATAAAAAATATAATTTTTATTTTCAAAATTTTATAAAAATTCTTTATTTAATATTATTATAATATAACTATAACTAATATTAATATAAAATTATTAATATTTTGATATACAAAATAAAAAATATAATTTTAAATTCTCTAAAACAATTATTTGTTTTCAAATTCTATCCTTATATACATGTTTTTTCTATTAAAATTTATATTTGCATTTATATTTGCTTGATAAAAAAAAAAAATTTAAATATTGATTTAAAATCACTTTTACGAGGATTTATCTTTTTAGTTGCCAAACTATTCATTCAGATCTATTTTAAATCGTAAATCGCACAATCTATTTTAAATTGTAATCACTTCTATAATAGATAGATTTCTTATACTCTCGTAGTTTCAACCTATATCAAATTATATCATCTAAATTTTCGAAATATCAGATGCAAATAATTTTAGAATATTATAAAAAGACGATTCTAATTACATTGGGATCTCTATTAGCCGTTTCAGTATTATTCAGAATAAATTAATTGTCCAGGTTCTTTTGTTTACTAATGAATACATTTGAGAGTAAAACTCTCGAAAGTTGTTATCGGGAGTTATTTCATTATAGGACACTATATTGAGAATGATTGTTCGATAATAATTTTCACTGTCAATGCAATATTCATTAATAAAAATAAGTAACCTAACTTAATCTAATCTGACGATAATAATTCTCAAGAATTTTATTCTCAAATGTATTCTCATCTTTATATTAATTTTCTATTCTTCTTTCTAACTTTTATTTTATACTTAATTTTTTGCATTAGATTTTTCTTCGTCACTTTTTGAAATTGATAGTTGTTAGATAATCGTTTAATTAATACGTATTTAATTATAATATTTTATTTAAAAAAATGAATTGTAAGGAAAAATAAGTTGTAAAAAAATGTATTTCTAATTATTTCCTTCCAAAACTTGATTATCCGTTAGATCTCGATTTATCTTGGGATTATTTGTTCTTTCTTTAAATCGATTAATATTATTTTAATTTAATAATATTTTAATTTAAAAAAAAATGTTTATGTGATACTTTTTTATCATCAAGAATAGTAAAACATCAAAAATATAACGAAAATAGTAAAATAAAAAGTACCAAAATATAGTCACTTATTTTCTTGATATCATGTATTGTTCTTTTTTTTTTTTAAATTATATATCAAGAAAGTTTAAATTAACTTACAATAGGATTCATTATAATTCATAATTTTGAATATGTAATTACTTGCTTGCTATTCGAGTCTGTTCGGTAAACTAAAACAACCATACTAACTCTTATAATTAGTTATTGTTACGACAGGAAATTAGCCTTTGAAATTAAAATACCTCAAATTTCGAATATATAAACTCTAAACTGGATTATCATATTATTCATAATTTATAAAATACAAATTAATATTTCCTGATAAATTTTAGTAAATTATTAGATGAATTTAAATGTTTTGGTAACTTTTTATTATTTATAAATAGTATTGTTCTCGATTGAATTCTAAAAGAGTTTATTTTTTTTATGAATTTTAAAAGTAATTCATAACAATTTTAATTGTTAAATGATTTAAAAAATTATTTGTATAAAATTTTGCATTTTTAAAAACATTTGTGAATTATATAATGTTGAATTTTTACTTAATGCTTTTGGAACTCGAAAGCATCAATAAATTCAAATTATTTTTTGATTAAAATTTTCTATAAATAATTTTTTTTTCTTTTTATTGAAAATAACTAATTGCATCGATTAAAAAATAGATTAATTTTTGTATATGTTCTTTACTTTCATCTAAAAAAAAAATCACTTAAATACATCAAATAATATCTCTTTTGATACAAATTAATTGTAAGTTTTATTTGAATATACCTTAATAACAAATTTCAAAAATTAAAATTGTTTTGCTTTTTATTATAGATTATAGATAGATTATAGAAATATTTTATCATTATCTAAAAGATGATTATTTTATAATTAAATCATTAAATCTATAATATATTTAAAAATTTCCAATATTTTCAATAAATATTGTCAAATTTATTAGTACAAAAAAATAAATAGATATATTAATAAATATAATAAATTAGAATTATTTCGCTTTTTGATATTGACAATTGATTATTTTGTGTAAAGCATTTTTACATTTCTTTTAAATCATTTTCTTTTTCTATAGATTATTATTTCTTAAGTTATAAGTGATTTTAGTTTACAATTTAAAATTAAACTAAAACATTATTAAATGTATAGAAAACAATGTATATACAGACAAGTATGTATCTTACTGAAATACAAATTAAGAAGTTGAATTAAATTTGCTTATAATTTTATTGTAAGTTCCATCTTATTATCAATATTTATCAATGTTTTTCAATCAATATATAATAACACAGTAATATGTTTTGAAAATTATATTGAAATTTTATTATCCATAAAATCTTTAATATTTATTAATATTTATAAATAGTTCTAAAATGTGACCTATGAAAAAATTAAACAATAATAAGTGATAATAAAATCAATAATATTCTTTAAAATATTCATATATTTATTTGTTCATTTATTATCAATTTACTCATAAATATATTTACTTTACTTGTAAATATTCACTTATTTTTATTCATAAATATTCATTTATTTTTAAATATTCATATATTTCACATAATATGACATATTTATATGTATATTTAATTTTTTTTTTAAATAAACAGATATCATAACAAATATCAAAATATGTTTATTTTAAATAAATAAAAATGGCATCCTAATACTATATGACAAAAACATAATTAATTATAGCAAATCAAAGAAATTGAAAAACACTTTTACAGACTGTTATATTTCACATATATGACGTATTTATATGTATATTTAATTTTTTTTTTAAATAAACAGATATCATAACAAATATCAAAATATGTTTATTTTAAATAAATAAAAATGGCATCCTAATACTATATGACAAAAACATAACAATTAATTATAGCAAATCAAAGAAATTGAAAAACACTTTTACAGACTGTTAATTTTTTATCTTGTATTTATACATAGTCATTGTGCACGTATCATTGCTAATTATATTTTGAATTTTATAACTTATAAGCAAAACAATTTTAATTAATTATATTATTAGAAATTTTATAAATTTTATAAATTATTATAAAACATTTTTATTATTAAAATTTAATATTGAAATTCGTAATATCTAAATTTTAAATAAGAATGCAAATTAGAAATAAATTATTAAATTTATTCGAATTTCTTCGTTTACTGTATTTTTAATTACAATCCATTCAATAATATATAAATAAAATATTACAAATACATAATAAAACAATTCGATAATATTAAGAAATTCAAAATGAACTTTCATGTTCATTTATTTTTATGTTCATTTATTGTAATTATTATATTGAATTATATTATATTTTTTCGAAGAAAAATTTGATCTATTTTTAAATAAGAATATTTAAATTCTAATAAATAAAAAAATTTTATTCTTAAAGAAATTTGTATTTTTCACTGTTCTCCATTTTTTATTCAAATTTAAAATTTAATTATAATATATAATATCAAGTTTTTAACACATTATGCTTTTTATATATCACAGAAAAAATTGATTGAAAAGAATGTTTTATTTTTAATTCCATTTTCAAATTTAATCTATTCTATTTTTTTTTTTTATTTTTTTATGAAGAATCATTCTATGTTGTACATATTATTATTCGGTCACATACAAACCTTGCACATATAATACATACTAGCTTTTACCTCTTGAATATGCAAAATGTGATTCTAAACTTTAGCAATCTATTTGTAACCGCTAGCTATGCATGGAATTAAAACAGTTGGTTAAATATCAAATCGAGCTTCATTTAAGTTTTTGCATATCGTAAGAAAAAATTATAAAATATGGAAAAAAAAATTTAATAAAAACAGTTTCAAGTTAAATATTCATAATGAAATAAAAAAAAAACAGATTATTGTACGTACATATTCTATATAATTTAAAATAATAATTTTATACGACATATTTGTACATATATTTGTATGTATATATATTTTTGTACATATTTGTATGTATATTTTGTACGATATATTTTCTAGGATATATTTTATATGAAATATTTTAGCTCCATGAAAATTCATTTATTTATATTATATAATAATTTCATTAATATAATATTTATTACTATATTAATAATTTTTTTTTAATTTATACTATATTTATTTTATTATATTATAATTATATTTATTGCAATATTTATTATTTTATTTTTATGTAATGTAATTATATATGTAATATATATATATATATATATAATATTAATAACGAGATAGATTTTATCAGAATACATCAACGTTTAATGAGGTTTTGATTATCGATCGAGTCTTTTCAAGGAACAAGATCAATTTCTCGCATAAAAGTTGAAATCATGTTCGATCACAGAGAATCAGATTGAATCACGTCATGTAAACAATAGAACGTGGTATTTATTATTTTAGAACAGCAGATGGTTCATCGATTGGAATTCGATGCCATTTTGTAGAACGCCGATAAAAGCAATTTTATAACGAAGAAATGAATGAAAGAAACTCTAAATTATCACAAGCATTCAGATAATAACAAAATATTATTCTTTTCATTTGAATTTCTAACAATTTATTATTTAAAGAAATATAAATTTATAAATCTAATTATTAATTTTGTTAATTATTAATTCAATAAAAAAAAAGGACCCATAATGTTTCAAAAATTATTCATATTTTTTTTAAATTATCTTTTAAAACATTGTTTATTCGTAAAAAAATACTTCTTTTAAACATTTGAAGTTGATGTAATAAACAATTTTTATAAATAATAAATCGGAAAATATTAATAAGCATTTTTATGATTTGTTGTATGTAAAATAATCTATAAAATTTTGTTAAAATTCACATTTAATTTTTATTTAATGTGTTTTATATATATGTAAAAATCAAAAAATTATTCAAAATGATAATTATCTTGACGATATATTTCAAGAATATTAAAATTTGTGATATAATCTTTATTTTATAATATATCTATTAAATTAAAAAAAAAAATTATCTTTTTTATATTAGAAAGACTTTCATGAAATTAAACTTTCCAAATTTATCCAGAACGATTGGAAAGAAACTTTAGTGACTGCTTTAACTTCATCGTGAGAAAAAGCTCTTTAATTTTATTCATTCGGTTGCTTGTAATAGCATTTCTAATCTTTTGCTAAAACTCAGAGAAACTTTTTCTTAAGAAATTTAAGATATAATTTTTATTTTGCAAACTTTTACTAATAATTAATCTAAATTATTTTTAATGATGAAACTAATATTTTTACATATTTCTTTCAAAAATTTCATTTTCCTTTTTCTTTTTTTGAAAATTTTAATTTTTTAATTTTTAATTTTTTTCAAAAACATATAATTCTAAATAATTATTAATTAATATTTTAAATTTTATACGATAATGCTAATCAAAAAAATTTGATTTTCAATTTAATTTTATTCAAAAAACTTATATCTAGATCATTTATCTATTTTTACTTTTCGTCAGATTTTTTTATAGGAATTCAAATTGGCAATACCAATCATATCAATTTATTGACATTCAATCATTCGTATACGTCCATTCGTGAGTAATAGATCGCGTTTTACGCATCGAAAAATAAGAACACGCAGCGCTGCAAATATTTGACAAATTTTGCTTAACAATAATAACAATAAATCGATTGTCAAATTATATTTGTATAAATATAAATTATTATATAAATATATATTTACTTTGACCTCCAAAAGAAAACTTAATTTACTTACGTGATTGTTATATTTATTATTATATGAAAACTTAAAAATTTCATTGTATATTTCATCATCAAATTGTATATTTTTGTCTTTTGGATCTTTTAGAATTTCATATTATTATTTAAGGAATTATTAAAGGAATTAATTTAAGATTTGAAAATAAAAAAATGAAAAATTTTTATAATATTTTTATTCTATTTCAAAGAAAAATATAATTATTTTAGATATATAATATAAATATAATATAATATATTATAATATATAATATATAATATAAATATAAATCATTATAGATATAGATATAAATATATATATATAATTAAAATGCTAATATGTAAATTATTATTTTTTTGATTTAAATACAATATTTTCCTTTTTTTTTCTTCTTTGATTTGTCATCATATTCAATATTTTTGCGATTGCTTCTGTATTTCTTAAAAAAAAATGATCTATTCTACTAAAGTCTTCAATTGTATCTATAAAATATATAATTCTTATATAATTAATATATTTATGAATATAAATTAATATATTTATGAATAGTTAGAGGATATAAATTCATAATAAATGAAATAAAATTGTGTGAATATAATAATTTTAATTTTTTATTTTATTTTATAATAAACAAAACAATTGATAAATTCTGCTATTGAATTATTCAACAAAATTAATAAAATATTTCTTATAATAACAAAGTTCATTTATTTATATATAAAAATTCGTTAGATATTTCTTTAAACATTTTTACTTGTATACAGCATATTTTTATTTAAAAAGAAAATTTATATCTTATTGGTTACTATTGCTAATGTATGAATTTAATTATCTAATATCCATATTTAAAATAAATTTTTTTTTTAAATATTAAAATATCCATATAATATTTTTATATTAAAATATTTTATATGAAAAATATTTTTTATATTATATATTTTTATATTATATTATTTTTATATATTTCTTATATGTTTTATTTCTAATTTAATTAGAAATAATTAATTAAAAAATATCATTTTATTTAATATTAATTAATATTAATAACATTAATTATAATTCCTTGTTCTATTGTTCACTAGTTTAAATAAAGTTAAATTATGATCTATGTACTACAAAAAGTTTACAATTAGAAAAGTTTACAATTGTAATTACAGAATATAATATAAATCTTGTTTAGAAGTCATTTCTAAATTAAATCATTATTTAATAAGCGATTATTTTTTGCAGGAAACTCGAAATATTCTGCATTAGCATAATTTAAGTATTTATTTTTGTGTATCTTTAACCTTGTTATTACTGAAATGGAGAAATAATTATTTTCCGTCTCAGCTATAGTAATATATATAACAGTGGTTCTCAATGTTTTCAATATTATATTTAAACATTTTTGATTTAGAAAAAAATTGTTGAAATGTCAAAATTATTAAAATAAAAATTAACAATAGATTTTACTGTATATACTGTTTTCATAATTTCGAAGAATACAAAGTTTGCACTAATGTTCAACTAAGGAACATTTGTCATATACTAGGAGTATATTCAATCGACATATCATAATATACCAATATTATGAAAATTTTATTAGAAAATAGTCTTAAAAATTTTACTAAAATTATACCACACACGTACATATAAAAAATTATTTAATATTTTTAATATTTATAAATAATATTGCAAAAATACATTATTTCATTTAATCTCTATTTTATTACATCTAATGTAAACTTAAATTGTTATATAATTAATAACTTAATATTCTTATATATTCAAAAATTATATATTAATATTCAAAAATAAATAAATAGATAAAGAATAAAGTAATTTCATAAATAAAACATAATAGAAATAAAAATAAATAGATTATTACATATTAAGAAAAGAAAATAAGTTATATTAAATTAATATTAAATTACTATTAATATTAAATTAATATTAAATTACTTTGAATAAGTAAACACTAATTTTCTTACTTTCTTAATTTCTTTTACGTTTTTTGATAGAATTTGATGAATAATTTCTAACAGTATTAATGTTAATATAATTTTAATTTAATGAAGATTTTTTTTATTTTTTAAAAAATTATAAATATTCAAACATTATCAATGTTGTTTTCATGCAAAATATTATAAAGAATAAGTTTAATTAAATTAAAAAAATTTTCGAATATTATAAATCTGATATAAACTTGATTTCAAGAAGTAATAATGTAATTATCAATTAATATTTTATTTGAAATACATACAAAAAAAATTAAAAATTTAAATTAACTACAATTCCATTATATATTCATTACACATTCTCTTACACATTCTTCATTACACATTACACATTCTCTCCTGTGCAATCATTATAATTTATATCATAATATATATTAATATTTTTTAAAATATATAATTTTTGATACTATAAATTTTTAAAATTAAAAATATTGGAATTCTATTCGTCCAATAATATATTAAAATATAAAAAATAATTTTTTATATTAAAATATAAAAAAGAATTTATAATTTTTGTATTTCAAAAACAAATTTAATCTTTAAAAATACGTTAATATTATAAATATTTTTATATTTTTTTTGCTATTTAAATAAATAAAAACTGGTATATAAGTTAGCATTTTAAATAAAATTCATTGTAATAATTAAATTTTTTTTCTAATAATGATGTGCAATAGTGTATAATTTAATTAAACTTAACCTAATCTATTATATATCTATTATATTTTAAATAACAAAATTTAACTAATTTTAAAGTAGTTAATCGAAAAAAATTGAGAAACACTGTTATAGCAAATAGAATTTGGCAATGATGAAGTCCAACTTTCTTCCGAAGTTCAAGATTCTAATTTCGCATCCATCTTCAAGAACTTAAAAACTAATTTTTATAACTGTACTATGAATTTGGAATTTATGGCATATTGATAAGCAATATAATAAAAAAATGAAAGTTTAAACTTCTTATAAATTATTTATTATGTGACATAAATATTTTTTTACAAAAAATTCTTTTTTACTATTCATAATTTCTAATTATAAACTAAAGTTGCCTTTTATAGATATTTGAAATATTTAATCTAAGTTTGATCAATTTTAAAATAATGAAAATTATTCAAAATTATTTATGATTTTATGAATATTTCATTTTTTTATTTTATTTCATATTTATTAATTTATATTAATTCAACTTTTTCTTAGCAAATAGTATTTCTTTCTATAGAAAAAAATTTTAAATGAAGAAATTTAGGCTAGATTTAAATTTAAAAAAATTGAAATTTTCGGACGGAAAATAGAAAAATTCTTAATCTGATCATTTATTTTGTGAATTTCTATTTTTATTTTGAAAAATTAATTAGATTTTTATTTTGAATTTATAATATAAAACTAAAAAAAAAATATAATTGGTAATATAATTGATAATTGATAAAAAAAGTCAATTTTTAAATAAAATGATAATTAAAGGAAATATTCAAAATAAAAATAAATAATAATAAAAAATATAAATAAAAAATAAATATTTTAAAGATCTTAATTTATTAAAAATATTAATATTAATTAATATTTTAGTTGTTAATTTTATGAAAACTATCTTTTGTGTACATACATAAATATATATTTTTTACACAAGTTTTTTTCATTTTTAAAAATAATTTCTTATGTTAAAAATAATAATTTAAAAGTAATCATATAATTTTTCATTCAATTCTATTATTTATATATAAATATTTAATCTAAAATTCATGTCCATTTCATTTTCATATGCAAAAACAAATTCTGAAAAACAGAGATATCATGATCTCTAAATGTATTTAAATTTAAATATGAAATATAATCTTATACATAAATTTGATATGTTTTAATTCGGAAAATTATAATCTGAAGTTAGATATATTTATATTTATTTTTAAATCAAATTTATAGAAAAAAAATTACAGAAATTACTGACAATAAATTAAAAAAAATTATTTTTATATAAATTATAAAAAAAATATTAAATTAATACAATGCTAAAATAAATTAATGATTAAAGAGAAAACATAAATTATTTAAAAATTATTTAATACTTTTTTTCAAGAAATTTGTTAATATTTCTTAAGTTTATATTTATTCAATTATAATAAAAAAATAAAATATTAAAATATTAAATAGTAGAATATTTATTAAATAAGTAATTTAATACTGAAAACATTAAATTTTACTTTTTTTTCTTTGTATAAAACTAATATATATTTTATAATAATTTTTAAAAATTTTGTATTATCTTTTATTTATATGTATTTTATTATATGTATTATTATTTTAAATTTTTATAAGAAAATTGTAATTTAATAAGATAGCTAAATTTATTATAGAAGTTACTATTAAAATTAATTTTTTAAAGTTTTACTTACAAATATTGAAAAAGAAATAGCTAAATATAAATAGAAAATTTTATTATAAAATTATGAATAGCGATAAAACTATATATTACATTTTATTTATAAATCTAGAGAATTTTACAACTTTTTTTTTATTGTTTTGATCTAGAATCCATCCTCTAAAAATATCTTACATATTTATGAACAATTTATACATATATATATAATATACATATTATGTATATTATATATAATAAGTTAAATAGAGCAAGGATATGACGAAGATAAAGCTATTATTAAAACTTATTCATTAATTATATTTCGTTTCGTCTAATGTAAACTTCAATTTCTTATTTAATAAAAAAGTTTCGATTTAGTAAATAAAAGTTTTAAAAATTTAATAAAAGTTTCAATTTAATTAAATGAATCTCGACCGACATTTTTACCAATTTTTCTATTGGTTTTAATCATTGTATAATTAACTCTTTAAAAGTATTGAATACCACGAATGTATTAATATCTTATATAATATAAATGTATTTTTATTTTATTTTAAAAAATAAAAAACTATAAAAGAAAAATAGTATATGTATATACATATACATTTTTTTTAATTAAAATTAAAAAAAAGATTTTTGATTTTGACTTATAGATATATTATTTTAAATATTTACATAAAATAAGATATACATTTATTATTTAAATTAAGAATTTGCATAATATATTGTTTATTTAATTGTTGTTAAAAGTTTTATATTTTATAGCATAGTTTCTTAAAACTTTGTTATTTTGTTAAATTTATTTTGCTAAAACATTCGATAAAATTTTTTTTTCATTAATGTTTCTATCTTGAACGCGTTGTTTCCTTAGTGAGCAATTTATTGTTCTGTTTGAGACTTATCGTATACAATTCACTTTAGAATTCCTACATACTTCTTTTAGTGTTATATAAATGTTCATTCGCTGAATACAATTCAGTATTTACAATTTGATTAAATTCATTTATCAAGTTTAAGACATTTTTCCAATTTCGTATAAGAATAAATTGTATCAATAGTACAAGTAAATACTTACATATATATATGTGTGTAAAATATAAACGTATTTATTAACTGAGAATTTTCAAAGAAGATAAGTATGACGATAATTGATTTTATTTATATAGAATATTAATATATTTATAGAATCTTTGGAGAGTTGATTTTGAGCAAAACAAATATAGAAATTGATATTAAAAATTGGCTAAGGATTATTTATTAAATTATTAATTTAAGTTTTAGAAAATGAAATAAATATATTTTTGTTACATCATCATATCATCTATCTCCATCTGTCTTTTTATAATGCAAACTTATATCATAATATATTATAAGGCTTATAAATTGCTTATAACTTAATAAATATTAAGATAAATCTCAAGTAATATTTTTATATATGAATCTTTTTATTTATTTTGTTATGTATAAATACAGTATCATATCAAAAATTTAGAAATAATAATATTTTTGCTTGAAATAAAATATTGTTTGTAAATAATTATAAAACTAAAAATTAACTATTTGTAATGAATTTTTATTGACATTGATACTACTTTATATAAAAAAATTAATAAATAGAATATTCAAAATTTGTTTACAAATAATCAAAAATAAAAATGATTATTTTTATAAAATAATTCTAATATTTTTTTCTGTAATTTTTATATTATAAATTTATTGGAATTTTAAAATAAATATTTAAAATAATATTCACAATATAAGTGGATAAATTAGCAATTCTTGTAAAATGATTATTTCTTTTAATATATTCCAAATCTAGTTCAAATTTTTTTCATCCAAAATTATTTTTATATAAAATTATTTTTTAAAATAAAAATTAAATAATTAATTGAAAAATATAATAAAATCAATAGAAATAACAATTTTTAAATGGTTTGTAATATCTAAAAAAATATTTTATTAAATTCAGATTTTAGTTATTTTATTTTCTATCGAAAACAATTTGATTCTAATCTTTTAAATTTAGTTAAATATTATTATAAAAAATAATTACTGAAATATATATATATATATAGCAAATAAGAATTTTTTTATTTTTCATTCCATTTTAAAGAATAATAAGTTATGTGAAAAAAATAAGAAGCATAAATTACTTATTGAGATATAAAAAACTCAAATAAAATGTATTGAAAAGAAGATATAATGTTACTGGCAGAATTTCTAGTTATATCTACAAATACTGATAAATCAATGACCTCCACAGAAGATAGGCGGATCAAGAATAATCGATGTTCCTTCATATATAATCCTGTTGTCGATTCAAGTGATATAAATGAACCATTCAAGTAAACGAGCCAGAATATCATTTACTTCCTTCTTAAAATGATATTACCTCTTATATAATAGATAAGAATATATGAATATGTTTTATATTTCTTTCATATATTATTTTAAATAAAAATTATTTTTAAATTATTATAAACTTAATAAAACTATTATTAAGTTGTGCAATTTTAGAAACTTTCATGTTTTTTATATCTAAAGTATATTCTTTTGAATATAAACATTTATATAAATTATCATTATGAATTATCAATATTATGAATTATCATAATATTTTTCTATATAAATTAAAAAGAATATATAACCATTAATTTTTAAGTACTTTTCAATATTATTTTTTTTTATTTACAATCATAATAAATAATAATAATATCATAAAGTAATAATTTTAAAAAATTTTTATAAAATAAAATTTTGATAAATTTCGTATATAAAATTAAATGTTATTCAACAAATAATTCATTAAGTCATTTCATTTCTATTTTACAGCAAAAATGGAAAAATATATATATGTATAGAAATATTACTTTTTTAAATCAAAAATGAATATCTATCTTTTTTAAATAAAATATTATTTTTTTAATTAATTTATATTTATATTATATAATTATATTATATAATTATTGTATAATTAATATTTTTTTAATTTTTAAATAAAATAAAAAAATTATTTTTATAGTATCTTCTATTTTTTTTCTATTATTATTATTATTATTATTATATATTGATGTTATTTATTATTATTATTATTTTTTTCAATATCTTATAAATAATAAAAAAATTTTATCTTATAAGTTTTTTACAAAAAATGTAAACACATAAAAATAAGCTTTAATAATATAGTTCAAATAAAATAAAATAATCTTTTTATTAAATTTTTAAATAAAGCATTAATTATTTGTACAATATATTACTTCTGTTGTGTACAATATATTATTAATCTAATTTAAATTCTTTTAATTCATAATTTAAATTCTATTAATTTCATATTATAATAATTATCACATCCTCTTAAATTATATTCCTAAAGCTTTTGTGAAACATGATCCTGCATTTTATATTCCGTAGTTGTTTGATTGCCAAAGTTAAAATGTTTCTGCATTTCCGTGCCAAATTTTTTAGCTGTCATAAAAAACAAAATATGATTCAGTTCCAGCATGCAGAGGGTAATGCAGATACTATGGATTTTTAATAAATGATATATCTTTGTAAGTGTTATTGATATCTAAAGATTTACCCATTTTATTTAATATTTCTTTTTGAGAGTATAATTAATAATTCATATGGACAATATTTAATTAATTAATTTATTAAATTGAATAAGTTTATTTTTATTATAATAAAAAAAGTATATCTTATTTAATCAAATACGTATATATACATATATATATTATTTTATTATTATTAATATTTTATTATTAAATCTTTTTTAAATCTAAAAAATTTACTTAACTTTTATTCTAATAAAAATTCTGCAAAATTTTATATCTTATTATTAAGAAATTGTATTTTATTTATTTTTTAATTCTTGAAAAATTACTTTAAAAGATAAAAAGAGAAAATTAAAAATTAAATGGGACATTTAAAAATATTTTAATAGTTAAATATTATAAATTTAATCTAATTTAATATGTAATAATAAAAATAGAATAATAAGCAATAAAATAATTTTGCTAAATATTAAACAATGGAATATATTTAAATATTCAGTGTTTGAAGATTTAGCAAGAGATTCTATCATAAGTAAGTATATAAACTATCTATGTTCCATAAATTCACAACAAAAATTCATTATGTTTGATAGCAAGTTTTAAAGATTTTTAAGATACTTTTTATATTATTATTATGAAATTATTATTGTTATTACTATTATTAAATTAAATTAAATTATTATTATGAAATTATTATGAAATTTATTATGAAGATAAAATTCCATTATTATTATATTATACAATTGTTATACTGAATTATATTATTTTTTGTTACTATGTTCAACAAAATAAATCTAGTCATTGATAATATTCTCAAATATTAATATTTTTAAAAAATACTTTAAGATTTTATGAATGAATTCAAGAGAATTAAAACTACAAAAAATAACATTATTATAATGCATTTTAAAAGATAGATAAGATGACAAGACATAAGAAAAAAATCTTAACATTGTTTAACATGAATAGTGGTAACTATGTATAATTCAATATTAATTTTATATTTCCCTCACAACTATTCAATTTAGGTCTAAAACATTTTTTTATTGAAGTCGTTACTTATACTATAATCGAACGACGATGAATACAATAGAATCTCTATTATTATATTATTTACATAGAATTAAAATAGAGAGACAAGACCGTTCAGATAAGAGAATTTTTAGATAATGAAATACGAACTTTTTTTATAAGAATTATTTTATATTTTAAGGAAAATTACAAAATTACAACAAAATTATAATAAAATTAAAATAATAATATAAAAAATAGTTCGTATTATAAAGTTAGAAATTCTATAATTTTTTTTCTATAATTCTATAATTCTATAATTTTTTTTATTGCAAAATTATATAAATTTTATAATATATAATTTTATAAAATATAAAAAATATGCATTGTGTAAATAATTTTTTATTATATATTTTTTAATGATTATAGATTTTCCAATATTATATAATTTTGCAAATTCTATAATATGGTTACCTCTTTTCTTAAATATTTTTGATTTCGTTTGAATAATATATTATATATATTATAAATATGTTCAATTAAATTTTATTTTATTAGAAATGTTTCAAAGATGTTTCACAATTATATTAATATATTAATATATATTAATATCTTGTATATTATATACTTATTTATATATATTATGTTAGTTGACTTTTTCTAAATTTAACAATATTATCATAGAATTTTTTTTCATTAGAATTTATAAAATTCTCATTCCTATGTTATTAATCAGAATTGTTTTTTATTTTATAAAACAAAATTTCAATCTTTAGAGTAAGAGAATCTACTTCTTGTTATATAAAATTCTATAAATTTGCTATAATATTATAGCATATATATATTTTTCCTTAAAATACAAAATTGTAAATAAAAGACTAATTATAAATTTAATGAAATCAATATTCAAGTCATTTATAAATCAATTAAATGTAACTACAATTTCATTCAATTTTATATTTAGATACAGATACAATTATATTATTAATATTAAATATTTAGGTATAATTTTATATTTAGAACTTGGATAAATTTGGTTTTTTTTTATAATTTTATTATCGAGAATATAATTGATAAATTAATTGAATTATTTAAATAAATAATTTCGAAAAACAAAATTGATTATTTTTACTAGAATTGATTACTTTTACTAATTAATTTTACTAGAAAATTCAATATTTTTACATTATTTTTTATATTATTTTTATATTATTAAGACTAGTAACAGAATTTAAGAAGATTAAAATTACTCTGATTTCAAATTTGAGCTTCGAAAATGTTTGTTAATAAAATAAATTTTTTAATGAACAACGATATAGTCAAATAAAATCTTTACAACACTACTTAGAATGCTAACTTCGACATCGTTTTATATTAAAATATCATCAAATTAATAATAAACTTTTTTAAATAATTACAGATTTTTCAAAATACATAATTTTTTTTATAAAATAACATATAAATATTTTTGCAACTAATTACAGTTTAATGATAAAAAATGCTCAATGATAAAAAGAAATGGCCAGGATGTTCTGGTTGTTTTTAAATGTCGAGAACGTGTTCTGGCAATATGCATATATGCTCGTGGCAATATGCTTCTTTAATAGTCACGACGTGATATGAAACATAAAACTATATCTCGTATACGATTCCTTCCAAAAGATATCCTTCAGTAAAAAGTAGAAGCTTCATTACTCGAAGTGAGTCGAAAGAAATGAAACAGATTTGAAACACAGATTTCTTTTTTAGATGAATTATTTTATATTTTAAGAAAAATAATATTTATAACAAAATTGAAACATAATGTAAAAAATTTTTATTACGAAAATTAGAGATTTTATAAAGGATTGAATATGAGACAAGATAAAAATGAGATATTAAAATTTTGACTTGTATAGAGTATGATTTTGATAAGAATTCAAATATTATGACTCTAAAATCTTCTATAGAATATTTGTTCTATAGAAATATTTGTTTCAATTATAACAAAAAATTTTTATGCTTATAAAAGTAAAATTTTATGCTTATAAAAATAAATTTATTTTTATTTTGTAATTTTTAAAGAAGTAAAAAAGATAAGTTATATTATAAATATCGTTTTTAAAATATTAATGAATTTTAATATATTAATTGAAATCATATTCTTAATTATGTTCTTATAATAAAAAAAAAAGTGCAACTGGCAAATTAATAAAATTGTGAAATATTTATAATTTATAAAATTAATAAAATCTAATTTAAATTTAACTTAATTTAATCTCTCTCGTAAATTTTGAGTTAATTGTTTAATTTAATGATTTTTCCTAATATTGATTCATACTAATATTTTAAAAGATTTATTTCATCACTAAAAAAAGATTTCAATTTTTTCGATAGAGTTATTTTTTACAATTATTACTTTTTCATTTAATTTAATCAAAATTCATGGCAATATGAAAAAGTCAATAATAAAATATAAATTAATTTGCATCAGGTTATATTTATAACGCTTGAAATTTGTTATTTATATGCTTTGCATCAATATTGGATTATGTTTCTATTACATATACAAAATATAATAAACATATACAAAATAATAATAAAAAATATTATATTTTTTCAAACTCCGCCAATTTAAATTTTATATTAGTGAAATAAAATGAAATAAAATTTAAAGAAAAAATTAAATCGATTGTCAAAATTGAGATAATTAAATTAGATACTTATCAGTTTGATATTAAATAAATGAAAGATAAAAATTATTTTTATTTATAGAATAATGAAATGTTCATAAAATAATAGAAAAATATATAATTTAATAATAAATTATATAGAATAATAATATATACAATAGTTTTTTGAATTTATTTTTGTTGTTTTATTTTTATTCCTTTTCTTATATTTGTGACAAAATAAGTGTGGACAGAACTATAATCTATCATTCAATTATGAATATAAATTATTGGTTTTTTATTTAGATTGTATTGAATTAATTATACAAAGTATTTATCATAATGGTCGTAATGTTTTCTGAATTTCTTATTAAACAGAGAAATGTTTAGTACAAAAATAAATCAATATACAATTTTTAGAAAAATGTAATAATAAAAATTTCCAAAAATACTTTTCGATAAAAAACCAAAATTACTTTGATTATTTTTTTAATGATATAACGAATTATGATCTTGAAGTAATCTTGAATACAAAAATTTGGATTAATTTCATGTGAAATTGTAAAAATTAAATTTCTAAAAAAATATTTTCATTATTACAATTTTCTTATAAATTAAATGTTAATGTGTTATTTATTCGAAATTTTTCTTTATTAGATTAATAACAAATCTTAAAAAATAATGCCATCATTAAAATGTATTGAAAAATAAATGCACATTACATTCACAAGAAAAGAGAAATCTTAAAATAAGTTATAAATTAAAATTAAAAAAATTTCTAAATAAATTTTTCTATCAAAAAATGTTGCTATTAAAAAAAATAATATCGTGATATATTTTGAATTTTATACATTTTATACATTTAAAATGATAGAAATTATAGAAAATATTTATTGTTAAATTAATTTTAAACTTGAAATTCACAATAAGAATTATTTATTTTAAAATTTTTATAAACAAATTAATTTTTCATAAACAAATACAATATATATTTTTGATTTTTAAAATTATGAAATGAATTTTTTTGACTTTTATCATAAAATAAAATAATTGCATTTATGAATAAAAAAAATATAGATTATAGATAATTAATAATCAGTAATGCGAAATATTTATTGAAAAAAGAAAAAAGAAATTATCGCAATCATAAAATAAAATAAAATTAGAAAAAGAAAACTATTACAATTTCTCTTCCAATGAAAAACCATTAAAGTAATTCACATTTGTTTTGTTAAACGAACATCTTAAGAAAGAAATATTGGAAGTAGATGTTGAACAGACTAAAATATCTTCTATAATTAAATCTCTTAAGTTGTGAATACAATCTGGCATGGTTGGAAGGATATAATTGGCCACATCAATCTTTTTAATTATATAAAAAAAAATTATCTTATTGTTTTTCAGATATGAAGTTTTTCAGACTTGATCTTTAATTTTTCTAATATTTTATACTTATACTAAAATATAAATTAAATAAAATTAGTTATTTAAATTATAAATATATTGTATAACAAATGTTATATAAATTAAATAAATTGCATATATTTAAATTATATTCATATTTTGGAAATATTAAATTAAATATTTAACTTAAAAGAATTTAAAAATTTTAAATGAAAAAATTTTATTTTATATATTCTTTTCTTTTTTTTATGTAAGAATAATTATTTTTTTATTATCATTATTAAGACATCCTATATCAGATATTTATTCTGATTAATTATATCAGAAAATTCAAAATCAGAATTATATCAACAAATAAATACATGTATATAAATATAGTATACATTTAAAAACAACAGAATTATATAATATTATATAATAATATATTTATATTTATTAGAAAATTAAATTATAATTATAATTAACAATATTATGAAATATAATCTATTTTAAAAATTAAAATGTAAAATAATTGTCTAATGATAATATTTACAGATAATAATTAATAAATAATTAATTTTTTAATAACTATATAATATTATTTTTCTAAAATTCAATTATAAATAAAATTATAAATATTAGGATAAATATTGATCTTTAGTAATAATAGTAATAAGAGTAAATAATAATAATAAGTTTAGTAATAATAATTCCAACTTGTCTAAACTATCAATATTTTTGTATACTTACAAATTCTAAAAAAATCTGACAAAATTTTTAAAAATACTGCAAAATCTGAATTTAAAAAATTATGATAAATACTCCCTGTAATGAAGAATATTTGATTAATCATTTCGTTTTATCAAAATTTCTAAAAATTTTTGCAAATTAAAAAATTTTTTCTTATTTAATCAATCATAAATTAATTGAAGACAAAACATTCATTATATTTTAAGAAATAATTAAAGAATCAATTATTAATTAATAAACGATTCAAAAATATATTAAAATTTTAAGTTTCATATTTAAAAAAGTAATAATTTATATAATTATTTTATAATAATAAATCATTAATATATATATGATCTAATAAAAATCATTTATGTTTTAAAACTTTATTTAATTCAATTTTAAAAGAAATTGTATTGTGCTAGATAAATTTATAATAAAAATATTAAATTCAAAAGATTTATATTATTATTTTATTTTATACTTTATTTAAATTTAAAAAAATTAATGAAGTTCATTATCAATCACATTATCAAATGTATTTTCTCTGTATTTATAAAATTATTATTTATAAATTTCTATATTTATAATATAATTATAATATAATTTACTTATATTATAATAAAATTATATTATATTATAAATTTATATTATAATAAAATTATCTATTATATATATAAATTATTCTCTAATGAGTAGAAATTGGAAAATACTTATTTAAAAAAAAATATTATTTTTATTAATTTGTCATATCATATTTTATTACATTAATTCTTATTTTTGTTATGTTATTGTATTATATTTTATTATTTCTATTTATTAAAATAAGGATTAAACAAACACGAAATATGTTTAGAAACATATTCAAAGTTTTATCTCAAATATTAATTTGCAAGAATTTTTACATATGATATTTGAAAGTTTAAAGATAAGTTTTTTATAAGAATATTAAAAAATAATCATATAAATAATTCTAACTTTTTTCAATTTAATATCTATATTTTACAATTTCAAATAATAATTTAATATACTGTAAAGTACAAAAATATAAAAGTATAAAAATTATAAAAGTATAAAGTATAAATGTTTTAAATAATCCACAAAATCTAATACATTCAGATGAATGGCAATATACATAGATTTTCTCGACTTCTCGTATCTTACTATACAAATATTCCGCTCAGTCCTCTTATATAAAGAGTTAGTATTATTGAAGAACTTTAGAATTGAATATAACATACTATATCACGAAATTATTCGTAGCTATTGAACTTTAATGAAAAAAAAACAGAATTTTATTTATTAAATTTATTGAATAATAATATGATAGTATGATAATAATATTTCTTTATATTTTATGATTCATATTTTTCGAGATATTTATAACGTTTTCAGATTAAATACAAATTAAATACTTTGTAGATTCAATCTGTAATTCATAATTAATAATTTCTACAAAAATATAGATGAAAAATATTTCAAATAAAAGATATAGAATATATGATTTCAATCCAAATATACATCATATATTTATATAATATAATTTAATATATATTATTATTGTTAGTGACCATTTATTGCTCGCGAAATTTATAAACAATTTATTTGGAGAAATTTCTTATATAGAAATCTTTTTCTGTTATTATCACTCGCAGACCTCTATTAAGCCTAAGCAAAGTGTAATGTTATCTGAAAAGATCGTTTTCAAAAATTTAAGTGATACTTATAATTATATATTTTTGATATCCATTCAACCTGGAGCGGAACTCGAAAGATGACATACTCCAGACACGGCTGTCACGACAATCAACATCATTCTAATTCGAGGAATTTTCCTTTAATTTATTATTAAGACACTAATCGCGATATTATTATCATACCTCATCGGGAAATTGTAATCCTAATTGAACTAGAAAGGGATTTTCTGAAGATAGGAATCTCTTTGTAAAAAAAGTTTTATTGTAAAGAGATCGTACTTTGACTGCCGAATACAAATAGATAGTTTGTAATAATACATCATACTCTGACACGATTACCTATTGTGAGAGACCCAGTTCTATTATAGACTCGCATATCGTATTTATAATTATACACTAATACAATCGTAAAGAAAAATATATGAATAGAAATACAAACATCAGCTACTTCGTACACACATATCATACCTCAGTCGAAAGAACATTTGACACATGTATTCATGCATTTAATAATCTATTATAATACTGTGGACACGAACAATAAATATAGATATATAATTATATAATGTACACAATATCTTTGATTAATTCTAGAAAATAAAATAAACAAAAAAGCGAATATACAAAAATATCCGTTGATTTATTAACAATTTAAGTTTGCGTTAAATGTAGCGAAATAGAGATAAGGAGTGAGAATGAAGTGTGATGGAGATAGAATTGTTTTACTATATCTATGTCTTATTTCATCTAATGCAATTGTTAAGTAATTTATGAAGTAATTTAAAATTATATATATTTAATAAAATAAATGTCTATTAATATTTTTATATACTAATTTTTATGTTTCTTGACTTTTAAAATTATTTTTCAAAGTTTCAAAATATATTAACATCCTCTATATATGATAAGACTTTGATTAATTAAATGATTATTCGAATAATGTTTTTATAAAAAATTTATTTAATAATTCAAATATATCGAAAAGATACCATAAATTCAAAAAAATAAGTGAAATATAAATATATAATAATCAAAACATAATAAATTATTAATTTTTATATAAAACACACTTACTCAATTTCCATCTTTCAATTTTTTGAAAAATTTAATTATTCGATTATTAATTAGTTCGTTTCGAAATTCTATTATATTTAATTTTGTATTAAATTTGTATAATTCTATATTGTTTTCTTTACATTCACAAAAAAATTATTCATATATCAAATCAGAAACTTACAGAAATTATTCAATTTTTACTCAAAATTTAAAATATTTCATATACACATTCAATATTCAATTGATTTCAATGAGGCACATATATATTTTGCAATTATAGTATTGTTAAAATTTAATTGGATTGAAGAACTTCTTATCATATATAAAATTTATGAATTTTTGATAATAATAATTTGCAGATTATAATTGATCTATTCAATTAATTGATCTCATCTAATTAATTGTATCTAAATTGTGCATAAATCAATATTAATTAACATTAATCAAAATGTTCATTAATCAATACCTATTGTTGTTCATATATGCGTTCATTTTCTATGAAAGATAATATTCTGAAGATAAGATTAAAATATATCAATTGCTGTTAACCAAGATATAAAAACTTTACAATTAGAAATATTTTTCAAGTTTCAAGATGATTCCAAAATTCCAAAATTATAAGTTTAAGTTTCTCTATTTAGTAAAATGAATATTTTATCCTTGAAATTAAAACTAAAAATTTAATTATTTTTTAATTTTATTTCATAACAATTAATTTATTCTTACTTTTTATCTTTTTATTGATTTAAAGATTTGATGCAGACGAATAGTTTGCGGTAATTTATCGCCGCGGTAATTCTCTACCGTAATTCGAGTGTCAAAATTTACTGCATTTATGTACTTTGCGAATCAGAGTGCTTCAATATTAACGAGATACCGTATATTAAAATGGAACGAAACAAAACGAAATAAAATTCTTTTTTATGTTATTCATAAATTTTAATTGCAAGCAAAAGTTATTTTCTATAATAATACTTAAATTAAATTTGATCAATAAATTTTTAAACCATTCAAAATTATTTTAAAATTATTATTTTTTTAATTTTATATATCTTTTTTCACTAATTTATAGTAATATAATTTTTATTTTCGGCAAACAATATTTTTTATTTATGAAAAAATAATTTTGAATTAAGAATAAAAATTTAATATTATCCTTAAATATCATCCTTAATGAATGACAACATAATAATTCATATTATTATAATTTTATTATGTTGTCAATTATAATATTTTTATTTTTATTAAAAAGTTAAATATTAATAAAACAAAATTTTAAAATTATTAATCTTTTCTCTAATTGATTTTAATTTTTATCTTTAAAATTCATATTTTATATAATATTCATAATGAATTATTTAAAATTATAAATATTATAGATATAATAATACTAGAAATATTATATTTATTTTGCTTGTTTATATTTTTAATATTTTATTATTAATTATAAAAAATTTAATGTTATATTTTTAATATTTTAATGTTAATTATAAAATAATATTAATAATATTAATTATATTATTATATTATTATATTAATTATATTTTAATATTTTTGTATTTTTATAAATAGATTTTCATCTTAAATAATTTCTATTATTTTCTATAAAATAAAAAAGTTTTTACCAAACGCAATATAACAAATTCATTAAATATAATTATAGTTTTTAAAATGTAATTGTATACTATAAATATTAAACATGAAAATATTAAATATAAAAATAATAGAAAAATAAAAAAAAAATTATATCAAGCAGATTCAATGAAAGAACAAAACTTTAATCAGACATATACTTTAATAATTTCAATGTATACAAAACAAACATATATCAATACACAATCAATATACAATAATCAATACATAAAAACAGATATATATGGAAATAAAAATATCAGAAAATATATTTGTTAAAGAATGTATTAAAAAATAATGTTTATTTTTTTGTGAATGCATAATGCAATAACAATTTCCGAAAGTTCCATTAATCAAATACTTTTTATCAATTACAATAGAATTTTTATTATTTGAAAAATAACTATTTAACTATATTTCTATTTCTACTAATAAGGAGACAAGACCATTCAAATTTTCAAATAATAAACCACAGATTTTTTTTATATAAATTATTTTGAGGAAAATAATACGCTTATTTACAATAAAATTAAAATAATAATATCAGAGCATTTTATATTTCAAAAATAGTATTTTTAATGTATTTTATGTTATGTTTGAATTATTATATAATTGAAAATATTTTGTTGGGAAAAGAATAGAAGTAAAATAATAGAAACTTATCAATCTATTATAATATTCTTTAAAAAAAGATTGTGAAAAAAAATTTAGATTAAAATACTTAAATATATAGTATATATATTATATACAAATAGTATTTGCAGCTCATTAAAAACATATTGTACTTTTTAATGTTTCATGAAAAACCTAATAAAGATTAAAATTTGCGATTCACAATATGTACCTTTTTTCTTATATCACTTCATGAAATATGAAGTATGAAAGTAAACGCATTACATGACAAGATCATGTTATAAGCTTTTCTTGGGAATATATGAAAAGCACAGCTAATATTACATGTCATAAAATTTTAATATAAAACACTCTAAAAAAGAATTTTTAAATCTTATTCAAATATTATTCATTTTGTCATATATATATTATAAAAAGAATTTCTTTTTATAAATTACATCATTCTTAAAGATTTTAAAGATACTATACATTGAATCCATATAATAGATTCAATTAATAAAAGATTATATTTCATATAATAATATATTAACAATAATAATAGAAATCAGTTATTAAAAATATTTTATGAGAATTAATTGTAATATTCTTCCTATTATAAAAAAAAATTAAATATTTTTTAGAATTTTTTAAAATCGCTTCTATCATTTTTAATTAATGACTTCTAGCACTCATTTATTTTAATTTAATATTATATTATTATATTTTACAGAAATACATTTTATATAAAATATAAAATATATTTATATATATATATAAAATATATATAATAAATATATCATTGGCTATAAAAATATTTGAATTTTATTAAATATTTATCGCAGAATATATATAAAGAAAAAATACAAGTATCAATAAAAAAAATAAATCAAAATCTATTTTTAATAAGCATTATTATTATATTATTTTATTTTATAATGATTTGAAAATAAAATATAAAATAATAATGAATTGAAAATAAATGGCAAGATATTTTATTAAAAAATAGAAAAGCAAAGTATTCAAATGAATTATATACTGAATTCAATTATACGTGAAATCATTTGAAATTCAAGAATCTTTTATGAAATGAAGCACAAAAATTTAGATATTATTAAAAATTTATTAATTTTAAACTCTTTTATCATTTAAAAATAAAAATAATTATCCATTTTTAAGATAAATTATGATATTTTTTTAAAATATAAAATATAAAAAGTTATTTTTTTCTTTTAAAATTCTTTACATCGAAATTATATATGTAAATTTTTTTTTAACAGAATATCATCAAAAATAAAATAAAAAGTTTCAATTTTTCCGTTTTTTTTAAATACTTTCGTTGTAGCTTTAAATATTTTTAAAAATATATAAAATATCATATAATATCATATAATATAATAAATTAATAAATATGAAACATTAAGAAAAAATGTTCATAATAATTAATATAAAAAAATCATATACACGTAATAAAAAAATTTGATAAATTGTTTTTTTGTTAATAATATCGATTTATTCTTTTTTTTAAATTAGATAATATAAATGATAATCATTTGAATTTGAAAAGAACAATTTTAAAGCAATTTATTCTTATACATGTATTCATAGAACATTTGTGTCAGTGATGTATATCTACATTTCACAGATTCTTATTTTTTCGTATTCCACATATAATCTAAACATTCTTTCCTTTCCTGAAAAAATGACGTGAGAAATTTCATAAAACCTAATATATTTCATATAAATATAATGTATTTTATTTACTTTTTCATATTGTCAAACAAAATATTTAATCTTTTGAAAAAAAGATTCAAGTAAATATTAATTAGTTTGATTTGAAAATTAAAAGACACAGACAAAATTAAAAAATATAAGATCATAATAAAAAAAATTAATATCATCTTTCAATGAAAAAAAATTATTTTTATTTTAATACTATTTATTTTATATTATGTTTATCTTATATATTCCATTATTTTGTTCATATTATTGTTATTTAATTATTTCACTATGCATTTACATTATTATTAATTTGTTATATTAATCGTTATCAAAATCAATGCATACAATTTCATTATATTAACATTTTGACACGAATGGTATCAAATACAGCATATATATTTTGTTCCTCTATATCTTCATTATTTTCCTTACAAGATCCACAAACCAATCAGTTAATTGGAAAAATTCCAATCTTCTAAAGACTGTCTTTTATTGTGTATAAAAATGGATATCTGCTGAAACGAATAAAATATCTCGATTAAATGCAATAAGTTTCTCTTAAGATCTCCATCCTAAATATTTTTCTTCCAGAACTCTGTCAATCATTAGTAATCATATTTAGGGCTACAGCCAAGATTTTGTTTAGAAATGCACAAAAATCTTACATTAGAACAAATTTTTATTTAATTATTTATATCTTTACAGATAATATTTATAATAAAATCAAAAGAAATTCAAATCAATTATTTTTTGTTTTTTATGAATATTCAATATTCAAATTTTATTAATAAAAAAATTGAGATCGAAAAATTTTAATATTAAAATATTAAAAAGAGAAAATTTGCAAAAATTAAAGACACTCATAATTTTTAATATTTTCTAAAAACTTAATTTAATAGCATATTTTAATAATTACATATTATTATTATAATATTTTATTATTTTTTATTATAATAGTAAAAAATAATTTTACTTTCATATAAAAAAAATTAAAAAGTAATTAAAAATCACAAGATTTTTTATTAAATTAAGAATTATTTTATTTTATAATTATGATTTCATATTTTTTGATATTTTGATTCAAATTTGCATTCAATACATTGTTTCAATTTTCGGTAATATTCTCTATTGGTTATAACATTACAATTGGTCTCGACTGACTATATTACAATTATCTTCTGAACCATGCTTTTGAATTTTTATTTCAAATTTGCATTAGTGAGACTATTAAATAACGATCAATATTGTATTGATATAATAAAAGATACTTAAATTAAATATCAAAAAATATTGTATTCAAAAAGGTACTTAAATTAAATATCAAAATTTTAATATATAAAAAAATTTACTTGAATTATTTTAGTTTATTTTAGTTTTATTGTATTTTTAATTAGTTTTAATACAATTTGTTTATTATTTATATTTATTATATTTTTATTGTCTATTTGTATGTTGAGGATATTGTTAGAAATATATATATTTTAATTTTAATTTTGCATTATATATCCAGATTAATAGCTATAATGGATTTTAAATTATTTATGTTACTTTCATTCATGTTACTTTTATTTTTTCCACAAAAATGTATATAAAAAAGATAAAAATTTTCACTTCGTTTGATGAATCCCTTTATCCTTTATGATGAATATTTTTTATTTATTTTCTAAATCAATATACTAAGTATAATATATTGAATAGAATATTCGAATAAAATATATTTTATTTAAAAAGTTTGTAGAATATCAATAAAAATTCAAAATTTCAATTTTTTTCGAAATTGAGTATCCTCTTGAAAACAGTTCCTTCTAGATGCATATATTTACTTCAAAATTTGCATTCCTCAAAGCAATGTTCTTGTGAAACTCTGTTCAAGATTTGGAGCGTTTCGTGTTTTATGGTCTCAATATCCAAATGTCCTTTTCACCCGTTTGTAAATTGCTGGATTGTAGATTGCTAGTTTCATAACACTCTCTCTATACATTTTTTTTAGCATATCATTTGAATTCCTTTTCTCGAGTTTCAAGAGAAATTTTGCGTCTATCACAAAAAACATTTTTCAAAAATATGTGTGATTGAAAGAAAAATATATATATTAAAGATATTGATAATAATTTGCAAAATTTAATCTGTTTAAATTATATCAATTATCGATTAAATTATAAATTATATTTCTTCGCCATATTGTCATTGAAATGACAACTTATATAGATAAATAACAATTTTAAATAAAATATTAAAAATTATATAATATACATTTAAACAGATGTATTAATATCCTATAACTAAACCTTTTAAATTTTTATATATATAATAGATTTTAGACTTTTATATATATATAAAATATGCAAAAAATGTATATAAATATCTACAAATATGTTCAATATAGATTTATTGCATACATCATTATCTAATCTGAAGCAATGGATGTTTTATTAATAATTTTGTTTTATTCAATAATTTTTTTGTGTCAAATCATATAATTTTATATAATTTTATAATTTTATAATTATAATTAATCTAACAATATAATTTAATAGCTATTGATATTATAATAAATAATTTCTTTATATTCATAGAATTTATTTATTAATGTGCTTGATATTAGTATTAATTTGTATGCAATTTGTATGTCACAAATTTGATTTGTGACATATCATAAAATGATAGGTATACATTTATATTTGATACAATATTTATAAAACCTAGCTAATCTATAGTATTATCATTTTGTAATAATATTTTTACGATTTTATATATTTTGTTATATCAATAATAATTCTTTTTTAAAACTATATATTTTTTTTAATTTATTTTCCACAATTATCTTCCTTAAATAAATAATTAACTTTATATAATTAATATTTATATAAAATTAATTAAATTTCATATTGTAATCGATATAAGTTTCCAATCTTTTTATTGTAATTAGTAATATTTATGCACTTTCATAAATGTTAAATTTTATAGAACTTTGTAATAAAAGACATTTTCGAGTAAAGTTTTATTTAAAACACAAATATATTTAAAAGAAATATAATAATTTTTAATAATTATAATTAAATAGTTAAGCAAAATAATATTATTATTTTTTTATTTTTTTAAAATTATTCTTTTATTTATAAAAAATAAAATTTTTAAATTTATTATTATTATTATTATACACAAATATTTTCATTTTTATATAATTATTTCAATTTTTACATTTTGAATAATCTTTATATTTTTCTGCACATATATATAATAGCATTGTATTAATTAACTAATAAGCTTAAATTCACGTTTCTGACATGTAAGATTGAACGAGGAATATATCTTTCTTTTTTTTCATAATTCCCCTGCTTTTCCAATATATTTAAAATATATTTTTTTTTATTTTAAAATTTACTCAGACGTAATGATATGTAATGTATTAAATAATGTAATATTTTGAACTATTAGAAGAAAAATTTTTTTTTTTATACAATAAATTTATAGTTAAATTTTTGTATATATAAATGTAATTTATAATTTATTTATCTATATCTATATATATAGTTTATCTTTATCTATATCTATAGTTTATGTTTCAAACATCATTTAAATGATACAAAAATAATATTAATAATATTATTATCATTCTGTAATTATTTTTGCATATTACATTATTGTAAATTATTTTATATCTTTTATTTAAACATAAAAATTTTTTCGTTTTATATTTTTTTTTAAATCAAAAATGAGGAAAAATAATATCTAGATTTTATTCTCTCTACTTGATTTTATCTTCGCTTACAAAATAATACAAACGAAAAAAATGTCAATGTTAAGAAAATTTATTTTAAAATCGATATTTTTATTTGAAGCAAAACAATTATTGCATACATAAGTTTATTATTTTACACAATCATATGAATATATTTAAAAATGATATTTTATTACATCCACTTTGTTATATCAACCTTGATTGAAATAAAACTTCAAAATAACGATAACCCAAACGATATTAATAGTATTACCTTTCTCGATCGATTAAAACTAAATTTTTATAACGAATATTTCGATTAACTGGTTGCACGCGATGCACATACATGTACGTAACTCTAGGAACCACTGATCGAGAAAGCCATTATTGATAATGAAACGAGAGAAAATGGTAAGGGAATAATGAAGGGTTACAACGTGCTTGATAATGTTCATATTTAACAATACTTATAAAATAGATATATTATATCCTCCAAAAATGTTATCCCTAAACTTACAATGCACAATTTATTAAAAATTATTATAACTTTAATTTAAAATTAAATTCTTTATTATTTTGTTATTTGTTGATTATTTAAAGTAATTTAAAATTATTATAATTTTCGAAATGTAAAATATATTATGGATATAAAATATATGAGAATATTAAGATGAGAATATTAGATAGATATATTATACTACATTTCTTTCTAAAAGTGTTATCCATGAAAAAAATGATAGACACAATATGAAATTGATTAAAAATACTATAATTTTTTGAAATGTAAAATATTGTAAATATTAGAGATCATATTTTATAAAATATGATCTTTAATATCCGAAAATTTATTTGAATAGCTTTTAATATTTAGACATTTTATTATAGAAATTATCTATTAAGACTTTATTATTATATCATATTAATTTAAATTATCATACTAATTTAAATTGTTACAAGAATAAGAATAAACAAGAAAAAGACAACAAAACTGCAACAAAAGATGAGAATAATGGCGATATGATTTAGATTCACATTTTGGAGCACATAGAAAAAAAATTAAAATGGTTTGAAAAAAAAAAATTGTAAAATATAATCAATATTTAATATTATTTAATATTAAAAAATGATTTAGTAGCAAGAAAAATGAAGAATCCATAAATAACATCTTTTGAAAAAAGAATATTTTATTTATATCACATATTACTCTTTGCAATTATTATTATATTAATCTTTTTAAAATATATATATATATATATATATATATATATATATATATATATATATATATAGTATAATAATCATAAAAATAGAGGAGTATTCTATTATATGGAAATTCTTTTAACAATTATATTTTCCTTTATTATCAGAAACTCCATCATAGAAGTATATATATAAAGATATATATAGGGATAATAAGAAAATGTGAATTTCAAATATTAAAAATATTACATTATTCTTTAAAAATGTCTGATAAAAAAAATTTTAATAAATATAACACAAAATTTATTAAAAATATTAAAATAATTTTTGAAATATAAAATATATTTCTATTTATGAATATACTTGTGTAAATATATGGAAATGATACATTGATATGATACGATAAGTATAAAAAAAAAATAATTTAAATTTTATATATTAAAAAGGAAGTGAAAAATAAATGATAGTTGGAAAAAAATATTTGTGATGTAATAAATATTATTTAAAATCATTTCTATTTAATATTTTAACTAATTCTATGTAATTTTAATTATTTCTATGTATAATTGTTTTTCTTTGTTGATTTGTATGAAATTATTATGTGTACCTTTAATTAAGGTTTTCATTATTTTCTTCAAAATATTTCTTTCTGAAAAAAAGTAAAAATTATTATTTTTTTTTTATATTTCTATTTGATATATATATATATTATAGTATTATATATCTTAAAAATTATAGTTATTTTTAATGAATTTCGTATATTATATAATTTTAATCAAAAATTTTTTGCTAAATAGCATTACAAAAATAAAATAAACTTAAAAACTATCAAAATATTATAATCTTTTAAAATTATATTTATATAATTATATTATTATTAATTAAGTGTTATTATATTATTATTATATCTAAATAATTATTGTTATTAAATTTTATTATACTATTAATATTATACTATTTTACATATATTATATTAATCTATGAGAAATATAGCTAATAAAAATATATTCTATTATGAATTATTAATGAAAATTTTACTACTTATGTAAAATAAAATATAATTGTTTTCTTATATATATTTATAATAATATTTTCCCTAATATAATATAAACCTAATAGAAATTACATTTTGTTCAAGGAATCCTAATATTTTTAGAAAAGAAATATGTAGTACATTGTATTCATATATATAGTATTCATACTATAATAAAATTAGATTCATTCATAAAATATTAATATATCTGGTGAATTATAAAATTATTATATTATTATATTATAATTATATTGTAGATATGCATTTATAAAAAATTTAAATATACAAAATTTATAAAATGGATATAATGTACAAAAAACAAAAAATTTTTAAACTATAGTTCATTTTCAAACTTGTTATTTAAATAAATAAATCTCTATTAATTTGTTTCTAAATATATTAATAAAAAAATATTGAATTTTTCTTGAACACTCGAACAGTCTAGTTATATTTTATTTATTAGATGAAATTTATTAGATGTCTCTCATACTCCTTAAATATAATTAATTATCTAAATAAAAACAAGAGTAATATAAGCCATATTATTTTAATTTTGAAAATTATAGGCAAAAATTAAATATATTTGTATTTTCATTTTAATAGAAAATATTAAATATAAATATGAATATTTATTCTTAACATATTATTTAATTGATTTAAATAGTTTCTTAATAAAAGAATTTTTTCAAATGAAAAGAAATTTAAATTATTATTATTTCATACCATTCTTATTTTTATATAACAATTTATTTCTATACATTATCAATAGTTTTCCAATAAAATTAAATTTAATTTTACAAAAAAAGATAAAGCATTTGATACTATATAGACTTTTATAATTTCTTAATTCTTTTTATAGTTTACTTTTAGTCATTTTTAATTATTTTTAATACATAAAAAGATTAAAATAAACAAATAACAAAATTTGATATAAAAATATGTATAAAACCTTATCTATTAAGCAATTAAAGTTTGCATTAGATCAAATGAAATAAAGGAATGATAGAAATAAAATCGTTTCATTCTCTCTCATTTCATTTGATGTAAAATTATAACTTGATAACTTAGCTATATATATTAAAAAGCGACATAATGAAAGTTTAGTTTATTTGAATGAAAGCAGAATTTATATAATAAAATTGAATTTACATTCAATACATTTTATATAAATTTATAAAAATAATATTTCGAAAATATGAAGAAAAAAATGATATTAATATTGGTCTAATTGCCCAAAATCACATCAATTAAAATAAAACTTGACAAAAAATTTTTTAATCGGATAAATCAAAATTTAATTTATTATACAGATAGTATTCACTTTGTTATGACATCGCTTCAACAAATACAAGATTTTATTCTAGTATTTCACAATAGATATGCTACAATCAATATTACATAAAATAATATTTAAAATATAAAAAATAGGAATATTTTCAAAAAAAATTTCCTAAAATGTATTCTATATTGATTAATATGAAATAATTATTTAATATCGCATTAATTGAATTACATTATTTAAAATATTTATTTCATATTATGTACAATAATTTTAATTATTTTAATATTAATGGAAATATTATTTGAAATATGTATTTAATTCTTTTATGTATATGAATTATATATTTCATTCATGTATTTTTCATTGAATTCAGTAAAAAAATTGTTGAGTAAGATCAATTATAAAGTTACAGTTACAAAACTATTTTTGATTTTTTGTTTCAAATACTGTAAAGACAAATAACCAAAATAAATAAATATTAATAGATATTAAATAAACATTATGAATTATTTATTCATATATTCATATATTTATTTCATGAATATATTTATTTTAATTAAAATTAATATTAATTTTTTCTGCATACTTCTTTTCTTTAAAAAAACTTTTAAAAAATAATATTTAAAATAATATTTAAGGTAATTCTCCATAAGTTTAAGAATATAAAATAAACTTTGTAATTAAAATAATTTATATATATATATATATATATATATATATATATATATATATATATATATATATATATATATAATATTTTTCAAATAATTATTTCTAATATATTCAAAAAAAATATTATTTCAATTAATATTTTCAATTTATATATAATAAATATATATTTTCAAATATTTTTATATATAAAAATAGAAATAAAGAAAAATAAAATAAATTTTGAAATATTATCTTATTTAAATAAAAATATTTCAATAATTATTTTTAATATTTTTTATTTGAAATTTATTGAATTTTGAAGACAATCCAGAAGACACCTCATATATGATTCGAAAATTGTATTAAATTTTATTACATAAAAATATTTAATATTTATTAATATTTATAAATAATAATATATTTATAAATAATTATAAATAAATAATGTTAATATATAACAATAAAAAATTACATTATTATTAATTATAAAATATTTTGAATAGTTGAATAAAATATTTTGAACATCTTAAAAACAATTTTTTTTAAATATTTTATATTTTATATACATATATACAATATTTTTTTAGACGAGAGGAATAGAAATATAAAAAAAAAAGATTTTCATTTCATTTAAAACAATAATGCAAAATGCACCTGCAAAAATAAAATATGACCATCAATATGTAATACATTTTAAATCATTCATTTTTTTGCTTTCACCTGGTAAAGTTATAATATGAAACAATTGTGAACCATTCTATATACAATTTATTTCAAAATATGAAAATGATAAATTATAAAAAAAAATTAGAATAGTGACAAAAAAATTAGAAGACCGATAATGCTATTAAAAAAAACACAAAAAACAAGTAATAATACTATACATTCAATTCTTGTTCAATGTTATAAGAAAAGTTTAATAAAAATATAATAAAAATAAAAATTACTTGAAAAATTGGTATACGAATATTCAGAGCATTCGTTAATGTAATATTTAAAAAATCCAAAGAAAATCACAAATGCAAGACTATACTATAGACGAGACTATAAGCAAGAATGATTATTATTTGCATTACTGAAAAAATTATTGGAAAAATTTTTATAGATAAAAAATATATAATTTATTTTTTAATTAATTTATTAAAAAAATCGAAACGGAAATTTTTTGCATACTAAATCTTAAATTCACACTAATAAATTAATTAAAATTATTGAGTCATCTCTAATGAAATCTATTTTAATATTTTAATATTATAATAATATTAATTCTAGTTAAATAAGCTTCAAATTCTAAACTTTAAATCCTCTTTTGAATCACAGTTGAAGTTATAAACGTTAGATCTCTTTGAATTGGAATCTTGAACTTTAAATCCTTAAGACTTTAAAACTTGAAAATTCAAACAATTTAAATTGCAAATTACAATATACATATATACACTTTCACTAATAACAAATAATATATTAATATCCTATATAGGAAATATTTTTTTTATTATTCATAAAAATTTAATTTATATTTAAAAAAATAAATTATTTTTAGTTAAAATTATTACTACATTATTGTTGTTACTATACTATTATTATTACTATATTACTATATTATTATTGTTATACATATTTACACATATATGCATGAATATGTACAATTGTAATCAAATTGTTTAATCGACATCTTTTATTTTACCAGAAATTTATTCTATAGAATGAATGTACATATATTAACTATATATCATAACTGCACTTTTGTGTCTATCGTGTACGTTAGCTAGATATTGAATATTGATTTAGAATGCCGAAGAGAATCTATTGTTTAAAAGTATTGAAAATTCAAACAATAAAACAGAAATACATATTTCAAAGGAAATATCATTCGAATTTTTTATTTCATTCTGACCAATGTTATGGAAATGATATTCTTATTTTTCAAAATATTATACAATTTCCTATAACTTCCTATAATAGGAACAAAAAAAATATTAGAAAGAAGAAAGATGAAAACATAAATAAAAAAATATATAATATTAAATGATGTAATTTAATCATGAGTTTATGGTATTTATTTTTATTTATTTAACAAACAAGCAATTAAATTTAAATATATTATGTTAAATTAGAAAAAATAACGTAAATAGGTCAGAAATTTGCATAAAAATCTACTAATTTTTTAAAAAAAATTATAAAAATAAATGATTAATAAATGTAAAAATAAAATTCAAGAAATATATATTTTTCTTTTTTTTCTTTCTATTATTATCTAAATATTATTATCTAATTAATAAAAAATTCTTTTCGCTGAATAAATTTAACTTATAAAGTTCTGACTTCTAAAAAAATAATTTTTTAAAAAATTCAGTAATAGATAAAGAAGTTATTAATATAATATATATAATATTACACATATTAGAAAAAATATGATTCTAAAATTATTAACAAGAAAAAAAATATTGCGGCAAAATTTTTTATTTATATATCTTTTTATAAATGATTGGTGAAATAATTTTTAACATAATGAAAAATAAATCGAAATGCAATTAGAGAAATTGATAAAACAAAATCAATAACTTTTTGGAAAAAAAAAATTTTTAATTTTTCATCCTAACAAAGGCTTATTTTCAATATTTTAAAATACTTTTTATAAATATGTTTATTTGAAGTCAATTATTTATCCATAAAAATTATTTCACAAACTTTATATTTATATTTTTATATAAACTTTCTAATGATTCGTTTCTATTAACATTGTTCAATATCAATACTAATTCATTAAATTTTATAACTTCTATCGATTACATCTCAACGTTTGCCAACTTTACACAATATCTACAAATTTTGAAAGCATGTTGGAATTTATCGTAGCGTAATGTAAATTTAAAATGAAACTATTCGATTCTTAATTTTAAAAGACATAAATACGATCTATTAAATAATATTTACGTAACCAAATGCTTAAAAATCTGTTTAATCTGTAGAACATTGCATAATAAAAACAAAAAGTAGATATACATTTAAAAAATCAAAAAACATT
The DNA here is from genome assembly GCF_029169275.1 of Apis cerana. Taxonomy (NCBI): domain Eukaryota; kingdom Metazoa; phylum Arthropoda; class Insecta; order Hymenoptera; family Apidae; genus Apis; species Apis cerana. Next base: position 2,086,662 of record NC_083864.1, on the reverse strand, counting down.
TATAAATTAAAATTTAGAATTCTTTATAATGATTTTATGAGTTATATCTACAATATATCAAATAAATATCACTATTTTGTAACTTACAAAATATCTTTGAATTTTTTAAAACTTATCATGAAAAACAAAATAAACTTATTTTTCTTATCAATAAATTAAAAATCAAAAATGATAATTGTTTGTACTTTTGTGTTTGTTTTGATTTCTAGAATTAATTTTTCAAAAATATTCCAATATTAATATTATGTATACGAATAAAATATTACTCTATATAATAAAATAATGAAATAAAACCTTAAAAAATGAATTTTTTTTTCTCACTTTTTCATTTTTTTTTAATATTATTTTTAAATATAATTTTTTAAATACAATTTAATAATAATATGAAATAAATAAATAAAAATATTAAATATATAAAATGTTTAAATTTTTCATAGTTCTTTATCATGCCTATTATCTAAAAAAATATTTTGTGATAAAATTATATTCGAAATATAAAAGAAGTTTGAAAATTGAAGTTCTGAGGATTGATTTCATCTTCAAAAAATTTTCTGAAAAAAAATTATTTAACTTAACATTTTAAGTAAACTTTTATTGATTATTTTAAATATTAATTTTTTTATTATCATTTATCATTATTTAACTAGAAAAATAAAAAATAGAATAATGTAAAAAAAAGCAAAACATGTCTTTCTCATTTTTTAATTAATAAACGAGTTTTTATGAAAAATATTTTTTTATCCATTTTAGAATATGCAAATGTGATTATATACTCACAATTATTTAATGAACAGAATTTCATCAAAATAATATTTGAATGTTTTATTGAACATATAAAATGAAGAAAATATTTATTTGAATAATCGAAATACATATTCTTTTTTCTATTTTAATACATTCAATGTAAATGTTGTAAATATATGTATCATAAGGATTTCTTATTTTATGGCGATTGACATATATAGTTATGTTATGAATTTTTTTTAAGAAATATGAAAAATGAAAAAAATGTTTTCCACTCATATTCCACACTCAATTCAAGCGTCATCAGTATGTGTAGCCATTTTAGATTTTCTTGTATTTTTCGCCGTTTTACAAGCGGAAAAATTTTAGCACAAATATGGGAAAAATTTGAAATAGTTTAAAACAAAAATTGAAATATCTTCATAAATTTAAAAATAAATTTAATATTTTTATTTAACTTAAATTAAATGCTATTTGAAAATATTATTTTGTTTATGTTTAATTATTATTTTGTAATGTTTAAATTAAACTCTATCCTATTCTATTTATTTTATTTATATATTTTATTTATATCTTATTTATTTATTTTATATCTTATTTATTTATTTTTTGAATATCAAATATCGGAAATAGAATTAATTTTACAATTATTTTTCTATTTATCAATAATTAACATATCAATAATCGAGTATTCCCATTGATTTTTAATATCATATTGAAGTAATTTTCATTTATATATAATATTATTTTGTATTACGATATATTATAAAAAAAGAAAAAAAATTGATACAAATCAATATTAGTTACTTAAATTAAGTACTGATTTAATAGAAATTTATTTATAAAATAAAATAAATTATTATTTTAAAATCACATTTAACACAACTAAGAGAACAATTCATACAAATATCTCTTTTTTTATTTTAAATTTATTATTTTAGATTAAGGATGATCGAGTTTGTAACAAAATAAATATTTACATTTAAAACTATTCTAAAACTTTTGTATTTCTTTCATTAAAATGATAAAATTCAATTAAATTTCGAATCTAATTGTATTGCAATAATAATTTAATAAACAAGAAACAAAAGATAGCAAACAGTATTAACAATAAATTTAAATATTTCATTTAATAATAATAATTTTAAATTTCTTTCTTATAAAATTATAAATTTCATAATTTTTTAACTTACTTTTCGTCTCTTAATAATCTTAATAGTAATTTATATTTTATGATAAAATTTCAATATATTTTATTTTTCAAAACTATATGCTCATATTTTATGTATCATTTTTTTATATTATTCATTTGATAAATTTGATTTATTCATTTTATAATAATAATTCATTCATTTATTCATTCATTACATATGAATTTTGAAGAGATGATTCAATATAATTTAGTTAATACACTTGCTTCAACATATAACACATGGATTTATTTGTTCAAACTTAACGGCGGTTTATATCACTAGCATTGTGATTCAATTAATCTACATGCTTTGTGATTTAGCCAATATTTTTTATTAATAACTATCGTTTTGTTAATAAAACCAAAACGAAAATTTTTGCAAAAAGAAGAAAATTGCCTGAAAATATCTCAAAAATCTCCAATTAAGTTATGTTTATATTTTTAGAACATTTCTATATATTCATATAAATTGTTCTTATTTTTTAATAATAATAGAAGAGGTTCAATTTTTTTTTCTATAAATTTGACTTGTTTGTATGAAAAATAGATACAACAAAATTATAAGAACACATAATTGAAAAAATTTTATTGTTTTCAAATGAAATGATTTCTTACATATTTTCATATGATGAATCTGAAATATACTAAATTATTTATCACTATAGCTTTAGAAGATTTTAAAATGAATAAAAAATATTTTCGATTTTTAATATATTTACAGTCAAAAAAAAAAATTTTTTTTTCAATATTTTTATTAATTGCATCATACAGCATTATCTTTTTCTTGTAAAATCGATTTTGATTTATCATTATTAAATATTTTATTTTATGATTCTCTTTTTTAATACGTATAAATGAATAAAAATTTATTCTTGAAAAATATATTATAAAAAATATATTATGTCTTGATTTTTGAAAAATTCATAATTTTTATTTATCATATATAAGTTTATTATTTACATTCGCTCTACTATATATATTTTTTAATATATTTCTTTTATTATGAAAAAAATTTTTTTAAATTTTCGAAAAATTATCTTTTTAACATCAGTAGATTATAAAATATTTTCAAAATGCTATATCTCGTAAAAAGAAAAATCTATAATGATTATTATTATTATAAGTCATTTTATAAGGGAAATAATACGATGTCAATAAAAATATTAAAAAAAAATTATTATTTTCTTTAATTATGTAGCGTAAATAATTTTTTATCTTTTTATTTTATCTTTTAAACCTAATCTAATATACAATTTTAATGGTTCAGATGTAATATATCAAATTCAAATTCAGATTTAATATACCAAAATATATAAGAAATTATTCCATTCTCAAACAAAATTTCATTCTTTTATCAAACCTATTTTTATCGCAATCATTTTTCACGTAAATAGATAAATTTCCCAAAAAAAATATATAAATTATGATTATCTTCTTTTTATTATTAAACAAAAATTGTTTTATATTTTAAAATATTATATATCATATATTATATATTATATATATTAAAAAAAATATATTTATATAAATATATATAAATATATAAAATTTGCATTAATTTTGAGAATATTAAAAATCATAGATTATTTTATAGTTTTACAATTTTGTCAGAATGTATTTATGAAAAAATTTGAATATTTTTTATTTTAACAATTCGTGTCGAAACAGAATTCTCGTACATAAATATAACAAAACTCTTAAGTGGAATATTTTCAAAGATTACGATCTTTGAGAGTACTGTGAATATAAAATTCACACCATCTAGGGAAGTAGGAATTTTTCCAAGAACAAGGAGATATAAAACCTTTCTTACACACCGTTCGTTCGTTAATGTGGTTTTATATCATTTGACCATGTCACAGAAATCCCAATTGCTGATATGAAATACGAAGTTAAACAATTTTAATAAAAAAAAATTTTCAAATCGAAATTGTACAAATAAAATATGTTTTTTTTTTTATATTTTTATATTTTCGAAATATAATTATTAATTATCAATTTTATCAATATCTTTTTGATAATTTTTGATATATAATATTATTAAGATATCATCACTATGATATAATAATTAATTATAATATCATAGATATTATAAATGAATGGAATTTTTCCTTTTTGAAAATTATTATTAACGCAATGTAAAAATGTTACAATTTTGTAATAAAAATAATTTATAATAAAAATAAGTAGAATTTACTGAAAAATTATATTCTATATTTAAGCTATTATATGTTGATATCTTAATAATATTTTAGATTTAAAAACTCAAGGAAATATTGTTAATTTATAAATAATTTTTAATAATAACTTTATACAGAAAAAAGTAAGAATTCTAATAATAAATATTATCGATATTTTAATGATATTGAATTATCGACAACATATTAATATTATCGATAATAATATTGATAGTCATAATTTTATTTCAAAAGAAATTTAGAATTTATTATAAAATATAAAATTTATTATATAAAATTTATTACAAATATAATACAAAATATAATAAATTTAATTTTTTAAACTTCAAAATATTAATTCTTAAGTGACATGGTGGATTTTTTTTGCATAAGTAGTGTGATACGAGTTAGAATGACCCGAATTTTTTTTTCTCTCTTTTTTTCATATGTAAACAAAAACTCATAATATTTTTTATGAAAGAATGACAATTAGCTTTAATTTAATGTACTTAAATAAAATCACAAAGAGAAATAGAACAGTCTTGCATGAAAAATATGAAAAGTATAAAGAAAATATTTATAACAACAATCTGATCAGTATTACATCAATTAAAAATTAACTATTAATTAATAAATAAATTATCAATAGATTATAAAACATAAATTATATAAAACATTATTCTTATTAATAAATAATTTTAAGATATTGAAGAATTTTAACATTTTAATAATTTTAAAATATTGAAGATTTAGAGATCATTATAAATATTTGTTAAATTTTTAAAAGAAAATGTATATTTCTTGAAATAATTTTATTGAAATATAATAATTAGATTATTAATTAATATTTATGTAAATTTAAATTTTTATAAACAACTAGAAAAATAAAACTTAAATAGAAATCTTATTTTTTAAATGTTATTATTTGATTAAATAATTTTTGTATTTTTATATATTATGCATTTACTGTATTTTTGTATATTTAATTTTTCTATAAGTACATAAAAATTATCGATAATCTAATAATAATAATAATTTTAAAACTTAGAAAAATATTGAAACATTATTACATAGAAATTTTTACAAAATTAAAAAATTCCGATTTTAATGAAAATTTGTATTTATGTAGTTTGTATTATACTTTACAAATATAAAATGTAATAACTTATACAAAAATAATATTTTCCTTGATAAGAAATTTCTGTGAAAAAAATGAAATTAATTCTAAAATTTCATGTTTTTATGTTCTGTATGCGATTCTTTTTATAACAACAAAGTGATATAGAAATAATATAAGAATACTAAATTTTGAAATTTTCTAATTCAAAATTTTTATCTATTTTTGTATAATCATAAAATTATATTTGAAAAAATGAAAATTTTTTTTAAATAATATTTTAATAAACAAAATAGTTGATTTATATTCATTATAATCTATATATTCACAAAGTTTTATTAAAAATAAATTCATTTTAATTATTTTTTCAAAATATAAAAAAAAATAAAAACATTTAAATTATTAAAGTGTTCGAATTCTTTTATTGTAGTACTGTTTATATCATAGCAATAAAAACGTCTATAGAAAACATTTATTTGAAATGTAATATATAAAATTATTTATTAAAATAATAATTTTCCAAAACATTAAAAATACTTATTTGGAATAATATATATCTATAATATGTATATATATATATGTATATATATATATATAAAATATAATTTCAAATATAATATTATTTAATGAGAAAAATAAACACTAAAATAGAATAATAGAAAAATAAAAAAATAAGATGTAATAAAAGAATAAATTATAATATATATTTTGATTTATAAATTTTACATAAATATTATATAAATATTAACTTTATATTTTATAATATGTAATACATTAGTAATACATTAATTTTTAAATTTTATATTTTATAATTTTTAAATTTTAATTATAATACATTGTAATACATTAATAAACATTAATTTAAAAATTTTATATGTGCATTTAAATATATATTTAAATAATTATTTCAAATTATTCAAATTTATATTTATTTCAAATTAAATATTAAAAGCATATAATTCAAAAGCATATGATACATAAATTATATAATAATTTATAATCATAATAAATATTTCAAATAATAAATATTTAATGTAAAAATAAATTATAATTTTGAAAATTATTATATCTAACATAATTAAACAAAAAATATTTATGTGCAAATATTATTTCTAATTTTAAATAATATTACCCAGAATATTACCTATTAATACTTGATATTTTTAAATATACGTATAATAATTTTAAATATTTCTAATTTTATATTAATATTTACGATATTGTTTATTTAATTTCATTAATATTTTCATTTTTTTGCAATATTATACTATTATATTATTTTATAAAAATCACAAATATTTTAATATTTTTATAAAGAAAAATTAATAAAAATATAATAAAAATAAAATTTAATATTTTATAATCCTATTTAAACTATTTTATTTGATAAAATTTACATAAAAACCAAAATTATTTATTTTAATAAAAATATAAAATATTTATTATTACAAAATTATTTAAAATTATTTAATAACTATAAAAATGAAAAGTTATGTAAAATATTAAAAATTAAAATTTAGATGTCCATACTTTTTCATGACGAAATTTAAATAAAAATGTATTAATTTAATATAAAATATTAAAAATGTATTAATATAATATAATGTATTTAATCAATAATAAATATAGATCTATCGATAAATACAATAATATTGATATATGAATGTATTTCGCATTTTAAGTTATTAAGGTAAAACTTGCTTTTTCAAAGGCTTCCTCGTTCGTATAATCGTCAGTCAAGAATCACAATAAAAATTATACCTTTCCATACAAAATAAAGTAAATAAAATAATAGAACAAAATAATAAAATAAAATAAAAAAATAAAATATGAAATATTTAGAATATAAAATAAAATTCAATATTGTTTTAACTTTTCGAATCTCCAAATTTTTTCCTATTTTTATAATTCGAAAATTCGAATAAAAAATAATTTCTATTTGTATTTGTATATGAAATATGCGGTATGTATAACATACAAGAATGAAGTTTATTTATATTTAAATCTTAGATTCATTTTAATTATAGTTTCACTAATTATTTACAAATGAAAATGATTACTACTAGTTAATATTACTAATTAACTTACTAAAAAGAAAAAAGCAAAAAGAATTGCAGAACTTGTTAAAATTTTACTCCAACTAATAACTTAAAAAAGAATTTCGAATTTCAAAATTTCAGAAGATTTCGAATATAAATTTCGCAAATTTAAAAATCACATTTCAACTCATCTCTGATTTTTTATCATTGAAATTATTCAATAATTAACTAATATAATAATATAACTTTATAGTATAAAATTTTTAATTCAACATTATTGAGTTTTAAAATATTAAAAACGCTCAAATATTCTTATTTTATCGGTAAATTTTTTCAAAAATCACACGATTCATAAAATAAAAAATATGAAATATGAAGTCCAAAATAAAAATCAGAAATCTATATTATCGCAATAATAGATTTGAATAAAACGCTCAAAAAATTTTGAAAAATTTTCATTTACATACTTTCGTCTGAATCCGCCTGTTGTTTGATATCACAGCTTCTTTCTTCTCTCCAATTAGACGAATATCACTCGATGTCATTAAACGTAATACGGAAAAACTCGAACTTGAAGAATGTGAAACGAAAAATAGAGAACAAGAAGAACCGAAGCCGCGGAAGTTCTCCACGTGACTGAGAAACTAGAGATTCGTCGAGGAGTAAGCTAAACAGAACGCCAGCCAACGCGCAAGTCCTAACTTCTCCTTTTCTCTCTATTCATGAGACAGATACCTACATTCACTACGTGAAACTTGGCAAAACTTTCTTTATCCTTTCTTCGATCCTTCTTCGATTTAATTTGTTTCAAATACTTGGTTAAGGAAAACACATGAGGATAAATGCTTTTACAACTTTTGCGCCTCGATGTACATTCTTTGCATAATTAATAAACAAACATTAAAATTTTAATTAATTAAATCGCAAATGAACGAGTAGCGATGAATATAAATCTATTTTAACATAACAATTTAAAAGTAATCATTTTAAATAATGTGGATTAATAATAGTTAATAATATTTATTATGTTCTTTACTTGATCAAGTATAAAAAGAATTAATTTTTTTTTTATCATTCGTTGGATCATCAATAGAGAAATGTAAATAATAATGTCAATAGTGAAAAATTGTAGAAAATTGTAATCAAATTTTCTTTTATTATATTTCACTAAGATTTATATAGGAGAACATTATTTTTTAATGGTCTATACTAGTCTCTTGAACGAATCTATTTCATTGTTATTAAATCATTTGATCCATTGTACTTTCTCAAGCATTGAGGAAACTTATTTTTACGAATATTTGCATTTCTAAATTTCTGTTTAATATCTTTTCAGCAAGCTTTAATTATTTAAGTGTTTGCATCAGTTTCGAATTAACGAAATTATTACTAATAATTAATAGTTGTGAATTTAGTGTGTTTTCAATCTTCGAATATCCCTTTTATTCATTATCTAACCCAATCTAACCTAATCTAAACAAAGAAGTTTCCATTTTCCACTTGAATTATTAAATTTCTTTTTTCTATTCATTATTCATAAAAATATTTCATTACAAAATTTATCATCTTACACAAATAAAATGAAATCTAATTTAAAATTAATAATTATTTCAAATAATATCGATTACTAATTATATATTTCAAATGAATAAATAAATAATAATATAAAAAAATAAATAATATATTTCAATTAATGTTATATTCTTTAATTGAATATAAATTGAGCACTTGATTGTTTAATAATTATTTATTGTTAAATAATATTCAAAATAAATATTAAACTATATATTAAATGTAAGAAGAGTCTCAGAACATTCACTTTTTTGTGTAAAATTATTAGATTTTACGTTCTTTATAAAATTTTTTATAAAAATATATAAATATTTAAAACTTTTACAATATATTTTATATATTAATTTAAAATATAAAAACTAATTATTGCCACTGATTCTTCTTATATCCAATAGTATAATTAGTGCATTAATAATAATGTGTAGTAATAATAATTATAGCAAATAAGCAATAATGTTAATTTCATTAGTAACCAATAGTAAATATTAAATATATATTACTCGCGATAGGCAGCTTATAAATTCGAGTCAGAATTTTGAATTTGTTATCTCCATTTTTATTTTTTCATATTTTTGCATCTTTATGCTTTTAAATTTTTATGTTGAATATTTTTATATGTTCATATTTTAGATTATTATATCTAATAAATATCTAATAAATTCTGATATTTATAGTATACATAATTTTATCACTTAACACTTTCTTTATTCGTTTTTAGAATTAGCATTTAAATTCAATGACTATGGTCACTTTTTAATTTTTCCAACTTTGTATTATTTGAATTAAAATATTAAGATATAAAGTCATTGTCTATCATGATCATTGAGTAAGCTTCGCAGAATTTCATATTACTTAAGGGTCTTGAGCCTTTCTATGGCTGAAAATCATCGTCAACTTTAGATATGATTTTATCGCTAAGAATATATCTCCAGTCATAATCGATCATCATTCTTGCAACTTTTGAAAAGTTGAATATTCAATATACAATCAATATGATTTTTGAAAATTCTTCCAGTTAATTTGATTTCTTCGAAAATTCTTTTTAATTTTTTCTAAAAGATCATCAGATTTCAAATTTCAACTAGCTCATTTGAAATCTCAAATAAACACAATGTCAAACATACAATTAACTCAATATATATATATACATTCAATATATATACAATATACATACAATATATATACATTCTTATATGAAATTAAATTTTACTAATGAAATATTGATTAAAATCAAGATTCATTTAATTTAATCATCAAACATAAATATTTTTACAATTAATCAATTGTAGAGAATATTAATGTGAAATTACAATATTAGTACTACAAAAAATCGAAACGAAGATTTACAACTTTCATCAATTGTTCACACTACGGAATAATGCAGTCCCATCGCGTTAAGACATTGTATATTAAGGAATCTCTTGTATCATTAAAATTAAATAAGAAAATAACTTATTTTATCAAAAGTAATTTTGAAAAATAAGATATTAATTGAAAGAATATATTCTTTTACACAATAATTATTAATTATTAAATTATTATATCTTTCTTTCAATTTTTATCTTATTTTTCAAAACTTTTGATTTGCATCAAAATATTTAAAAAAAATGATTTTTGTAATAATAAGCAATAAATTAATTTAATGATTTTGTTTTATTCATTAAAAATATTTTTATATTTTTAAAATATAATTTCTGTTAAATAATAATAATAGAGAAAGAATTTTGAAACTGCATTTTTAATGCACAGATAATGAAGATGAAATTCAAAATTTGTAATAAATCGCTTATTTTTTATTATTATCTTCGTCATACGATGTAAAATTCTGTTTTAAATATTATATATTAAATATAAGATTTAAGTGTGAAGTTGTGAATTTTTTTTGCTGGAAAAATCTCAAATGAATTTAATTTATATTTGTAATTTTCTTTAATAAAAATTAAGATTATTATTTTTGTTTTAAACTTCTTAAAACTTAAATAATTTATAATAATTTTAATTATAAATTCAACGATAATTTAATAATAATTAATATGATCATTATTATTAATTCTATTTTCTGAATGAATATCCTATAATCCACAACAAAGAGAAAATTTTCAAATAATTAACATAACCATTGAACATTAATCTCATTATTGTCCAACATAATATAAATTATTATAATATTAAAGATATGAAAGATTGAAAATTATAAATTATAAATAAGTTTATAAATTAGATTCAATGAATTAGAATTTATTTTTATAAATATTCTATTAATATATTATTTATTTGTTTTTAGTTATATTTTTATTAATTTTATTTTTTATTTATTTTTTTTTTTTATTGAAATTACTTGTATTCGCATTAAATTTTTTTTTAATTATGTTTCTATTTTAAAATTAAACCAAGTTTTTGTATATTATATATATTATATTTTTATATATATATTTATATATTGCATAAAGAAATTTGTGACAAATATAAATTGATAATTAATTATTGTTTCAAATTATCAGAATCTTCTAAATAAAATATATAATTGAAACTTTTATATAATTTTATATGATTGAAACTTTTTATTTTTTAATTAAATACAATTAAACAATATACAAAACATAGATATAATTTGATACAAATAAATGATTAAAAAATATTTTTCCATTTCTTGAAAATAAGAAAAAATAGAATTATTGAAAGAATAAATTTATAAACTCATTAATAGATCACAGATATATGCAAATGCATATTTTCAAAAGAAAATTGTATCAATACTTGGATTTGAATATTAATATATTTCGTAACTAGAAAATAAAATTTTTTATTTTTTTACAATTTTATTTTTAATAAATATTTAATATTTTTTCATTTTAAATTTTATTTTTTATTTCAAAATATATACAAAAATATATTATATATTTTATTTGTTGTGTCACCATTTAACTTTATTATAATTTAACTTTATAAGTAAAATAATTAAATTAATCATTTAAAATTTTAAAAATATTATATTTATGATATATTATGATATATTTATATTTTTTTAAACAGAATAATATTAAAAATAACATATCCTTTTTTCTCAATAAAAATCTATCTCAGAATTGCTATAAACATTTATTTTGGGATATAGATATGAATCTCAATACGAAAACAAAAATTGCAAAATTATATAGCACCTAGCAACTAACATCACTCCTATTATTTGTGATTTTAGTATTCATGTAATATTCATAAATAATTCAAACCGATAAAAATAATATTTTATTTGTTATTAAACATTATTGAAAACATTAGCCAATCACAAGCTATAAAGTTATCATACTGCATTGATCGCGACAATTCGAAACAACATGATTTTTCTCTTACAGTCTCATATTATAATTTCATTAATAAATATTTTTTAATATAATCTTATATTATAACTTCATTGATATATACATTAATATACGAAATTATTTTTTTTAATCTATTTTAAGTTTAATTCAAATTTTTTTATTTATACATAGAAATCATAAAAAAAAATTATTTTTTGGAAACAAAAATTAAATTATTAATAATATATTAAATAAAAATTTATAAAATCAATGAAAATAATAATTATATAATAAGTGATTATTATTAATACTAAATAATTTGCAATATCTTAATAAAAAATTTGCTAATATATGTGTATATATATATATGAATTATTATTTATTATATATATGAAATTTAATATTTAATACAAATTTATTTTATATCTATTCCCAGATCTGATCAAATATTAAGTTTAGAATTATTTACGAAATCAAAGTTTTTCTTTATTCACTTTTCTCATTGAAATATGATAATAAATTAAACTCAATAATATTTTAATTTTATTGAAATAAAATTTTTTTTTTATTTTATACATATATTCTTAAATTATTAAATAATTTCAATAGAATAAACTCTTTTTTATTATAAATCTTAAATTAAAAACTTATAATTTAAATGGATTTTTTTATAAAGAAAAAACAATTATATATATTTTTACATTATATATAAAAATTTAATCTATTAAATTTAATCTATATTTAATATATATTCCTAATCCATATCTATATTAAATTGTTGCTAATTATTGATTGATAATTATTATTGATAATGAAAAAAAGAATGCTAATAATAATTAATTATACAAAAACATTAATTTAATTTTAAACATCAATTTTTTTTCTAATTATTAATTATTTTAATTATTTATATAATTATTTATAATCTTTGATATATAGATAAAAGCAATAGATAAAGAAACTTATCATTTTTATAATACTAATAAATTTATAATTAAAAAAAAACTAGACTAAAAAAAAATATTACATTTAATTAATATAATGAAAGTAAAAAGTAAAAAGTTAAAAAATAAAAAATAATATTTAAATAATAAAAAAAATCAAAATATTAACTCTATATTATTCTACAAAAATTAATGTTACATGAAACTAACTTTTATACATTAAGTCTAATTAATAAAAAATTATATTATATTAATTTTCTACAAAGTTAAAAATTTTCTCATCATTAGAAAACATTTTATTTTTTATTTTTCTATTTCAATCTATTCAAAATGAATTTTCAAAAAAGATAAATAATGATTTTTATAGTTATCGAAAAAGCTATTAGGATAGATTTTCTATAAGCATAAGAAACGCACATTTTGTTTCTTTTTAAATAATCGTCAAAAAGTCATTTGCTTTTTACAAGAGCAAATAGTGATTCAAATATATTATGCAAAGAGTTTTTTGAAATTTAATAATTAAAAAAAAACTCGACTTATTAAATAATTATTTTATTATATTTACAAATACAGTATAACAGAACATAAAATAAATATATCAATAATAATTAATCAATAAATATTAATATAGATCAATAGTTATTCATAAATGTAACGATATTCGAAATTAATGCGTCATTATGTATAAAGATTTAAAGTAAAAAAAATATTGATCAATTAATAAAATAAATATTGATTATTGATCAATATCGAAAAATAAAACTAATATTCTTGTAATATTTTATATTTAAATTTTAAAAGTTTATTTATATATAGAACAAATAGAATATGGGTCAACTACAAAAAAAAATCTATAATATAAACTAATAGAATAATTCATTCTGTTACTTTTTTTAATTGTAATTTTTAATTTAAAATTAATAATTTAATAAAATAATTTAATTGTAAATTTTAATTTTTTAATTGTAACAATTTATTATTGCTATCTTATGACACAAATAAGATTTCATGTTATAAATGGATTAATCTGTTATAAATAGATTTTTAATTGCTTTCTGTATTTTCTTGACAATAAAAAAAGTCTAATGATACTTCTTTTACTTTATAAATTTTATAATTTTTAAATACGATAAAGATACTTTTTAAAGATTTGTTTAATTGTACAATAGAATTCTATATAAATATTTAAAGGAAATTTTAGTTAATACTCAATTCTTGAATATTTAAATATACATGTATATTTAAAATTAATATAAAATTTTCTCAATAATAAATTTAGCTATATCATTGTTAGAAAATACATAAATTATATGTCAAAAATATCAGAAACAGAATAATTTCAAAATTTTATACATCTAATAAATATAGAAAGAAAAAAATGTGATAAAGACAATAAAAACAAAAATGTAATTTTTTTTTTATATATAACTGTTTTTTTTTTATAATACTGTGTTGCAATGCTGGCATTGCCAATGAAAAACTAATATCAAATTATTTGAGAAAAAAAATTTCCTATAGAATGATCTCATTCTAACACATTTTTTAATAGATGTCGCCATTGTCATATATCTCATCAGTCAATAAAGATATCAGTCAAAAGATAATTCAGTATGTTCTTTGCACAATTTTAATATAATTTATATAAACTTCTGAATTAGAATTCTTTTTCTTTATTAATTAATTAATTAATAATTAATAATAATAATTTATTGTTTAGAATTGATAATTATTATATAATGAACGATATATATACGATATATAAATGAAATTACAACCTCAAAATATAAAAAATTAAAAAAATAAGTTACATATAAGCAAAAAAAAATAAAATCATTTACTTAAAATATAAAATTTTTAATTAAAAGCTAATTTGAATTTAATATATAAATTTGATATTTTCATCATCCAATTAAATTGAATGCACTTAAGATGCAATATTAAGCCTAGACGAATGTCGCATTGCAAACCTCCTATTACAGTTTAATTATTTCTAATGATATAATATATATTATTATGCGATTTTATTATGAAAATTGAAATATTGAACAATTGATATTGCGAAGCATACTTATAATTTTTACCATTTAGCAAGAATTGTTCTAAAATTATTATTCAAATTGATAATTAATTTAATTCATCAATTTAATATAAATTCTATATCAATATCAAATTATTAACAAAATTATATTCAATATTATACAAAAGTGTTCTTAGCTAACTTAATCGCATTACCAATATCAAAAATAAGAAAGAGTAAGAAATTTAATTTTTTTATAAGATTTTTTGAAAATTAATCTATCTTATAATCTAATAAAATATATATAATTACTTTGAATTTTACTTAAATTCTATTATCAATTTTTTATAAAAATAATAACAATCAAAATATGTCACCTCTCTCCTTAATTTCATAATGAAAAATTTTTTATTTTTCATTTTTGTTAAAGTAAAGTTTACAAATAATATTTTTATTAAATAAAAAATATTTTAAAGAAATAAAATCATATGCAATTACATAATCACACTATAAAATTTTTATTTAAATTTAAATGCGCATAATTCACCATCATTTGAAATATTCATAACATTTTTCTTTTTTTAAATCATTCAAAAAGAACATGTCATAAAAAAATATGGCCAAATCCTATTGAAATTCTTATGTATTACTATAGAGAATATGTAATTTCTTTCACTCAATGATTCTATCTAGAGCTTTTATCTTTTCAAGCTTTTACAGTTGCGAAAATGGAAAGCAGTTTTTTATGTCCGATAACTGGTATTTCTTCTATATGAAGTTTCGTTCTTTTTTTTATGTTTCATTACGTTTTTTTTGTCACTTGTCCTCAGGCTGGATTAGAACTGTTATAGAAAAGCGAGATTCAGATCAATAAAAAGCAAAATTAAACTTAAAGTTACTTTCAAGACTGAGAAATATACATTTTTGAAATAGATAAATAGAAATAAATATATTTTCAAATGATATAAATTTTTAAAATAAATAAATAAATTGTCATGAAAATATTATTTTGTAATAAATTATGTTATATTGAAATATATATAAGAATATAATATTTCAAATAAACAATTTTTAATTTTAAAATTATTATAATAGTATAAAATTTTATTACATAAACATAATGTAACGTTATTAAAAATTTATTTTCAATAATTAAGGAATGAATAAAAATTAAAACGTATGTAAATAGAATAAAATTTTCATATTTATGAATGAAAAATGAAAGTATTTTTTTATGTTTTAATTAAATAAAAAATAAATAATAAATATAATATAAAAATAATTTTATTTAAATAATAAT
This sequence comes from Apis cerana, assembly GCF_029169275.1. Lineage (NCBI taxonomy): Eukaryota > Metazoa > Arthropoda > Insecta > Hymenoptera > Apidae > Apis > Apis cerana. The sequence continues at coordinate 2,070,261 of NC_083864.1, read as the reverse complement.
TATTTTAATAAATAATAATTTTATTTACATCAAATAAATTTCATGTAAATAATAAATAATACTTGTTCATGATTTAGACATTAAATAAAGTAGTATATATATTCAAATAATATTTGCCTGTAGAAATATTTTAATTTTAATTCTTATTTCAAATTTTCCTTAATTATAATCACTTTTCAATATGATAAATTCATTAAATAATTAATTGATACAATTAATTAATATTTTCATTATCATTAATTAATTAATTAATTAATAACAATAATTATTTATTGTTTAGAATTGATAATTATTATCAATACGATAAATAAATGATATTACAATCCCAAAATATGAAAAAATAAAAAGATGAGTTATATATAAGCAAAGAAAAATAAAATCATTTACTTAAAATATAAAATTTTTAAGTGAAAGCTAATTTGAATTTAATATATTAAAAATTTTGATATTTTCATCATCCAATCAAATTGGATGTACTTAAGATGTAATATTAGGCCTGGTACGAATGTCTCATTGCAATCCCCATATTACAATTTAATTATTTCTAATGATATAATATATATGATTATGCGATTTTATTATGAAAATTGAAATATTGAATAGATACTGCGAATCATATATATAATTTTTATCAATAATTTTTAACAATTGAAATCATCATTTTTAAATTCTATATACTAAAATTTAAAGAAAAATATTTAAAGTAATCTAAAATGTATTTAAAAATAAAATTTAATTTCATATTTTTTATATATGTATATGTAAATCAATCAAGAATTATATCATAAAAGAATTATGAATTATAGCATAAATCATATAATAAATAAGATAGTAATTTTTAGAAAATAGATTAATCAATTTAGCTCTGAAAATATTATATTATTAAACACAATAAAAAAATAATCATACATCCACGACATTCAGTGTAATTATTTCAAGATTTGATATATATTTTTTTATATGCCTAATAAATAATTATATTTTGAATTATATTGTGAACTAGCCTGTAACCCTAGTAATTTCTTGTGTCGGTATAGTAGATTTTTCTTACATCTTAACCATAGAATTGAAACAACATTGAATGACTTCATATTTTCACGTGTTAACTTGAAATTCTAAAACATAACCTACGAAATATTTAATAAATTTTTCTTAAATATATTTTTGTTTATTCTATTTGTTTATTTTATTTTTGTTACTTAATTTTATTATTAAAATGAAGAATGAAATTCAAGTAAAATTATTAAAATTAAATTAAACTGCTAATATGCTATTATAACCTATAAATATTATATGTAACTTAGTTTCTATAAAAAATGTCAACTCCGTGTAAAGATATTATTGAAGATATAGAAGATTTAATATCATCACAAGATATTACACCTAAAGAACGATATAGTTCAAGAAAAAGTATTACTGTTCGTTCTAAGCGAAAACAAGTAATTGAAGAAATACCACAACCTCCAATTCTTAATAGTATTATACCAGGAACACAAACAATTTATGTGAAAACTTGGGGATGTACTCATAATAATTCTGATAGTGAATATATGGCAGGTCAACTTGCTGCCTATGGTTATAAATTAACAGAAAATAAATATAAAGCAGATTTATGGCTTTTAAACTCTTGTACAGTAAAAAGTCCAGCAGAAGATCATTTTAGAAATGAAATCGAAGCTGGAAAAAAAATGGGGAAACATGTTGTAGTTGCTGGGTATGAAAACTTTTTTGTATCTTAAAATTATAATTTTCTTTCATCATCTTATAAAAATTTTAGATTTAGATAGAAAAATTTAAATCATATATTAATATATTTAATATATTTAATATATTTAATATATATTAATATATTTAATATTATTTAATATTTCACAATTCAGAATATTAGTAATTTCAGAATATTTGTTATCATTATAATTTTTAATTTATGAACTAGAAAAAGTTTTAACTTCATTACAATAATAGAAAGAAAATAAAATAATAAAAATATAATTATTTAAACCATATAAAATCACAATTTTCAATATTGTTTTCTGAAAATATTAAAATTTACACGTAAACATTCTAAATTCTTTATAATAATTTAAATAATAATTTAATAATTCTTTTTTTCTGTATTTTGTTCATTTTTAACAAAACAAAATTTTAAAAACTATTGATCTATAGTATCTGAATATTTATTTTATATATAAATTATTATAATTAAATTGATATGAAAATAAATACGTATATATAATTATATTTTTATTTTAATAAAATACACTATTAATTATACTAAAAACATTTTTATGTTTTCAGTAATCAAAATAAAAAATATAAAATCAATTATTTTAATAGGTTAAAAATTTTTAATATTAATATTAATATTAATATAGCACATTGTTTTCTATAGAAAAATAATAATCTATTTTTTATAAAAAATTATTAATTTAGAAAATATTTTAACTCAAATTTCAGAAAAAATTATCGTATAAAAAAAATAAAGATTATGAGAAGTGATTTATGTTTATTTTTTGTACAATATATTTTACGAATTAAAATTTTAATATTCAAATTAAAATATCTAAAATAATAATGTTTCGTAAAAATAGATTCATATAAAAAGCTATTTTCTATAAAAAAAAAACTTCATGATATATTATGCATAATATATTAATTAATGCGTTCAAGATATTATATAATTAAAAAACAAAGATTTCTATATGCCTATCTATAACAAAATTATTAATATTAAATTATGCTATCTATACCATTCAATTTTTATCTAAATTTTTTTTTCACAAAAATTAAATAAAATATTTAAAACAATCAATTATTTTTTTATTTTTAATTCTCGAAATTGAAATTTTATATTTTGAATTTATTCTTTAATTTCAAATCCATGTCAATTGCTCAATGTCATTTAAAATTATAAACTCTCTTTAATGATAAAATAATAAAAAACTAAAATAAAATGATAAATATTAAACTATAAAGTTATTAAAAAGAAATATTAAATTAATTAACAAAGAATTTTTATTTCAATTATGAAATAATAATTAAATATTTTATTAATATTTGTATAAAAATTGCATTAATGAAAAACGAAAAAGAAATTTATATAATCTAAAAATTATTTAAATATATATATTATAAAAATAATTGTTTTGAATGTATTTAACTTAAGATTTTATTATTAAGAAATAAAATTAAAAAATTTTTTTCTTTATTTATTTACATTTATTAATTTCTTTTCTTAATCATTTGTTCCTAAACAAAAATTTAAAAATCTAATTCATAAAATCAAAAGAACAAATAAAAATAAATATTATTTCCAGATGTGTACCACAAGGCGCTCCAAAATCATCTTTTCTACAAGGATTAAGTATGATAGGTGTGCAACAAATCGATCGTGTGGTTGAAGTAGTCGAAGAAACTCTAAAAGGAAATACCGTACGGTTTTTGCAACAAAAAAAAGAAGCTGGTAAAAAAATCGGCGGTGCTTCTTTAAGTTTACCCAAAGTTCGAAGAAATCCATTAATCGAGATCATAGCTATAAACACAGGCTGTTTGAATCAATGTACTTATTGTAAGACAAAACACGCAAGAGGTGAATTAGGAAGTTATTCTCCTGAAGAAATTGTTGATCGTGCAAAACAGGCGTTCGGGGAAGGCGTTTGCGAATTATGGTTAACATCTGAAGATACAGGAACTTATGGCAGAGATATAGGTTCGAGTTTACCTGAATTATTATGGAAACTTATCGATGTGATACCTAATGGTTGTAGAATTCGCATTGGAATGACTAATCCACCGTATATTCTGGAGCATCTGGAGGAAATGAGCAAAATTTTAAACCACCCAAAAGTTTATAGCTTCCTTCATGTTCCAGTTCAATCTGGAAGTGATCAAGTATTAGCTGATATGAAACGAGAGTATACTTGTGCCGATTTCGAACGAGTTATCAATTTTCTGCGAGAACGTGTTCCTGGATTAACTATAGCGACAGACATAATTTGTGGTTTCCCAACTGAAACAGAGAAAGATTTTGAACAGACGATGAAACTTTGCGAAAAATATAAGTTTCCTAGTTTGTTCATTAATCAATTTTTTCCTAGACCGGGTACACCGGCTGCTCGAATGCCAAAAATACCAACGCAAGATGTGAAGAAAAGAACGAAAAGATTGTCAGAATTCTTTCAATCTTATTCTCCATATGATAACAGAATAGAACTCATCCAAGATGTATTAGTTACTGAAATATCCCATGATAAAAAACATTATGTTGGACACAATAAATTTTATGAACAGGTTTTAATACCATTAAAAGAAGAATATTTAGGAAAAATGATTAGAGTGAAGATAGTAGAAACGACAAAATATTCTATGAAAGGAGAACCAATAACAGAAGGTACATCTCCTGCATTAAAACCATTTTTACCAAAGGGAACTATATCTGGGATACCAATGGAAATGAAACCATCAAAATATAGGATAGCAGCAATCCTAGCAATTTTTCTTGCTATCATTTTTAGGTTATTATGGAAATTTTTAATGATTTAAAATATTATAATTTGTTATAATAATTTGTTAATATTGTAAATAAATATATAAAAAGATTTTGTATTCAAATCAAAACATGTTCTAAATTATTCTCATTTTAAAACATAAATATAATGACATAACAATTTATAAGAAGTGAGATTGAATTGAATTACAAAACTGATACTTATGTTTCAATTGATTTTACAAATTATTATGTTGAAATTATTAGCACTTATAAAGTTTCTAACATTATTTAATTAGAATATTGGAAAAAATAATTAAACAATAATTCTTATTTTAAAAAAAAGAATATTGTTTATTTTATAAAAAAATGATTTAAAAATAATTTATTTTATTCCTATATAAAATTACTTATTTTATATTTTTAAGTTACAATATCTAAAAAAAATATTCACATTTTATGATAGCTTTGTTTATATATATATATATATACATATATATAAATATGATAACATTGTGTTTATATTTATTGAAACTATTGCAAGTTTTAGATTTAATAGATTTAATATTTAAATTAATAGATTTAATGTTTTCATTGTTCGCGAATAGCTTGCAAATAGTTCATGCATAATAGTTTGCGAACAATTCTAATTAGCGAATGCAGCATTAAATGAAGTGAAATTGAGATAAAGTGAAACAACTCTATCTCTCACTTTATCTCACTTCTATTTCACAAATTAAATTTTTTATAACTCTTACGACTAATAGGTTAATCTTCATAATCAAAATTTTTGTACCAATTTTTTTAATTGTTTTAATTTCTTAAATCAATCTTCCAAAGGATTTCATGAATATATATTAACATTCTATATATCTTGTAATATAAAATACAGATTAACACCATGTAAAATGAAATTTGATAAATATTAATCATATAGTTTTGTCAATTGTTTTCTTATAATACAATATAGCTCAAATTTCTTTCTTTATATTCTTAAAAGACGTTTTCAAATTAAAAATTCTGTTTAAATCTAGAATTTCACTTTGCAAAGGATATATTGGAAAGGAGAAAAGAAAAATTTAGAATTTTGATATTTGAAATTATGCTTAAAATAAAATGTTTAAAAATCAGAAAAGATAAAGACATTGATAAATAATTAATTAATTATATTTCAATTGACAAAATAATACAGGAACCTGCCCTGAATGGGCTTACAAAATTTTATCAAGACAACCCGAGTATGCTAATAATTTTCTAATCAAACAATACCGAATATAATTTAACTTATTCAACATATTCAGAACTATAATAGTATAAAAAAAGAAAAAAGAAAAAAATATTGAGCATTCTCGAATTAACTTATTTTCGAGAAACAATAATTATAGGAAATAAAAAAAATACGTAAATTATTTGCTAAGACAATATATTCGCTAAGGAAACATAAACCTCTTAACTTATTGCATTAACAATGCTCTTTTATTTGGTACCGTCCCTCTAGACGCTAAGGTTTTATTTTTCGTTAAAAATACTTTACTTTAAAAGTAGTAGCTTATTATTATTAAAAATAAGTAGCTTATTCTAAAACGAGTGTAGTTATTGTCAAAGTATTTCCTGAGTATTGAAATTCACAGATGAAATTGTGTAATTCGCCAGAAATAATAAAAGAGATATTTGTAAAAAATAAAAAGAATTAAAAAGAATTGAATTTACAATAATCATATCATTTCTTTTGCATAATATATTTTACTCATTTATATTTCAAACTGTTATTTACACAGTTATACAATAAATATAACAAAAAATAATTGCATTAAAACAAATTTTTTTCTATTTTGCTTGAATGTTTTATTATAAGCATAAAATCAATTTTCAAATTTTTGGAATTTTTTCTATCAAATATTTTTATTAATTGCATCGATCATTTATTTTGTTTATAATTTATATATAAATTATTATTATTTTCATTATATTCAAATTTAAAAATTTTTATAATAAATGTGTATTGTATAATATAAAATTTTTTTTAACAATTTATTATTATTTATTTATTTCATTATACTATTATCTTTAAATTGAGATATTAAAAGAATACCAAAAAAATCTCTTTTATTTTTCATGTTACGATATAACGAAAAATTATAATATTATGTTGGCACTTTACATATTTTGGATCTTGGTAACGTTTAAACATTCAACGGAACGGACCTAAAGATACACCCGTTTATAAAAAAATATTTCATACATTCTTTTTGCAAATGTCTATAATAACATAAATCGATAAATAAGAGAGCAAATGTTTGACTTTTTGAAGGATGATTAATTTACTTTCTTGATACATACGTTTCTCTTTATAAAAATCACTTAGATTAATGCAATTCATTTTTCCGATATTGTTTACAATTTCGAATTTCGATTATTTTAAAAAATATATTTTTATTTCATTAAATTTTCTTTGTATATTTTTATTTCATTCAATGCGAAACTTCGCATTTTTATTCGCATCAATCCTCCAAAAAGTAATATATATTTATAGTATTAAATTAAGATTAGCAATTGAACAATTTAATTATCATTTTATTGATGATTAAATTCATATTATAACAATCATCATTGTTAATACAAAATAACAAGTAAGTTAATATAAAAAGAATATCGTAAAATCTATTTTCAAAGCAACTTCAATATAAGGCACATTATTTTTTTCTTCTTATATTAACGATAAAAAATAATTAAATCATTAATCACTAATCTTAATTCAATTATATATCTCGGACACATATTTGCACAGTATTGAAGGCCACCATTTTATACAGATTACTTTTGAGTTACTGAGATCCTGCCGAGAGTATACAACTTCAATTTCAGGTATGTTACAAATTTTAAATAATTCTCTGGTATACATAAAAAAAATAATGCTGCAGCCTCGTTCGAAAAAATTTTGGCATCCTTCTAGCTTGATATTAAAACGCACTGAATTCTTATTTCTTATTACCATATCGTTCAATTGTTATATTTTTACCGTTTTCGAGGCGACAGTACACAAAATACTATATAATTAATCGAATTTCCATCAGTTGACCTACAAATATTTATGAACAATATATACAATATGTACATACAATACATTCGATTTTTTTGATTAAGTCTTTGAGCGTGTATTATTGATCATTAGAGTAAAAATATTACATACACTGGAATGATATTGTCCCATATCACAGAAATGTCGCGCGTGTTCGTTGTGTCCACGTTCTTCTATAATGATGTTTTATTTTAATTAACTTTGGACAAAGAAAATTATGGATAGTTTACCAAAAAATTATTCATGCAAAATTATATTAAGCAATTGAAGAAATAATTTATTATTTCTTGTATACTAAATGATAAATAATTTAGAAATGATTAAAAAAAACTTATGCCGTGAATTATTAGAAAAATATCTAAAAAATAATGAACTCTTTTATTGAATAATTTTCTAATTTACTTTTTATATATACATAATAAAGGCAAAACAATTTTTTCATTATAAATCAACCTATTCTTAATTTATTCTTTAATTTTTATATTCTTTTTTTTGACTATTAATGTGAACTTATTTTAATATATTCTATATAAAATTAATCATTGCAATTAAATTTATTAATTATATTTATATTAAAAGATAAATATATATTTACATATATATGAGCTATTATATACTAAATATTATACTATACCACAAAATTAAAATTTTTTTATAAAAATTTAAAGTTTTGAGAAATTGTTTAAAAACTATTCTATAAAAAATGTTTTAAATTGATTCAACATATTCAAAAGGAATTTCTTCACAAATTTATATGAAGTTACATATAAATAAAAATACTTTATTAAGTAATTATAAGAAAAATAAAAAATTCAGCATATATTAAACAAAAGCCATCAAATTTGCTTTGTTTAATAAAATGTGAATATTTGTTTTCTTATATTTTTTTAATTAAGTATTTGATCTCTTGAATATGTTGTATTAATTTCTTCTAAAAAACCATCATTTTACTAAAAAAATAAAGTAGAAAAATGAAAGTAAATACAAATAAAAATTTTTGAAAATATCATTCTATATAATTCTAATTTTAAAATGCTTAAATATCTAATAAAAATATAAAATTATAAAATCTTTTTTAAATTATTACAATAATTAATGAATTTAAAATATTTATTTATTTTGAAAATAAAATCATATAAATTTTATTCTATAATTCAAAATTATTAGAATTAATTTAATCAGTAAAGAAAAAGAATGCAAAATTTTAATTTTAGTTTATTATTAAATATCAATAAAATTTTAAATAAATTCACTACATTCTACTAATTAAAATAAAGAGCTATAATTTTGGCACACCACGAATTTTTTAAATTCACGGCATAAGATTTTTTATATATATTTCTGCAATAAATAGAGAGCATTTACATATACAAAGTAATAAGATATTAATTGAACATGTGGAATTAACGAAACACAGGTCTTTTCACGACATTTCATAGAAATTATTTGGATTTTCGCTTAGAGAGACATATTAATAACTTTTTCTTTTTTTTTTTTTTTTCTTTACAAAATATAAATTTCGTAATCGATATTTAAACACTTTACTAATGATGAAAGTTACAATATAATTTTATTTGATTAAAAATTTCTAAATGTTCATACAATGAAAAATAAGATATCTTATTATAATCAAAATTCTTTATTTATATAAATATCAATTTCTTAATAAAATATTTTCTTTATTGTTTTCATGTTTCTTTTTTATTGTATACAAAGTGAATAAAATGAAGAAAATATTTTACCAATATATATGTCATGGTTCCGCAGAAAATAAAAGAAATTTTCATTTCATTGTTTGAAAAGATCAATTAAAAATGAAATTATGAATATCAATCACGAAATTTAACCGAACACGAATATATTACTATACGCTGGTTATTTACATGCAGTCTTTTGCGGTCCAGCATACACCGGTACAAAAATAACATTCAAACGAAAAAGAAACGAAAAAAACTAATTAAATAAAAGAAAGTGGACATTCAAACTTTAAAACGAACGTACGGAATCAACGTGGCATACTAGCACACTAGAAACAACGTAAAAAATAAAGTATGGCTCTTAAGATGTGAAAAAAAAGAGAGAAGTATCTACCTGATTTTATTCTTATAACATGACACGTCCCTCTGTCTTTTCTTTCGCATAAAAATTAATTAAAAAAACAAGATACATTATGGCAATTCTTATGGCGTAAATTACAAATGGCACAAAAGTGTATTCTCGTTTTTGTACCGGTTCAAATGTTGAAACCTTGGGCGCAATATTGACAGAAACTTTATTCGACAAAAGAAATAATATACTCTGTTGAAAAAAATATAACCTGAGATTCTATCGTTAAATTTAATAATAGTAATTTTGGAAAAATTGAATATCAATAGCAATAATATCAAAATAATACTTTAAGATTCGTTTAAATGTTAGCAAATTTAACAAATGTTAGCAATTTCTCGATTAATTGAATATCAATATTGAACTCGATTATTATATAAAAAAAAGAATGATTATTACATTATTGATAAGAGATGTTCTCATTGAAAAAGTTTTTGTCATTACTACCCTTTTTTATCTCCCGATACTTGACTCACATTCTCTAGTTTCTAGTACTGTACATTTCCTCTTTCCATTCATACTTACACAACTTTTATCTTACTATAGAGCTAGACATACTTCAATAATACTTTTTGAGCGACCCTTTCTACGAGTCATGGCAATCCTCTTTTTGATCTCGCAGTTTATGAGACTAGGAGCAATACGTACACACGTGAAACAAATTTTCTTTGTTCCCTTTGGAGAGAGGGTCACACCTTAAGAGGGGAATAACCAATAAGAGAGAAAAAGAAAATGTATCGAAATTACGATTCAACGAACAAAAGACGACATTTAAATTGCACGAAGTACATTTTGCTCACATGTGGTCACTAATTTCCAATGAATAAAACTCATATTAAAAATTTAACCATGAGTAGAGAAATTTTCAATAAATAAAAATAAATTTTTTTTTTGAAGAAATGGTTATATTTGGACATTTTAAATTTATTTCATATTATTGTCAAATAAATTTCGTGATATTAATAAAATAAAATGTGAGACAGACTGAAATAACTTAATCAAAAGATTAAAATAGAGAATGCATTGTCCACATTAATAATATATTAAAATTAAAATTATTGAGAAACTTGGTCAAAAGATTAAAATTAAAAAAACCATTTTATCCTTCATTGAATCGATATATCTTTAAAAACAAGACACGATCAAATATAAATTTCCTTTTTACGAACGTTAAAATTCTGCCGACACTTAACGTTTCATTTCATTAAAATTCAATGATCGTTCATTCTTCTTTCGACGATCTATTTCAGTCGATGTTTTTACCGCGATTCGATTGCATTGTAAGTTGTCGACTTGAAATTCCACAACTCAGAAATTAGTGGACAGAAAATGCACCAATTAACCAAGACTTAATCAAAGAGAAATTAGAAGTTTGAGATACATCACATCGTAAATAACACCCGACGTCAACGGTTATCATAAGAGAGCGTTCACGTAACAAAGAAGACCAGTCGATCAAAAAGACACAACTTTGTTTTTAACTAACCTCTCTGCTAGCTTCATCAGGTCGTGAAACACGGTGGGTTTGACTGGGTAAAAAGTGGTCAACGCAAAGTGTCGGCCTATGCCCTTAAAAGTTTTACGACTTGGTTCTCATATTCTTTCTCATATTTTCTCTTTTTCTCTCTTTCTGCGTTTTTTGTCTTCTTAATCGACAATTTTCGGCCCCTTTCTCTTCATCTCGATTTGCCGAACAAAATATTGAGAGAAACGTTGAAACGTTTCACTACCGATTCAATTAATTTAAGAGCCACGTAAAAATTCTTTTAATCATATAAAAGTTAACATTCAATCACGTTGCGAATTTATGATTCTTAAAAAAATGAAAAAATTCTTAAAAATGTTAAATTTTAAATTTGAATTTATGAACTCTAAGAACTTTGAACAAATAGCAGTTTCTTAAAATTTCCTTAAAATAAACCTTCCAATAATTCACCATGAAATTAATAAAAAGGCGTTGTCTTAAGAGTTTTTAAATTTCAAGTTTGTTTTTTTTAAGAAAAAAGTAACTGAAAGTGCTGAAAGTTTTTTTCCTCCTCTAAAAGATACCTCTCTCCTCCATATACTTATCTGATTAAACGGACATCGTAAATGGTTCGAAATATAGTTTGATTTTAAAATTATCAATAATTGTCACTTTCATTTATAAATTATAATTTATAAATGAAAATGATTATTTGTAAAAATGTAACGGTCATTTATGAAATATATTTAAAACTATATTAGATTAAAATATTTTTTTTTCTTATAGTTCTTTTTTAAAGTTTTATAACGTACAGATTTAAAAATCCATTTTATTGATCGAACCACTTAAATTAACGATGTTCATTTCACATTTCCAAAACACTGCGTATCATAACAATTAAAATAATCCCGAAATTATATTTCTTACAATTCTCGACGTTCTCTCCATTTCCAAAGATTGTTATCGAGAAGAATTATTTTATCAAGAAAAATGATAAAATTAAAACAAAAACATTCTCGACATATAATAACGAAAATGTTTATAATCTCCTGAGATTCCGTTTGCTCTGTTTCGAGCCAATGACCAGCCGTTTATTCCTCTTCGTCGGCGTTGCTAACAGGGGTGTCTTACAAGGACCAGTATGTGGTCTTGATGAACAGGAGGTGCAAAATTCCATCGAACAACCTTGTCTTGAACACGTTCCTACGTTCTTCTCGCCGTCCACGTGACAAGGAAACGAACATTTTGGGCACGGTAACAAATGTTCCCAAGGAGCGAGTGTACGACTAGCCTGTTAACAAAAATTGCATAAAAAAAATAATTAAAACAATTTATAATTACATATTTAATCAATTATCTTTTATATACGTGTTTTTATATTTATATAAAATAAAATATATATAAAAAAATATTTTATTATTTATTCATTTTTCCGAAAAAACTATGAAACTTAATATTGAAATGAATGAATATGTTTATTATATTAGAAAAAGATATCGTATTCATTTTTTATTATTCATATTATAAGAAATAATAATCTTATTATCTCCGTATGATTTGATAAAACATAAAAAATATATAATAACGAAATATAAAAAACATAATTTCTTTAAAAATATTGTTATCGATACAATATTAGCATATAAATATTAGCAATAAATTAATATTATCATAAATTTTGTATATCTTTTGTATATGTAAATTTTTTATTTTTATTGAATTCTTTAATAATATAATATTTTTATATATTATTAAATTAATATTATTAAATCTTTATTAATTTTTATTAATAATCTCTATTAATTTAAATTATCAAATATAAAAGAAAAGAATGTGAATTGTTTAAAATTTTTATATTATCAAAATTTTTTCTATAAGTAAGATTTTATAAAAAAATAAAATTTGTTACGGATGATAACATTCAAATTACTTGTGGAAATAGTAGATTTGTTTTTTATCGACACTATAGTCGGTAAAATAATGAGACGGTACTAGCGAAATTTCTATCTTTTTTCCACACAAAAATAAAGTAAAAAAATTTCATAATATAATTAAAATACATTAATTTATCTGTAATTTTTCAAAAATCTTTCTAATAAAAAGAATGTATTATTTCTTGAAGTTTAATTTTAAATAAAATTATTTTTAAAATATTTAGATATGTTCAAATCTATATCAAATTTATAAGAAATATATAAAAACTATCAAAAATAAGAAATATTTTCAATACGAAAAATACAATAAATCAAATTGAAAAAAATTTAAATCCTGAAAATTCGATTGACTTTTATTATTAACTTTTATCAAAAATTCTAATTAAATAATTTCAATATTACATGCTTTTGAAATTTTACAAATTATTCATTTACAAATACAAATTCCTAATTTTTATTTAATATATTAAAAAATAATAGATTGATAACAAAACATACTGCTTTACCTACTGTGATACAAACAAATTTTATATTATTTCAAGAAAAACAGTTTCATATCATGATATCATGCATAAAAAAATATACTTATATATTATCAAACTAACATATATATATAAAAGAACAAAAAATTAAAATAAATCTTAAGTGTGAAAAAAATCCATTAGTGTTGTTCCTATATTATCTGAAATGTCTTTTATTATCTACTTTTCGATAACAACTGGCATTTCCTATTTACTTAAATATCAAAAATATAAATTAGAAAAAAAGACAAAACTGATATCTTACAGTCTTTTTAACGGAGATAAATAATGAATCGCATTAGTTATGTCAAATACTATACTTTTTTATTCATATCAGAATAACTTATTGTAATATCACAAAGTGAAAGGAGTATTCCATAAAGATTACAATAAGATTTACATATGCATTTTTACAAACAATTAAATATAAAATTACTTATATAATTAAATATAAAATAACTTAATTAATTAATAATTAATTTATATTCAAATATAAGAACAAGAAATATTTTAAATAATAATAACTTCATTTAATTGCAAAACATTAAATGATATTAAATAATTAAATAAAAATTTAATAGTAAAATTAATTGTTCTTTTTTATTAACAAAAGATCATAATCATAATTTATTTGCACAAATAAAATTAAAAATTATATAAAATTAAAAAATATAAAATTAAAAATGATATTTATGAAAATATATATTACATGTAACAAAATTTATTATGTTAAAATTAAATTTTTTTAATTTTTCAAAAAGTTCTAAGATTAAACGAAGAAATAAACAGATAATCAATGAAATTTAAGAAATAAACAGATGATCAATGAAATTTCTAAAGACAAGAAGCCATTCACGATAAACAGACGCATGGATTGCATGCGTTCAGAATTCAGCATAGCGTCACGAACAACAAACAACGTTGTCGAAGCGAGCTGGCAAGCATCTGTCGTGCATTGCTAATTAACACAGCAGAAAATGCGTGAGAAAATTTAAGCAATCGAGTATGCGAGACAAAATCGAAGGTTATCAGGCGAATGTCCTTTTCCCCACTTCAACTGCAACACAAAACATCGCACAAGTTTCGGCCAAATGTTATTCACGACTCACAGCTGTGCCATTCGAATTTTCCTGCCTAGCAACCAAGCGGATTCCGACCGACCTGGACAAATCCGAAAGTAGCGTCAAAACGTTGGCGCCAGAATTTCTGGCGGGAAAGGAGTGGGTCTCACAGGTTAAGACACAGATCACCATATGTGATGTTATCTTCTTCTCATTTCGTTACAAAAGGATCCGATACGATGAATTATTTTATACCTATGAATTTTTTTTCCTAATAATAATTTACATGACATTTTATGCGTAACTTAAGGTATTTTCAAAAACTTTTAATATATCATATGTATTACATAAAATTGAAAAATGATCGTTAAAATAATATTTTATTTGATCTATATTTATTTAAAATAAAGAAATTGAATTGTTTCTTTAATTATTATTTTATTATAAAAGAAAATAATTTTTTATTTTATTTTTAATTTCCTAAAATAAATTTATAAATAATTCTTGATCTTATTATGTTTATTATGTTTATTAACTGTATCAAAAGTATAAATATCATTCATAGTCTTTTATATATATTAGCTCATTTTTATTAAAAAATTAGTAAAATAAAAATAATTTGGAAAAAAAAATATTAACATGTTGTAGAATAGCTTCAGCTTTATTTTTTATAATTCAAATATGTGGAAAAATATATGTGATTCAAATACAATATTTAATATTTAAAATTGTTATTTTATTTGAAAGCGTCTACTAAACTAAACTAAAACATTATTTTAAAATAATTTAATTTATACTGAGATAAAAATAAAGTAATCATAAGTTATTTAATATAAAACTAAAACAAAATAATATTTCTTATTTTTTATTTTAAGTAAAATTTCACATAGATTTTCTATAATTTCATGAAATATAAAAAATCAAAAATTAATTATTTTAAATATAATGATATATAAAAATATTCTACAAATTCATAATTTAAATGTTTAATCATAAATCATAAAATTCATTTAATTAATAATATTAAAAAATCATATCATAAATAAGTAAAAGTATATATTATCTTTTTCTAATATTCAAATTTTGATGAAAATTTATTAACGAAACTTTTAAAGAGAAAAATACATTCCAATGCACAAAAAATACAAAATATTAAATCTTACGAAAAAAATTTTTAACATTTAAATAAACATTCAAATTTTAAAATTCCACAGAAACTAATTTTTTTTCAAATTGATATTCGAAATGTATTTTTTAATTTTTACTGTTCAACATGACAGTGATGACAGATAGTGCTCTTTGTAAAATATAGTAGAAACTAATTGGAGGAAACGAATTCTACGGAAAGGTTCATATGAGATTAAAATTTGAAAGCGTGGTAATATTTTCTTCCAACAGAGTCTGTCGGTTGTAGCGTCTACTCGCCTGTGGCAACCGCGTTCGAAAATGTAGAAAATGATGGTAGGGTACACTTCTACCCAAAGCCCTTGGCTCACAATATAACAGCTGCCTGGCGCAACATTGTGTGGTATAGTTATATATCTACAAAAAGCTATGTCGTAACGAAGCTTCCCTAAGTGTAGTCCCTTATACATACTTCCTGCAATTTAAACGTAGAATTCTTTTCGACAGTTACAATATAGAGAAAGATTAAAACGAAATGTGTTCTTAATTACATATTTCGTAAGTGTACAGTCATTCACAAAATTGAACATATACATAATTAAAACGAATTAAAATGTATACGTAACTAGAAAAATTGTATTTTTTATATATGCACAAATGCAAATGAAAAAACATAGACAAAAGAATAATGAAAAGAAATTATTATTGCTATATATCTAATATAAATTCAATAATTTATTTGTAATAGAAGATAAAACATTGACTATTTTCAAAGGCATAGAATACTTATAATAATTAGGAATTTAGAAAATAACTAAAATTTCATAGTGAAAGTTGTTGAAATTGCAACAAGATTTTAAAAAAAGAAAAAATTATATACAGATTTACAAAACTGGATAAAAAAATGTATAATTGTGAAATTCATTAGAAATCATGATCTGTAATCATACCTCAATATAAGTTGAATCGATATAACATAAAGTTATTATATAATTATTATTAATATACAATAAAATGCATCAAAATAACATACGAAAATAATATAGAAAACAAGAAAAATTTATTTATAGTAGAAAACATTATTAACAAAAATATTTTGAGAATTTCAATCGTATATTTTGTTATTTTTTCGTTAAAATATTTAAATGTTGTAATAAGACATTTAAAGATACTGAACTTCCTGAGGGAAAAGATAAATATTCGAGGACGGTTCTATATAACGATCGACCGAGTTGAAAAAAATTTCTTTCTACTGTAGATAGTTAGATAGCCATGAAAAAAAAGGGCTGCGAGAACAGATCTATACAAAGGATCGTCCTACAATTTCGTGGAACCAAGATAAAAATTCTTGCCCACGAATGTCGCTACGCTACAATATTGAAACAAGCGTGTCATTGTATTTGATCGCAACTGTTCTTGTTATTTTTTCGTCGAAATGTGACTGTTTCCCTGTGATATTGCAAGACTATATTGCGTCAGAGTAGCTAACAAAGTAGAAAATTTGATAAAATGTTAGAAATAAGATATAACCATTCAATATAGTAAAATAGATAAAATTTTGAATGCAGACAACGAAAAATTCTACGTTTCCGGAATAAAAATCATCATATTTTCTTTGATGTGTACTTCGTTTTAAAATGTTTTTTTCAACATATACATTTTTTTCCTCCTTTTTTTAACATTTTTTTTATTAAATTGAAAAAATTTATCTTTTTAAATTTAACTTTTTTAATATCTATATATAAAATAAAAAAATTAAAATTATGAATATAAATATAAAATTATTATGAAATTACAATAAATTGTTTTTATTTAATAAATAAATAAATTAAAAATTAATATTATCACGATTTTTAACATTTTTCATTGTTTCTTTTTAAAAATAATTTAGTCATATTTTAGAATTCATTTTTTTCATTATTACAATAAAAATATTTAAATTGATACTTAAGAATATTTTTGCAGAATATTTTTTTGTAATAATTTTTTGTAATATTCTTTTTTTTGTAATATTGAAATATAAAAATATATCTTAAAAGAGTGAAAATGAAAAATATTGTTACAAAAATTATTTAGTACAAAGAATTATGTAATATTACAATATTTTTCTGTAAATGAATGTGATTATAGAAATCATATGAAAGTGATATATATTTTTTTAAAATGAAAATATAATTTTTAATACATTTGATATATTTGACAATTGATACAGTTTATTGTTTCCAATATTCTAAATATTCTATTAAAATATTTTTTCTTATATTGCATAATATAATATAATATATCTTAATATAATATCAAATAATTAATTTTCTTTCTTATTTTCATAACTATTTTACTTTTTTGAAATTTTTTTATCATTTTATTATTTCAATTTCTACAATAAGGGTTGCAAAATTAATAAAGATGTCAAGATAACATCTCAAGGATTGTAATGTTAATGGAAGATAGAGCGTGAAAAATAAGAATGGAAATAAATGTTTCGTGTATGCAAAGAAGTCAGTCTTGATAAACGAGACCAATTCTTATGCTAATTATTCTATCAAAAATGTACCCGACAAATTTTTAAGGAATTAATAATATAATGATGTAACTTTATCTTCAAATATTTACTAATCAATAAAAAAATTTTGAAAAATTATTTGTTCTTTAGTTTTTTAAATAAAAATTATATTAGTTAATAAAGTATTTATAAAAGAAAATCTATAATATTTTAATCATATATAATTATATATTTTTATATTAGATTAAATTATATATATTCATAAATATATGATATATATTATTTTACAAATATTTTAATTTACAACAATTTAATTCAAAAGAAATTTAAAATAAAAATATCAGAAATTACATATTATCGTATACAATTAATTATATACATATATAAATATGTATATAATATTGATATGATATAATATTACATATTTATTTATAATATTTATTAATTTAAGATTTGATATGATATCACAAATTGATATATATAATATACAAATTTATTTATATTTGCTTCTAAACGCTTTTATTTCTTATTTCCAAAAATAATTCGAAGATTGCATATTTTTATGCAAAATAAAAATCTTTTATGAATATGATGAAGAAATAACTTAAATAAAGGTTTTATTTCTCAAATTTAATAATGCGTGCTACATATTTTGTGTCTTTTTGGATATTATGCGTATTTTATAGCTTTTATTTCTATGTTCAAATTTTACATAAATGCACAAATATTTGTTGCCTATTTATAATACTCTATTCATAATATTTCATCAGAAATTAATAACGTTAATTAAACTTTATCTAGATAACGGTAGTTGCTCAACCAAGATAAAATTTGTTAATCGTGATTCTAAATTTACTAAACTTATTTAGAAGTGCTACACCTCCGTTAGTAAATGTTTATATTTGCACATGAAATATATCTCTCTTATCGTAATATATGAACACACAGTCTATTTCCATTAAAATATAATACAAATAACACACTTTCAAAATAAATGTTTTCAAGTATTTTCACCGGTAGATTTCAATCGATTTTATGAAACAAGGACAATGAAAAAGTGAGATGAATTTTAGAAATCCACTACCTATAGATTGGCGTGACCGGAGGCTTTCAAAATTTCAGACCATTTATTTCAGTTTTTTCGCCTATCACATCGAATTAAGGTGTACCGGTAATTCAATATCCCATTAAACGTACTACTATGAGCGTATCGAGTTTCGGACTCTGATTCCGTCATCAAATTAGATCTCGGTTCAGTTAATCCTATCAACCGGCACGCAAGTTTCCTAGTTTACGATTGCTCGAGATTTTTTTTTTGTTATCTGTGCCCCTATATTTCAATAAATCTCGATTTTTATCTCATCCGTTGCTTTATCGCTTCAAATTTCGTACCACCATCACTCAGAAAAAAGTTTAAATATACTTTAGTAAATGGAACACAAGAAATTTCGAAATTCTTGGTAATTCAATAAATTTCTTCTTTTTTTAAAATGAAAAAATTATATACCGAATATAAATCTCTTTTATCTCTACAAAATAAAATTGTTATAAAATTGCTATAAAATTGTAATTATTTCAATATGGATGTTGATATCCAACTTTTGTGTTAAAAGAAGTTAAACAAATTAGAAAATTATGCATAAATTTCAAAATAAAGCTTTAAAAATAATAATAATTATTTCTTGATAAGGAAAAATTATATAAAAATTTAGAAATAAAATATGTAAAAGAATAGATTCAAAAACTTATCAATAATGATAAATTAAGGATACAAGAAATGAACCGGCTAAGAATCTGATAAATTTCAAAAATCAGAAAAAAAGAATGAAAAGAACAAAGCCAGACAATTTATTGAAATGAAATGAAATGGAAATATTATTGTTATCCATACGTATATCCATAATATCAAATTTGCTGGTTGATTCAATAAAACTAATAAATGTAATATAGATATTTTGATGATTGGAAATTCTCAAAAGTAAAGAATAATTAATATAGTATAAAATATTAACTAATATTAAATATTATAACTAATGAGAGTGCTATGATTAAAATTTTCATAGAGGTAAAACAAATTCAAATATTTAATTAATATATTGAAAATATATCATATATTTAAAACATATGTCAAATTATGCAATTATTTCAATAATTATATATTAATAATTTTATTATATAAATTTATTTATATAAGATTATAATATTGTATAAAAGCATCATTTCTCTTCTCATAATTTTCTGATAAATTGTTCTTGTTCATCTGAAAAAATTAGAAAATAAAAAACTAAAAAAAAAATTTTTCTATAAAATATGAATGAATATATATTCAATATTATGTTGAAATTTATTCTATTTCTATTACAGATAAATTATCTAGAATTTTTATAATTTTTAATATATTCTAATAAAAAGTTTATAGAATTTAATTAAATTTGTATATAATATTCAATTATACGTACAAATAATTAATTCAATATTCATACACACATTCAATTATTTATACAAATAAAAATATATAAAAAAAATACATTACATATTTATTTATCGTTTAATAAAATAAATAAAATATATATATATATATAAAATATATACATATTTGGATATTTATTTATAATGATATTTTTATTTCTATTTATACAAATAAATGAATTTGTTTTAAATTTTAAATTTTAGAATTTACATTTTAATTATAAAATTTTTTCAATTCATAATACATAATAGTTTATATAGAAAAAAAAATAAAATATAAAAATTTAATTTTATTTAAATCAATAACATGATCATTGTTAGTATTAATTGATTATATGTTCTTTATAAACGTAAAAAATTTTACAAAATTCCAGAAATTGAAATTTATTATTATTTTAATTTTCGATAAAATAAAAAGGGAAAAATAAGCATTTCCGATATTTGATAGTTCTATATTGATAGTCTTGAGTTTCGAGGCCTCGAAATGTTTCGACTTCGACTTTCACGAATCTTAAAATCAGGTTTTTAGCTATCTTTAGTTTTTAGCATTCGAATTATTCAAATATTTTTTTTATTACATAAAATTTAATAATGTAATTTTTTCTCGAATTAAAAAATTTGATATTTATTAAATTTCTATAATATATTCGAAATATGATAATTTTTTTATATTTAATAATTTTAAAAATAAATAGATATTACATTTAAAGTAATAAAACAATTTTTATAAATTAATTCTTATACTTGATTTTAAATTATTAATTAAAAAATAGACTTAATAATAAATTGTTATATTTTAAATTTTATCTAGAATTTATTTTCTTTTTTTTCAATTTTGAATTCAGCCAATATAAAAATTATGCTAATATTATGATATAAATATTAATTCAAGTATCAAATTTCATACTTTAATCTCTTCATTTCCATATGAAATAAGATCACAAGATTGATCAAATGCTTTTAAAGAGATTGAAAAATTAAAATGAAAAATTAAAACATAAAAAATTTGGAGCTAACAATTTGCTATTATTTATATTTGCAATTAAAAAAATCTTATATTAGCTTCACATATATTTATTTTTTATTTTACTTAAATTAATTAATTTATTTAAATATAATATATTCTAAAAAATAACATCATCATGTTATAATTAACATTTATAATTAATATTAAAGTGTTCAAAGTGTTAAAAAATTTATTCAAAAATAAATTAAAGTAATTTATAATCGACAAGCGAAGAGAACGCTGAAGGATATTAAATCTGCAACACCTTCGATAACAACCATCCCTTTAGATATAGGTTCCGCCTACCAGATGTTCCCAGAGTCTGCAACAAAATTTTTTCTTCCCCAAGGAAAAAGAAATAATGAGACTTTCGATTGTTATTAAGTTATTCTCGATTAGTTAATACAATATAAAATCGTATATACCATAAACTGTAATATTAAATACATGTATAATACATGTGTAATACATGTGTAAAAATAATATAAAAATAAATATTCTTATATGTTGAATTTAATTTTTAAATTTTTGATAATTCAAGATATTGATATTGAAAATATCAATAAAATGAAATCAAAATATAAAATGTTATAGATTACATTCCTTGTTACAAAATAAAATTATAATTAAATTATAATTAAATAAAATATTTCATTAAAATAAAAATTCATTAAATAAAATATTTAAATTTTAATAATGTAATTATTATTATAATTGTTATTTTCTTTTATGATAAACAATTATTTATGGTAAATTACATAAGAAAACTAAATTTTATATTTTAAATAAAATGAAAAACGTAAAATTTCTAAAAACTTGTATTATTTTAATTGTATAAATTTCTACACGAAGATATTTTATATTTTATAGTATATAGTTATATTTTATATTACATATTTTATAGTATTTACTTATGAATTACATCAATGAGATTATTTCAATATATTCGATTTTTTTTTCTATTTTTATTTTATTTGAATACATATTTTTTATTTTCATAATTTTTAAATATCGTACTTAATTATTTATTTATTATTCATTTATTAAAAATTTTATATCGTCAGTAATTCTATGCCTCTAATTGAGTATATAATATATAGAGGCATCACACACATTTTTACTTTACTATATATAATGGCAGAAAAGGCAGTTGGTTATGTCTTATTACCTTCGAAAATAATCGAAGGCAATAGACATACAATACAGGTACCTTGACCTCGTCCTTCACAGTACATTACTTTTATCGTTTATAATTAGTTAATCGATTCACCCAGATACCAAAGACGTCAAGGTCGTTTAAAGGAACGCCCAATGTCAACGAGTGATGACCGTTTAACGAGTCTTCATGTAAAACATCGAGGCGTACATTTTGAATCATGTTGAAGAATCTTAAAAAATTTAAATACTATTTCCTTGTTACGGTATAATTTTTTATTAAAAATTCATTTATTATGGAATGTAAAAAATTAAAAATAAAAATAACTTTTAATAATTGTTTTTGGTTTTCATTAGTATATTTTTCGTTTCAAATACTTTAACATTTACTTTAATATAAGATTAATTATAGTTATTTTACAGTTTATTATAAGATATAAAGATTTGAAAGTCATATTAAAAAATTTTGTAAATACATGTAAAAAACATTAAAAATTGCATCAAAATGAATTACATCTTATGGATTATAATTCAGCCTATGGTATTTCTACTGTATCATGCGAATTAATAAACTTTAATGGATTATAAGAGATTCTTTAATTTAATTCATATAACATTCATTCAAAGAAGAAAGTATAATTAAAATCCCATCAGTTTAATGAAAAAGAGATTAATAGAAATTACCTA
This sequence comes from Apis cerana, assembly GCF_029169275.1. NCBI lineage: Eukaryota > Metazoa > Arthropoda > Insecta > Hymenoptera > Apidae > Apis > Apis cerana. The sequence goes on along the minus strand of NC_083864.1, from coordinate 2,046,664 downwards.
TCAATCCTAATGAATTATACATTCTGATTCTCGCCGAAAGTGACAGATGAAATTTAAGAGATTGACTGGAGGTTGTGTCGAGCAGGTCATTCCAAACAGACGCGCTTAGAAACCAAACAAGATGTATCATTCAGTCTAGTCTTCGCACACAATTGCCTCCTATTCCTTTCTCTGTAATTATCATTCAAGTACTTCCATGTAACATCTAATATACGAGTCAAACATTCTGATATTTTTTCCTATTATTGTTAACTTAATGTCTATAATTTTACAGTATCCTTTCATGTACGATAAAAATATAAATATTGAAGCATTCATTTAAAATTATACAAAATATAAATATTAATCTCTTTCTGGATTAAAAAAACTAAAAAATTAACAAATTTTCAAAATAATTTTCAAATTAAAACTATCAATTTTTATTTCACATAATATGTAAATATTTCATTTTGCGCTGAAATACAAATATTTATGCGTAACATTAAAAAAATCTTTTCTTTTATTCAACACGATGAATATAAAACATTAGAGTATATAAAAATTATATAAATATTAACCTATTTCTCTATTAAAAATAAAGAATTAAAAAATTCAAAGCTTAAACATTAAAATTTGCAAATTGACAACTAAAAATTTATATTTCACATAATTTATTAATGTTCTATTTTGTGTTAAGATAGAAATAAAATTAAAATTTTTCTCATTCAAAGATCATTGAAGATAAATATGAAATGAGTCATTTTGGAATAGATAGAAATTGACGGAGAGTGGGTAACGCGATACAGTTTGGTCCTTCGCCGAAATGCACGATTTCTATCAAGCGAAAAAGAATTTTTTTCAGGCCAATCGAAACAGTGTCCGACCAAAAGGAAGGGTCTTGGGTTCCGGGACAAAAAGACCCAAGGTACATCACTACTGTAGACAGGTATATACCCATCGATAACTTTGAATGTACAGGTAGAAATCTATGTGCGAGAATTTAAAAAAAAAAAGATCCAAATGTTCGTCCTTTGAAAATGAAGAATAAAAGAATTTTAAAGAAACATGGTTAAGGTAATTACGAAGATATATGGGCAAGAGACGTTTCTTGTATTCTTGTATTCTTTTTCCAAGTTCGATTACCATTTTTCTCTCTTCTGAGAGAAAAAAATATTTGTGCGAAAAATTTATCTTGAATGGATAAAGAATAAATTACATTAATAAACAAAAAAATGTAATAAAAATCAGAGTATTTTATGATAAAAGATAAGAAAGATAAATAAAATTCAATCAAATTATTAAATATAATTATTATATATCTTAGATGTATGTAGACTTAATTAATTATTATAATTTGTATCTTTAATTAATTATAATTATTATAATATAAATAAAAAGATATTTTTAAAAAGAAATTTTATAATATTTCTATTATTAAATTAATTAATGAACTAAAATAATTTCAAATAATGCTTTTTTACAATCAATTTTTAATTATTTTGTAAAATTATTTTTTTCTGTATATTAACTTTTTAAATTATAAATTTATTATTCGAAATAATATATATCTTTACTTAAGAAATATATTAATTTTATTTTAACATATAAATTTTAGCATAAAATTTATATATTTTTCATTAAAAAAAGTCATTTATCTAAAGATAAAAATATAGATAAAAAATTATAATATTCTTTTTTCTGAATAAAAATTATAACATTCATTACTTTCCAATATAAAAAATATATTAAAAATGAAAAAAATAGATGACAAAATTTAAAATAAAATTCGCAAAATTAAATCTTAAATAATGAAGTAAAATTCATCATATATTACATATATACTACATACTATGTAATACGTATTTTGAAAGCACGAGCAGAGGTTAAAAGTTGGGATATCGGTGAAGGGTTCCCCGGAGAGGTTCGCGCCAAAAGTTGGCGACTTGAATTTCCAGACGCGAGTTGCGTGCGAGAGGAGTTTGCGCGCACAAACACGCGGGAACGGCGTGAACATGCATGGGCCCGGGATCGTTCGGTTTCGAAGTGGGCCAGATGCCCGCCGGCAACGCACGTCAGATGTATCATTATCTCGGCCTCACTGTTGCTATGCAATTAGAGTCCGTTAATCGGGATCCCCACCACCAGTGACGCCAACGCGGCTTTCGTGACGCCAATCGACAGGGAGTGGGGAGGAAAGGTTGGAAGAAGAAACAGAAACAAGAGAACGGAAAAGGAAACGCATCGTGGAGAAAGAGGACAGAAAAACGTCTACGAGGAAAGAAAAAGAGGAGAAATCGAGTATAGAAAGGGGATGGCAAAGGCGATCAGACGACGAAGACGAGGACAGCAATAACAACAACAACAGCAGCACGTGGACGTGAGAGCGCGAAAGTTCTGTCTTCGAGTTTTGCTCTTTTCTTCTTCCTCATATTCTTCTTTTTTTTTTTCCCTCGAAGAACTTGCGCGTTTTTCCTTTTTTGGGGAGAGAAGAGGGCGTTTCTTATTTTGTTCTCTCTTTTTCTTTCTCTGTATTCCGTGGACCGTAACGAAGAAGAAATTTTTCGCGCACAATTTTCGGTACAATTGTCCAACAAATGAAATTTCAACTTTAATGGCCATTTTTTTTATTACTCTGTTTTTATTATTTTATAATTAATTTTCTAGAATTTTTGAATAAAACATTTTGATTTCTCGTATAATAGGATTATTTATCGTATTATTTATCCTAAAATTTTTAGATTATTTATACTATGATCTTTTATCATTTAGCCAAAATATTTATCATTTTAATATAGAAATTTAATTTTCAGTAAAAATTATATATTGATAAACTAAATTTATATTAAATTAGTAAAATAAAAATCATTTTTTTACATAGTTCTTATATATTTTTTTTAATAAAATTTTTTTTAATTTTTTTTAATAATGCACAAAATAAAAATATTTGCCATTAAATTTTGTCACGTATCGTTTTCTGTGCTTGTTTCCACTTTTACTGCACGAAGGCTAAATAGATTGCCAATAAAACGTTTCTTTACCATTCATTAAGATCTGCTTGGCCTTGAAGAGATTTCAAGGAAGACGCGTGCGTGAACGCGCGGGAAAACCATGTTGATTCGTTAGTTCATTCAGACTACAAGAATTCAATTGATTTTGTTCTTCTTTAATTTTTTTATTCAATAAATATTTGAAATAATGAATAAATTCTAATAATAATAAATAAATTGTGACAATATAATTATTTATCGAATCTTTTATAATATCATATAATTAGAAAATTACATGATCAATATTTTATTTCAATATCTTAAAAACTTTCTTTATTTATCATTATATTTTATTGTATTTTATTATATCAATAGTGTATAGTTAATTTATAATAATTTTGACTATAAGTTAGAAAAATTGTAATTATAAAGATATATTAACAGAAGAATCTGCTATTTCAATGCTTCTAATTTAATATATTGTAATTTTAAAAATGTTAAAAAATAAAACATATTTATGATAATGTATAATTTTTTAAAAAATTATTATATATTATAACTAATATTAATAATATAGAATTTTAATGTTTATTTAGTAATTATAATTTTTAAGTAATTATAAATTTAATAAATATTTTTAAATTTTATAAAATTAAGCAAAAATATTAGCACGAATATATAATAACATATAACGTTCGAAAAAATTTATTAGAAAATTTTAGAATATAAGAATTCAATATAACAATTTAGTTGAAATTAATTAATTTGTTAGTTTCGATTTTCAAAATTGATGATGAAATTATTTATATACGTCTCGTCATTCTCTTCTTGGAATTTTGACTAATCGAAACTTGCATATTGTTTTTTTTTCATACCATTATGGTGGTCAATTCTCACGTCATTTCCAAAAAAAATAAATTGCAAACTCATCATTTTTATTATCTTAACATAATCATGACTAACTTCGCATAATTTTTTATGGCGAATATCATTAATACCATATATATATATATATTCATGTTTATATTTGTAATGTATTCATCACAAACGAGATTTTGCCTAATTAAATTTATTTTTTACAAAAGAAAAGTATGATATTTGATGAATCTATAAAATATATTTTATAAATAAATTATAAAATTAAATAAAATCTTTAATTATTATTCATATAACATCAAAATACATAAACCATTTACACATTTATAAATAAAATAAAATAATTTGTAACAACGAAATATTTTAATCATTTTTGAACATAAGTTAGAAAGTAAAAATTATTTCTTAAAATATAATTTCATAATTAAACTAAAGTTAATAAATTAAAAATAATTTTATTTCATTTTTATTTAATATTCATTTTAATAATAAATTGAATTATTGTAATAAAATTGATATTTATAATATCATATTAATAATAAAATTTAATTATTTTACGATTATTTTATTTAAGAATTATTAATAATTCTTAAATAATAAATATATGAATATAACACACAGATAGATTTTTATATTTCCAATTAATATAATAAAATTAAAGATTATTTAAAAAATTACATCAAAAAATGCTTATTAATACAAAATATGAAAAATTACTTTAATAACCAAATATTTTTTATTCATTATAAATATATTTCAAAATAAGCAATAAAATATTATAAACAAAAATATGTTTAAACAATTATTTTTTAAATCCGTTATTTGAATAACATTCACATACAATTCTAATTAAAATAAATTATTAGTTATTTAGCACTATTTCTAAAATAAATTTGTCAAAAGATCATCGAAAGATCTTAATATAATGAAAAGAACAATCGAAAAGACGGATGAAATGAAAGAAGAGAAACGGAGAATGTCGAATCTACGCAGTTAGCAATCGATCGAGTGAGCGACAAGGTTCAGGATGCAGGATAGTTCGGATGACGTGACCTGTTCAAGGCCATCCATTTATCCTGCGCAAAATGGATAGATGTCGTCCCTGTGATAGAAAGGTGTCTGGTAGTGTCAAAATCATTGCTAACCAGGGCCACGCGTCTATTAGACATACATTATTCAACGCAATATCACGAAAAAGTCTCGTTGCGAATTCAGCACGATGCACCATAACCGCGTAGCAACAGGGGCCCGGCAACAGGACCTGCTCTCAGCCTCTCCCTCTCTTTTGGTCTTTGGTCTGCGTCGTTCTAGCTTTCGGTAATATCAATCTTCTCTTCTTCTTTTATTTCTGTCGGTCTCTCTTTCTCCACGGTTCTTGGGCGAGGAGAGCACGTCCGTCGCTTTCTCGTTGCTCGTTAACAACGAGCGACCGCAATGGGGAGAACTACTCGATGGTGGCACTGACGCGACAGTTCTTTTCTGTACCTTTTCGGCAATCCAGAGAGAGATAGAAAGAGAGATTGGCAAACTTCGAAGGAGCGCTACCTAACGGAATGTTTTGCTATTGGTCAACGAACCGGTAAAGAAGAATGCAGCTCCGCCAATTCGAAGCAATTTTCAATAATGTATCTCAAAGTTGAGAAAAGAGAAACCGGTCAATATAATTCGTTTGTGAAAAAAGATCGTGTAAAAAAAAAGGACAGTATAACTGAATGGATAAACAGAATAAAAGTATGAACAATAATAACATTTAATAAAGAATCAACTTTCGTTGTGAAATATGAGATGTGATTTCATCATGAAAACAATCATTTTGAACTGTATACACAAGATATTAATTTTTTTTCTCATATATTTGTATTTCTATTTTTAGTTAAGTAAATAATTCAATAGACGAAATATGAATGAAATATAAATTACAGTAATTTTGCTCACTACTAACGCAGATATAGTATAAAAAAGAGTTCAGTTTGATGTGATGACATTATGTTATATTACATTGTCGGAACACTTTTAAGTGGACACATTTGTATTCTAATGTACCTTATGTAAAAGATACTATTTGCAATACTGTATTTTCGTAATACTATTTTTTCGATAGTCATATTATAAAATTTATATATATTAATTTTGAGAGCATGTGTAGTACTTTGTATACTACTAATATTACTAATATTTGCTATTTAGAAAAAATAATCATTAAATTGTAGACAAATATAATTTTAATTAATTAATTAATTCTTTAATATTTAATTTATCTCACAATATATAATATATATAATTGATATTTAATTATTTTGATTTTATTATTATATATATATTAAAGAAAAACAATTCGATTTTTATACAATTATCTATAATAATGATTAATTCTATAATAATATTAATTATTTTAAAACAAACTTGATTATATAAAAAAATATATATATTAAAAGTATAATTTTGATAGTAAAAAATTAATATACAATGTAATTATGAAAAGTTTTTAAATATCTTAATAAAAAAATAATGACATAACAATAATATAAAAAAAATTCATTTGAAAGAAAAATATTTAAAATCAAAATAAAAATGATTAAAATAAAGAATAATTAAATAAATAAAATTAAATATAAAATTAAATTAATTATAACTTTATATTTTTAAATAAATTTAATTTTTTTTTATTTTAAAAAATAGATTTTAAATAGATAGGTTTTTTTAGTAAATTTTTTCCTATTTATCAACGTTTTTCTCTTATATTCATTTTAATAATACAATAATACAAAATAAATTTTTTAAAATATCTTCAAATATGAAAAAATTATCAAATTATAGCAATATATTGTTCTTAACAATTTTTTTAATCGAAAACATATTATTAATTTCGTATTTGAATATAAAATATTATAAATTAATCTTTATTAAATTATAACAAATTTCAATTATTATCAATTATCGTGTTTCTAGAATAAAAATGATTTATCTTTGCTACAAAATCCAATTTAATCATACATGCAAACATGACGTTCAAGAATGTTTATTTTGAACGGAAGTGAGTGGGCGTCATACTGAACGAAAAGGATTAATACAAGCAAGGACTTAAGAGAGAACAACGAAACCCTGACATGAATACGACTTGTCGATAATAATTTTTTTGCATTTTATGAAAAGTTTTAATATTAATATATTACATGTCAACTAAATATATAAATCTATTAATTATTATAGTTAGCAATTATTTAAAACGAGGAATTGACAATTCATGAAATTTTTCAAATATCTAGAAATGAAATGAAATTACATAGATAAAATTTTTAAATTAAATCATTTAAAATCGCGAAATAAATTTTAATTACGATTGATAACAAAATTTTTAAAATATTAAAAAAATTAGCATTGTATTATTGAATTTTAAATAAAAAATTACTTATTATAATATATTATTGTATAATCTTTGTATGAAATCGATTTCATAATCGTTCGAAATTACATAAATTTTGAAATCACATATCCATTTTTCTTATAATAGCCAAACTTTTGATTTAAAAATATATGTTATTTCACAATATAAAATAAGCGTAATTTTTATGATTAACATAAAATATTTTTAACATGATTCTTAAACGATCGAAAGGAAATATTTTAACAACTGAATTAACTAAACTATTATTTGTATTTCTCCTTAAATGATTCGCATAACTTTGGTTCACACCTGCCATTTATGCTTCGAATGCTTTCACGGCTCTATAATTAAGCGTGTACGAACATAAATACAAACATTTGTGATCATGCTGTATATGTATGCATACATATATATATGTGAAAAATGTTATTTTATATATATATATATATATATATATATATATATATATATCGAGGTGTAACATTTTTTCTGAGAAATATTTGCAAATATAACATTTATGCTTCATGGTTCTAATGTTCACACCTTCACAAATTTCTTTTCCGGTCTCTTAATATTCTAAGGCAATTAGCAAAATTTGAAGTTAGAATGTTTCCTTCTAAACTTTAACATTCGTATTAGCAATATTCTGTGGAAGTATATACATGTCTATTGATATTACTTAAATGTTTCAATGAGATAGTCAGAGAAATAATATTATACATATTTTATATTATATTATAAATTATACAACAATAAAAAGAAATTTTATTAGATTTTAGAATATATATATACATATATTATTTAAATATTCAATAATTTTCAATTATTTTTTTAATTTCAAAATATATGTTATAATGCTTAAAAAATGAATTACGTATAAAAAATATTTTAACAAAATAAATAAATCAATATGAAAAATCAATTAAAAATATATTTTTATAATATTCTTATGGAATTAAAAATTGTATACAATCAATCGCAAAAGTATTTATGTCTTCAAAAAATTTATATTTTGAAAAATCTAATTTTAATAAAAAAAATTTATATATAGAGCATAATAGATTACATATAACAATTTATTGTTCGACAAAAAATTTTGACTACATGAAATCAATCAAATTAAATTTTTATCATATTTATATATAGTTTTAATTGAAAATATTTTTTATAAAATTATAAAATATAAATATAAGATATAAAAGAATTGAACTGAAAGAATCAAATTTATAAGCATCAAAATATTTTATAAATTTATATTTTCATCTATTTCATATATTATTATGAATTTATATTTAAAAAAAAATTTAAATTTGATTTTATCCTGTCCTTTTTTGTTAATAATTTTGTAAAGTTAATAAAAAAAATTAATAAAAAATTAATAAAAAAAAATTTTTGTATATAATTTTTGTATATAATCTTTTATCATCATTTATATATTTACAATGTTTATAAATATTTCTCAAAAAAAAAAGATAAATATCTTTTATGTAATTATATTATAGAAAAAACATTTATTATCAATGAAAAATTTTTCAACAATTAAAATAAAACAAAAAGACAAATATAATAAAAATGTTAAAAAAATTTTCGTACACAGAAATTTATTAATTAATAATTTTTTAATTATCAGTGAATCCTTCGTTTATTCTAATAATTTCTCACAGTATTAAATATACTAATTCTAATTAAATTTAATTATATTATTCCATTTCAATAATGTTTTAGATTTTTTGTTTTTGATATTATGTACATACAACTTATGAGCTGAATTCATATAAGATGTACTGAATACTTTTGCGACTGACTGTACGTATACAGAAATATAATTAAAATTTTATTATTGTTACGTTTAAAAACATTTGCATTACGTTTCAGGCATATAATTGATACAAGGAATAAACATAAGAGCGAAGGGCTGTGGAACGGCGAACGTGCCTCAACAATAAAGCGGTAAAAATTTCAAAGTAAATGTTCCCAAAACAATTCACCGGTTCTCGGTACGCGTTAGGGTCGAGTTCTCACCTGACCCAACAACGAGAAATACGAATAGAAGGTGGCATTAGTACGTGAATACGTCCTCCTCGCGCTACGAAATAACCAGTAAATCCTTACCCGAACACGAGCTATGTTTTACGACGGTAAATTGCTAATCCATAAACCTCGAACTGTACTTACAGAATACTTGACAAGTAAAAGGACCGCGTACAAGAAAAATTTACAACGTTTGCGCCGCGTCCCTTCTTATACCGCTGCAATAGGCTTTATCTAAATTAACGTGGAGGGTTCTGAGTTGGGACAAAAGAGATAAATAACAGGTTGAAACGTTCCTTCGAATTACTCGAGTATACGTTATCTTTATCTTATTAAGAATTTATAGCTATTAATTTATTGTTTATCGTGTAAACTTTCAGTTTAAACCACTTAATTTTATATTTACCTTCGAATGTCATAACCGGTGTTTCTAATTTTCCTATTTTAAAGTTAATTTTAACGCTAGAATTATTGAACTTGTAAGTATTTAAATATTTGAATATATAGGGTGTCTCATTTTCAAACATCTTGATTTTCTCATTATTATTTGTAATGAAAAATGTCAGATAAATATTGAATATATTGTATATTCTGATGTTATTAATTTTTTTAATGAGTAAATGTTAATAGAGATCATATGAAGATTAACTTAAGATTTTTTAATATATCAATCGATGCAACTAGACATTCTTTATAAAAAAATATTAATATTACATATATTTAAAAATTATTAATTTAGTAGATATTTTGATTCAAATTTTTTAAAATTAATTGCATGAAAGAATAAGTATTATTTTTTCTTCGATTTTAAACGATAAAAAAATTATATTTTTTAAATTACGTTTATTGAAAAATATATCGATGAATAATATATAGAAATACAATTTAAAAAGTAAGAACTTAAATTATACGATCAAAATATTATTATGTATATTTATCTTCTCTTTGTACAAACTGACATAGTCACTTCTTAAAAAAATACATTCATTAACTTGTCTAAAAAAAATTCAATTAAAGTAATATAGTTCAATAGAAATTATGAACAATTTGTTATGATTTATAATTTATCTATTTACATTAATTAAATTCTCTTCATAAATTCTAATTTGACTGGTTTCATAAACAATTAAAAATGAAAATTGAAATTCCAATTTAACAAACTAACAATACAGTTAACGGTTTATACCTGTGCTAGGTTGTATTCTGCATTGATTTGCCCTTTCACTCTTTGTTCCACAAGTAAATCTTTTGAGTCTAAGACCTTAACACGAGGTATGGTCTTCCCAACCTGACACTGAAGGAACACCCACCTTAACTTTATCTCTACCTCATTATCGGATCGTCGTTAGCCGTGAACTTTGCCCTCGTACCTGTTAGCAGATCGGGCCACCTTTGCTTTCATTACCTACAACGAAGTGAAAGATCCGGCCTGTTCTCTAAGTAACACTAATTACATCTCCTTCGATAAGCATAAAATACATCTTTTTGCACTTTTTATTACTTTTAGCTTTTCTATATTTCGTGTAAAACTTGAAATAAAGATCATATCATTGCTATTACGAAGGAATATATATCTTTGCAGACTCTACAGATTATTTAATCAAATAGATTCTGTCAATCAAAATACAAAATTTGGATGGACTTAAAAATATAATTATATAAAAATTAACAAAATTTGATGTTATTAATAATATATTATATTATTTAGCAATTTTATTTAGCAATTTTTCTTTTTTTTAACATATTATGTAAAAAAATATCAATAAAATGATATATTATAGTATAATGATATTTTGTGTTTAAGATATATGGAAAGATGATTTTATAAACAAAAACAAGTCAAAAATATGAAATAAATTTTTTCATTTAAAGTCTTATTTTTGAAAAATCAAAATTCGATTATACTTTATTACAGAATCTATATATTAATTTTCATTTTCTTAAAAACGAGAATTTAACAAAATTTTATTTTTTACTTATTTTCATGTTGTATACAATCTATAGACTATAATATATTTCTATTCAAACAAAAATTAACTAAAATTTATTTTCGAAAATTTTCAAATATTTCTCGATAGAATTCTTTTTAAAAAATAATTATATTTTATATTTTCACATGCGTATAAAATTACTTCTATTTTCTTTGTATTATCAATTACTTATAAATCGCATTATTTTTGAGAAAACATATCTAAAAGTCTAACCTAACTTTTCATACCAACTTACACCGTTAATTCAATCGCGCTAAATTCATGCTTTATTTAAACGAATCTTGATCAGCGATACACAATTTCATTCTATATATCGCATGCATCTTACTTAAACGAGTTAATAAATCTTGTTGTGCATACAGTATGCATTATCTTGTTAGCCTAGCGTAATCAATCGGAGAGGAGAGAGAGAGAGAGAGAGAGAGAGAGAGAGAGAGAGAGAGAGAGAGAGAGAGAGAGAGAGAGAGAGAAGGAAGACCCGTTGACCGAGTTACCTACGTACACCAAGACCTAGAGACGTTCCATTGAGAAAACAAGCGATGAATGAACGAACAAACCGGATGTCGAAGGAGCCGCGCACTCAGGTAAAAGTTATCGAGCACTGGACGCGATTAAGCTCGGCCGGTTTTATCTACCACTAGCGCCACATCTCTAACACCGTTGGGTAGTTATGCGCTGCAAGTACCGGTACTATCTTACCCGATACATCTCTCAATTACAACTATTAACTAAACTTCTTGTTTTCTTTAATGATGTTGTACAGGTAAATAGTATTTGCACGTTATCTACACTACCATCTGGTATTCGAGCACGCGACCAGTTTCAAAACACTTTATTTACGATCGTTTCACTTGCTTTTCAATTATCTTTTTCAATCAAGGCGGCAACACTTATTTACCGTGAGTACACGGTATGTACAAATAGCGTGAAATATTCATTACGGTACGGATAGTATTTATTCCTTCATTTTTTTTTAAAGAGAATAAACAATAAATAAATAAATAAACGATAAATATTGAGAAATACGATCTATGCATAAATCGATTAATAAAATATTGTTGTCATATTTAGATGTTATATTAAGATGTATATATTAATATTATATAAATAATTTTAGATATTATAAATAATTTAAGTAGTATTTTTTTAAATATTCTAAATAAATAAAAATTTTTATTATAACGATTATAATATGCCGTAAGAATTTGATTATAAAGTTATAAAATATGTCAAAAAAATAGAAAAACATTGTTTTAAAATCGGTATTGTACTTGGTTTTTTCAATCATAAATATTCTTTGTTCGAACGCACTATTTTTTTTATTAAACATCTATGAAAAAGTTTTTATTATGTTTAAATGCAATTAATTTTGTGTCAAAAATTTTTAATCAATAATATGTTTATTTTTATTATTTTCTTTTAAAAATAATTCCCTTTAAAAATAACTGTAAAAAAGCATTTGTTGATATAAATTCATTAATTGAGTAGGATAAAAAAAATATTTTAAATAAAATTGTTATTAAATTTCAGTAATAAATAAACAAAACGAATGACATTCTATACAATTAAATGTAAAAATTAATTAAATAAAAAGTATTGAAATATATTTTATAAAATATTTTATGGAATAAAACTAAATTGAAAATTTCTAATGCATCAAGCCAAGATTCGACCTTGGATGTCTTCACGCCATGCAAGGACGTTCATTGATCGATAAAACCACGAGGAGTCCCTGTATCTCATCTCATTTCCTTTTCTCTGTTACCATGCGTATAATTTATTTTTATGTGTAAATAACTTTAAATTTACCAATTGGATAGCACTATTCCATTTCTGCATTTCTTTTTACGATATAAAAACTTGTAGAATATTTAATCTTTCATAATTATAATATATTATGATAATATTTATTATTATAATATTAATATAATATTAATAATATATTATCATAATTTTTATTATAATATTAATAATATTTTTTTTTATGACAGAAATGGAGATATTTTCAATAATTCATAAAATATTTTTATAAAATATTTCATTCTTGAATAATTTTATATTTACAATAGAATTCTTGGCTATAATGAAATATACGAGAAAATATGTTACGATTTTTATGGAGAATTATAATTAATCACAATTAATCAAAAAATCAAAGAACCAATTTATGGATTAAAATAAAAGATACAAATATAATTATAAAAGTAATAATTTAAAGTAATAAAAATTGTCAAAGGACAAAAAGAAATAATTGATGAAATGAAATCAATGCTTTTTAGTTTTAGTTTAAGTGAAAAGTATAAAAAAAAGAAATATAACAGTAATATAATTTCGATTATTGCATATTTGTCTATGTATTGATTTTTCTCGTTTCTTATTAGTAGGCAGGTAAGTATTCTTGTAAGAACAAGGAACAATTCGTATAACATAAACATAAACTCGTACATGACTATTATCTTCGAAATGGTTGCCTGTTGCCTTATAATTGTACAGTAGTGAAATGCGTTGTAACACTTTTATGGGGTCTCGATTCGTGAAGCGAATAACTTAACTACTTTAATGGGTGGTTCAGTATATCGCACTTCATTCACATTCATTAATCGCATTAAATATACGTAAGATATTACAGTTAATTTTTTCGTTATTGTTCGCAATGAATATATAGATTCTACTATAAATCCAAATCCAAACAATTAAAAATTAAATTATTATGATTATTATACAAAATTATGATTATTATTCAAAAGATTATAAATAAAAAGAATAACTTCTTCAAAATTTTAAGTCAATATGCTTATTTAAATTCCTTTTTTCTATTTTTATTTAATAAATTTAAATTTTCTTTAATTAATTATTCATTATATGCTATATAATTAATGAATTTTATTTATAATATATTGGGAAAGAATCCATGAAAAATTTTCATTAGTTGTCAAAAGTTTTTATTAATTGAATTTGAATGATAGAAATCATTTTTGCTAGAATATATATTTTTGTTTAATGAATATATATATTGCAATTTTATTTTAAATGTAATAATTAAAATATTTTTAATTTTTTCTTAGACTAACTTTACAACCTATTATATCTCTAGAAGAATTATTTGAAGAAATTAAAAATCTAAATATATCTTATTTTTTTTTAAGAATACAATCCTAAAATACATTTTATCAATCTTTAACATTTTCAATATTCTAAAATTTTTAAAATTTTTGAAAAATTTAGAATTAGTTATTTCACTAAAATAAATTAAAATAAAGATATATATGTATATGTTCAATTACATTAATTGCAATGCACGTAATGTAAAAATTCAAAAACTTCTTCATTCTTTCCGCATGAGCGTCCGAGAAAAACAGATTTAAATACCTCATGCTATTGAATTAATCAAAAACTGTAACGGAAAACGAGGCAACAAAACCGTTGCAACGGTGCATCCACTGCACATCGGTTTACCGAAGCGGAGAAGTCAAGGACGTTCAAAGCACATTCTATCCTACACACGGAGTTGGTTGCCGCGTGTTGTCTAGGTCGTGCAAGACCGAAGGCGTAGAGGAGGAGTTTGGAATCCGAGAGACGCGAATAGCTGACTCGAAGTCCGTGAGAAATCGGTTTATAGTCTCATGGACGCTCGTTGGAACGTTAATCGTTCTTACGGGAAGGATATCCCCTTTCCGATAAAACCAGTCGTGTAATAGCACTGTCTTCTGTCAAGTCGCTTTAAATGTACAATTATAGGTACCTTCCGGTTTTTGAAAAAAGATGCACGAAATATTTGACTTTAATTTGTTATAATAACAAACTGAAAAATATTTTTATTATAATTAGCAAATATTTTATAAAAAATATTCCTACAAAATTTAAATAATAATTAATATTTGAATTTTCATTGAAAAATTTAGATATCGATTGGATTAACATGGTCTATGGATTTTAATGATCTATCAACTAACAACACATATATTAAAAAATAATTCATATTTTAAAAAATAGAAAAATTAATTTTCTTTTTTTTTAATTTCATTTATCTATTATTTACTGATAATTAATTTGAATAAAAAATTCTTAAATAAAGACGATATAATATATGACATTATATTATTAAGTTCTTCAAGATTTAATCGAATTGATAATATTTAACAGATTTAAATATGCTAATTCCAAGTAACATTGTATCCTACCAAAAGATATCGCGTGCGTTATAAGTATAAAATTAGGAACAGGAGACTGCGTGGCAATATAAACAATATCAAGTGACACTGCATTTATCTAAATGTTTTGAAAATACTATCTTTATATTTAATACAATCTTATTTATAAATATTACTGTTATTTCTTGAATTTTGAAATTGATTTATTTATTTATAACATATAATATATTTGCAATATATAATATAATGAATTAAAATTATTCGTAAAATCTATTATAAATACAAGTATGTGAAAAGAAAAATTGCATTTTTTTCAAATTAAATCAGTATTTGAAAGAGTAACTAATTAAATTATAATAAGTAATATAGATCAGATAATAATAATATACTCAAGTAATATACTAAAGTAATATACTCAATCAGAATAATAAAAACAATGAATTATATTTCTTTGAAATGTTTACAAATATTGAAAATATTTATATAAATTTTGATAAACTTAAAAAACTTGATATGATAAATAATTAAATTAATCTTTAAAATGACTATTATATTCATAAATAATATATAAATAATATAATATTATATATTCATAAATAAAATTTAATAGCATTTCATATTTAAATACATTTATCCTTTCTATTTTTTCAAATTAAAAAATTGAATATTTTATTGCTAAAAAATTTATTAAGATCAAGGTATGTATTATAAGAATTTAAAAATACTTCCTAATGTAAATAATATAGAAAAAAATGCTTTCAAGGATAACAACTAGAATTCAAGTGAAACGTGTTTCAAACGTTATAATTATATATATTAAATGATTTTAAAGTATTGCTTTATAAACATTATTTTCAATTAAACAATTAAAATGATTTTCGAAAATATTAATAAAAAACATCGTTAAGAAATGTCAAATATTAAGAAATAAAACAAAAATATAATATATAATTTTAAAAAGAATTGAAATTCTTTCATACGTTTGAACGAACTTTCACTTTTGGAAATGTGCCATTTTATACAAGCACATCAGCATACAAATATCAATAGTATCATACCTAATTTTTCAAAATAAGCATTAAACTTACATCCATTAATTCTTTAATATTTAAAAATTTTTATAATGCTTATTATAATCAAATTTTTATTATTATATTATATTTATATTATAATAAATTTTTCATAACTTTTCAATAAATATAAAATACTCAAAATAATATTATGATATTAATCTATAATTTTTATCAATTGAATAAAATTTTAATTATTTAATAAAATAATGAAATACTATTATGTTAATTTATAATTTTCACCAATAATTATCTAATTATTGTTTACTTAATATATTTTGCTTATATTTGTTACTAATAATATCACAAGCTAATTTCTTTCTCTCTTTCTCCTTCTATAATCTCTTTCAATCCTTTCATCTTGGATCCATGGAAAGCGACCTGTTGCCAAGGGAAGGCTTAAAAGTAAACAACGTTACGTCATCAGGGTCCCTGGTGTCTAGCTTGGTCGATGTGCCAACTCAAAGCTCGTGTCTGTTCATTCTATCTTTATTTCCCTATCGCCAAGATCTCTAAGCTCATTCTTCAGCGATATATAAACAGAGTAAGATCAATTCGATATGTTACAATTTGAAATAAGCATTGGTGGTCTTTCGAAGATGAAAAATATTACATACAACATTAATTTATATATTTCAAAATCATATAATCAATATTTATAATTATTTCTCTTTTGATTGACTATAATATTAAATATAAAAATAAACATGTATAGAAAATTATTTTCTAAATTTTTAATTTTAATTATGTCACCGATAACAATATAAAAATATCAATAATCATACATAATCTATATAGTTATCAATGTTAAACAATAATAATCATTTGTTTATATGAAGAATAACAAATTAAAAGTTTCGTATATAAAAATATCATATATATATATATATATCCTGGAAAATTTTACTAATGAATATAAAATTCGTAATAAAGAATAAAATAATGATATAATCAAGGATAATGAAATAAATTATTAATAAAAAACAAATTACAATTGTCAAAAATTTCAAAAGTTTCGAATAAATTGAATGATCGCTAGAGCGATTTCAATGCTCGCAATTTTGTGTACCCCATAAGAGGCCACACATTGGCAACCGATAACTGAATAATAGGAGGAAGAAAGAAAGGATATGGGAGAGAGAGAGACTTGGAAAAGAGAATGAGAGGGAGTGAAAAAAGCGGCCGAGCAAGAACGAACACACGGCGAAGCACGCGGCTTCTTTCCCGGAGGGTCGCACTGGTTATTCGGCCTGCGAATAATAATCATAGCGGTCGCCCTCCTGGTCGTTTCGGTTTCCTTTTCTCTTTCCCTCTTACGGATCCCTCCCTCTCTTTCTTTCCTCCGCTGCATAGCAACAAGGACCGTTTTCTCTTTCGCTCTTAAGGATTGCGAGAAGCCCGTCGTCCACACACGAGGCTGGAGAGGACGGAAGGCATGCCAGCGAAACAGAAAGAAGGTAGAGGGGGAGGACGAAACACTTTGAATCGAGAAAGTGAGAGGGTATAGGCCGAGCGTCGAAGAAAGATAGAAATATAAACGAACGCAGAAAGAGTGGCTGACAAAATCTCTCTTGGAGGAAAAGGGTATGGATAAGGAAAGATGATAAAGAAACGAGAGAGAGAATAAGTATATATAAAGGACTCAAAGGAGAGAAAAACAGGAAAATCTAGATAGAAACGATTGCGTTAGTCAAAGAAAATCAAAATACAAACTATAAATATAAAATTACAAATAATTAAATATTAAAATAATTTTTATATACGTTTAAAATAAAAAAATAAATATGTGTGTAATTATAATTTTAATTATATTGTAAATTATATATTGTTCTTATATATGTTTGTTTGTTACTGTAGATGCAAATTATATTATTTTTATTTTAACATTAATTTTATGTTGTGACTAAAATATAATATCCCAAAAAACTTTATTATATAGTATAAACAATTCATTTAAAATTATTAATAGATTATTATTAGAAAGTAAAGCACATAATGCCAATTTTGCAAATATACAAAATAGTATATATATTCAGGAAGAAAACAAATTAAAAGTAAAGTAAATCATATTTATTACATAGATATTGCATAAAATTCTTTTCGCGTCATCTAATTGTACAAAGATAAAAATATACAAAGAAGTAATAAAACTATTGATTCAAAAAAAATGCTTCAAATATTTATAATAGTATAAATATAATTATTGTTTTCAAAAAGAAAAAACTTCAAATCATAATATCAATATGTTTAAAAAAAATTCAACCAAATTGGATATCATAACAAAATATTTATCAAAATTATGTAAATAGTGAAAAGTATATTAAATTAAGAAAAAAAATAATTAGAAAAATGTATTATATATACATTCCAAAAGCATTTAATAATATATATTGATAAGATAGATATTTTAATTTATCTTATTCATTATATGGCAATATCTTGGAAAATGAATTTCCTGATTTAATCAGAAATATTTACATAATAAACAATTTGAAACAATA
Organism: Apis cerana; assembly: GCF_029169275.1. Classification (NCBI taxonomy): domain Eukaryota; kingdom Metazoa; phylum Arthropoda; class Insecta; order Hymenoptera; family Apidae; genus Apis; species Apis cerana. Next base: position 2,027,693 of record NC_083864.1, on the reverse strand, counting down.
AAAGTATTAAAAAGTTAAGTTATGAGAATCATATAATATAATAAATAAAAATTGGAATATCATATAAATTTATAATTATATGTATAAATTTAGAAAATATTTTTTTTAGCATGCTTTTTGTATATCCGTTATAAAATATAAATTTTTCTAGAAAAAAAACCGAATGAATAAAGAGAACATAAAATATAAAAAATTTTTGATTTAAAGAAAATTCAAAGATTTTTAAAATCTAACTTTCACATTAGATCTAACTTTCACTTTTCTTTTCATTCTTGTCCAGTTAGAAACTGCAGGGTTAACAAGAAAAACATGAATCGAGGTTCTTGGCTTTGGTCCAGGATGCAAAGGGCTCTTAGGAGTCCATGTGTGACTCAGCAATCATATGGTTAGTGACGTCAGAGACTAGCAAAATTGATCGAACTGGTAAAAGCAACGACCGATAGATCTAACCGGTGCTTCTATGTAGTCCATCTGGATCCTGTTCGTGCACACTAACTCGCATTAGATTTTTCTACCTGCTAGACCGGATAAATATTTCCATAGAGACCTTTCGCTTTCTTGGAAAAGAAACATGAAATTTTGTACAAAGAGACAATGAATTATTGCACACTGACAACAATAAAATTATAGAAATAACAGTGATGAATCGTAAATAAATTTTTATTTATTATTTAAACGCATTTTTCTCCAACATAAAAAATTTCAACATAAGAAATCTTCCAAAGAAATTTCTACTAAATTAAAAGAAATAAAATATTTAGATTCTATTTATACAAATTATTATCATAATTAGAATTATATGAAACAAAAAATAATATTATTCATGATGAAAAGTATATATAACAGACATTATTTTCTCAATGTAATATAAAATCTTTAATTCATTAATAACAAATTTGATTTGAGATAAAAATAATTAAATTATAAAGTTATATATTTGTATATTTGTATATATATATAAATATATATAGTTATATATTTATATATTTTTTAAAATATTAATAAATATATTTCATAAGTCAATAAATAGTTATTATATTAATAATAATTTATCAACAATGATATCTATTTTATTTATCTTTATATAAGTCTATAAGTCCTTTTATTCTTCAATAAATCAATTCACATGGTTAATTTAATAAATTAAATATTTAAAAATTGTTTCAAATTTACAAAACTTTTAACGCATTTTTTATTTTACTACAGGAAAATAAAATATCAAAAATAAAGATTTAAAATATTATTAATTATTTTAATTAAATAATATAAATTAATATGATTGCTCTTTTAAATTTTACGATAATAACTTTTAAAAAAATTCCTTTTCAATATTTATAAAAAGATTTAAATATGTATTAAAAAACGGATTTTGTTAATGAATTTTAATATTAAAGGGATTTATCAATTACTATATCTATATTTTATATATTTATAAATAACATTTTTTTTCATCTATTTTTTTTTTCCTCTATTTCTAATGATCTCATTATCTTTCAACGCAATCTTTCTTTTATTATGGGGTGATAAGAGTACTTCTTGTTATCAAACTCATATCCCCATATTATCATGCTTATCACATTTGATATTTGTAGTTGCATGTAGATGCGGTTAAAATTATTTTTCAAGAATATCTAACATTCCAATTCCTAATATTTGTTATTCAAAATATGAATGAATTCCTTCTTTTGAATTTTTAAAGATAAAGATTATTATACTATTCAATAATTTAATGTAAATATATATATATAATAAACAATTAAATTTCATTAATATGCGCTATAGAAAAAGAAACATATATACATTATAATTTAATAAATTTTGAAATTAAAATATTTTGATAGTATACGAAATGAAATTATATAAACTAATATATATTTATAATTATTACGAACTTCTTACGAAAAAGTAAATGCAGTGTCAGTTTCATCTTAAATTGATTCGTCATCTGCAAGGCATTTTCGTTATTTAGCACGCAGATATGTATGCGCACGCACGTGTGCGTCGAGTGAAATAAAACGCGTAAGGAACTTAGTATTGTTAACATTCATTCAAGGTATACTGACAACTATTTCCTGAAAACCTTGAAAAAAAATTCTACAAAAAAATATATTATTGATATTTTGTTAAATCTTATAGAATAAATTAAATTAAATTATTAATAATTAATTAAATAAATAAGTTATTATTTACTAGTTAAAATATTTTGAAATATGGAATAGATAGTAGACAAAATATTTCACAATAACTATTCATCTTAAACTGATTAGAAACGGATTAACTAACTTTTCGATAAGAATATGTTTATATATATAGAGGAATAGTAGAATGACGATGCAAATGAAAAGAGAAAGAGAAAATGGTGGACAAAAACATTTTCTGAGCACAGCTGCTGCTCCACTGGTGAGGTTTATCATTCTAAACAGGGGAGATTTCTCTCTTTATGTTCTCTTTCATACTCAGTTCTCCATCGTCTCTTTCGACCCTGTCGAGCCTTTCTAACCACCACTTTCTCAAATAGTCTGTATTTATTAAATGTAATAAATAATAAACAACAAATACAATGGTTGTTAAATATTAACTATCTTTAATAATAAAATATCATTTGTTTCTTTTAATTCAAATAGTTATTTACTTTTAGAAATAATTTTTGAATTTTCATTACAAATTTATAATCTATTTAAAATTATATTTGTATATTTATAATTTATAACGAAATTTATTATACAGAAATTACTTATATTACTATTTAAATAAATTAAAAAATAATTTTACTAGATTAAATAATTTACAAAATAACTTTTTTCAATTAAAAATCATTTAAAATAAATAATTTAAAATAAATTTCATTAATAACTAATTCATAAATAATCAAAAATTGTTTAATTAATTATAAAATCCGTGTATAAATTAATTTTCAATAATTGTATTCTTAAATAATAATCGAATGTGAGATAAAAGAATGTATTAATTTTACATTTATAAAAAATTTATTTAAATAAGATACAGCTGCACTTTTTTTATTCCCAAGCAGCATATTGGATTACTATCTTTCGGTAGAGACCGTCGCCAGGGTTTCAAAAGCAAGCAAACCCATGGAACATAGGGGCAGCTGTCGTACATTCCTGTGTTTCTATCCCTCCGCCCTGAACATCGACAACCCTATATTTGTCTCTTTCTTATTCTCTTAGTTATTGGCTTTCCTTCTTCTTTCTTCGATTTTCTTCGATTTTCTCAAGGATAATCAATGATAGAGGAATCTAAGAAAAAAAAAGCTATGGAAAAAGCTTTCAAGCTACATTTGAATTCAAATCATTATATCTTAATCTTAATAATATAAATTCGATAAAAATTTTTAGATTAAATTCATTAATCTTTCTTATATCTGAACATAATTTACAGAAATGTACTAAAATTTAAAAATTATGTTATAACAATATAAAATTATTATATACAATATTTTCAAGAATATAGTATGCACGTTTTGATTCGTTTTTAAGAAAATAAAATAATGTTTAATTTATTTTGATTCACTTTTTATTTTCTTTTATTATATTTAATTAATTTTGGCATCGATAAATAATTCAGATCTATAATGAACAGAGTGCAGAATCATAAATAGTAAACTATTTTTATGTTAACATTATTTATGTTTATAAACATAAAAACATAGACAGAAATGTATTCTCATCTTACTTAATATTGATTATATTTAAAAATTTTTAGAAAACTAAGATATGTATCTATCGTTCAAATTTTAAGCAGATGTTACATTAAAGATTAGTAGCAACGATCCCTATCTTTCTATCCTTCTTCTCTTGACTATCCTCTTGAATTCTCTGCTTGCCACATCAATAACTAGCGGAAGTCGACGGAGAAAATACTTCTAAACATACGCTTTATGCATTTAAATTTTTATTTTTCCTTTTAAATAATTTTTATTCATTTCGAAAACACAAATTAAAAAAAAAATTAAAATAAAATGTAAAAAATTAAATTATATAATTCAATTATTTAATCGTTATGTTGAATTAAATACATACCTATATATTTATAAATGAATTCAATTTTACAAATATTGCATAAATTCAATACAAATATTGCATAAATTATTGAAATTATTTAATTCTTCACTTTTACTTGTGTTAATTGTAATTTTATGTAAAATAAAAATATTTACTTATTTATTTTTTCAAAGTAATAAATATATATAAATATATAAATATATATTCTTTAAATTCTGCTGAAAATAATATTAATTAATTTTATATTGTTATATTTAAAATTTTAAATATTTTAAAATATTTATATATTTGATTTCATAATAAATTTGAAATTTAACAAACGCATGAAAGAGAAGTATTAGAAAGGAAAGACAAATCGCTACGAGACGTTGCATAAATATGCAGCCCCACAGTACACGCAGTCTTCGCAAAAGTTTGCAGAAGTATGCACTAAATTTATACGCGTTACTTTTATGTCGAGTTATCCTTACGTTGCAGTTAATGCTATCTGTTCACAGAAGGGTTAAAGGGTTTCAGCAGTAACATACGCGATCTCTTGCTTGTTACTACGCGAGATAAAATCCTCGGAGATTAGAGTAGGAACTCAATTCGTATCTCCACCGGAAATTGTCGACCCTCGCCCCAGGCCAAATCTCTCGTTCGAATCTTTTCTCACTTTTACTATTGCCTCAGTTGCATAATTACGACAAGCTCTTTGACAAATGATAAAATCTTGAATAAAAATATATATATAGTAATTTCTTACATAAAAAATTGTTATACAATTATTACTATAAAGACATATTGAATAATTATTATTCGTATAAATCGAATTCAAAACAGTTTTATATTATATATCTATAAATATTTAAATCTTATATATAATTTATTTTTTTTTTAAACGATTAAATATGTTTCAGAAAAAATAATAATTTTAATTAAAAATTTGTAGATAATTATTATAGTTTTTATTTATTTTATTTTATTTTATTTAGTATTTTTAATTTCTTCATTATTCTCTTCATGTTTCTTACAAAGATAGAAAAAAATGTTGATTAGAATTAGATATAATAGATTAAATATTAAATTATTAAATTATAAATATATTTAAATTTTTTTAATATTAATTGCTTTTATATATTTTATTAACTGTATTAATAGTTTATATGTAATCATCAATGTTATCTTTACTTATCTTTATGTGCTTTAAGAAAAAAGATACATAATAAAAAAAAATTACGTAAATTAATTTGAAAAGTTGGATAGGATTAGATAACAAAATTATTTTTAAAAATATTTTTTAAGATATTTCTTATATTTAGAAAATTTTTTTTTTCAATAAATATCTGTCTTTGAGTGATTTCTTATATAATAAAATTTAATATTTTCTGATACGTATTTTAAAATATAGACTATATTTCATTAATAATATATTATATATAAATTATGATGTAATAAATATCAGTAATAGCGTTAAAATATCGATAAAGATATCGATAATAGAAAATAATTGGAATTTTCAATTTTTTATTATTCAAAGTTTATAAATGAATAATAATACACATATAAAAGGATAGAACTTTATTAACAAAAATGTAAAGAATAAAAGAAAATTCAAAATTCTCTCAAATATATATACATATACGAAAATTTTTTATTTTCTATTTTAATATGATAAATATATATATTAATGTATTTACTTAACATTTATTTGTTAATTCTATTTCAATAATTTTTTATTTCTAAATATATACTAAATTTTTTAATAATTAAAAATTTATTAAATTATTAGTTTTTATCTCCAAATATATTTTTGTGTATTTTTAATTTTAATAAATATTATGCTACTACAATATATTGAAAATACATTATTTCTCATGATCAGATAGAATTTTACTTATCGAGATTTATTGGAGAACAAATAATTTATATGATGAAAGTTCACTGATTCATCCTTCACTTTCTATTAACTTTCGTTTCAATGATAGAAGTTTATATTCAGATAAATATACTTACTTAACAGAAGTTCAATTAATTTATTTTTTTCAATATTACATGTTGAAGAATTTAATTTTAAAAATGTATAATTATATCTAATTATATATAAATGTATAATTATAATCTATCATTATTAAAATAATAATATATCAATGAAATGATATAATGGAATGATAGCTATAAATAAATAATATAATATAAATAATATTCTCTACATTGCAAATAAAAAATAGAATATATTGGAAGAAATTTATTCATTCGAGTAAAAACGAAAAATGGTAGCTATACGTAATATAATTCGTATAACGCAAAGAATAAAATAATCTGACGTTATATTCGAATAAAAATTTTAAGAAAACTTTATAATAAAAAATATTAAACAGATGACGATATAAATATTTAAATATTTTAAATATATTATAAATTATATAACATAATATTGTTATATATTTAATATAACATATTATATTATTATATAAGAACATATTTTAAAAATGAAAAATAAATGAAAGTCAAATAAACATTTCTATGTTTCTGATTTTTCCCATCAATCATTTCTTTATTCTTATTTCATTTTTAAGGATCGAATAACTGTACATCATATAAGTAATGAAGAGAAAAATTTTATTATTATAAACTTAATTAAAAAAATTATATGTTCTGTATGTATATAAAATTTTATAATAAAAGCACTTATTAATAATTATAATTTAAAGAATCATTATTAATTATTAATAATACATTATTTATTATTTATTATTTATTATTTAAATAAAATTTAGGAAATTTATTATATTGTAACAAAAAATTTTGAAGTTCAAAAATTGTAACTTTGTTTGTTTTTCTAAAATATCATTTTTTTTTTTTTGCTTTATACTGCAAATCAACATTTGAATTTATCAGATATCCTAATATTTTTCATTTTGAAATGCTTGCTTCTAAAAAAATATACTATTGAAACATATAATTTTTGTTAATCAATATAACACTTGAATATTTGAATAAATATTATTAAATTTAAATCTCTATTTGAAATTTTGAAATGAAATGTTACAAGTTTAATAAAATCTATTATAAAGTAAATTAATTATAAAGAATATAATATATTAATGCAGAGATTTTCAAATGATGATATGATATGATATACCAGAGATAGCTGAATTACATATTGTATGAAATTTTTTTATTTAAAAGTTTATTTTCAATATTATTATATAAAATATATTAATTCTAAATAATTCCAATAATCCAAATAAAATGTTAGAATCTGTTTTTCCAAATTTCAATTATATAATAAAATAATTTTTTATGTTTATGAAGTCATTACATTTTAAATTTTAATATATTTATGATATTTTAATAGAATTTTCAAATTCTAGATTTTAGTTGTACATGTTTTGAAAAGATTAAGAACCGTTGTATATAAAAATAAAATTCTATTGGAAGAATTTTTCATTTGTTTCAACAAGTTTCCAAAGAACGTAGACATATTTAAGTATTCCAATAGTCACACTACGCTCTTTCAAAGTCTTCTACCTGGACATTGTTGTAAATTAAAGAACTAAGTAAGAATGCTCTTTTCTTATTTGACAGCTGTACTAAAATTGAAAATATCTTTGAATTTTTATAATATCGTACAATTACTAAGCTTAACTATTATGGAAACTATTTTAGTGCTATTTTAGTAACTATTTTAGAAATTTGCATAATGGAAAATTATAGTTTTATTATATAATATTATTATATAGTAGTATATTATCTAGTAAAAAATACATTTTAAAAATTTTTGCTATTCTTTACTAAATTGTTTCTTTAAAATATTATGATAATTATGATTATGATGTATTGAATTTTTATAAAATACATTATTAAAATAATATTTATAAAATAAATTAAAAAATTTGAGTTCTTAAATAAATCTAAAAATTTCAAAGTTAAGCTTTACTACGCGGATTGTTTACTTAAATGTCTGCAGAATTACGATTTATCACCGGCAGGTGCGTTTAGTCATATTTTTTCATTTTTTTGTGTCTGATTACATTGCAGATGCCAAGACATCTGTTAGTTCGATGTGGAAATTACTAAGGATACATTTATAAATGGCTTATACTTTCAATTATTTCGCTAACAATTCTTATATATCGAATTATAGTATTTGATATTAATTATTTATATTTTTGATATTCTTTTTTTTTCTTTTCCAAAATTGAAAAATTATTTAAATCGAAATTATAAACATTAACGTTTAAAGAGAATAAATTATATTGTTAAATAAACTACGTAAAAATAAACTACTGTGCAATAACAAATTCAATATAAATAAATAAAATATTCTATTTTAGTAATCATTTTGCATCATATTAATTCTTCTATAATATTCTTATGTATAATTTTCAATATTAGAAAGGAAATTAAATTATGCACGAACTATTTAGCAAAGTAATTATTTTTTTGAAAGAATTAACTTATTTATTTTTAAAAAATTGATAATTAATTTTTAAAAAAAACTTTTATTCTTTTAAAAATCTTGAATTTTTTTATACAATTTTTACATCTTATTATTGATTTTATTTAAATTTGTTTATTTTTAATATTATTTTAACAAATATTTATAAAATTCGATAAAAATATAAAAATATTACAAAAATATTATATAGTTATAATCAAATTAGTAAAAGAACTAAAGAAATTAAGAACTAAATTATTATCATAATAGATTTTATTTAAAAATCTTCGGAAAATATCTAAATATCTATCTAAATATCTAAAAATATTATTACAAAATAAATTTGTTAATAAATTTTGTTTAAATTGTGAAATAAAGAATAAAAAATCTAAAAGTTCTAATTAAAAAAAAAATGACCTTTTTAATACGTGAAATTAGTTAGTATTAAATTAAAGTTTTTAAACTTGCAGCATCTTTATAAATTTTCTGCCGGCAGTGAACCGAAAGCAATCAACTGCAGGTGTACCTCCTCATGCAATTTACTGCGTTTATCGAGGCGCAGACATATTCTTTTTTCCCGAAATTTGTTCTTGGAAACCCGAAACCACAAGAGGTCGATGCCCTATAATTGCAGATTGCACCGAATTGCAATTCTCAAACGTGAAACTGATGAAATTTTATTTTATCTTTCAATATTGATTTAATATTAACTATCTTCCTCGTTGAATTAAAAATGATCTTTTTTTAAAAAAAATTATAACATACTTTTTTACACAAAATAAAAATTCTTTAATTTTGAATTTATCAAATTTTTTTAGAATATTTAATAATATATCATTATCATTATAGAATTTCAATTATTATATATATTATCTGATATTTATTTATATTCGTAACAATATAAATATCATAGTAGTCAAATTCAATTTGAAATTTACATGTTTACATTATATATATAATAAGATCACATAATATATATATGTATATATAACATATTATTTATTGAAACGAAATCAGAAACATTGAGAAATTCATAATTATGTGCATTAAAAAAAAATGAAATTAAAAATTATTTGCATCTTTTTGTACAGTATATTTATTGATATATTCATTATCAATTCATTCATCATTTTTTTCGAAATATTCGTTTAAAATCCAATATTCGTAACAAAAGAATTTTTTACTGTTTGATTCATTTTCTACCACGCCTTCTGAATAAAAATAAATTTAAATTTTTAGTTATTTATATATTGATCTGATTCGATATTGAAAAATTACTTTTTATCATTATTAATTTTCACAATTCAAAAAAAAAATTGATTCTACATTCTTTTCTTCAAAAACGGATTAATGACGAAGATATATTCTATGAAATATTAAAAAAATTATCTCTAATTTTCATTATCTAAGAAAAATCTCATCATTATCCGAAATTGTTTTGTCTTCATTCTATTATTTCAGATAATAAAGATTCCGACGGACCGCTGACTTACTTTAATTGAAAAAAAAGATGCACGTTAAAAATCTTAAAATGTGATGAAAAACGGAGGAAAGAAGGTAAAGCTAAAGAGAGAAACGTTTCTTGAAATTTTCGGGAACGGGTTACTGCGCGAACTCCTTTAACGGAAGTCTGTATTGAAAGGGAGTAAAGGGGGTAGGTTCAGAACAGGCGTCCAGTCGATGGCTCCCCACGCGATTTAATGCGTTTATCGAGGTATCGAGGCATTCCTAGTCTTTTTGCGCGGCTCTTGCTCCGAGAATCGTGGGACCAGAGCTCGCCGCTCGTTACACGCATACCAGCAGCAGCCCTGTGCGCAGCCCTACTGCCATCACCCCTTAACGCTTCGAGCTCTGCACTCGCTCAATCCTCCACATCCTGTGTATATATATATATATATATGTATGTGTATATGTGTGTATATATATATAAATATATATAAATATATATACATATATATATATATATATGTATATATACGTGTGCGCCACTGACCGCTCGAAAGAACAGAGACCGAGATCACAATACCGATAGCGATCGATCTTTCGACCATACGACTGCCAACTACGGAACATTCAATGGATCCTTTTAATTCTTTTTTTTTTTATTTCCCCATTTAATTAGGAGATTTTGCGAAATCGGTAGTGTTTTTTTCGATAATTTGACGTATAACAATTCTTCTCAAGTTGATTCGTTGGCTTCATTCGTTTTGGCTTATGGATTCGAAAAATTATACTTTATGGTTAATTTTAAAATCATTTTATTTTTTTTTATATATATTTGAAGAAATATTTGTTTCTTTCATTATATTTAATTTTAAAAATGGAAAATATATTATTCCACGAAGCTTATTAAATACATGCAGAAATTTGAAGAAATTTATATTTTTGTATGTTTCTATATGTATACATATATTTATATTATAAATATATATTATGTTAGAAACATTTAAATATATATTTATAATATGAAATTTATATAAAATTTTATTACAGTCATACAATAAATGTTTATGTTGCATTAAATTCAAAATTTAATATAAATTTGTTAGAATTAAAAATAAATTTGATATTTTTTATCGTTTTAATCAAAATCAAAATAAAAGCATTAATTTTATTCTATACTTAATATAATATAATAGCATTAAAAAAGCAATTTAACGATATTTACATTTGTTTATATTTTCTGAAATAATTTCTGTTTTTAATGCAATTATTATGATTTTTAATATTATATCAGTATTTGCTTATATATTTACAGTTGTTTTCAAAAATATCAACTTTCTGAATATTTTATACATATTTAATTTTTAATGATTTTTATGTATTCTATTTTTTTATTAGATATATATGCCAACCGTTAAATAAAATAACAATAAAACATTTATGTATAATAAAAATTTATTAAATTGATCTTTTTAAATCGATATATAATTTTCATAAAATATATGGATATGCCAAAATATTTTTGCAATCATTTATATTATTCAAAAACAATTGAAACGAGAACAATTTTAAGAATAAATATCTTTATAATTCTGATTTACATTTTATAAAATGATATATATACAAAATATAATATCTATTATGATTAAGATAAAGTACTTGAATTATTATTATTATTATTTATTTAGTTTTAACATAAAATAAAAAATTTTTCAAAATTATTAATGATAATAATACGATAATAATAAATTAACCGAAATATTTATTTATTTCAAATTGTTATTTTTCAAATTTTTATTCGAAATAAAATTTATATTTTAAACGTGTTATCTATCTAGGAAGCTAGTTATTTATGGTTTGTGACATTTTCCCATCATAGTTGAACAGCAATAAGCTTCGTTATCGAATTGTGAATATAGGGACAGTGTAAACTTTCCCTGATATATCCTCAAGAAATTCTGCGAAACCCTTCTAACCATTTGACGAGACTTATCCTTTTTGTAAACGATAGAAGTTTCATTGGGTTGCAGGAACAGTGCCGCGTGTCGGATGGTGCTTACGTCTCGCTTACAAATGTGCATCCTTCTTGAATTTCATGAATGCATAATTATTTCTTTGTATTACTTCTTCGTTACTAGTTACTACCAGCGAGACACGCAAATTTTTTACAAATTAATTCATCTGAGCATCGCCTGATATAATATTTACATTACTGATTCATATTGAACGAAGATTGACGTTCAAATATTTTTATCAAAATAATATAAAAATAATAATTCCTTTACATGTTAATCTCAAATACGCTATATAAATCTTGCAAATTCACATTTTTTAAATTAAATATGATTCGCATAATTAATCAAAATTAAGTAAATATTTATTTAAAAATCATTGTAACAATTGGTAAAATCGATTTCATTAATATTAGAGAAATTTATAAAATCATCCAAAATAGAATAGATCTAAAAATCGATTTTTAAAAAATATTTAAAATAAATACTAAAAGTGTATTTTTCAATTTTGTATAATTTTTATTATTTTTCATAATATATAACGATAAAAAAAATAAAATATTTTTAAAAAAATTAAAATTTATATGTTGAAAAATTATTATATTATCATATTTCAATTTTCGACTCAATTATGAATATGATACATTATATCATAAAATGAAAAATATTAATATTTTTTATATTTATTATTTACATTTATATTTATATTTATTAATTAATATATCAATAAAATAAAGGAAAATTGATTCTATAATAATTCTTCAATGATTTTATAAATTAATATTTAATATATATTTATTTATAATATATATAATAAAATTACAATAAAATTTATTTAGTTTTGATTATTTTATATGAATTATATTTTTTAATTTAGAAAATTGTTAATAAAGCAATGTTCGATCAATATTATAAATAAATATTTTGTTAAATAACTTTATAAAAAAAGAATTCAATTTCTCTAACTAAAATAATAAGGAATATTAAAAAGTATAATATAATGGAGAATATTTAAAGAAATGTATAAATATGTAATATTTGTAATAATATAATTTATATTAAAAATATATACTATTAAATTATACTGTAAAAAAATTGTATGTAAATTAATTTTTATTATATAAATCAAATAAATATTATATACTTTTTTCATATATTTATATATATGTTACAATTGCTTAAAATGATACATAAAATCATGCATTGACGACAAATATTAATCATGACGGCACGAAACGGTCACACAATTATGTTTCTAATTGAAATGAAACATACGTATATCCGAAGCTAAATTAAAACGAATATTATATAACTGTGTCATCTCACGAATTTATATTAACTGCGATCATCTACTATATAAACTGAATCATGTGTGAGAAACTCATTCACGATTTCCATTTTACTCGAACTCGTATAAAAAGATCTCTCTCCCCGACCGTTACCACCACACCACTTTACGCTTCATGAAGCACAGAGACATACACCTGGCCAGGTGTTCTGTACTACTGGGTCAATATGTGCACGTGATAATGGCGCTGCAGCACCGTTGCACTCCGGCAGAAAATTTCAGAAAAAAAATCAACGGTTTTTACCAAGTCCGGTAAACTTTCTTTCGCATTTATATTATATTCGAACTCGAAACGATAACTCAAAACTATAATATAATCTCTATAATTCAAAAGTATAATTCTATAAGATTGCAATTTTATTAATTTTTATAATTCTTCAGAAAAAATCGAAAAATTTTTAATAAAAAATATCCATTGTGCTCCATGCAATCATTAAAAATTATTTATCAATATTTCACGAAACAATAAAAAAATGTTCGAATAATTTTGTGAGGCATTATATATGTTACAAGATATCGGAAACCAATCTTCGATGTTGTTTTTTTCAATTATTAAATCATTTATAAACATTGAAATATATTGCGATACATGTATCGATTCAAGTGATGCGTTTAAGTCAATAACTCATACAACTATATGCTATGACTATATTATTTTCAATGTGTGAACTATTAAACCCATCGCTTGAGTCGATGCAATATGTTTCAGTATTTGTAAGCCACTTTAGTATCAAGTAACATAAGACGTAAGATCCCTATATATCTTGAAACACATTACTATCATGAATCGATTCAAGTGATGGGTTTAAGTTAATAACTCACGCAGTGCGCAATTATTATTCAATTGTATATTTAGAAGAAGAATGATGTTTTATATGAGCTATTAACTTATCTCTTAAATTGAAGCATCGCAATATATTTCAATATATCTATAGATTAATTTTTTCAACTACGAGCTTATTCACGAAAGTTAATCGTTTTTTATCAATTTTATGATGAAGTTTATATATTTTTTTATTCGAAAATTTCAATAAGTTGAAAACAATTCTACAATTATTTATTCAAAAGCAAAATTAAAATTATTATAATTAATTTATTTGGTTGATTTAATTAATTGTTATTAATATTTGCTTATTTCTTTATGATTATATTTATTATATTTATCAATTATAATTTGTATAATTGAAGATTGTTTTTTCTATCCATGCTATCAATCTTTTTTCGAAAGTTTCATTAATGTTAAGAGCAGTTTTTTACACATTATGTTGAATTTTTAAACATAACTATATAAAAAAATACTCGAATTTCCTATTGAAGTATGGTATATTTATCATAATACATAATTTGTTTTTTATGATAATTAATAAAATAATCAATGTATTGGATCATCCAGTTTTGAATTTAAATTGATGTATAACCGTTAACATTTAATTACTTATTTTTAAATTATTGTACGGAATTTAAAAATCAACTATTTCATGTAATATATGCATTACATTTCGTTCCCACTAAGCGAAAAAAAAACCGGATAAAATCCATAAAATAAAACCGTTTGAAACAATGTTACCGATTAAAATTTCAAAGCACCCACCGGAAAAAGGATCTGGAAGGAAATTTCCTTACGACAGGAAATTGGCCGCGCCAACTGTTAGTCTATACAACCATTCAACGGCTCTCGCTAGCCGTTGCTAATTATGGGACAATTCTTTTCTTCCTTCCTTTCTTCCTTCCTTCCTTCCTTCTTTCCTTCCTTTCCCTAGAACTGTCTTTCGTTCTCGAGCGACTTTAAGGAAACGATTATTCCAAGCTGTTTCATTGCTTACCAACCATAACGGATCAACGACCAAGCAATTATTTAATTGCACATTTTCTTTAACCAACTAACGTATCTGCGAGAACAGACAACGAAGCTTTTATATCCTTTTGGAACAGAACGAAACGAGAGCGACGAGTCTTTCTGGAGTATAGGTTTACACTTTGAAAAATTCTCACGATATCTCCTAAGGTAACGAATCCTTACGAAAATAAGAAAAAAAATATGTATATTTTAAACCATCTCGATTGTAAAGGGTTTGATGTCAATTTCTTACCGCGAGAAGAAATTTCTATGGTATCATGCAACGGCTATCCGAGGTTGAAAGAAACCAAAACAATCCACGATATAAAATATTCAAATAATGATTCATGATCAATCTTCAGATTAAGAAAAAAATTTTTAAATTTCAAAATAAGAAGTTGAATAGTTATATTCGATCTATAGTAGATCTATAGATATAGTAGATACAAATTTATCTAATTTCGTAAAGACAACTGGGTCGAAGATAATCCAATTACCTGTATAAATTATTCGATGATTTATTATTTTCGAATGAATCTAATATATAATTAATTCTTGATAAACAAGAGAATTAAAAATATCTATTCATTGCGTAATAAAAAAATCTACGTATATTTTTTTAATAAATGACTGCCAAAAACAATCTTTACAATAATATTCAATGTAATCATCTTGACAACATATTAAAAAATCATCAATTAATGAAGTCGATAAATAGTATCTTTTTCTAAATATTTATTAAAAATTATTTGCAAAATATACACAAGATTTCGTTTATATATTTAAAAAATGGTGCATTTTAACTTATAAAAGAGTACAGAATCGTTATTAAAATATAAATTTTAAATAAAAATTGTTTATATTATCTCAATCATAAATATTATTTTCCTCAAAATATAAAATAATTAAAATCTAAGTAAAATCTATGATCCATCCGAAAATTTTCTTATTAATTCTTATTAATAATGAAGATTTCAATATATTCGAGAGAAAATTATGAAGAAAAAAAATACATATATTTTACTTATACATACATTACTTACGTTATTTATTCATCAAATATTGAGAATATAAATCAATATACACAGCACGTCCGGAACGATTTTCTGGTCACAGCGAATTTGTTAGAAATTTATTAATAAATGGACCTTCATCTTTTTTTTTTACAACTACTGATGATTATAATTTATGAGTTATGGATTATTCCATACTAGAGAATAAAAGCAATTTGTATAGACTGCTCCACGTTGTTTAAATTCGTATTATTCAAAGACTCACTGTACTTACAAAGTATTCGCGTGACATACTATGAATTTTCAATTGCTTAGAAGAAATATGAAATAAAAAAAATATCTGAATAACAAAAATTTATATATTAAATATATTTATAAATATTGATAATAAATATTTAAAAAAAAATAACTTATTTTTCTAAGAAACTAAAGAAATTAATCATAAAAGGCATAGAAGATATTTTGAAATAAACAAATTTAAAAAATATAATAAAATTATAAATGATACTTTTAAGGAACGGGTCAAGAAACTTTTCGAATTCTCAAAAATCTAGATAAAAATACTGAATTTCTATCCTCAAATAACTTACAAAAATATTGTGATATCAATTTATTTAACAAATTATTTAACTAATAATAATCCAAATTGAATTAGATTCATTTTAATTCAATTGTATCATCGTTATAATTTATTTTCATGTATTACTATAGTTTAGCTAAAGAATAAATATTTAATTTTTTATTTTGAGTAAAAAATAATTTATTAATTATTTACTTATGTACTGAAGTTGAAAGATTCGAAAAATTAAAATTTATTAAAATTTTTTTGATAAAACTAAATTGTTCTTAAGAATAAAAAGAAAAAAAAATAATCATTTTAAATTTTGACATTTTCGTAAAGTTTTGAATTTCAGTTTTGAGAAAAATCAATTTAGCATTTCGGACATATTGTATAGCTAGTAGTAATATAGATAGTAGAAATATCGCATTAGTAACGAATCGCCAATTTTCTCAGAAAAAAAAATGCGAAGTTATATAAATACTAAAAAATAAGAGATATAATAAGATATAATAACTGAATACATAAAATACAAGCTATTATTCTGAAATTGTTGCAGATCCATATATTTTTTTCCAGTTTAAATTAAACATTGACAAGAATTAACGATCCAGAATTTAACAAAATTTTTTTTTGTCTCGAGGCAAAATCCATCACTTTCAAGTTTATATAGCACATATATATATATATCATAAGAACGTTTATTATCATAAAATTTAAAGATTAAAAGAATAAATGATTATAATGAAAAAAATTGAAAAACATGTTACAAGAATAAAAAAAATTTATTCTTATCGAATAAATATTTATTAATAATTTTCAATACAAATATTTATGCATATCTATAATATTGAGAATTATAAGAAAAATTATATGAAATTATTCAACAAGATTTTTAAATTATTTTAATCAAAATTCATTTTAAAAAAATATTTCGTTTACAACTTTAGCCATGTTGATTCGATACTACTATATACACATATACATTCGTACTTGCGATATAAAATAAGAGAATTTATTAACTCGATACATTCCACTACAAAGACAAATCGAGCATCTCTATCGATAGAAACGTTCGATTGTGCTGTTATATAGCACGGAGATAGAAATTTTCGGAGGATGCAAGAGAAAAAAGTGTTTAGCCAGCGATTTTCGTGGAACTAAGTCTCGGTTAACCACGGGTGGTTTGGCGTGTCGCATCTCGATGTAATCCTCGTAAAAGACAAAGAGAAGAGTAGCTCGCCTCTTTGTTTTAGCATCGAATACTGTAATATATTCGCATTGTTCTCTGCGGCCGGTTTTTGCCCGAGGGCTAACGTCGGCTTGCCCTCCAAAGGTAAAGATTCGTTGCGTCTGTGATGCGGAAAGAAGGGAGAGCTTCTCCCCTTGTGATATATCGGCCCCACAACTCACTTTATTGAAGGTATAGGAGTTCGTGTATATTCGCATGAAAATGTTAACACGCGCCACCCTCAAGAAAGTGCGAATTATATTTATATGAGGGGTTCGCGGTTAGATCGGGATCATCTTGGAAGGGAGCCGCGGTAGCGCCAGTTTCTTGTCAATTATGCAAAATCGATTAGACTCGAATAGATTAATAAGATATTACGTCTCGTCTCGAACGATTATCTCGTTATTCGTAACAAAAACATTAAAGGAAAGGATACGAATATGAAATATGAGAATATTAAGTTTTGTATTGTTAATTTTGACGATATGATTGTGAATTCAAATCATATTATGATAATTGAAATAATCTTTCATAATGATTGTTGTTATTGCTAATTGTAGTAATTATCTCTTTCTATCCTTTCGTTTAATGAACGTTTCATATACGATACGAAAGTTTTTATGCACGCTTATCGGAATAAAGTTCATTTTGATTTATTTTATGATTTTTGAAGGAAAAAATGGAAAAGATAAAATATATTATAATAATCCTAGTTTTGGCAATGAAGATTTGAAATATTCGTGTTTTTGATTATGATATGATAAAAAAAATTGAAATGACATTATAAAGTATATTATATCATTATATATATACTTTGAATATTTGCGAGCTATTTTTTATATATCATTTTGTAAATACATATTTGTATTTAAATTTTACATTGATAATTATAGTTTTACTAAAAATGATATTAATCAAAATTTAACTGAATAATTCGATATATCTTGTTCTTATTGAACAGCAAGGTTAAAATTATTACAATTAATTGATTCGATTAATTTAATTGATTGTTATTAATGAAAAATATTCAAAATAGTATTCATTTATTTTGATGTAACATTCGAATCATTGAATTGCTAAAATTAGGACATTATTTATTATTTTCTTAAAAATTTTTCAATTAATGTAAATGATTTAATTTCTGCTTTATGTCATATTTGTTACGAAATAACAATAAAATTTAATTAATAATCTTTAATTATAAATTGTAAATTAATTATTAGAATTAATCTTGAAAAATTTATCTTTAAAATATAAATAAAAATAAATAAAATTTGAATTAAAAATTTTGACATGATTTTTGTTATATATAAAAATATTGTTACATTTTTGTTAGATCATTACTTACAAGATTTTCACATTTTTTTTCATATGCAACTATTCTTTTACACGATTTTCATTTCTCATACCAATCAAATTTACAGTTTATAAAAATAATTTATAAAAATAAATAATTCGTAAATTTTTAGAATAATCAGTCAGAAAGAATCAAATTTATCATGAATAAATATGAAACAAAATAAAAATTAAACAATTTTCAAATAGATGTTTATTATGTGAAAAAATATGTATATAATATATCACAAAAAATAATTTAATCGTTTTTAAAACATTTATTCCAGAATATAATTAATAGTATTAAATATACACATTTAAATATATACATACTTATCCTACTCAAACAATCAGTCATTTGAATCTTCAAATAACCGACGTTCCATTGTATCATTATGTTATTCATGTTTATATTTTAACATTGCAACATAATATAAGATATATATATATATATATAGAGTATTAATATTTACGTTTATACGATAGTTATCACAATATTGGGCGACAAAAAATATTTGGTACCGTGAAAAAATTTACCAATTGACATGAAGTCAGATGACTGTTTAAGATTGCAACAAATTAATTTGCGGTATGAAATGGTAATTCGTTTGATAAACAGGCTAATGAATACTTTGTTATCGCGATGCGTGCAACACAAAAGACCTTGAAGTGCCGCATGCCATCATGCGCGAGAGCTTTTGTTACTCGCACAGTGATAACAAAGCGTCTACCCTCTCTAATCTACCGCTATCGTAATTTAAAGCGAGAAGAAATACACACCAGCGAAAGCTGAAGGTGCTAATGGCAGGTAGTTGGCTTACTACTCCGAAGTACGGAATAGACATGTTATTATTAACGTGCTCGCCCCTATGAATGAAGGGAAACGAGTCTGTATGCACTTTCTCTCCCCTAGAATGGAATTACCTAGCACTTTGACGAGGAATAATATAATAAATGGAAGATCCATTTGCATAATCTGAATTCGATAATTCGAAAATGTTTTATATATATATATATATATATATATATATATTATTCTAAGAACTTGTTATCGTTTGATTTTTATTATGTAAACAAATATAAATTTTTCATGAAAAAATTTCTATTATTAATAATTCGTTAAAAAGTTAAAAGAATTTTATAAATTATTAGAAATAGAAAAAATTTTTATTAAAATTTAAAATATTTTTAATTTTAGTGTGACCAATTGGAAATCTGAATCAATAAAAAATAATTGAATTTTTTTCAAGCATTCTACTTTAATAATAGTATAATTTGTGTTAATATAATTTTAATAGAAAAATTTATTTTAAAACTATATTGTAGCAGAATTGACAAATGACCCAGGATGTCATTCGTAAAAATTGATATTTATTGAATTTATATACCTATACAAAATTATTTATGAATAATTTATTATATTTTTATACATAAATAAAAATTATTGTTTATATAATGGAATAAAATATAAATATAATTAGATTACATTGTATAATGAAAGAAAATAGAGCAAATATCAAATAAATTGAATATATATTTTATATTATACTGTTAACTGCATATTATAAAGTTTATCGTATTTTTTTCTATTTTTCAATTGTTTTGCTTCATTAATTAATAAATAATAAATATAAGATACAATAATTGTAATATATTTATATTGGAATTTTAATATTGGATCAAAGATGCAAAACAAAATGTAGTATACATAGATCTAAATATATCGTTTACATACAAAAGATCATAACACAATTTCCAGATATATATATCAGGTATATATTAAGGCAAACAATAAAAGACAAGTGCACTTTCATTTTATCAATAATAACTGAGCGTGTAAAATGTGCAATAAAAACGAGTAAAGAAACAATAGAAACACTAGTAAAGCATTCACAATGCAGCCAATATAAAATATAATCCGCAGAATATTAAGATTAAAATCTCTTGAAAAATAAGGAACAAAAGAAACTAGTATATTCATAAATATTTGAAGATTTTAGAAAAAGATTATGAAATTTATTATATCGATAAATTTATCATATTTTGTAAATATTATTAAAATGAATATTTCTAGGATAGATATATTAATAGTAGATTCTTTATACATGAAAAAATCTATTGATTTAAATTAATATAATATAACATAGAAACAAAATATAATTTATATTTTATATAAATTATAATAAATCATATATAATAACTTTGATTAAATTTTATAACAAGAAATATATGTATACGTACTTTGCATCTTAATGCTACCAAATTAGCTCTAAAGAATGCAAAATTTGTTATACATACGTTCCAAGAAGGTCATCCATTGCGAGAGGGTAATTTTTCAGGGTTGAACATATCTACCGTCGCGGTTGACGAGCAAGCGGCGTTTCAAAGAAGAAATTACAATAAATCAATGTCAAACAGATGATTTCACCAACGAAACAATTATGTTGTTTAATTCGAATTCGTTCGTTCACTCATGTGCAAATTACGCCGCTGAGATGTATACTGCCTCACATAGGATTATTAAAAAAAATTCTAGACTGGGTCGATTCTAGTCGATTACTATCCACATAATTATTCTTTAAAAAAATTCTGTTCGTAAAAACATAACCTCAGATCGGTATAATGATGACGAAAGAAAAAGAAGTATAAACAACCTAATTATAGGTTTAAATACGTCTGACGATATTTCATATCCGATATCTCTCTTCGTCACATTACAGTTTTCTCGTTAATCGAAGTTGCAAAGGTGATGTAGATCGTTTATTATTCAAAAAAGAAGTACATTAGTATATATGTTTAGAATATATATATGCTTATTTTCACTTCTAATTACGATACCTTTAACTTGCAAATAATCATATTAACTACAACAACATATTACTACACGTATAACATATCACAGACCACAATATAATTTCCGCAGATAAATATGCGGATATTTTAATTAATGATTAAAATTAACATTATTTTAATTTTATTAATGTAGCATAAATTAATAGCAAATAAATAATTGAAAATTTTTTAGTCGAATAAAAAATTAGAAATTTACATTATACATTAAAATTAATGGTATTTTCGATATATTTACTGATTTTAAACAATATTTTTTGAATTGATTTCAAAAGTGTTTCTCTCAATTTAAAAATATATATTATAACGTATACATATGTATTGAAATTAAACAAATTAATGATGAAAAGTTTCTCTAAGAATATTTTATTCTTCTAAGAAATATTTTTATAAAATAAAATATTTTATAAAATATTTTTATAAAATTTGAAAAATATATTTAAAATATAATTTTATTGTATCATGTTATTCTATTAGCAATAGCTGTAATATGACAAGAATAAAATTTCTTGAAATTTAATTATAACTCGTTAAAAATCAATAATAGTGTTCGCATATGTTTCAATAATAGTATGTATTTAAATTTTTATCTAAAATTAAAGTATAATCATATTTTCCCTAAATTAATAATAACTGTATAATAATAAATTTTAACTGAAATATTTTTTTGAGTTTCAATTTTTAATAATAATAATATAATAAATTATCATTAAAATTTGGCTATAATGCTCAAATATCTAACCGTTAGGATAAGTTTTATGATAAGAGAGAAGAATATAACTCTCTTGTTAGTGTAGAACATATAATTCTCTCTTTACAGGGATCGAATACGATCCTCAGACAGAAACTTTGTGTATCGTTTAAATACGCAACGTTTGCGCATTATACATTATGTAGTAACTACACTTTTCTCACGTTCGTACAAATAGGTTAATGAACTAGTTATTTAATTTAATTTTATATTATATATATTATATAAAATTAAATTTATTTTTTAGTTATAAAATAAAAGTTTATTTATAAAAAATAATTTTAATATATTTATTTAATTTTATCTATTGTTTTTTTGTGTAAAATAAAAATCATATATGATAAAAGTTTATTCTAATATATATAATATTATATATTAGAGTAATATCTAACATATACATATACAATTTTGAAGTTATTTTTTGTATAATCTTGTGTATTATTTATACTATTCTATATAAACTCTTTTATACAATATTTTTTATAATATATATTTATAATATATTCTTGATATCTTAATCTCATTATAACTACTATCTAATTACTAATTTATATATTTGAAAAAAATAAAAAACTTACTTACCTTGACAAAAGAGTGGAATTTTACTTTGCTTGGAGAAACAGGTGGACTGCTAGGTGGTCGTTTATTTCCTTGTACTTGAAGAAGATTCTGCACTTCTAATAAGTACCCTTTTCTAGCGTATCTACTTCTAGGACTGCTTTGAATGTCTCCTTCTATTTTTGATTTTTTGATTAATTTTAAATTCTCTTTAGCATTCTGTCTGAGTATTATATGAGTCAGTCTTCTCACATTGGCCCTAGAATCACTGAAACAGATTCTCCTCCATGTTTTAGACACCATACTAATGGAACAAAGATCCTGAGGTCCAAGAAAAGATAATATTTTAGAAACTATTCTCCAATGATTGCTTTTGTCTCCAAGAAGTGCCAATATATCCACCGTTTCTCTACCTGTATAATCTGGAGTAGCTCTACTATGATGTAAAGCAGCAGATATGACGCGATGACTGAAATCCAACCTCTTTGGTTTGATAGCAGCAAGATATGTGATAGAGAGCTTGCTTAATTTCTGATTGTCTGCCGAACTAATAGCGGGACTAGCTTTTCTACAGGTCGGCGAGATAACAATACGTGGAGGTGGTGGTGGTGTCTTCCGTCTAGGTGAAGTAGTTACCTGGGGTGTGCTCTGAGGCACGATGACTAGTTTCATTTCCACATCTTCCTCGATGGGTTCGGAGGCTATAAACGAAGATGAAGGCACTGACGGTGATGGTGGCGGTGAAAGAAGAGTCAAGTAACCACTATCGACACTATCATGAGAATTGCGACTGCTCGCATTTATCGTGATGCGAGGTGTTTCGGTAATATTTACGTTTTCTACCTCATCCATCTCCGTGCTTTTTAAGGAGAGAATCTGTTTCAACAAATACCGGTGGAACTACCTCTTCTTAAACACAATTACGAACTGTTTCCGAATAAAAAACATATTAAATTTCTTTCCTATGATTTGTCACAGGAAACGAAACAAAATAGTTTGAATACGTTTCACCTCGTTGACGTTTCAGCGGCTTACTACGCACCACATTGCAAGCACTTCGAAACTTTGAAATCTGTTTATCCGTTGTCCCACCGTAGCTCCCTTGGCGATTGCCCGACCAATGGGCTAACCTGACTGATCCCGCCGTTCGTTGCCAAGTGCTACCATTGGTTCGAACATCTCAACCGCGTTAGCGATGCTATCACCTCTAGTGGCTGTTGCTGGACTTATTAAATTCTGTTGCTGGGGAGACCTCTTGATTTCTCATTTCTCTTTCGAGCGCGCATACAGAAATTGAAATTTACTATCTTAAATCTTTTTTACTATATTTTTTCTTTATATTAACTAATATTTATTTTAATAAAATAAAAAAAATATTTAATTTTTTTTTATATATTAAAAATTATAAAATCGTTACACAAATGATATATTAATATATAATAATATATTAATTATATAAATCCTACAATAATATATCACATAATATTTATTATAATATATTTTTTATCTTTTATTAGAATATATATATATTTATATTTATATTTTATTATAATATAATAAGAACATTATTAATAAATATAAAAAATTATTTTGAATAATGTATCTAAATCCATGAATTTACAAAAATTATATTAATTCATATATATTATTTAATATCATTATATAAATATATTTTCTTATATTTTTATATTATTTGAAAAGCGTTGTAATAAATCGATTTCAATGATTTATTGATATTATTTTTATAAAAGAAAAAAATATTTAATTTTAAATATTAATATGTTAAGCTTAATATTTTTCATTTTTGGTTACTTTGTCGCATAAAATAAAAAAAAATAAAAATTTAATATAATATAAGTTATGTTTTTTATTTTCATATTAATATAATAAGTACAATAAATACATATTACAATGAAATATAATAAATATATAATAAAATTATATAATAATATAACAAATATAATAAGTACATATTACAACGAAAGAAATGAAATGAATTGAAATATTAAATTTTAAAAACGATTTTTTCCATAAAAATAGTTTTTAATTTTTCAAAGATAATATATAAAAAAAAAAGAAATAATAAATTATGTTAATTTCTAGTTATTTTATAGTTACAAAAAATCATCATTTATCGACATTATTAAAATAAAATTTTATTCATGTTTCCATTTTTATCAACATCTAATAACTTTGATAACTATAAACTAATATATATGATAATATGTAAATGAAATATAATCACATTTCTGTTATCTATAGTCAAATTTAAATTTAATTTCCATGAAAGATTAACAATATTTATGTATAAAAATAAATATTTATTATATAAACATTAAACATAATAAAATACTATGTATAACAATTTTATTGTTTCATAATATTATTTTTGAATAGAAAGTATCAAAATATCATTATCATTTTAATATCACTCTCAACGTTATCGATTCAGTAGAAGAATAAGATTATAACATTCATAGTGGTTAGAATTAAAACTAAATTTTAGTATGAAATTACAAGATAGAATAAATTGTCTTGTAAACAGAGATCGAAATAAATAGTTATTTTAATTTAAAAAAATTTTATTTTTTAATTTTCGAATTTTCTTGTACATTTCATTTAAGAGAATATTGTTTTTCAAAATTTATGTGGAAAATAACGTTATCATTCTATAAAAACTTTTTTAAAAAGTGTTCTTATAATATTTTAGAATCAATAGTGTAATAAAAGTTTCACAAAAACAAAAAATTTAAAATATATTAAAATAAATTTATAATAAAATTAATAGATATTAATTATATTACAATATATTATATTATAATTATAAAATCGTTATACAAATAATTTATTAAGATAACATTATTATATTTATTAAACATAATTATAATTATTAATATGTTTATAAAAAAAGATATGATATATATATTTTAATATCATTGTAATATTATTTATAACATATTTATTATATTGATGAGGAATTTATTTATCATTATAAATATAAAAAATTTTTATTTTTATGTTTGTATTTAAAACTTTATATTTAAAACTATTATTTTCAAGAACTTTTTTATATATCTCATTAAAATTTATAATGAAAATATTTTTTAAAAAAGTTCTAAAGTTCATATTATAAATAAAATTTGTGAAAAAGTTCTATAGTTTTTTCAAAATTTGCTTATAAATTTAAGCAATAGTACTTCAGATTAAAATATATTTCTTTATAAAAATTACATTGGAAAATTTAATTGGAACAATGATTTTATATAAAAAATATTATGCTTTTAATGTCTTGTATTAATTATATTATAACAAAACAAATGCAAAAACAATTTTGTTTTTATTTTTGAAAATATTAATTAAATGAATATAATTTTATTTTTCTTTTATATATAAGATAATTATCTATTAAAGTAAAATTATTTTTATTATCAAAAAATTATGGATTTTTATTTTATAATTTTTTGAATAAAACATTCTGAATCTGATCAAATATTTAAAATAAGTATTATTTATATGACATATTATATATCAAATTTTTATACACAACTATTCCGTAAATCAATTCATTTCATAATTTTAATCAAATAAATTTCAAAAAATACATATTTTCTCAGATTTTTAAATATAAAATATTATTATAGAATATTATAAAATAAAAAATTGTTTTTGTTCAAAAATTCATCATGTACTTTTTTAAAAATTTCAATCATTAATACATTTAAATATATATTATCATAATATATATATTTAAATATATATAAATTATAATTTATATTATTATAATGCCAATTTTATATTTTTCTTTTAAATTAATAGAAGTGCAAATATATAGATTCAAAATTAAATTAAAAATGTTTTATTTTGTATTCAAAATATATCGTAGAAAATTACAAAAAATTCAATATATATTTTTTTTTATTAATTTACTTGTTTATTTTTCAAATTATTTTTCAAAAAATAATATTTTTCAAATATTATCGCAAAAGAAATATTTTAAAGAATATTAAGAATAAATTATTCAAAATTATAAATATATTTGATAATAAACACATTTCATTTCATTTTAAAATATTAAATTAAATCATATTTATAAATAGAAAATTTAAAAATTGAAAAGAATGAAATAAAATTGTAAATAATGTATATTTTTTATTTTAAGATTCAAAGATCTTAGATTATTTTAATTAAGAGAGGTATACTAATATCAATATACTTTACATAATAATATTATCATTTTCTATAATTGTTTAAGTATAATTAATATAATTAGTTATCTGCATATGATCTACACTCTATCTTTATACATATATGTACTTCTAAATAGTTTGATATAAATTTTTATACTATGAGTATGAGATTTCTTTATCTAAATTCTACATGCTATTATGTGTACGTATACTTCTAAATTGTTTGAAATATTCAAATTTTCATACAAATTTTATCATGTGTAAATTTTTTGGTAAAAATATAATGAAAATAGAATCAGAATCAAAAATAAAATAATTTATGATATATATATATATATATATATTATAACATATACATAAATATTAATAATCTCATATTTTATAAGTTACAATTAAATAAATACATATTTTTAAAAAATAATAAATCTTATATAAATATTTATTCTTTTTATTTTCTTCAATTATATAATTTACATAAATTGAATTACAATATTAATGAATACATAAATGAATATATTATATTATAAATTTTTATATTATTTAAATAAATGTCAGTATATTATATTGTCTTAAATATTAACATTTTATAAAACTTATTAAATTTATTTAAATATATCTTTTATTTTAAGAAACAATTATCAATTTTAGCTATTTATCAATTTTATAATAACAAAATTGTTTTAACTTTTTTTTAATAGTTTTTTTTTCAAAAATGTCTAAAGATTCAATATTGCTTAACAAATTCTTACAAAATAAACAAAATTTTATAAAAATATAAAAATATTATTAAATGTATTAAAATTATTTGCTTAATTTCTTCAAAAATATCTAACGATTCAATATTGTATAATTCTCTTATAAAAATATAAAAATATTATTAAATATATTAAAATTATTTGCTCAATTTCTTCAAAAATATTTAAGAATTCAATATTTTATAATTCTTTTATAAAAATATAAAAATGTTATTAAATATATTAAAATTATTTGTGCAAATTATTTATAAAAATAATTTTTTAAAACTAAATAAAAATATAAAATATTATATGAGTTTGACACTTATATGTTCAAACAATTCTTCTTCATTATTTAAAATGAAATTCTAAACATTCTTATGTGTTTAATTTTCATTTAACACTTTATTTTTAAGTAAAATTGTATACATATATTTGTATATTTTATTTGTATATACATATTTGTATATTTGTATATTTTATAAGATCTGGTATTTTTCAGAAACTAAAATTAATAGATCATTTCCACTTCTAGATTAATATTAGAATAAGAAATTTTAGGATCACTTAGAATATTTATAAATGCAAGTTTTTTTTTTTATAAAAGTAGCATAATATTAATTTTTATATATTACGTTTTATATAATTCTTTTTACTCTATTTGTAGAATGTTACTTTGATAATGAAATATAAGCAAAAGATCCAGATAAAAGTAGAAATGATATGAAATTATGTACAAAAAATATGTAACTAAAAAACATATTTTTTTTTAAATAAAAATGTATTAAAGATTATTAAATATTATTAATAATAAATATATATGTATATTATTTATAATATATATTATTATAATACATGTATTATTTATTAAATATAGATATAAATATAATAAATAAGATATTTTCCTTATTAAATATTTAATAATTATTTGATACGAGATAAATATAAGAATTAAATAATTTTTAATAAAATATTTATTCCTGACATAATTTATTATAAATTATACTTATGATATTTTTATACTTATGTTATTATCTTAATTATATAATTTTATCTATTTTTATTATTATTATTAATCTAATTTTTATACTTATGATATTATCTTAAAGAATTGTAATGATATTGATTGAAATATTTTTCAATCAATAAAATAGCTTTTAATGAAATTTATAATTATTTTATTTTGTTAATCTTTATAATAAGTTTTATAATAAAATTATAATAAAATAATTATAATAAAATTTTCATTTTATTTATCAAAATTTTATCAATCATATAAATCATTTAATATAAAACTTTTTAAACAATATATGTTCTTAGAAAATTATCTTTTTCAGAAATAAAACTAATAGTAGTATTAGTAAAATGTTAATATTCTTACATTTTATAAAAACTGATGTTATATTTTTTAATATCATTTAATTTTTTAAATTTAATTTTATATCATATAATATCATATAAAATTTTAATACAGATTTAATTTACAAATAACCTTATTTTACATTAAAAACAATATTTGTAAAAAAGATTTTTGATTTAAAAGTTAAATTTAAATCAATTTGCATTTAGCAGGATAAGATTATTAATTGAAATAAATGAAAATTTTCTTTTCAAAATATTAACAATAGCTCATGAAAAATTAAGATTCGATTTTTGATTCAGACAAATCTTTTTCTCTCAAGGAAGAATACTTTTATAATTTTTTTTATTTTATGTTATTCAATAACATTATTCGATAATATAACATATTCGTTGAAAATAATATTAAAATAACACTAAAATAATACTAAAATAATAATAAAATACTTTTTAATACTTATTATTATATTAACTATTGATAATATTCAAATGATTCAATACCAAATAATATTAATTATTGGACTCAATAGTAGATATTGATACGTATCAAAATTTTAAATAATTAATATTATTTTTAGATATTGATATCTTTTTCTTTATATATTAAGCCAATGTACTCAAATATATGCCGTTAATATATAAATAAGTAGTTTTTATTGGTCTGTACATCGCTTGTCCTCCTGGCGATATTTATTCTTAAATCAAAGGACGTTAGGATAATACGCTAATATTTCTAAAATAATAAATAATAATTATAAGTAAATATAAATATAACATAGAATAACATTATTATTATTTCGAAATTCGCTGATAATAATTTATTTAAAAAGATTTTTTTATTTTAATTTGTGTTCGAGTTAATATTTAATCTTGGTTATGTTTAAAAATGAATATATATAAACTGAAATATTTATATATTTTTTTAAAAAATATTTAAAAAAAAATACTCAAAAAAATATTCAAATTTCATTTTTTCGCTATATTTAAATTTAATAATTTAAAAAAAATTGCGCAATAAGTTAAGAAATTATTATTAAAGAAGAAATTTTATCTTCAAAATCTTCAATTTTTTTATTATAGATTCAGTCAAGAAAAATTTTTCAATAACTTTAATAGCTAATAAAATTTTTAAATTTTTAAAAAGGAAAATATGTTTATTTGTTACATGATATAAAAATATTTAAAAAAAAATAATTGTGAAATTCAATTTAAAACTGTAAAAATAAAAATTTCATTAAAATGAATTTAAATTATTATAATTATTGTATGATTTTGTTTTACAAAATTATAACAATTTTTAAAATTTTTATTGAATATATTTATGTTGTTTATTTATCTATTTATGTTACTACAAAAATTCAAATGATATCTTAAGCTATGTATGTATATATATATATTAAAATAATAACAAGAAACTTTTTGTCATTTCTTGATAAAAATATTTCCAATTAATAAAAATATTTTGTCTACATTGAAGCAATATAATGTGAAAAATTTTAGATTTAGATTATTTAGATTTTGTTTTAGTTTTAAGTCTGTATTTGTTGTTGATAACAAAAAGATTGAAAACAAATTTAGAGAAATAGTAAGAAATTATTTTTTTATGAAACATCAAAAAAATATTCGTTATTATTTTAATAAAGACAATTTTAGGTTTTTATTTTTAATATCCTAATTAGTTTGTTCAAAGATACAGCATAATCATAAATCATTGTATCAATCAATATTTATTATAATATCACAATAATAGAAAAAATATATCGTTATATTTTGTTTTTAATAAAATATAACTTTATTTTTATTAAAAATTAAAAATTAACAAATTATTTGTTCTATTATAGTGTGTAAAAATTCATAAATATTAAATGATATAATATAATAAAAATGATTAGAATATTCATAATTGTAATATATATATATATATAATTGTAATAGAATATTTATATTTATAATTATTTTTAAATATAGATTTATTACATAAGGCATTTTATTATATTGTAATTTGATTTATCATCACAAAATTCTTTTTTGTCAAGATTTATTGCTTTGAAATTATTTTAATTTTAATGCATATAAGTAAAAACTTGAATTAAAAATTGAAAAATAGTTTGTTGAAATGTTTAAAATAATACAGATTTTATTAATTTTTTATTTTAAGAAAATAAAAATAATAAAAATATTTTTAGAAAATAAAAATAAATTTTTTTTTGTCATAATAGATTAAATGAAATAATTTCAAATATATATATATATATAATAACTATGATATCTTGACAAAAGAAATTCTTTCTATGATAATAAATCAAATTTGATTTTACAAGTGACTGATACTGTACGATGTAATTAGCAAAAATATTTAAAAAAAATTATTTTTTCTAGAGTAATTTTGAATATAAAAAAAATTAATAACTTTTATTTTGTAAATTTAATATGATAAACAATTTTTGTGACTAAATTCAGGACACAAAAATATTTCATTTTTAAACAAAAAAAATTTGTATAATCCATTTTTTCATATGCTATTATTTTTTAAGTCACACTTTTTACAAATGAATCAAATTTATAAAAAAATTTTTATAATATATTTTTATAATATATATTATATTATATTTTTATAATATATTTATAATATATAATATATATTATAATGGATATCAAATTTATAATAAAATATTAATATGATTTTTTATATTATTAAATAAAAAATATTTTATATAGATATATATATATATATAAAATTTGAAAAAATCAAGAATTAAATTGCAAGAAGAACATTAAAAATTATAACATATAATTTTATTAGTATAAATCTCAACTGACAATTTTGTATATCAACTTTTATTTATTTTGGACTTTAGAATCGACCTTGTACCTTACAAATATACATATGTAAATATATATATATATATATATTAACATTTCGTAAATCTTCGTTCGCAAGCTTGTATATACAAGTTTTTCACGAATTACTATCATAATCAATAATTGCTTCTACTGTCTCTTATTGTTTGCAAACTGTTCGTCACAAATTATGAGTTTTTGCATGTGAAACGGTAATTTAAATAGTTGCAAAGAAAAATGTGTATATATACATAAAGTACATATTGCGATCATATATATAATATATATATGATATATACATAATATATATATATATATATATATATATATATATATATAAATGATAATATAATATATATATTATATAATATTATAAAATATGTAATATATATCCATTTAGTGAAAATTATTTAATTTTATTAATGTTGATATTATTTCAAATTTCTGAAAAATAATTAGTTCGAAGAAATTCTTGAATTACTATTGACATTCTTAAATGCTAAAAATTCTATAATATTATTTAATTAATTTTGTAAAATTCTTTTTATTATTTTTTACTACTTTTACTTATTAATATTGTTTAACTTTTTTTTAATTTAACAAATAAATAATTATAAAAATATAAACTAACAATTGATTTTACTTATTCGTAATTTTTCATAAATTTAAATTAATCATACATATTTTTATGAGTTTTGGTTTTTAATGGATAATTCATATAGATAGATAGATAATAATATAATAAATAATTTATATTTTAAAATATTTATTCTTTACACTATATAAATATAATATATTTTTTATTTTGTATATTTTAATATATTTATATAAACATTTTTTTTATATTTATATAAAACATTTTTTTATATTTTTTTTACTTTTTTATATTTATAAACATTTATTAATAATTAATAAACATTATTTAATAATAACATAGTAAAAATTTTTATGTTGAATTCAAATTTTTATTAATATTTATTTAAAATTACAAAGAAATATGATATAATTTAATCTTTGGATATGATATTGCTATAAATTTTCATAATTAAAATATGGAAATGTAACATTAATACATACTATTCAGAGATTGTAAATTTTATTATTCATATTATATCGATATAAATGCTGAAAAATATATGCATATATTTATTATATATATTTTCATCAAAAATATATTAATATAATTTTTAAAATGATAAATTAACAAATAGAAAAACCATTTATCATTTCATGACATCAATATTTATCACTTTTGATCTTCGAACATTTACAAGATAAAAAATAAACAGTCATTGGTATCGATTTTAATATCGACTATAATCAACAATCTCATATTCTTTATTCTAGAAGAAATTATGTATTTCTTATTTATTTCTTATTTAAATAATTCCATTTAATAAATTTAAAGATTTCATTTAATCAGTGTTTAAAATTTTCAAAAAGAAGATTAAATTTTCAAGAAAAAGAATGGTTAATATTTACAGTTCTTTCTTTTTGAAAGAATTTTAAAAAATGTAACATATATACATCCTGCGGCTTTATGTATTCCTAACAGATATAATTAATATTATTAAATAATTTGTTTAGGAATGGAAAAAAATTATACTGCAATTTTGAACAATTTATTTCACAGTGAATCATGATAGCAAAATTTCTGCGCAGTATAGCGCGCATATCTCATATAAAATTCTATAGTAACCAATCAACGAACAGTATAAATTTGTGTAAGTATAGTAACGTAACTGATTTTATAGGAGTTCAAATGTTATTCATAGTTGAATTGCGGAACTGTGTGTTTCGTGTTATATTATATTCAATATTCACATGTGACTTTATATTAAAATATTATTTAATATTATAATGTAATGTATATTTTATAATGTAATGTGTGTTAAATGAAGTATATAAATGTATTATATATATATGTATATATATATATATATTTGATTATTAAAAATTTTAAAAAGAAGAAATGGATATATATATGAATGCACGTGTTCGCAAAAATGTATAACATTACATATTAATCACTAATCATTTTATTTGAGGTAAATATTTGTTATTTATTATATTTTATATATATTATTATTATTATATATATTATATTTTATATATATTATTAAAAATAAATTTATATATGTATACATAAAATTATGTATTTATATATATAAATATCTATAAAATTAAAAGATACTTATTAATTTTATTTAAAAATAACATATTTTAAAAAGCTTAGAAAGTTATAGAACTGTCGATAAAATTTAATTTTATTTATTAAATGTTTAAAAAGATTCTAATTTTGAACATAATGAAAAAAATATATATAAATGTTAAAAAATATAACATCCATGTTTTTCATATGTAGTTATTTGTATATAATTTTTTAATATCAATTGTAACTTAGACACAATTCTTAAAAAAAAAATATATATTTGCGATTATTTTTATCATCATTAGCAATATTGTATTTATTTTTTTGAATATATTTTGATAGCAATTATTAATTTTATTAATATATGTTATTAAATATTAAAATAACAAGTCCTTATTTATATAATAGTTTTTTTAACTTATATAATATATATAATATTAACTATTATATTAATTATTATAATTATATTAGTTATAATTATTATAGTTATATATATTAATTATTATAGTATATAATAGTTTTTTTTATAATAACAAAAAAATTTTTTATATATATTATGCATAATTTTGTGGATTATTTTTTATAAACAGATTATCCTCTTTTTTATTTTATATTATTGAATTATTAGTTTATAACAATATAATAATATAATAATAATTCAAAAAATATAGCACTGGAATTTTAAAATATAAGTTTTTTTTTCTTTTTTATAAATTTAAAAGTTGAAGTATTAATAAGTATTTTTTATAAATTTTTTTAATCATTAATTATTCATTATATATAATCAGTATTTATTTTCTAAATAATTAACAATTTATTTCAATAATTTAATTTATTTAAAAAATAATATAAATATATTTGTTTCATTGATATTGATTGTTTTGATTATTTTATGGATATATATTTCATTGATAGAATAACTGAACTAACTACTGAAATATCTAATTTCTGTTTACTTTCAATAATTTAGTTTTAATAATAAATAAAGCATATTATATAAATAATGAAATATGTTTTAATTAAATTAGTCATTGAGTATTTAGAACAAATAATAATTATTAATAACATAACAATAAATTATTATTTTGCAATGTCCAATAATGAATATAATCAATAATTTTTTTTATCGAAATAGAATATTCTATATCTAACTTTTTATAGAAATCATTTTCATATTTGAATTTTTCAATTTTTATTAAGAAAATTTTTTATCTGTTGGATTAATATTTAATTAAAAAGATATTAGAGAACAAAGTCATATAATAAATTATATAAATTAAATATGAATATAAAAATATGATTTTTTATTTAAATAAATGAATTAAAATTTTAAGTAGATAGATCATTAATATTAAAAATATATAGATAGTGCTTTTATTATATTCTTTTGGTAGATTAGTAATGAAAAAAAAAAATAATAAAAAATAACAGTAAACTTAAGAAAAATACTTAAATAAGACTTATTAAATAAACTTAATTAAGACTTATTGTATTTTTTTTTTATCAATAATGAATATAGAATAAATCAAAGTAATAGTAAATTTTTTTCAAATTATCATTAAATATTATTATAATATTTTATCATATTTATCTTTTCATCAATATTTATATTTATATTGCAATTCCATTGCAATTTTATAAAACATAACATTAGAAAGTATAAAATTACACGAATTTTTTTTGTTTATTTGTTTTTATATTTTCTATATTGTAAATATAAAACATTCAATAATTCATATATTATTCCTTCTTTTAATTTTAATTTTATTAATTCTTAAATTTCAGACCAATATATAATATTTCTTTTTAATAGTGAATTCGAAAAATATTTTAGTATTATAAAAAATATATTAATATTAGTTATTATTTTTCA
This sequence comes from Apis cerana, assembly GCF_029169275.1. NCBI lineage: Eukaryota > Metazoa > Arthropoda > Insecta > Hymenoptera > Apidae > Apis > Apis cerana. Next base: position 1,991,165 of record NC_083864.1, on the reverse strand, counting down.
TTCTAGATAGAGTTCAGTTTGGTTTCTAATAGCATATACAATAAGAACATCAAATTTATTATTTGTTTTAATAAAATTTTAATATATATGTTTTAGTTTAATGTTTACATATATATTGTTATATTTATATTTATCTTATATTTATATTATATATATAATATATATATATATATATATATATATATATATATATATATATATATATATATATTGTACTTAAAAAATAATTTTTATATATTTATATTATTAATATTAAAATTAAAATAATATTAATATTAATATTAAAAAATTAGTTTCATTATTTGATCATTATAATTAAAATATTATATTTTAATTTTGAATATTAATTATATAAATTTTTTTATATACTTTATTTAATTTGCAATAATTTTTTAGGATATCAAAAATTCTGATGTCTTCAATTTTTAATATTCAAATTTGATTCTAAATAAGGCAAGTCTTTATATATTCTCTCTTATTAATATGATAAGTTCCTTTCCATCATTTTAATTAATTTTTCATTAAAAAATTTTTATAAAATATTTTAATAGAAAAATAAATAAGAAGATTAATGTAATGAAAAAAATCTATAACCTATATATATTATTTCAATCTATTTACAGAATTAATTATTTATTTCAGTTTTAATTTTCAAAGTATTTTGTAAGTATAAAATTATGATAAACTTTAACTATATCTTGATTGATTCAAATTATAATTATATTTATGAGAACAATGTAAATTTTCAATTATTAAATTTTTCAAAAATTAAATTTGATCATCATGTTTTAATCAATTTTAAAAATATTCTATAATAATAGTACTTATATATTATATATATAAATTATTGGATTAACTAATTTTTACTTTTAAAAAAAGATTAAAGATTATATATAGAATATATTAGTGTTGAATTTCATAGAATAGAATAGAAATAAAAGTACTATTTAAATGAAGATTAATTATTGTGTTCTCTTTTTATTTTTAAATATTTAATTATTGATATAATATATTATTAAATTAAAGATATATTTTTTAATAAAAATATAAATTTATTTTTTTCAATAAAATTAGATATTTAATTTATATTTATGAATTAAAAATATTTTATGTTTATACTTTGAAAATAACTTTAAAAAAAATATTTTAATTTATCAATATATGACTTGATATAATTTTTTTAATGATTGTCAGAAAGCTTAAAAAATATTGAAGAAAGAAAAAAATAAATAAAAATAAAAGAAATTACATATATATTTCCATAATATAAAATATGTATATAAATACTTATTAATTATTAAATTTTATATAAAAATTCAATCACTTAAATAATTTTATAAATGTTTTTATTTTATATTTATTTTTATTTATATGAATCTATAATTAAAACTAAAACTCTAAATTTTAGAGTTATTACAAATAATGTTTTATAAGTTTTTGTTAATGTATTATTTAATGTATTATTTAATGTGTTTTATAATCATAATAACTAATTAATATATCAATAGAGACAAATTTACACAAAATTTTTGTTTTTTTTAAATAAGCTTTTCATCAATATTTTCAATACTGAAAATATTAAATATTTAAATCTATAATCTACTGTAACGTCATGATAGTATTTATCATTACATTAGATATTTTTCTTATTATTTCTTTTGATGTAACAAATATATTTCATTCTGAAGTGATATTGATTCTAATAAATATGATTATTTGCAAATATAAAAAATAAAAAAATAAAATCTTTAAAATAAATAATATAAAAAATAATAGTAATAATAATTATCTTCAGGTAATCTCAGAAGAAAAAACTAAAAAATTTATATTTTTAAAATATATTTATAAAACAATTATTTAATTCCTTTAGTATATTTGTATGTAATATTAATTGTATTTTCTCTAATATTAATTATATTATTTTAATATTTAATATAATTCCAAGATAATTAATTATTGGAATTATTTTTTTTATTATTATTTTTCCGCATAAGATTTATTTATAAATGCTTGAATCATTTAACACTTAATACGATAATTTGACTCTGATAGTGTTCAAGTTTTCTTCAGGTAATTCTGTAATAATTTTTATTACATTTGAAATTTATGTTAATAATATCCAATATTTTTTAATAATATTATAAATTTTTTATTATTATTTATGACATTATGCATTACTCAATTTAAGCATTACTCAAAATATGAAATTTGTTTTTATTTTATCTTGATATAGTTATTATTGTTTTTGTTAACAATAATTCTTATTTTCGAATTAATATATCATTCAATTGTTCATTGCATCAGATTTTAGAATGGTTTACTTAAATATCAATATATTATTGATATTTAATATATTAAATAATATACAGATTAAATATATATATTATTTAATAATGAGTTCTATTAGTATGTCTTCATTATATATTTTGATATATATGGGAGAGAGATCTTCCTGTTTGTTCGGTAATCTCTAAAATACAATCTTCTTTTCTAAGATCTTTTTCTTTGATTAGTGATTTCTAAAATTTTATCTTTTCGTAGATTTTGGTACATAAATAATGGAACGTTCCATTATAGATTTGGCAATAAAACTATTAAAATTTTAATTATGTGAATTTTCTAAGAGGTTTTATTTACAATTCTGTACATTTATTTACAACTTTATTATCTTACAATATATTTTTATCATTTTCATTTTTTTCAAAGTTCAATTTATAAAATTGTTATTAATATTTATTATCTCTTATTTAATATCTCTTTCAATTAATATCTTCTAGATATATCCGATTTTCATTCTGAACGTTTTTGCTAAGCTAACAAGTTGTGGAATATAATTCTTATATTTATATAAATTTATATAATAATTATAATTATAATTCTTAATTCAATATTGTTGCTATCATTTGTATTAATCAAATATATTTTCATACTTTAATAGATTCAATTATTTTCAATTATTCGTTTGAAAGAAATATTTTTTTTATTTTGTAAAAACGAAATATGTTATTTTATGAAAATGAATATTTATATAAAATAAAAAAAAAGAAGTTAAAATCGGCGAACAAACACTGATTTTAATTTCGCATATGATTATTATAATCAAATTCAATGTAATTATTGTGCTTTGAAAAAAAAAATTAAAAATATTACGCAGAAAATATTACACAAAAAAAACCTTGGTTATGTTTTACGCGTAACCATAATTTAAACCGAAATTATAGATGTGTAGTAAACAATTTTAAATAAATGGAATGTTATTTATATATATAATTTTTTCTTAATAGTAAATATAGGTTGTTGATTATTTGAAAAAATTCAAATAATGAAAAATAGAAAAATAAAATTACATAAATTTTGAATTTTGATAAAAATAAAAATTAGCATGGAACAATAATGACTGATACTTATGACAAAAAATTTTAAATCAACATTACAACATATTATTATTCGAACACGTCTTTATTTTTTGAAATGCTAGGCAATTTAATTTACAAATTCTCTCTGTTTAATCGATATCTTCTAGATATATCCGATTTTCATTTAGTATTTTTCGTCAACTATTAATTTATTTTGTAAGATTTATATAATATAATTTTTAATTTTGCACTGAAATTAATGAAAATAAGTGCTAATGAAGTTTATTTGATTGTCAAATTTCGATTATAAATGCGATTAAGGTCTCAGCTTTTTAAAATTAAGATCTTAGCTTTTTAAAATTAAGATCTTGTTAAAATTCATCATTGATTAACACATTTATTTATGCTCATTCTAATTTTTTTTATGAATTGTATATCTTATATATTTCTATGAAATATATATCTTAAGCAATTTTGTCTCCATGACTATGTATTCACTAGTGTGCCAGTTCTTCTATTATTAACCATTCCATATTCATATCAAGTGATTGCAACTATATCGAAATAGACTCCTAGCTTGATAGGAGTATAATAAAAGAGTTCAGGAAAAAAAATCGTATCTACTTTGTGAGCTTGTTGACCAAATTTGGAAGATTAAAACTTTGTATTTCATGAAATGTTTTTATTATTAAATCATTTTATTTTTTACATTTTTTTTGGACAAAAAAAGATGCCGTCACGTGCATTAGCAAAACGTCATGTTCAAAAGAGAATAATAAAAAGTTTCTAACAGGTGCAGTTTTCTAAATTTGTTAATCATTTGTTTAGACTATCAAAAGATTCTTCTTGTTTCATAAATAACTGGAATAGATGCTTATATATAATGATATTAGATATTTTTCTTGTGATAGCTTTTTTCAAATACGTATTATATCTAAAATTTCTAAAAAAAAAATCTGTAATTTATTTAATGCTTTTATACAATTACAAAAAATAAATTTTTTAAAATAAAAAAATTATTTATTTCAAATTTATTTTCATTTATTAACTCAGCTTTCATATTTATTTTTCCATTAAATTATTCTTTAAATAGTGTAATAATAAATTCTTTAAATTTTTTAATCTCTGATACAAATTCAATTTAGCACTATCATTATTGATATTATTAATTTCTTCATCGTGACAATAAATTTTTGATACTGTATTTTTAGTAAATTCTAGGATCAGAAAATTATTTTTTATAAAATGTACATATTTCTTTTTTAACTATAGAAAATATTAATTGTCAAATTATGATTTATTAAACTGCAATTCAAATATAAATTAATTTTTTTAAATATAATATTTGTTGTATATATATGTATTATTTATTTTTTATTTATTTATTATTACTTATTTATTATTTATGTTTCATTTGTTGCCTTCTTATAAATAGATTTTCTTTTGATATTTATTTTATCTCGTGTTTCAAATAATTTAATTTTTTTCTTTTTATATATTTTTTCTTCTAATCATTTTTCATTTTGAGTTCTATTATGATAATTGTCATATTAATGTATTCTGCAATTGCAAAATAATGAATGATTATTGCATAGAATCAAAATATGGATAAAAATAGTACAATTAAATCTATATTAAATAAAGTCATCATTTTCCATGATAAGAAAAAAGTTTTGACTATTATTGATAAGAACAAACGTGAATATCTTTTATCTTTCTATTGATATTTTCTTAATGGTATGCATGATTCTTAGATTTCATTATTATATTTTATTCTTGCCAGAACAAATCATTAGAATTTCAATTCCTCAATTATCAATTATCAATCCTCATTATCAATCCAATTTTCCTCAATTATCAATCTATCTCTCGTACTTCTCATAATTTCATTATAGCAATTCATTATTATGTTCATTTGTTATATTGTTTTCCTTATTTTCTTTAATATTATATTATAATAATATTTTTTTTTTTTTGAAACTTTTTTTCTTGTGTATAAGTAACGTATTAAGTAACATATTAGTAAGTATTTTTATTATATTAGTCGTAACATATTTTTTAATAATTCTCGTTCACAGATTATCTTCATTATATCGTAATAAATTTTTTAAATAGCTTTATATGAAAAAAATCTAATGAATTCAAATTGGAGATATAGCTGACTTTATAGATGCTAAAAATGTATCGATGTTACGTCGTGCATAAACCACATTATGTACTATGTTATATTAAACTGTTTAAATTGATATTATATTTATGATATTATATCTAATTGTTATATCTGAATTGATTTATGCTAAAAATATCAATTCATATTTATATAAAAGTGCTGCATAAACTTTTTCAATTGTTAAAAAACTGCAATCTTATTAACTTCTTATGCAATATAAATTAACTTATTATTCTGCCAATCATATCAAATTCACCAAAAATTATCTTTGATTTTTTTTCATTATAGATTTTCATTTGGTCAATGTTTGGATTAGATAATTTTTTTTCCATCATCATTTCATATTTCAATTATATTATTAATGGATTCCATTTTCTTTCATCTATTATATTTTGTTTTATAATTGCAAATATATATAATAATATATAATAATATTTTCAATTTTTTTTTCATACTTCACAAGAGAGAGATGCCAAATTGTATAAGAAGTTCTATAAAGTCTGTATTATATTATGTCCAATATTTGCTACATTAAACACAAGTGCATCATGTGAAGCTTTCGCCAATATTAAGTCTTACATTATGTCACATGATGTGCCTCTGTCTAATATAATCATATCAATATCAGTGGGAGGTAATATGACGTCATGTCTTCTTTTTAGAGTAGCATACTATCCTTGTGTCAACTCTGATCGGGATGTACAATTGCTCACTGTAGTGGTCGCGATATCTACGGGTAATTTTTCAGTCACCAGACAAATGATCATGAAAGGAATATTGAAATAATGTTAAATTTTGATTTTAAAATTTGATAAAGTAAAAATCTAATTTTTTTTCATTTTTCATATAAATAAGAAAATCGAGAAAAAATGTTTAATAGTATTATGGCATGTTCGATGAAATACTTAAGTACTTGATCTTACAGAAATTTTTCAAAATTGTTATTCAATTGAATCTAATTATATATTAATTATTATTTCTATTCTATTAATTCTATTCCATTTCTTTGTTACATATCATTGAAATGTAACGTTTTCATTTACAATTTCTTCATTTATAAATGTATTTGCGAATTTAAATTAAAGTTCAATGTTGTTGATATTTTCATGTATGTTTTCATGCATTGATTAAACTACAGAAAAATTGTAATCCTTCCTATTATAGTACTACATATATTATTCTTAAATAACTTAAATGAGATCTCCTTTTTTTATTTCTTAATTTGTAATCATGGATTAAACAATTGAATTTGACAATAAACTTTGCCTGTCATTACATTCATAATAATGTAACATTTCATTTCTCAGGATTTCATCTAATAAAGTACTTCTTTTAAATAAAATGTTCATGGAGAATAATGTATTTATATTTCTTGATAAATGATAATTTTTAAATATTTTGATATATGCTCGATAGATATAGTTAATAAATATCATGAGTTCAGGCAATTAAGAATGCATATGATTCGATTTTTTGGATGCCAATTTATCAATAATATATATATATTTTTTATATTTTTTAATTCGTTAATTAATTAATTCGTTTTTTATTTTTGATACTAATTTTATTTTTTATTTTTTGAAATATTCTTTTATCTACCGCAGGATATCCTTTTATTTATATCTTATTATCTCTTTCAATAAAATTAAATTAAAAATTTTACCTGTATTTCTTCAATATTATTGACATTATAACTTTGAAATCTTTTATACATTAGAATTTATATATATAAATTCCATTTTTTTGATAATCACCATTTTTTTTTTTTGAATCTTCTTTAAGTTATCATAGATGTTTTACTTTAAAAAAAATTTAAAAAGAGTTTTTTTTTTTCATTATAAGTTAAAGAGACGCTATTCAATTTCCTTTAAGAGTTATGGAATTGACCAGACAAAATATTGATTAAATTCGATTGATTAAAAGAAGTAGGCATGAGAACGAACTAACATATATATAAATATTATAATTGACCAAATATTAAATATCTGGATGCTTAATTTATTAAAATATTGGAAAATCCTGAAGAATTAAAGCATAGTCCAAATATTTTCTCAAAAGTTGAAATGAGAACTGAATCATAAAATTTACATTTTTTCAATTATGCTTGATATTCTTATATCCAATAATATATCTCCTTTTCTTTTCTTCTAATGTTCTTTGGAAAATAACAATTTCTGTAAAATATTTTGAAATTTAATTTGAAATCTTTGTTTTTATTGTGAAGATATAAATTTTTAATTTTTTTCTTTTAAAAATTGTGTGTACTTGACAATGATAAAAAAAAGTTTTTTTATCAAAAAACATTTTGATAATATTTTCTTATTGTTCTCTTTTTTTCTTTTTCTTTAATGTATTCGATATCTTTTCTTGATATATTTATATTGATACATTTTTCATATACAAATTCCACTTTTTTTTGCATATATTGAGCCACTGCTGAAAAATTTAATTTCTTTCAATACAAAGAAACATTATTTCGAAGCGTCGAACGTATGCAGCATTCACCTTAAATTAAATCTCATTCGTTTATTGTAATACTATTTAATTTAGAATAACGTAAAATGTTACTGTTTAATTTAATAACGCAATGTAATCTATCTTCACTTAATTTAGATTTTTCATTTTGTGCTCTTTTTAATATAAATATGCAATTTGTAAAGAAAAACAAACTATAAACAATATTTTTTTTAGATTATGAAATTGTTAATCAAACAAATACAGGATTGTTAATATTAATTGGAAATAAACTAACATATGATAATAGGAAAGATCATATAAACATATGAGAATAGGAAAGATCAAAATGCGAGAACAAACTGTCAAAATGTCAGAAATAAACAGAAATATATCACAGAAAATCGTACCTTTGTAATATTGAAATCATTGATATAAAATAAAGGTATACCTCTTCGAGCGAAGGTATATTCCTATGGATTTACTGAATTGGATATCACATATGTATAATTGAGCAAATTTTATATATATATATTCATATGTATATATATATGAATATATATATATATATATATATATATATATCATATGTATATTATTAGAAAAACATGACATTTTCCATGATTTATTTATTTAACATTTATCTATTGTATTATATATAATCTTTGAAACATATCTAATCGGTTCAAATGTTTCTAATATTTAATCGAAATTTTCGATTTTCTTATTTCGTATATCGCGAATCGCGTTGACCATAGTGTGTCACATTGTCATCTTCAAATACTCGCAACAATATATTAGGTTAGTTAAAAAATAATTACATTTTTTTCTATGTAAATAAAATAAAAAACTTTATTTTATATACACAAAATATTATCCATTTTATTCGATAGTTTTTAATTCGATTTACATTAGACCATGTTACATTATCTTTACATTTTGCCATTATTACATTGGGCAGAGGTATATCATGTAATCGAGCCAACGTTGCATCGTGTGATTTTTATCTAATGTTATAAAGTTGGATAATGTAATATCGTGTATTTTTTTTAATGGAAAAAAACTAGAAGGGCTAGCATACGTTTCCTGTCTGGTAATCCTAATTGATGATGTACAATTGTTCATTGTAGTGATCTAGATCACTAGTGATTTATTATCATATCTAGATTATTTAAGTCATTAGATAAATGCTCATGAAAAAAATATTGAAATAATATTAAGTTTTGATTCGATGACAAAACAAAAATTTTTCGTTTTTATACAAATGAGAAAAACTGAGACTAAAGTTTAATATGAAATAATGTTTAATAATTATATGATGTAGTTATATAATTTATGTATATTCGACAAAGTGTAATTATTTGAAATAAGTTAAAGTCTTTATATTTAATTATCTTATATAGTCTTTATATTAAAAATTTTTCAAAATAAGAATTCTATCTATTTTTTTTTATTATCCTATTCAAAAATAGGGATTTTAGAAAAGAAATTTATGCTCAATGCAAAGTTTTTGTAGTGAGATTCTTGTTCAAAATCTGAATTTTCTGGAATTCAAACAGAGCGTACGATTTTCAAATAAGAAATTTGAGTTATGAATGTAACTTCTTTTCTTTTGGATGAAAACATTGTTTATTGCCATACAAGATATTAGAATATATTCTAAAATATTGTGAAATGAATTATTATGTATGGTATGCATGATTATTTTGTATTATGATATATTTCTATTAATTTACAACTAATAATTTGATATATTTCTCTTAAGTACATCTCCTACATCCATTCTTTAATATTTTTGTCAATGACTAAGAATTGACTATTTTCTTCTTTGTCCTCAGTCGACTTCTAAGTTGTTTTCTATAATATAGGATTCATCGTCCATCTGTCTAAGTCATCTTTGATAGAACATATTACATGCTTTTAAGAAATCCTCTGAAAACAATGATTTGTTGATTACAAATTCAATGTATTTGCATCTGAAAAATAATCAGTGGGAAGAGAAATTAATATACTCCTTCTAACAAAGCAATCAAGACCTTAGCTTTGATTTCATCTTAAGCATTTGGTCGCGTCACTACTTTAAATTTTATTCGAAACTCCTCTAGGACAAAAATCCATTAAAACGTAGAGATTTTGCCACAAGTAATGTACTTGTATTCAGAAATGCGAACAAAAGAGAATTCGGACATAAATTATTAACAGGTCAATTTATAGACCTTAGCTTTGATTTCATCTTATTATTTGCTCGCGCCACCACTTCAAATTGTATTCGAAACTCCTCTAGGACAAAAGTCCATTAAAACGTAGAGATTTTGCCGCAAGTGATGTGCTTGTATTCAGAAATGCGAACAAAAGAGAATTCGGACATAAATTATTAACAGGTCAATTTATAAAATTGGTATTGAATTCATAGAATTTAAAAGCATGAATTTCTAAAATTCATAGAATTCATCTAAAGCATGAATTTCTAAAATTCATAGAATTCATCTAAAGCATGAATTTCTAAATTTGGATTATTATTTATATTACTTATAAAAACGGTAATTTGTATTTGATTCTGCTATTCTATTATTCTTGGAAATTATTAATGAAAAATATTCATCAGTGATCATATTTTCATTTCTTCCATTGTTGTTTCCATTACATTCTATTGAATACACTGGGTTCTTTTCTTCCCAACAATTATTTCAAAATTGATGGTGCTATTTGCAAACTATTAACTTCGATGGAGCTTCGCTCTATAAATAATTAATCTTAAAAGAAGGGATGTTCGCAGATGTGAGTTTCTTCAGAAGAAAAATTCGAAGATCATTGAATCTGTTTGATTCTGATCTTAGATTAGAATTGTTGATCTTATATATTTTTTTATTTGCGTCGAAATGCAATTTGCATTTTGTATGTTTCTTTTTAAATTTATAATTTGTTCTCTAGTACTTTTTTGCGTAAAGTAATAAATAGAAAACAAGGGAAAGTGGAAGAAACGTTTTTATTTGAAATAATAATGTATGCAACTGTAAAATGTATATGCATTATTGCATCGTAGAAAAAAATATGATTATTAATAGATAATAAATAGATAGTATATTGAAACATTCAATTTTCTCCTTATCATTTTTCTAGTTAAAATAACATAGATATAAGCTGAAAATTGCAATTGCATTCTTTATTTCCGTTTGTTTCTTGGTTTTGCGGTAGAAACCAAGTTTTAGATTAGAAACTTTAATGCAAACATAAACAACATTTATATAAAATAGAACAAAACAGTAATCATAATTTAATCCAAATACTATTAAAAAAAGAACTATTTATCTGTATTAATTTTAAAATCTATATTATAAATCTAAATTTTATATTAACTCATATTTTATTCTCTTTAATGTCATTTCTTCTCTTCTAATTTTTCAATCTTATTCTCTTTATTTCTCTTGTATATTTCTTTTGTATATTTTTTTTATGATTGTTTTAATTTTGCACTTTAATTTTTCCTCTCATTCCAAACAATTTTTTCATATCTCTCACGTCTCATGTTAGCACACGAAATATTTTTGAAAAACATTCAACAAAAGTAACACAATATTGTTTTGTCAATATTTTATTATACAAATTTAATGAATCACAAATCAATATGACGAGTTTCGCCATCAAGTTTCAAATTTCATATGAAGATTTGACATCAACTGTCAAATTTCTTTTAAAATTTATTCTATGTTGCAAACATTGAATCTGATAAGCCAATAGATATAAAATGATGTAAAATTTTATTAATCTGAATACAGAAATTTAACAATCGAACTAATCCATTTCTAGCTATGAAATATTCATCCAGAAACAGATTTTTATGTTGAGGCATAATTATTATAGAATTTAACATTCACTAAAACAAGTACTTATGTGTTTTCATTTTTTGTTATCACATTCAAAATTTTGCTAATTTTCTATTAATTATTCATATATCATTCAATGGAACTTTTGGAAATTTGATTTAATAATTCTTTGAATGAACAATCTGATGAAAGCATCTGATTAAGTATGAATCTTCTAGCAAATAATCAGGAAAAAAGATATAATAATTTTTAAATTATTTTAATTAATAAGTATTTAATTATTTTAACTAATAATTCATGTTTTATTTTTATGTTGAAAATATGTTGGCCACTTAGATATATGTTCGATAAATAATCGAACATAATAATCGAACAAAAATTAAATTTGAAAAATGACATTCAAATAATATTTATTTTTTTGTATCCATTTTTGGAATCTGTCTAAATTTCTGAAATTCTGAATAGATCGTTGAATGATTTCTCGTAATATTTCTCGACAAATAATTTCTTTCAGTTTTTGTTGAAGTTTATGTATTGCAATAAATACAGAATTATGTAGGAATATTTTATAAAAAAATACGAATATATATAATATACGAATATAAAATAATCAAAATAGGAAGAAAATATAAGAAATTAAAGAAATATAACGAAATATAAAAGGAAACTAAAAGTAAAACCAAAATTGCTGGACAATATATTATCTATTGTTCATTGTTAAAAAAAATCCTACGAAAAGAATTTAAGTTTAATTCGTTAAAGTGCTTGCTTTTATACGTATTTTACTATTTATTAACATGAATATATATATTAATAGATAGATATATATATTCATAATAGAACAAAATAATATTCATAATAGATAGATATATATATTCATAATAGAACAAAAATAATAAGATTTAAAAATATATGTTAGAACATGATTTCATAATTGAAAATAATTACATTTTATTTGTATAGAATTCTTTTATTCAAAATTTTGAATATTCAAAATAAATTTTCTGTAATACTAAACACATGGTTCAAAGCACCAAAATTGATCTCTTATTTCAGTTTTATGAAATTTCTTTTTAATGATCAGTAACAATCCTCCATTAAAGCTCAATTCCTTTTTTATAGGAAATTTTTATAGGAATTTTTATAGGAAAAGAATACATGATAATATATTATCTCTACTGCCACTACGTTAAAACTATGTTGATGACTAGGCTTCCGCCAAAGCCAAGTGTTATATCGTGTCATGTGATGTATTTCTATTTATTGCAACAGTAGCAGTAAGGATAATATGACATCACGTGTTCTCTTGTGAAAATTCATCGGAGTGAAATTGAGACGTATATCTTTCTCGTTATAATCAATTAAAACTTTGAGTTTATTAGAATTTTTGATGATACATCTAGCACCAAATGCATCTTTCAGATCAAAATTTCCATTTCCATTTTTAAAATAATTTTTTGCATTGAATGGTCTATTATTTTTTTCTTTTTTTCTTAAGAACATACATGATCGATATAAAAAAAGTTACATAAGTAAAATTTAAAAGTCATCATATATTGCTCTTTCTTTTTACTTTGATTATTATTATTGACAAAATATTAACAAAAGAACAAAATATATATTATCATAAATGTAAAAATCAGTTTAAAAATTTTCATATTTATCATGGGAATATTAGAAAGATTTTGCTTATACGTATTTGCCTATTGATAACACTTTTATTAGTTTTACATTTACATCAAAATGAATAGCAATGTTAATTAAATTTTATAATTCACTTGTTTGAATTTTGTGTTCAGTATAAACAATTTTTTTTATGAATTGTCTCTGTTATAAATAAATCTAGGGAGTTTGATTAAGAAATAAAATTTATCATTTTGGGAAATCAATGTCATGTAAAATATGTATAATGTCACAATTAAAACAAAATCCAGCATATAATTTCTTTTGATTTTTTTTATTTAAAAATTTAGGATCAAAAGAATAGACCTATTTTTAAAATTTATTATTTATTTTTTCCATTAATTTTATATAAATAAAAAACTCATATTTGTAGATAATGAATTTGTATTATTTATGTTATCATAATCTTAACTATTTTATCTGTCAAATAAACTTTACATGAGATATAGTAAAAAATTCATAATGATATTAAAAAATTTTTCTAAAACATTTTTTATTATAGTACCTTGATTAACATAGATTTAGATAGAGAAAATATATTTTCAAAAGACTAAGTGTTAAATGAGGTTATCTTAGCACATAATATATAAATAAGGTTAAGAAAAGATAATTAAAAAAGGAACTTTTACTTTAATTTTAAATTATTTTTATTTTAATTTATAAAAAAAATATATATATATAGATATACAAATAAATTTATTTATTATCGAAGATTATTGATTTCTTAAAATTTTTGATTTTTTACTATCGTCTAATTGATGATAAGAATAGCGTTATATCGATTCATGGAATGTTTTTAAAAATTCATAGAATTTTTATAAGAAGTTTGGAGAAAATATACGAATAAAAAGAGCGCGGAAATAAAATAACATCTACAAAACTAAATTGAAGTAATTGAAGATGTTCATGATTTTTTTTATGAATATGCCTAATTTTTTTTTTTTGAATCTTGAACCATTTTCAAGATTTTTTGAAAGAAAAAAAAGAAAGAATGTATAGCTTGCTTTTATTATCATTTGAGTTTTTGAATTTTTTTTTATTGTTTCCTAGGATCGTTCGTTTTTCATTTTTTGAAATTTAAAATTTGGAAAAAATCGCGTTATATCGAATCAGCGTTAAATAGAATTTCACTATAATTTGCTGCAATAATGACACAAAAATCATGATTTTAAAGAAAACACTGAAATATTTTTTAGAACACATAAAAACATATTAAAATTCTAAAATGGAAGTTCTTTTAAAGTTCACTCTAATGAAAACTTTAGCAATGAAAAGTAAAAAGAAAGTGGAAAAAATGATTGTTTCTGTAAAATAAGAAAATTGTAGTTTTTGAATTGTCATTATTGCAACAAATGAACGATAATATGTATGGAAAAAAAAAAGAAAAATTTTTCCTAAATTAGTATTTCTGTAAAATTGTTGATATTATAACATCAATTTCTAAATTATTATAATTATGATATTATTATATAAATATAAATTATTGTAATATTCAAGAAATATTTGTCAATAATTTGTATTTTTTGTCAGAAAAAAGTAATTATATTTTATATAAAACACAAAGAATCGTGGATTTATTATAAAAATAAAATAAAAATGCAAATAATGATTGTAATATATTGAAAAAAAATATATTTTAAATTATTTTCATACTTAGAACATGATAAAAATAATATCTGTGATAAAATAAATAAATATTAATTATAATATAAAATCGAGGCAAATAATTATAATAAATGTTGAAACAATTATAATTCATGATTGATATACCAATGATAAATTTGATAAAATTGTAATAGAAAAAGAAGATGAAATATATTCTTTAATTAGAAAAAAAAGATATTCAATTGTTGATAAATGAATATATCATTTATAATATAATTATCATATAATCTTAATCATATTATCCGTAATAATTATCTGTAATGATGAGATATTTGATATTATATTAATAATATCCATAAGTAATATAATCATTACAGTAAAATGTATAAGTAAAACAAATTTTAAATATTTTTTATTTATATTAATATTTATATTAAAATATACAAATGTATTAATAATCATATTATTTGAATATTAATTTTAATAATTGAAGTTAAAAAAATTTTATTATTGATCGATGAAAAGAATATTAGAATATAAGGATAAAGATATAAAACAATGCACTATGAACTAGTTAATCGAATAATATATAATTTCAATATTTTATAAATACACAATGTTTTTATTTATTACAAAAGCTATTAAATTATGGGATATATAGAGTTTTCAATAATTGTTATATTTGATATTTCATATATAAAAAATATTTTTTAATGAAATTCAAATTGTATTGCTATATCTATTGTATTGCTTATTTTTATTATAAATTAATTAAAAAACATCTTCAATGAATTTTGATTTTTTTTCAATAACTTTTTATAATTACCAGAATGATGAAATTATGAACTCTTAGTATGAAGAAGATTTAGTATATGAAGATAGATATTAGCATATGAAGAAATTTATTGACAATATGTATGGAGTACTAATAAACATTTTAACGTATTCTTAAGAAACTTCTGACATTAGAAATTGTTAAAACAAAGACTTGCATAATCACAAAATACAAATTTTAACAATTTATCAAATAATATCAAATGGAAGTTACAGAAGATATAGACTAATGAGATATGAATAAGTGATATTAAATTTCAACTATTTGACGAAAAAATGGAAAATATTAATTCATTTTGATATCGATATGAAATACTATTAAGAAATTAAACTATTAAGAAAGTCTATCACAATTTCAAAAATATTCCAAACGATGATTACTATATTTTATGTAAATTTAAATCCAATGACAGAATAACTTTTGACTTGTTATTTGAAAAAATATTTCTTAAAATGAAGAAGATATTTCTTACATACTTAAATGATCATTTCTTATATAAAAAATCTTATTATCCATGGAATAAATATATGGAAACCAGAAAGATAAAGAATATATATAAGATAAAGAATATAAATAAAGAATTCATTTATTATTTTATGTCTTATTTATATAATATATTATATAATATATTATGAATAATATAGTAATTTATCAAATAATTTATTAAAAAGAGAATATTTGCTAGTATATTTGCTACTGTCATCTGTAAACAAATTTCCATAATTGACTAATGAAATTTCCAAGATGTTATCATTATTTAGATGTTATCATTATATAGAATATTTGCAACAAGCATTTGTCACAGAAATGAATTTCACAATGGAAATAATGAAAAAGATATTAATCAACTATATATTGAAAGATATCTGTGATCTTGAAAAGTTTTTCAAGTTCGATATCAATTATTATTAATTTCATAAATTTATAACTGTGTTCTAATATTCTATCTACATGAATAATAACAATAATCTTTTATACTTCTTTATTTCCACACGAATGACAACCGCATTTCACTAATCTTGACAATGAAATGTACTATTTTCTTTATACGAAGCAATAATTAAAATTTAAAATAGTATATATTATTCAAATTCAAATGACAACATATGAAAAAAATGTTATATAACATGTGGATGTGACAATATACACAAACGAAGAAACTACAATTTATAACAAATATTGGAGGTCATCATTGAAGATTTGAGATACAATATTTTCTTTTTATGGATTTGTCTGATATTCATAGCTTCTGAAAACTATAAAACTCTACATAGCTTCATAGTACAAACTCTCATAGCTTCAAGAACAGCTTTCATAATAGCAATAGTTTTATTTAATCATTAAAGATATATATATCTGAAACATAAGAAAACTCCATTTATCCTAGACATTTCGATAACGAAAAATTGTCATTATTTATTATATTAATAAATTTATTATTTATGGAATAAATAAATAGAAAACAGAAAGATATATAAGAAATTCATCTATTGTCTCATATTTTATTTATGGATATAATTTATCAAATATTTGAAGATAGAAATATTTGAAGATAAAAAATATTTCTATGTAAAATATAGATCATACAGATAGAAAAAAATATTAAAAAACAAAAGAATCTTGTTCTATGTGTGAAAATATACTTTATAATCTATTATTTGAATAAATAAAAAAATTCTTACTAATCAACTTTTTTATATTATATTTATTTTTTTATTGACAAAATGTTTCTTGAATCAGCAATTTGAATTTAAGTAAGAAAAAATTTTACGATAATAAATTTGATAACAAAAAGCATTCTTTTTTAAGGAAATATTAATATAATATGATATTAATATAAAATCCGGAAAAAGTCAATACATAGTAGTTAACATAATGACAGAATTCAAAAAATTTCAAATTTATCAAATACAAAGCTTAATATTATATTTCCATTTTTATATAAATTTACCAAAAATATAATAAAAGTTTATCATAATAATTAATTAATAAAAAATTAAAATAAAATTAAATTGTATATATAATAATTAATAAAATTTATATTTAATATTTTAAAGAAGAGACTTTTTAAAATTTATGTTTTGAATTGTGTCATAATGTCACAAACATTGATATTAATAAAGAAATAATTAAATTTAAAAATTTATAATTTTTGAAACGTAACGTACAATAAACATGTTCGTGATCAATAAATAATATACCATATGATTAAGAGACAATTCGATAGCATATATCTAAAATTTTAATGTGTACAAAAGAAAATTCAGGTACGTAGAAAATGATTTTTCTTACACATTATTTGAAAATACTTATGCGTCAACCATTATATAGAATAGAAAATGTTTATAATGTCATCGTTCTATATAATGGTTGACGCATAAGTATTTTCAAATAATGTGTAAGAAAAATCATTTTCTACGTACCTGAATTTTCTTTTGTACACATTAAATATTGTTCATTGCTGGAAAAAAATTCCGCTGGAAAGAATACTGATCAAAAGAATACTCGATCAAAATGAGTGATAATATATATTTTTATTATTTATTACAAATTTTTGTTTCTAATATATTTGTCAACAACAGATAATAATCAGATTATATAACAGAGAAGGACAATAAAGTCTATTGAAAATGATGAGATGTAACTTTTTATATGACTTCATAATTGAAAATAATATTTTATTTGTGCAATAGAATTCCTCTATTTATTTTGATTTTGAATTAAAATAAAAGGATTCTAGAAGAAAATTTCTAATCTAATATATGATAATAAAAGGATTCTTGGCTTCTTTGCTTTTTATGAATAATATTATCATAAATATTCACATCTATTTTGAATGTCATTGCTATTTTATAATTATTTTTTGTATTTAAAACGAAAATCAGGAGCTTCTTTCGATTTTTAGTTCGATTTGTATTAATAGTTCAACATAAGATCAATATCGACATAATTACAATTATCGTTCACAAAGAATATAATATTGTATAGTAAATTTCTGCATGAAAAGAATACGTGACATCAGATTATAATATGATATATATAATGTGATGTCATGTATTTTTTTATTATAAAAAATTATTATAAATGAATTGAGTTATTTTTAACTTAATATAAAATATATATAATTGTTAATCAATTATAATTCTCATTTTTATTATTTCAATTGTTATTTATAACAATTTTCTATTTCAATGGAAAATGTTTTGTAATTATTTAATATTATTCGAATAAAAGTTTTTATCTCATGATTGAAAAAAGTTTTACATGAAAAAATTAATACCACGTTATTATTAAATTTTCTTCTTATGATATAATATCATATAATTGTTTAATATCATTCAAATAAAAGTTTTTGTCTTTTAATTAAAAGAAATTTTATATAAAAAAATTAAACACCATGTTATTATAGTAAATTCTTTATTTTTTCCTTGTAATATAATTATTTAATGATATTTGAATAAAAGTTTTTTTCTCATGATTGAAAAAAGTTTTACATAAAAAAATTAAATATTACATTATTATTAAATTGTTATAATGTAATGGTTTAATACCATTTAAATAAAAATTTTTGTTTTTTTAATTAAAAGAAATTTTACATAAAAAAATTAAACACCACATTATTATTATTAAATTTTTTCTTTATAATTGTTTAATATCATTTGAATAAAAATTATTATCTTTTAATAAAAAGAAGATTTACATAAAAAAATTAAACACCACATTATTATTATTAAATTTTTTTCTCTATAATTGTTTAATATAATTTTTTTTTCTTTAAAAGTTTTTATCTTTTGATCAAAAGAAGTTTTACATAAAAAAATTAAACACTACATTATTATTATTAAATTTTTTCTCTATAATTGTTTAATATCATTTTTTTTTCTTTAAAAATTTTTGTCTTTTGATCAAAAGAAATTTTATATAAAAAAATTAAACATCACATTATTATTAAATTTTTTCTTTAAAATTGTTTAATATCATTTTTTGACTTTTGATCAAAAGAAGTTTTACATAAAAAAATTAAACACCACATTATTATTATTAAATTTTTTCATTATAATTTCATATTATTTGA
Organism: Apis cerana; assembly: GCF_029169275.1. NCBI lineage: Eukaryota > Metazoa > Arthropoda > Insecta > Hymenoptera > Apidae > Apis > Apis cerana. The sequence continues at coordinate 1,971,163 of NC_083864.1, read as the reverse complement.
ATAAAAATTATTCTTTTAATTAAAAGAAGTTTTACATAAAAAAATTAAACACCACATTATTATTATTAAATTATTATTAAATTTTTTCATTATAACGTAATTTCATATTATTTGAATAAAAATTATTCTTTTAATTAAAAGAAGTTTTACATAAAAAAATTAAACACCATATTATTATTATTAAATTTTTTCTTTATAATTGTTTATAAATATTTAATATCATTTGAATAAAAATTATCTTTTAATTAAAAAAAGTTTTACATAAAAAAATTAAACACCACATTATTATTATTAAATTTTTTCTTTAATGTCATTTATATTTATATTAATAAAAATTTTTGTTTTTTTAATTAAAAGAAGTTTTACATAAAAAAATGAAACACCACATTATTATTATTAAATTTTGTCATTATAACATAATTGTTTCATATTATTTGAACAAAAATTATTCTTTTAATTAAAAGCAGTTTTACATAAAAAAATGAAACACCACATTATTATTATTAAATTTTTTCATTATAACGTAATTGTTTCATATTATTTGAATAAAAATTATTCTTTTTATTAAAAGCAGTTTTACATAAAAAAATGAAACACCACATTATTATTATTAAATTTTTTCATTATAACATAATTGTTTCCTATTTTGAACAAAAATTATTCTTTTAATTAAAAGAAGTTTTACATAAAAAAATTAAACACCACATTATTATTAAATTTTTTCTTTAAAATTGTTTAATATCGTTTGAATAAAAATTTTTGTTTTTTTAATTAAAAGAAGTTTTACATAAAAAAATGAAACACCACATTATTATTATTAAATTTTTTCATTATAACGTAATTGTTTCATATTATTTGAATAAAAATTATTCTTTTTATTAAAAACAGTTTTACATAAAAAAATGAAATACCACTTTATTATTATTAAATTTTTTCATTATAACATAATTGTTTCATATTTTGAACAAAAATTATTCTTTTAATTAAAAGAAGTTTTACATAAAAAAATTAAACACCACATTATTATTAAATTTTTTCTTTAAAATTGTTTAATATCGTTTGAATAAAAATTTTTGTTTTTTTAATTAAAAGAAGTTTTACATAAAAAAATGAAATACCACATTATTAAATTTATTTTTATTATTATTATTAAATTTTTTCATTATAACGTAATTATTTCATATTATTTGAATAAAAATTATTATCTTTTAATTAAAAGCAGTTTTACATAAAAAAATGAAACGCCATATTATTATTAAATTTTTTCCTTGTAATGATTGAAAGAAAACAATGTTAGATTTTTTGGAAGAGAAAAATGCGACGAAAATTTTCAATTATATTTCATTTGTTTCCTAAGTGATTTTTACTTTTCTTCGATAAGTAGTGCTGCATAACAATTAGTAATTGACAAAGTGGATCAAAAATCGAAGCTGAATTTTATATTTAGGAAATTGTTGACTTTCCAAATATTTAATGCATTACAATGATTTACAATTATTTTCAAAACTATTTAAACATATATAACATGTACTATTATAAATGTATGTATATATTTATGTTTTTTATCATAATATATAAAAAATATAAATACATAATAACATTAATTTTGATAAATTTTGAATTTTTATAGCTCTTATAAGTAGAGAGCATTTCAGCTGTTGATCCAATTACATTGTATCTTGTGTTAAAAATTAATAATAATCATTGAATAAATTTTGATAATCAATATTTAATATATTACATGTTTATTATAATTTATTAAATGTGCTATTTAATAAACTATAGATTCATTTTCAATAAATAAATTTTTAACAAATTTTGCTATGTATAATCAATTCAATATTTTTATATTATAATTTCAGATATTATTCGATATTGTTTAACATTATAGTTTACATACATATATAGAAACAAAAAATGTTTATTCTTTTTGATGAAATTTTTTATTTTTAGTAAATAATTAATTAAAATATTTTTCATATTAAAATTTTTTTGTATTTTTTCTTATAATAATGAAATATCTTATTATGCATATTGTTAAGAATGTTGAAATAATGTTACTATGTCAATTTCTAAATTTTCATACTTAACATCAATATCTTTTTTTATTTTATATAATATCATTTAATATACCGAATTGAAAAAAGTTACATCACTATTATTATATACATATATAACATATAACATATATTATTGTATGTAATAATAACGATGCAACTTTTATATTATTATATATAAATATAATATAAATTATCATATATACTATTTAAATTAATATTATATTTTCATAATCCTTTAATATGATATTTAAATAGCTTTTGTAATTATTATCGATGCTATTTAAATTCAATATTATATTTTTCTTGAGCTAAACTGAGAGATTTCTGATATGCTATCATGCATTTTAAAAATTGATATAATTTTCTAATACATTTTATTTGTATTTTATTTATATGTTTAGATAAAAAGTCACAAAAAATGGCACCTTTTATTCTACATTATATAAAAATTGCATTTATTGATTGTCGATATTAGAGAATAAAACGAAGTTTTTAAATCAAAAGAAATTATTGCAAATCAATTAAATAGACTTATTAATTATACTTTTTAATTACAACAAATTAATTTTAATTAAAAAATATTATAGAATATTTCCATTATAGAAAAGATTAATTAGAATTGTTTTGACAAAACATGGCATATTTGCGTATTTTTTTATAATAATAATAATACAGATTTATATTTCAATTTAGAGTCCTATATATAAATTATTTATATAAATTAGGCTTGGATGATATCTTCCATTGTTGCTTTGCGATTCTTACTATTAGTATATCGATTCTCCCATTATATTTTATATTTTCTTATCTTTTTCCCATGTAAATATGAACATAAATATACAATAATATAGAATCCACCCTTTTTTCAAAATGTGATGAGTAAGGAAAGCCATCATTATTCAGATCTAACATAAATTTACACGTACAATTGATTACAAAGTTATCGGATGAGTTAATTCTTCTATTATTAAAAATTCTTTTGCAATGAATTTCTATAGGAAGAAAATACGTGACGTCATATTTATCCCCACTGTCGTCACATTGGCATGCTTGGTTTTGGCTTGTCATGTGATATATACGATCAATTTAATTTAATTCTGCGAAATGATTCGATGTTTGATTTACCATCGATGATTATATTTTTAAAAATACTTGAAATGTTGAAATACTCAATACTCGAGCTGGATCGGTACATATGCGCATCGATAATCATTCGACATCACTTCGTTTTTTAATTTATTAAATTAATTTTGATTTTTAAGCGTGATGCATTAAAATCCTCAGATGGAAAAACAAATTTTCATTTTACTGTCGTAATTAAATAACTTTTTACGAATTCAGCGGTTTTTCTTTTTTGGAAGAAATATAACAAAATATGAAAATTTTTTTTGATTTTCTATTTTGAAATTGACATCAAATAAATAATTGTTAATTCCTTTGTTTTCTTTTTTAAAATAAGTGTCTTAAAATAAGCACTATTTGATTTTATATAATTTATATAATATATATAGCGGAAGAAATATTTTTTCATTATATATTTATATTACAAACTTATATCGCAACTTGACAAAATTATATGTCTTTATGTTTTTCAAATAATTTGTAAGTTGCTTTTGATTTTTATTTTTATATATTGTATCATATTGTATTTAAATTCCATAAAAAGATGTACGAAAATAATCAAGAATTATAGCAATTTACTATTTGGTCAATAATAAATTTGAAACAGATATAAATAAAAAATGACGCTCTTAGTTGAAATAGAATTATTTGAGCATATCTTTTTATTAAAGAGATTATTAAAATTTTTACAAAAATTAATATAATAAAATTTTTATGCAATTTGTAATTAATATATAAAATGAAAAAAATGCATTGTAAACTTATATTTCATTTTGTCAAAATTATTTTGTATTTTTTTCAAATAATTTGTTTTTATCATTTCTGAATTTCAGAATCTAATATTATCTAATATATTTAATGATTGATTTCAATTTTAATTCTTAAAACAACAATATTCTCGATTGTTTTCAATTAACAAGTCTTTTATCATAAAAATGAATATTTGAGTATCATTGTCATATAAACAAACTTTGAACAAACAAATTTGAACAGTTGTCAAATTACATTGTTAATTTATGATTTAAAATAAAATTGTAATTTTCATGCAATTTATACAATAGGTATAGCTGAAGAAAAATTTCTCTCAATATTTTTTTCCTATTTACATTATAAATTTATATTTTATTTGAAAATATTTAATTTTATATAATATTGTTTTTAAATTGTAAATTGTAATCTTGTTTAGAATAGAATTATTAATTATATCTGTTATTCAAATTATTAAACAGATTAATGAAGATTTCACAAAAATTAGTAGTATGAAATACAGTTTTCATGCAATTTATACATTAGGAAATACGTAATGGAAGAAACATTTTTTCAAATTTTTTTTTTACATTTCATTTTAATTTTATATATTTTTCAGATGAAAATTATTTTTATTATTAATGTAAATTATTTTTATTATAATATAAATTTCAGTATTTAATATGTATTATAACTATAATTAATTTTTTATTATACAGTGGAAAAAAAAATATTTTTTTATATATATTGCATATATTGCAAAATTTCATTTCATTTTATAAAAATAATATTTTATGTGTTTGAAATAATTTATGAATTGCTTGTATCATATTTTTATCATATTTTAAATCATAATCTAAATCTGTTCTGTAAATTCCAAAATATTCTAATATATGTAATAATTAATTGATTTTGAATTTAATTCTTGAAACAACAATATTTTTACTTTCTTATTTCCAATTTTTAGTCTTTTAATTGTAAAATTGATTTCTTAAATATCACTGGTGTACAATTAAACTTGAATGATCAGCAAAAAATGTAATTACATTTTGGTTGATCCAATAATAAATTCAGAATAGATATAAATTAGAAATGATGCACTTGTTTGGAATAGAATTACATGAGCTTTATTTATTGTTAAATTATCAAAAATTAATAATATGAAATATAATATTTTTCACGCAATTTGTATAATAAACAATATATAGCGGAAAGAACTTCATGCTTACAATTATATTATTGCAAATTTACATTTCATTTTGTCAAAATATTTGTCAAAATTTATTTTATATATTTTTAGATAATTTACTCTTATATTTTTATCATGTTTTAAATTTTAAATTTAATATATGTAATGATTAATTGATTTTGATCAATCCTTGAAACAATATTCTTATTTATTTTCAATTTCACACTAAACTTCTTATCATAAAAACGAATATTTGAATATTACTGTAATATAAAAAAATTGTAATATAGAATAACTGTAATATAGAATAAATTTGAATCTTGTCAGTTATTAGATTATATAATAAATTCGTGATTTAAAATAAAATTAGTAACATTTCAAGCATGTGTGTTTATCTATTGAAAAAAAATGCAATTAATTTTTGGCCAATTCAATAATAAATTTGGAAAAATAAATATAAATTAAAAATGGTATACTTGTTTGGATTAGAATTACGAACAGATATAATTCAAATTATTGAGATTCTTGCAAAAAGCTAAAGTAAAGCTAAAACTTTAATAACTTATAACTAACAGTATGAAGCTGATTTTTATTCAATTTATATAATAAATAATATTATATAATTATATATAATTATACATTATACATTATATAATTATACAGAAAAAAAATTTCTCCATTTTTATACTTACATTGCAAATTTACATTCCATAAATTATTAGATTTTACATATAAGTTTTTCAAATAATTTGTAAGCTATTTTTATATCTTTATCATGTTCTGAATTCTAAAATATTTAATAAATTTGATCTAATAAATTTGATGACTAGTTGATTTTAATTTCAATCTTTGAAACAACTTTTATCATAAAAACGAGTGCTCGATGCTATCATTATCATCAATGTCATATTTTTATTTAGAAATCTTCTTATTTAAAAATTTTCAAAATTATAAATAATTTATTTACGTGAATAGAAATCGAAATATTTTTTATTAAATTGATATTTCATCGAATAATTTCTAATCAAAATCATTTAAATTTTCTATTTTAATTAATAATATATCGAATAAATTTTAGCCATAAACAAATGTCAATTGCATTGAATCAACAAATGATTTTGATAAAACTTGAAAGATGAAACTTAAAAATATCTACATTTTATTGCAAAGAGTAAAATATAAAGTATCGAATAATTTTTTTTTTTCGTTAAAAAGAAAAAAAATTGCATCAACATAAACGTTAAAATAAAATATTAACTCTGTGCGCGATTGATTTCTTCGAACAATCATCGTTAATATTATCTTAATATTAGAAAGCTTTCCTCTTATATTTTTAAATTTAATTTTTTACTTTTAAATATTTTTAAATTCTTATAAAATTTAAATTTTATAAGAAATTGCTATTAAAAAATGTATAATATATATATTTATTCTTCTCTGCATTTATATCATTTTTTAATTTCTATATTTTTTTCATAATCATTTATTTTATCTGATCAATTTTCAAATATCGGTTTTCTCTATATTACGATCTAAATTTGAATATTAAAAAAAAAATATTTTTTGTTGCATCTTTCTTTAATGCTCATAGAGTGAAAGTTCTTAACATGATATATAAACCAAATCTGGATAACTTCTTCCCCATCGTCGTTTTATAACTTCGTATATTAATATTATATTAATATGTCGGTTTCCTCACTATTAACTATTCCACATTCTCCTCGTTTTGTCTTATATTAAGGTTATATAACTGGCAATTCGCAATTTTTTTAAAAGACTCATAGAACAGTTCTCACGATATCTCTAAATAATTTCTCGAGTATCAATTGATGTATAAACAAATTTAAGAAACATGTCTCGAAAAAAATATATTTTGAATATAACATATTTTTTTATCGATAAAAAATTATATCAAATTGTATCATGAATAATGAATAAATAAATAAAATAATATTTAACACTTTCTTCGAGATATATTGCTTGGACTAAATTCGTGTTTCGACAAAACATAGCTAATGCTAATTATCGTTTTGATTAATTGGCTGATGTTTTTGTTAATAACTCGTTAATTAAAATCATAAAAAAAGTTTTTGCAAAATATTGCTTGAAATTATCTTAAGGATCTTCAATTTATGGATGTTTCAACATTTTTTTAGAACATTCTTATATACATATACAAGAATACATATATAACGATGACTCCACTCTTGTTGAAGAAGATCAAATAATTAAAAATGGGAGTTGTACGTCTTCTCGAGAACAATAAAATGGCTTAAAATCGCGAGATATTCGTATTTTTCTACTATTAATTATTTCATATTTCTTTATATTACTTTGCTTTATATGATCGTGAATATATAATTATATAAATATGTAATAACTATATATATATATATATATGTAATAACTAGCGTTCCCTCTAATCCTTTGCAAGAATTATAGTAAAAGGAATTAGAGAAAGGAAGAGAAATCGTACATATTGAATCTCCAATTATCCATTTTACACAATTGTGAATATATATCTGTACAAGTATATGGATTTCTAATTTTTTCTTCTATTCTTCTTCAATACTTCAAGGAGGAAAACCTTAAAAAAGGGATGAAGTTTGCGAATTGTTTAATATAAATTTATATATTTCAAACTCGAGCAATTTTCTTTTCCACTATTTGAATTTTTCCATTATTCTATATTCTGTTACAATTTCTTTCGCATAACTGAATATATGTATACAATAATGTATTTTCTAATTTTTCTTCTCTTTCACTTTAAAAGTGACGAAAAATCCCCAGAGTTGCCTGAGTGTTCCATCCAGAATTATAGACTTTGATTTAGAAATGATTTATTTCTTTTGTTGCGAATAAAAAGAGATTATATGATGTCACATTATCTTCATAATCATTATTGCTATATTGCTATATTATTATAATACATCTGCATAATATTGCTATATTAAGTAGAATATATGATACTATATGGATTATTAATTATTAAGCATATTATATGATGTAATATAATACTTGATTAAAAACAGCAGTTAGTCACGTGAGATAAACTAGTGCAAAAATAATAATAGAGATAATATGATGTTATGTATTCTTTTCACACAGAAATTCGCAACAGAGAAATGCCATATTACCATAGTGGTAAAAGAAGTAATGTATTGTTTTCGGCAATTCTAATTGGCACAATGGATTTTGTACAATAAATTAAAAAAATACAATTATAGTAATAAATTTATCCGCGTAATCATCGTAATATAATTTATGTTTGAATAGAATTTGGATAAGATAAAAGAAATACAAATAATGAGATTGAAGATGTTCACTATGTTATATTGTTCATAGTCATTGGTAAATTAATCATTATCTTGGAAAAAGTTGTCAGAACTATATATATATCTATATATTCCTTTTTTTCCTTTTCTTTTTTGATACAGTCATTGGTAAATTAATCATTATTCTGGAAAAAGTTTTCAGAACTATATATATATCTATATATTCCTTTTTTTCCTTCTTTTTTTTTTGATAGAAAATAGTTTATATATTCTTGTGTTGTAAAAATTGCATAGAATATCAAAGAATATAGAAGAGATTTTTAATGTTATCCATTAAAATTCTACTGAAATCTTTCTTTTTCAAATTTAATGCATATTTAATTTTGTAGCATTTTGTAAATGTTTTATATTCATTGTCAATTCAGAGAGAAAATAATTTACAAAGTAACTACATAAATAAAAATAAATTATAAAATAAACACTAAATGTACTGTATGTACTAAATATACTATATGTTTCTTAATCACTCTCATGGTGATAGCGATCTCCTTTTTTTGGCTTTATGAAGTATCAATGATATCTGAAAGTGAAATATAAGTAAAACATATTAATACAAATAGAATATAAAATAATTTAAAATATGATACATAAATAGCTTGAATAATTCGATTCTTGTATAAAAATAGATTTTTATGATTTCAATCAGAAATGTTGAATTATATGAGTAATGTGAAATTTTTTTTTTTTATAAAATTAAAGATATATTTAACTTTAGTATTAAATATATTTATCATTATCATTTACAACTTATTTTCATCTTAATTTTAAATGAAAGAATAAGTTATTAAGCATCTTTCTGAATTAAAAAATTTTTCATTTAAAGATGCTCTTCGAAATTTCGAAAAAAATAATAATCTGTTGATTTTAAATTGGTCAAATATCTTGAAAAATATGAATGATATGAAAACTTATGTTTCAAACAAAATTTTATTATTAATAATTCTTTTATACATAAAAGTTATGTGAAGGTCAATTTTAATTTTTTAAATAGAATATATAATTTTTATTATGTTAGTACAGTTTGTTATTTTACACAAAAAATAATAAGCTATTTGTGTAAAATCTTTAATTTAAGAGATATTGTTGAAATTAAGGAAATTTATCACAAGGAGAATATGAATAATAGAGTAGAAATAAATAATAGCAAATATAACATATTAAATATTATTCAAAATATATAATGAATATTCAATACAATTTTACATGTGATGAAAAATAATATTTAATAATATTTAGAATATTTATCTAGATATAATAGATGTTGAAAGTTATATATCACAAGTGCCACGCCAGATTTATATGGTTGATAACTTTGATATTTTTGAGAAAAATTCATTTTAGAATTTTCAAGTTCAGATAATTTTAATTAGCTGAGCATGTAATTTTAGAATTATAAATTTTTGACTTGGCTGATAATTTTTTAGATTGTTTCCATCCACAAAAATTTCATCTTCAAAAAAGGTAAAAAAATCAAGCATTTTGATTTTTTTCGTCGAATTGTACAGAAAGATGCAAAAATAGCATAGACAAAAGATATTAAAAGCACGAATTTTTTTTTTTTTTCATTTTCTTGGAACAAAGATAGAAATTTTTGCAAAGGAAAATATTGCTTGAAATTACCTCAAGAATTTCCAGTTAACGAATGATTCCATATTTTTAGGAAATTATTTCTTAGAGTGTAAGAAATTCTGAAATGAATTAAAATAACGAGAAATTAAAATTTTTTATTTCGAAATGAATATTTCATTTGTTAAACTAAAATATTTGTTCTAATTATTATTTCACATTATATTTATTTTTATCTAAAATATTTTTATCCAAAAAATAGAAAAAAATTAGAGAGCTATAGTTATTAAATTTAATAAATTTAGAATTTCTTGAAATTTAGGAGTAGCAAACATGTGTAAGATTTGCAAATTATACAAATTTCAAACAAATACAGAAAATAAAAAATAACTTTGATTTAAAAATATTGTCAAAATACATATATAAGTATAGATAAAATAAATTTTTTTATATAAATTGATCAAAACTTCTTTTGTCAATTGTTTCTTTTACATCTACTAACGATTCGATAATTGAACAAATAATAAATAGAAAATTTAATAGGAATGAAATCTTAAAAGATAGTTTTTGTGTTATTTTTAAAATTTATTACCAATATATCAAAACTACTTCTATAAGTCTATTAAAAATTATCAAATATAAAGGAACAAAAATGGAATTTAAAAAAAAAATTCAAATCAATTACGATAATTTAATGAATAAGAAGATTGCTAAAAATGTCAATTTTATGCATTATTTATTACGGTTCTGATTGATCAGAGTAAAAGAGAAATGTTTATTATACGCAGTTCTTATTTTTAGCGCGCTTTGTCAACATTGGTCACACATATAGTTCACTGTTCTCAACACAGAAAAAAAAATCTTTCGCTATGATTACCTATTCTCATCTTTAACGCTCTTGAAAAGAACGTTTAGTCTTCTGATATCACACGCTACAGAAGATTTTCCTTGAATATTCAAAATCGTGAACAAAGGAATTCTATTGTACAAATAAGATAACTATTTCCAATTGTAAAGTCAGACGAGAGATTGCATCTCTAATTAGAAACAAAAATGTGTATGAAAATAGACGTTCCATTTTGATCAATTAGACATCACATTTCGTGAGAGTTTTTTTTAAAAGTGGATAATGTATTTGCCGATGCAAAGCATAATAAAGGAATATAGAATGAATTGATAGATGAAATTATTTGGACATGGTTTATGAATATTGAACAATTGGCCATTTACGAGTTGCATGTTTTTCCTATTCCTGGACATTTCTCATATTTATATTCCTCTGAAGGGCTCTATATTATTGTATATTTATAGTCTTATTCACGTGGAATATATTTATAATATAATATAAATTTATTAAAATGTAATTTAATTTTTATTATAGATAAAAAAGTTGTAGAAGCAATTTTAGTATGCCTTTATCTAATATAGCCGAAGCAATAGTTGTAAGTTATCAGTTGTCAAGATATAGATAGAATTCAGGGTATTTTTAAGTATTATTATAATATTAAAGATTTTTTATTTCTTATAATCAATATATTCTATTATATTATATTGAACAATTATATCATAATTTTATAACAATGATTTAATTTATAAATCAAAATTTATTTTAAAATAAAAATAAATAATTTATAAACATATTTAATATATTAGCAATTTTAATTAATTAAATTATAATTAATTTATAAATATATAATAAATATTTAATGATATATAATATATTGCATAATATATTATGAAGATCGAAAATATATATATAATTTAATAATACAATAAAATAATTAAAATGTAAAATAATTCATTTAATCGAAATACTGTTCGATTAAAATAATTAAAGTAGAATGAATCAATCCGAACATTAAATGATTACTTATATATATTTATGACAATATTTAATGCATAAAATTAAATACAAAAAAATAAATATAAATATATATAAAAAAAATTTATATCTTATATAAAAAAAATAAATACAGTAACTTGATTAGAGTTTTCTTATGGAACATGTGATTTATTTGAAATGAGAATCTTTCAACAATATCTATGTATGATATTAATAAAATAATAGAAAATGAATAATCCATTTTAGCTGCATCATCTTTAAGTTATTCTATAAAAAATAAAAACTTGTATAGTGTTGTTTTCATTTTTATTAGAATATTACAAAACATGTTCATTTTTTAAATTACTTCTAAACAGATTACATTATCTATTGTATCTTTTATTATTCCATTTTCCTCCAATATTTTTTTTCAATCATTTTCAATTTCAATTTGTTTATAATATGAATTGTTATAGTTCATCTTTTGATAATATAGAGGAATTATTCTCTTAAATTTTTTTTTATCTAAGCGCAAAATAATTCATTTGGATTTAGATTATATATCGGCAACACATCAAATTCTTTTAAATTTATAAACTCTTTTGATTTTTTTTAAATTTATTTATATTTTTATTTATTAATTAAAACAATTGATATTTCCACTGATATTTTCTGTGTATAAAATATTATTTTTTATTAACTTAATTTATTATGTGATCATATTTTTTTTGTGAAATATTTATTTTTTGGAAAGCTTATTTAATTAGAATAATAAAACATCGATAATCGATTGTGATAGGCAATGATATTAATTTTTCGTTTATCTATTTTTCCAAATTATCTGAATTCATCTAATTAAGATATAATCTAATAAGATGATTTTAAATGTAATTTGTTTTTCTATATTTAAAACTTAATTTTGTCGTTTCTTTTTTTGATATTACATAATTACAAATCGATGTAACAAACTGTTTTTTAATGATCTTAATGTTTTGCTATCATTTTTCAAAACATGCTATATTACCTATTCATATATCTACATTCTATATTTTATATATATATATATATATATATTCTGTAAAAATAATCTTGTTTTTTGTATTGATTTTGATTACATTAATATAAAAAATTGATATTTTGTAAAAATATTTTCATTTTATTGCCAACACTTGTCAAAACTCAATGTATTATCGATTCATATCTTATTAATGTAAATTATATTTCTATTTTGATTCCTGTAATATGTATTTTAAATATTTAGATCATCAAACTATTTGGCCTTTTAATCAAAATTTCCTTAATATTATTATTATTTTTTCCATTTATACAATACTAATAATTTAAAATATAAATGATTTAAAATATGTTTTAAAAATATTTCTATTTTTTCACGCATTATCATTAATAATTTAATAATAGCTATGAATGTGATTTTATCTATCGCATAAAAATAATAATATCATAAATAATATTCTTATTATTAACTTGTAAAATCAATAAAATTTTTTGTCCTTTTATTATTCCTTTCTTGGTTAAGTTTTGATAAGTTTTTTTCCCTTGGATTGATAAATGTTTTAAATAATGATATTCTTTTTTTTTTAAATTAAATCTTTTTTCCGAATTCTAGTTATTGATGAGACTGATGTACCCCTGTATATTTAAATGCACAAAGATTCATTTCCTATATCCATGAAGAAGCTGTGCCTTTTTTGATTCTACATTCTTTTTTTCAAATTATCTGTTGTACAATATTTCAAGTTTTCATCATGAATTGTTTCTATTTTTTTTTTCAATATTCCATGATGATAAACACTTTTTATTTTCTTAGGAAGACAGATTTTTGATATGATACTTTGCTATATATCAATTATGAATTTTTTGTTCGTGCAGTTTTCTAAAAATTGCATCCTGGAAGAAGATTCTAGCCTGTTTTTTATAGAATATGTAGTTGAGCAGAACGAATTTAAAGAAATTATTTCATTTATTTCTTCAATTTTAATCGATAGGATCGATTTAATTCAATCGAATGGGATAGCCATTCATCAAAATCAATATTCAGAAAAGTGTTTCTCCACTAACGGAGTAAGCAGATATCAATGGGGAAATTATTGTTTTCTAACTCATAAAATCATGTTTCATAAGACTTTGGATAGACGAACTTATTTTTGATTCTTCAAACGATTTCCTTAAGAGAATTATAAGAGAATAATTAGTCAAGAACTTATATCGAAATATAAAATTGCCGATATTATTTATATTTCAGTTATACTTACATAACTCTTATAGAAATTGAAGTATATAAGATATATAAGATATCGAAATATCGGTATGATGTCATATGAAAAAACGGATATATCAATCTATATTTTTTTTCAGTTTTCTCAATACTTAATTTTTTAGAATTAATATAATTTTCATGACATTTTTAGACTTAAAGATTTACAAGCACATATATATGATACTGTTGTAATAGCGAAATTAGAATAATATATTTGTAAGTGAAAAAAAAAATGCGATATTTTGCGGCTGCTAGAATGTCATTAATCTCGTATTTTGTTTACAAGAATACTGATTTTCTTTCACAGCATTGATAAAATTATTTTTCTTTGTAATTATTTTACAATTTACGATAGGAACAAAAAGAATATAAACAAATGAATGATTCCAATTTTTATTATTATTTAATATTATATCAAATACTTCAGTTATAATTGAAGATGAAATTGAAATAGACATTATTGAAAATATTAAAAGAACATAGTAAAAAATAATTATGATAATCATGAAATATATATGAATATATTGAGAAAATTTAAGAACATCTGTAATTTCAAATTATAGATTCTAACATTTTAAAATTTTAGAATACAATAAAGTTAGAATTATCATGCATATATATGAATATATTGAGAAAATTTAAGAACATCTGTAATTTTAAATTACAGATTCTAACATTTTAAAATTTTAGAATTATCATGCATATATATGAATATATTGAGAAAGTTTAAGAACATCTGCAATTTTAAATTACAGATTCTAACATTTTAAAATTTTAGAATTATCATGCATATATATGAATATATTGAGAAAATTTAAGAACATCTGTAATTTTAAATTACAGATTCTAATATTTTAAAATTTTAGAATTATCATGCATATATATGAATATATTGAGAAAGTTTAAGAACATCTGCAATTTTAAATTACAGATTCTAACATTTTAAAATTTTAGAATTATCATGCATATATATGAATATATTGAGAAAGTTTAAGAACATCCGTAATTTTAAATTATATTCTAGCATTTTAGAATAAAATTTTAGAATACAATAAAATTAGAATACAATAACAATAAAATAATATACCAGAATTATATTCATTAGCTGAAATTGTTTTACAGTATCACAAACTCAAATGAGTATTAAAAATAGAAAATTGTTTTCTACTTTAAAATATGTATTATCAATATTAAAATTAGTTTCACTAGATATTATATCTGATTATACTGATTTTAAGTAACTAAGTATGACTTATTATCAAAATTATACTGACACCAGTATGATTTATTAACTAAATAAGACTTATTATTAAAATCATATTGACATGACATCATAGTTATAGTTATTCTCGTCTAGATTAAGTTGCAAAGTTCGTTGTTTTTTAATTATGAATTTAGAAATATATTTAATAAATTATATGCAATATATCCGATTTATTGTGATTTGTTAAATATCTTGAAAAATATGATACAAACAATTATTTGATATAAAGAAATACATTATGCAATATTAATAGTTTTTAAAAATTGATGCGTAAAAATTATATGAAGATCAATTTTAATTTTTTAAATGGAACTATGTAATATTTATTGCACTAATTAGTGCAGTCTACTATTTCCTACAAAAAAATATTAAGTTATTTATGTCGAAAAATTTTTAGTTTAAAAGATAACTTGAAATATAACATAAAACTTATTATATAAAAATAAAAATGGTATGAATAGTATCTTTTGTTTTTTATATGATAAGTTTTTGAATTTTAAAATAATATATTAAACTGCATCGATTAATATAATAATTTCATTTAAAAAATTAAAATTAATCTTCATATAATTTTTTTCTTATGCCCAGAAAAATTATTAACATTGTATAATATATTTTTTTATATTATTTTATTTGAAATATTTTTTATTATTCATAAATTCATAAATATTTTTCGAGATATTTAAAGAAATCATTATAAACCGGCATATTGTATATGTTATTTTGATTGATAATTTTTTTTCATAATTTTGGTAACTGAAAAATTTTGTAAAAAAGAGACGAGAATTTTTAATAAAAAAATTGATTTTGGCAAGAGTTTAAATTTGATAAATTTTTTTAGTGACATTAAGAAAATTCTGCAAAGCTTTAAATAGATAATAATCTTAGATACAATGTTCGGATTATATAATGCATTAAAATATTCCATCCAAATTGCAACAATTTTTGTCGAATTTCCAGAGAAACGTATTGTCATAGCAGAACTCATTAGCTTTTTGTTAACCATTTAATCTCTTCCTATCAATTACTTAAAAAATTTTTTTTTAATTTTCAATTATAGTGGTGGAATCAATTGTTTTGTTTGGTGGCAACAACTAATACAGAATGTTTTTTTCAATTCCACCAAATAGATAACATGATTTTCTTTGGAGATGTAATTCATTCAATATGTAACACTAATAGAAGAATAAAAAATAAAAAAAAAAGTAGAAAAACAAAAGAAGTAAAAAATATATCTAAAATTATAATCTCTAATTAAAACTTGACATTATATTAATATCAATTTTTAAAAAATTAAAAAGTAAAATAAATTTTCTGAATTAATAATTATCTATTCAATTTTTTTTAATAGTTTTTCCAATAAATTCAAATATAAACAATTTTTCTCAATCAGTTTTTGTTCAAAATAATATTGAAAAATCAATATTCTCGATTATTCTAGTTATTAAATTTTTAATTCCATGAATTTCAACGTTATTAGATTATTTTCACGAAAACATTCTTTAATTTTAATCTAGGATAGCTTAATTGGAATAAAGTCACACCTAGGTTAATAATTTTAATATATTATAATTTTTTAATTTAATTATTTCATTACAGCATACAGCCAAGTATATTTCTTCTCTATAATAAAGTCTACTTTTACTGCTTTATAAAATGGAGATTGTAGATTTATAATTGTTTTAAAATATCAAGAAGAATCGACTGACTGGCATTAGAATCAGTTTATTACATAAATCTTGATTAAGATAATTCAATTGGAATAAAGTCACACGATCTCAATAGAATTTATATTTTTTAATATAATCATTTCCTCGCTTTGCCAATATTTATTATTTATTATTTTTAATATTCATTGTATTATCTATCCATGTTTCATCGATATATACAATATTTCTATTTTACTCTTTTATTTATTTTATTTATTTTATTTCTATTTCTATTTCTATTTCTATCTTTGTTTTTTCTTCATATATTTCTCTTCTTCAAATAATGATATTCAATAATTTTAATTAATGTTCCTCTATTATTTACTGCGCTTTTCCTTGAAATCTATGATTTTTTATAATATATTATATAAACTATGAATTTTCCATGGAAAATTTATTTTTTCTTTAATTTGGCCGTTAACAATTTTGGATACCATAAATAGGCACCATCTTTTTTTTCAAAATAAAATTTTTTGTCAATTTTGTTTTAAATGAGATCGTGTTTCATCTGGAAACAACAATAGTTGGTCTTCTTCAGATTTTGAATACTCTTTTTTTTTTATTCTAAATATTATTTTTTTCTTATTGGTATCACAAAAATGATATCTCCAATATATGTACTTTTTTTATGAGATTCCATAATATTAATATATTTATTATTTAATTTTACAGTAATAACTATTATTAAAAAATAAATTATTATAAAAAATAAAAAATATAAATATAAATATAAATATATAAAAGACTATAAAAATTTTATAAATATTAAAATAAAAATACTATTATATAATACTATTATATAAATTAATAAATATAAATTAACAAACACTATGAATTAGTAAATAAATTAATAAATTAAATTAACTATAAACATTAATGTATTAAATATTTTAAATATTAAAAAGGAGAATTTAAAAGGAAAATTAAAAAATAATTGAGAAAAAATTTGCTTTTAGTAGTTCAGAAATCAAATAAATTATTTCATTTTTTCCTCAGTTCATTCGATGAATTCGTAAATATATTTAAGAAATTTTTTATTTTTGAAAAGAGTCGAATTAGTTTTCGAAATTTTTCTATTAAACATATTTATTTTTTCAATAAGCATTGCTAGTATTCATCAAGCCAGATTTTTAAATTGATGTAAAATGACACAATTTGATAGTTTTTTTCACTGAAATTTGTATTGAAATTTGAAAATGTATTCAGAAATTATTGTGATACATTATATAAATTTAAATAATAGTAAAAATTATATTTAGAAATGAAAATTTATTAAAATTTTATTTCAACAATTTTATTAAAAATGCCAATTTTATTTTTCTATATCTCATTTATCTGTATATATTAAATATAATATATATTGAATTTCATAAGTAGAAATATATTATTAAATTTTAATAAATTTTAATATTTATTAAATTTTAATAGACAATAAAAATAATTCTATACTAGAAATAAATACAATACGATTTCTAATATTTCCTATATTCTATAGAGATAATCCATTAAGAATGTTTGATTCTGATTTTTTTGATTAAATTATAATAAAAATTATAATAAATTGTAATAAAAAAATTGATTTTAATTCGATCTTTTGAATCGATTCTATATTATTAGATTTTTCTGAAAATTCTTTACTTAAGATTCGATAATTTAAAAAAATTTTTTTTTAAAGATAAATTTTCATCGTATCAAATCATTTACCGAATAAATAAGTATATGCTATCCCCTCTATCATTAAAGATGGCTCAATCCTTTTAGGCTTGGTGGAAAGCTTGACATATCTCTGTTTAATTTAACAGCTGTAGTGGGAATAATGTGACGTCATGTATTTTCCTCTAGAAATTCGTCGCAGAGGAATTGAATCACTTTTAGTGAGAGAGGGATGCATTTATTCAATAATCGCGTTCTCGAATAAATTGTGTGCTGAAATCTAATAATAAATTAAAATAAATAATAAATAGTAAACTGGGATAAATAATAAAAAATAGTCATGGTAAAATTTAATTTTTTCAGGATATATGTCAATATAATAATGAGTAATGCTGTTGTTTTCAGAGTTCTGTAAGGCAGAAATGCAGTTTAGTGACTCAATACTGATGACGAAAACTTTCTTAGTGTATTTTTTGATGATTTTGAACTCTCTTTTGATGTAGCGTTGAAAACTATCTGGATGTTGACACTGAATTTTATGAAACTGAATTCAGAACCATATTAATGAGGATACTGTTTCTTATTTTGAATCTATGGATAAAGATCAGAAGTGTAAGAAAGATGTTTGATAGATGAAGTTTTTTGAAAATTGATGCAGGAAAATAGAAATAATTTTTGTATCTATTGTACAAAAGTGAAAATCTAATGGGTTATTCGAGTGAAGATAAAGAAAATGGTCAGCAAAATATTCGTACCATTGATTATTTAAATTTAAGTAAAAGTAGTTGCTTTGTAAATGTGTAATGTTCATAAATGTGCAAGACAAGCAGCTATATCAAGCATTCAATCAAGCAGTAATGATTCTGACATAACAGAGAATTAATAAAATTAGAATGCAAAGAATAGAATTAATCAAAAACATCAATGTAGTTACTTATTTATCAATAATAATTTTTTTTGCATCAATAGACCTTTTTGCACCATTTTAACTAGGCTTTGCATCATTAAATTGAAATAGAATCATTGAGACAATGACAACATGTAATCAAAACGCTTTTAACAATAACTAAATATTCTTCAATTGTAATTGAAGATGAACTTGAAGTGAACAATGTTGCAAAGATAATAAAAAAAGAACATAATAAAAAATAATAGTTTTAATAACCATATTATATGAATATATTATGAATATATTGAGAAAATTTGGAAACATTGAACAGATAATACAGGACGATACTGTGACGATAATGCCATTTTTTTGAGAGAAGAATTTGAAAGATCTTTGGAATTGTATATTTATTAGAAATACTTCGGCATGGCTGAATTGTAAACGTAGAAACGACATTTTCCATTCATGCTTGAGAAGAATTATTGCAAACATTTCTTAGTTTCCTGAAAACAGAGAACTCTTTAGAGTGGCGTAGCGTTAGTTTGATTCTAGGAATTTTCCTTGGATTGATCAATTAGAAGACTGATTCATAATGTTATTGGCCATTTGTGTACCGCATTGAAGATCCTCGAGATGAACACGAAGAAGTTTTAGAAGATACGAAGAGATTTTAGAAGATACGAGCTTTTGAGAGAACTTTCGAAGTTCAAAACTGTTTGAATCTTAGAATTCTTTCAAAATCAGAATTATTTGAACTGTTTGAATTTCAGAATTTTTATAATTTTAAAACTTCTTAAATGTCAAAACTTTACATCTTAGAATCTTCCGGAATCTTAAATCTTATAACCTAAAACAGAACTTTAGAACGTTGTGAATCAAATAATAAACGTAAACGTTCATTAGCATATAAACTTTGCTCTTAATCCGTTCAGAATAGAACTTTGTAATAAATTAATTTTATTATTATATACCATAATTCTAATAGATTAGAGCAGCTAACAGCTTTACGATTAGATTCCAAAAAGAACATTTTAGAATAAACGAAAAACGATATATCAAAATTATAATATACATTTTATTTTTTCTTAATTTTTAATTTCATATTTATCAAAATAATTATTCAAATAATATATCTATGATAAAATTATTATTGAAAAACAAAAAATTGGTTTTTAATATAATAAAAGAAAGCTATTGCCAAAAGACTTTAAAAAGAGAAGAAAATGAAAAGAAAATTTAAAGAAAAAAGATAATTAAAAAATTGTTATAAATACTTTTAATTCTTTCGCTTCTAATAGTCGACAACATCGTGAACTAATTTATACATAGCTTCTTAGTTCCGCATCAAATACAATAGAAGGAATAACTCGAACAAATTGGAACCATATTTATTCATCTTTCGTTTTTTGAACTTGAATTTTGAACTTTCGACTATCATAGAGCAATAATTTAAAAAAAATATTATAAATTTTATGAATTTTGCGAATTATTGTAAATATAAATTGATATTATCGTAAAAATTTTCTGAAAGGTTTGAAATTATGTATCAAGAATTCTCTAAATTTAAAATGAATGAAAATTGCAAACTATTGGATTTTTCAAAAAGTAATTTCGTTTTTTCACACGAATTGAATATGGCTAATTGAATGTTTAGCCAACTTCATTCTAAACCATGTTGTTATTTTATATTTTGAGAGTTGGTTGGATAATTTCATGATTTATTTATAAGAAAAATTTGTTTGATTCTGTGCGGTTGTGTTTTTTCGTGTGTGATAATAAAGATGTAAGACCAAAAGAAGTATATTTACTTTTGGCATATTTTATTTTTTTATTACAGAAAAAATAAGAATATTATTTAGGTAAGAAAAAAGTTATATGAAGTGTATAGAGAAAATGTATTAACAATACGAAAATGTAAAAATTGGTTTTTAAAATTTTGTTCCGATAATATCAACATTGATTGAAAAAAACTGACTAATAACAACTCGAGAAATTGAATTATGAGATTGAATTTGTCGAATTCGATTGTTTATGATCACATGAAACGACTTGGCTTCATTTCGAAGCTTTGTTCCATATATTCTCAAAAAAAGAGATTTACTCCATCGTATTGATATCTGCGATTTGCTGCTTAAACGTGAGGAAAATGATCCATTTTTAAAACAAATCGTGAATGGAGATGAAAAATGGATCGTTTACGACAATGTTAAACAAAAACGATCACGGAGCAATAGAGATAAGCTGGCGCAAAGCAAATCGCAATTTGCCAATATTCATTAAAAAATTGATACTATCTTGTTTGATCGGATTTTAAGACAGTTGTTTTTTTTGAGCTTCTACCTAACAATTACATGATTAATTCGGATATATTGCAAACAATTGCACAAATTAAACAATTTCATCAAATAAAAGAGATCTGAATTAATTAACAGGAAAGATGTTTTATCACAATAACGCTAGATTTCACATGAATTTAATAATTCAAGAAGTTCTCATAGCTTAAATGAGGTTCTATCCCATCCACTATATTCGCTAAATCTGACACCCTCGAATTACTATCTGTTTCGATCTTTATAGAATTTTTTAAATGGCAAAACGTTTACTTTACAAATGAGGATGTTAAAAATTATTTGGCTTAATTTTTTGTAAACAATGATTAAAAGTTTTACGAGGAATTATGCTACTATCTAAAAGATAGTATTTTGGACCACGATGATTAAAATGTAATTAAATAAAATATATATATGCTATTAAAAAACAGAAATAAATAATTATGTGAATTAATTAAATTCAAAATATAAGGAATATTTTATTCTTTGTTAAAACTTATGCGTTGATGAGTCAACTGTTGTTTTCAAGGCAAGATATTCCAATAATATTAAAGAAATAAAACAACCGAAATGATCATCGATTATAACAAGTATATGGATGATATTGATGTAGCGAACCAATATACGACATCATATTGTTTTTTACATTAAACACTGAAGTGGAGAAAATTTTTCTTTTGGAAACTTAAAATCTTTTTAATGAATATATATGCTTATATTTTGTAAAGAAAAAGTTAAAAATAAAGGAAGAAAATCAATAATCCACAGAAAATTTCGCAAAAACATTTTGTTGGGATTTATTATATGATTCTATAGTTTTAAACATGAAATTGGGAAAACCTGAAACAAGTGACGAAAACGATCGTTTAGATGGAAAGCCTCATTTTATTTTCTTATGTCCAGAAAGAAAACACAAAGATTGTATAGTTTGTTCAAACCGAAAAATATTTGGAAGAATAAAAATCAATTTTTTTTATAAAATGTGCAAATGAAAATTAAGTTTGCATCCTGAAAATTGTTTCGAAAGATATTATATATTTAAAATTACAAAATCTGAATAAAACGGATTTATATATATATTTCATTCTTTATTTATTTAACCCCTTAACTTACAATATCGCGAGAGACATAGTACGTCGATTGGGCTAAATCTAAACAACGCGTGTGAAAGATGTACGATCGAGCTACACGCAACAAACACTTACTAATTTTCTACTAAGGTATTCGGATATATTTTTGGTATTCGGTACAGATATATTTTCTTGAAAGATATTAAAAAAATACCTTTAAAATTGTTGCCAAAAAGAATATTAAACATCATTGATGACAGTGAAAGTTTTGTTAACATCACAAAAAATGATTTTATAAATATTTTAAAATTGGAAAAATTGCTATTCAAAAGATTTCTGCAAATAAATTATGTGAATCACAAATCGGGTTACTGCTATGACTTTAAAATATACATTGATAGTGATAAAATAAATTCTAGTGATAGGGCATCCGAAAATGTGGATAAAAAATTATTATAATCAGTAATAAAAAACATACTTTATATTTAGACAACTGGTATTCCAAAACTGTTCAAAATTTTAATCAATAATAAAACTAATGTTGTTGGAACAATGCACTTGAACAGAAATAATATGTCAAAACATTTTTGTATAAATATAATAAATAAAATTAAAAAGAAGTAAAATGTAGAATAAGAAGTTGCAATGGCATACTGGGATTGAAATGAAAAGATAAACGATCAATTCAATTATAATTCAATTCAAAACCAAAATGTGTCATTAGTATATAAGGTGTATGAGTATAATAAGGTGAATGATTGGAATTGATCGGCAAGACCAAATGTTAGCATGCTTTCCTATAATGAGGAAATATATGAAAGGATACTGAAAAAATTTTTTTTTGTTTGATATTGCTTTGTTTAATTCCTATATTTTATTCAATAAAATAAAAAACAAACTTATGCTGAATATAAAATTGAAATAGCGGAATCATCATTAAAAAATATATCAAAGTATAAAGAACGATTATCGAACGGATTTACTAGAAAGACTGCATGCGAAACATTAAGGTCATTTTCCAAAACATATAAATCCAATATCGAAATCAAACTCAGCAAAAGTCTATAAAGTTTATACAAAACAAAAAATGTAGCGAAACAACGTGGAAAACATGTAAAGTTACATTACATGTACCAATATGCTTTGAAAAATACCACACAATCGAAGATTATTTATTGTTTATTTATGTATATTAAATTATTATTATTTATTATTAATTATTATAATAAATATATTTATAATATATAATAATATATAAATAAATATAAATAAATAAATATATAAATAAATATATTTATTATAATAAATATAAATTTTTGTAAATTTTATCAAGATATTAATGATAATTTAAAATGTGTTTATTTAGAAATTGTAATAAAAATGTTATTTTATTTATTATTCACTTCAAGATAAATTTTTCTTATTCAATGATTATTTGATAATAATTATTTATCAAACGTCTTGCAAAATAAAATTAGTTATACTTTATACATGGATTTACATATTAAAAGACATGATGAGATTGAACAATTTCAAACGTTCAGTCAAAGCATAAAATGGCTCGACGTGTAACCGACATTCTTGTTGTTTATGGCACATTGGAACTTAAATAGGTAAGGAGTTAAGTGTGTTATTTTAAATTAAAAATAAATATAAATTCCACAAATATAAATTATAACAAAGTTTAAAAACTATATTTAATATTTAATTAGTAAATAAAATTGTTAAAATAAATAGCAATTAAGGAAATGTCCTTTGAAGTTCAAATAAAAGTTTTAACATTAGATTTACGAAACCTATCAATTTGACGAGTTTTCGATTTTATGCATAAAAATTCTGAACATACAAATATTATTCTTTAGACATTATATATTGGTTTTTAATGATATAATGCAGCAAATATATATTTCTATTCGTTTTCTCTGGACCTATATTTTATTATTTCTAAATATTTCTAAATATTTCTAAATATTGTATATTTATTTTTACGAAAATCCATCAATTTGACAAGTTAATTTATATAGATCAATTATTGCGAAATAACAAAAAAATGAAATAACAATGAATAAAAAAAAATAATACCAAGCAAATAACGGCTATTTAGCAATAAATATTTAGCAATAAATGATCAAACAAGTTTGAACTAGTTATTTACAATTGTAATATGATAACAAATAATTCTTTTAATAGTGAATTTTGTAGAGAAAAGAAATAATTTTTGTAAATGAATCTTATTATTTTATAAAACAAATAGATCTACGTGAGATAATTTCAACAGTGTTTTATAAAAAATAAAAAAAATAAAAAAAAATAAATATATGCTATTTGGAAGCTTAGCAATTAGTTTTGTAAGTAAAGTTTCGAAAAAAGATGATTGGTCAATTATAAAGTTACAATTACGAGCTTTTCTAGCGATTTTGTGCTCAAGAAGCCTGAAGAAATATAAAAGCAAAATTTCATATTTATAGTCTAAGAAATAGAGAACCGATTTCTTTTCACAAATAATATCTAGAGTCAACTTCATCGCAATTCTTCAACATATACGCTTCGACTACAAAAAACGAACGAAGTCAGAAATTAAAAATGGACAAATTTGCTTTAATTTTTGCAATATGGGATAGATTTATTCCAAATAGTTGTTACAAACCTGACACGAATCTTATAATTGATTATAATTTTTGGAAAATTAATTTTTAATTCCAAGCCATAAAGATAAAAATGATAAAGATAAAAAAACAAGAGGAAATTTATTTCTTTAAATTTATTTCTTTAAAAGTAAAGATATAAATCTTGGATCGTCTTTTAAAAGAAGAAAAGATACTCACATTGGAAAAAGTCTTAATTTAAATGAAGCAACAGTTTGGATTATTAAGAAAAATGAAAAAGAAGTGTAGTTTCTGCAGGATCTTCGACATCCGCAAAATATGCAACTCATCCTTAGGTGTCAATAATTGAGAAAATGGAAAAAGCATTCAGCAATTAGATTGATGATAGCTGTCAAAAAAAAATTCTATTAAATGGTAATCATTAAAAAAAATTTAAAATACTTAAAATTTACTTAAAATACTTTGAAGAAGAATATGAAGAATCCTCTGTCAATTTAGATTTTATCACAAGTAAAGGTTGGTTTAAAAAATTCAAAAAGCGTTTTGGAATTGATAGCATAAGAATTTAAGGAAAATCTGCATCGATTGATCATGAAGCTGTCGAAATATATCCAGAAAAAAATTCAAAACATTATAAAAGAACAAGAATGGAGCAAATCAAATTTTCAATGTCGACAAAACTGAGTTTTGATGAAAAAAAATGCCCAGATTGAAAACAAGTTCAAGATTAGTGGAAGATGAAATGAAAATAATATTTTTTATTTCTTTTCGTTTTATCTTATATATATTTATATTTTTAATAAAAATTAAATTGCTTGTAAAGAATTAAAAAAAAATGTTTTTAACAAGTTTTCGCAATGTAATCCTTCTTTTTGTACTGGCTCTAAGTCTCATAATACGGCATTTTTTAGGAACCTATCTATCGTTTTATAGGAAAGTTACCTATATTACTAGATTTATAGTCATATTGATCTCGTGCTTTCAATAAAAAAATTCCATTTTTTGCTAAAGTTTTAAAAAGTTTTTTTTCAAATTTTTTCTCTTTTATTAAAAACATTTAAAAACAATTTCGACATTGTATTGAAATATAAAAACAATTTAAATTACTCAAATTCAAAATTTATAGAATATTTTATTCCTTATCAAAACTTATGTATTGATAAATCAATTGTTGTTTTGAAAGCAAAACATACCAATAGCATTAGAGGAATGGAACAATCGGAAATGATCATCGATTATAACAAGTATATGGATATTGATCTGGCGAACCAATATACGACATCATATTGTTTTTTATGTTGAACAGTAAAATGGTGGAGAAAATTTTTCATTTGGAAACTTGAAATCTTTTTGGTGAACGCTATTTTTGTAAAGAAAAAGCTGAAAATGGAAGAAGAAAACCAATAATCCATAAAAGATTTCGTGAAAGTATTTTATCGGGACTTATTGTTGATTCTATAGTTTTAAACATGAAATTGAGAAAGTTTGGTAACGAAAATGATCGTTTAGATGGAAAGCCTCATTTTAGTTTTTTATGTCCAGAAAGAAAACGTTAATGAAAAATATGTTTTAAAAAATAATCACATGCTCGAAGATTATTAAATTTTTGTAAATTTTATCAAGATATTAATGATATATGTATATTTATAAAATATGTGTTTATTTAGAAATTGTAATAAACATATTATTTTATGATTTGTTATTCACTTCAAGATAATAAATTTTTCTTGTTGATCATTTAATAATAATTATTTATTAAATGTCTTGTAAAATAAAATTAGTTGTACTTTATATATCAAAAAACATGATGGGATTTGAATAACTTCGAACGCTCAATCAAAATATGAAATGCTTCGATATTCTTGTTGTTTATGAAATCGTAATCGAAGGTAAGCGGTTAAAATGTTTAAGTTATAAAAACATTTTTAAATTATAAATAAATTATAAATAAATTTAAATTTCACAAGTATATATTACAAAATTTGAAAGCTATATTTAATGTAATTAGTAAGCAAAATTATTAAAATAAATCTGATTAATAATACAGCATTTATTGCAAAAGAAATAAAGAATTTAAAAAAAAAAATTTGGAACAAAAATCTATGACTGCTGATGAGACTCTAGCATTATATATTAATACCAAAGAGAAGGATTACAATAGAAATTCAGGACATAGAACATATAAACAAAAATTCAAATATGTTAAAAGTAATGATGAATTTCTATTTATAATTTTTTTGTATCGATAAAATTAAATGTAATAAATCGAATATATTTTATCATAATCCAATTCTATTATATATTGCTGATTTATAAAATTTATATTTTTAAAAAGAAAATAATGATCTTATAAAAACCAAAATAAATAAAATACAAAATCAAATTGATAATATAAAACGTATAAAATTATTTATTGATGACAAAGAAATCATAATAAATTATAAATTCTTTTTAACTGTGATAAAGATAAAGTTTGTAATATATTTATAACAACGATAAAATACAATTCAACAATGAAATATTATTTGCAGAACAATTTCAAAATTTATAAATAATATATATATATATAATAAAAGAAAATATAAATATGGAAAATTATCATTTTATCTTATTAACATTACATTTGTAGATTAAAATATTCGAATGCTTACTTCATTACTATTAATTATCATTTAAATATTAAAAAATGGCAAGTAGAAATAATAAAGAAAATGATCAGAAATTCAATTCCATATTTCACCAGAATTCCATTAGATTTATAAAGATTTTAAAAAAATCTTTTAAAAAATGTTTATATTTTAAAAAGAAAGTAATGATCTTATAAAACGCGAAATAAATGAAGTATTTTCTTTTTTATTTTATACTAACTGCAATATTAATTTTTTTTATATACTTTGTCTATATTTAGTCATTTTTATGTTATATATATTTTTAATGAAATAATAAATTGTAATAAAAAGCACTATTTTTATTTTAAATTAAATCTCCATATAAATTCAAAATAGAAAAGAAATAATTTTGTCCAGTTTCTATTATGCGAAACGGTTAAAAATCGCTTATGATTTAAAAAATTTTTCCATCAAACACAATTGATTTGACATAAAGTTCTTCATGTGATTGTAGATATGTATATTTTAGTTATGTTTGTATATTTAAGTTTTGAAAGAGAAATTTCTGTATATCAAGAAAACTTGAATAAATTCAGCAACATAGGTAATGATTTTTTAAAAAATTATCTCAGAATTTTACATATCAATAATACAAACCCAATTTTGTTTATTACATTACATTTGAATTAAGTGCTTATGACACAATAAAAAAGAATCAAAATATGCAACAATACGCCAATAACAAAAATATGCCAATTATGCAAGACAAATTACAAAAAAATGAAATTCATTTCGATCGAAAAAATTTACTATACAGCAGTATAAAAGAGAAGTTGTTGGTTGTTGTTGTTAGATGTTGACCAATTTGCATTATACTATAGACACATAAAAAATTGATTATGTAACAAAATTATCGATAAAAAAAGTTAATAGGTATGCAAAATTATAATTGTTTGATTGTTGAGAAGATTGATGTAATTATTGGTACTATTCAGTGAAAGAAAAAGTTATAAATGGTATAAATTTTTTTTTATTAAATATAAATATTTGGAATTTAAATGTTTTGTATGAATATATATCAGAAAAAAGAATACATTTTTCAAGTTTTTAGAATTTAGAATTAATAAAAAAAATATAATATATGAAAATTTACGAACTTAAAACATTTACCAAGAAATGATAAAAAAGAAATGGTAACAAAATGATATTTATTATGTCTCATTGAAAGGTATTTTTTAAGTACATATTTTAATTCAAATTCAAAAAAAAAATTAAATTCAAAAGTGTTGTATGTATTTATAAACATAATCCGAAAAAATAGATACCAATGCAAAGGGGGTTTATGTATTGATGTATTTTTCAGACTATATTATTTACATGTTGATTATTAAATAATTTATCTTTACCTTTATTATCTTTATTATTATGTTAAAATTAAATTTATTCTTCATTATGAATTAAAATTTTCTTTACATTTAATTACATTTAATTTCATTTATATCTCTGAATATCTCATCATCTATGTAAACGAAATGTGCATTTTAGGCACATGAGTATGAGTATAATGAGTATAATATGCGACACCAATTGCAACGAATATTGCGCCATATAATATTGATACCGTGCAAGAGTGCGTTGCAGTTTTAGGGTTGTGGCAGTGAGTTACTAAAATTCTAAGAATATATGTTTAGAATTGAAATGGATAATTTAAGGAAATATCAATAAATATGATTATTTAAATATTTTGAAAAAGAATTTGAAAAATAGTATTAAAAAATTGAAGATTTTAAATAGTTTTATTTTATAACAATAATGATTCTAAATATATCGTTAAAATGCGATATTGTATAATTAATAATTAATAGTACATTTTCCCAATTATCCAGTCATATAAATGTTATAGAAAATATTGGAAATCAATTAAAAATTAGAATAGCACAATAAAACACAGTTTCAATTAAAAATGATAGTTTCATTTAAAAAAAATAATAGAAGAATAGAAACAACTCGAATTTGATTTTATGGAAAAGTTAATAAATACCAAACTAATATCAAAGATTGCATGCTAATATCAAGTGTCCAACAAAATATTAATTATTAGTATTATATTATAATTAAACATAATGTTAATTATTAAACTCAACTCATTCATTATAATATTTATATTTTAATAACATTTTAATTTTATTGAATTTTTATAATTTTATTTTTTTCGTATTTAGATAAATTTATTTTATTTTTTTTTTTTTTGATTATTACTATATTTATTTCAATAAATATATTTACAATAGATATTTGTCTTATTTTTCTTCCCTCTTTAAAAATATTATTTTTAAAATTTTTTTATTAAATGAATTATATTTTTATACAATAATCTCCTGTATATCTATGACAACTGGAACTGAATTGTCGACCAGATGATACATGATGAGAAGCAACCTAATCAAAAAACGGAAACATTCATAATTGTAAATGATGAAAGAACTTTCCACTGTAATAAAAAATGATTAATATATATATTTTTTCTCCTCTCCTTTGGGTATCAAAATACACAATACATATCGAGATACAGTATTATAGCCATTTAAGCATTCACTTTCAGGATCAGAGTTTTTGAATAAATATAGTATGATATTCTCTGTATTATTAAAAATGACTCTATTTTCTTGAGATGAATTTCCATATGAGAAGCATATATAATGTTACATTATTATCATCATTATATTAAAGAAATACGTCATGTGACAAGGTTTCAAAAGAATTGAATCATTTTTAATAATAAAGAGAATATCGAAGTGTCAGTAAGTTCCTTGATGTAAGGTTCTGATATTAAATTGATAATGCAAAAACAATTATTTAAAATAATGATGAAAACGCAAAGACAAATATATTAATAAAAAATTAGATTACTTAAAAAATTATCTAAAATATTAATTTAATGTTTCAACATAAAATATCTTATATAAGATTTGATTTTAAATGTACACAAGTTTGTAAGTTAAAACGAAAAAACAAAATATAAATCATAAAATTAGATTCAAGAAGCAATAGAAATATTAATTACAAAATCTCAATTTAGACGACTAATAAAATCTTTTGGTGATTTATGCAAATATACTAAAAGATTAAAAATCTATGAGCAACATTTATACGATTTATTAAACCGTATAATTATATAATTTATTATCATCCATAGAAAATATATTAAATAGTTTGTAGAAAATAGAAAATATAAAATAATTAAAAATAAAAGATGCAAATATATTTTAAAATTCTCTAGTATCATTACAATTAATTTATTGCTTAAATGAGAAAAGTATGACTTAATTTTTTTAATATTATCGATCAATTCGGATAGTATTTGTTAAAGAATTGATTAGTATTATAAATGAAGAAGTTAATTATATATGAGCAAAAATAAATTAATTATTAGAGAGAAAAAAAAAATTAAAAAAAAAATAAATTAATAGCAGTTGAGGATCATGCTATTTATAATAATTGATGCAAAAATATATAAAATACAATATTATTACAAATCGGGCAATATTACAAATGAAAAAATTAATTATGCACAAGCAAAAATAAAGTTAAGAAAATCTAAAATTAAAAAAAATAAATTGATATCAATTAAATATATTATACTATTCATAATGACTGATGTAAAGAGTTATTAGTTATTATATAAATTATTATATATTTATATGCTATTAATGTGATAATATGCAAAAGTACATTTAAAAAATTTAATAATTTAATAGCAATAAGAAAAATTAATTTTGAATCATTAGAGTGATTTATCTATTTTAGTTATCAGAATGAAGATAAAATATCTATTACATTTATCTTATTAAATTGCCAAAAAAAATAATAAACAAAATCAAAAACTAAAAAAATGTAAAAAAAAAAAAAAAAAGAAGAGATTCAGGAAGAATTTAAGTTTTAAAAAGAATTTTTGTTTTGAAAATACAAATAATGAAAAAAAATAGTAGAATATTTTTTTTCGAATTGTGAATCGATTATAATAAAAATTAATATAAAATTAAATTATAGATTTCAAATGATATTCCTTTTGAAATTATTTTTATAATTTCAAACGGCTATAAAATAGATAAAAAAAAAAAAATATTTGTTAAAAATATTACAGAAATATATGTTCAAATTATATTCATGGCTATAAATACCATACATTATAAAATATTAATCGATAGACTTCTTGTCATCAAAAATGCCATTTTGTTTTTGAACAACTTTCAGAAGATATAGAAGTGAAAAATAAATATTTTTATTTATGTATAAGCAAAATTGTGCAAAAAAGCAAATCATTAATAATTGTTATTAATAAATTTTTATTTATTAATGCGATAATTGTATCGTATTCATCGTTTAAATTTCATTTTGTCAGTAATGAAAAAAAGAAAATCAATAGTATTCAAAAAAATTTTTGAATATATTTTTTCAAAATATTATTTCTATATTTAAATTTCATTTTTATATAGAAATTAACTATCAAAAAGTTATAATGATCGAAACTTCAAATGTGTTTTCAGAAAATTAATGATAATAATTTACAAATATTTTTAAAATATATATTATTTCAATGTGTACATATAATTTACAATTGAAAAATAATTTTTTCCAATTTTTTTTATATAAATATTCTGTTATTATCATAATTTTTTAAATGTTATATTAATAATAATTTCTGCAGACAATTTGCAGAAAAAATATTTTGAATAAAAATTAAATAATATTTATAAATATTTAAAATTCCAGAAAAAATTTGTTTTCAACAGAAAATCAAGATTATTTTGATTCTTTAAATGTTAAAATGCATTTTTGATTTCATTATGTTGTAGACGAATTCAATAATACTATATTATGATTTCGAATCTATAAATAATGCTAAAATAATTTTTTTCAGTTAAATATGCGATTAGATTATGAATAAATTAAACACTATATAAATGCGAAGAATTTGACATAAAAATATAAAAAGAATATGATAAAAAAAGTGTGATAAAAAGAATTAGAAGAACAATTTGATAAAATGCTTTGTCAATTTGTGAAAGATTCTAAACATTTATTGAGAAAAAGTATATCAATATCAAATGATTTGAATAATTAATTGTATAATTAGTTTTTGAATATCGTTTATTGAAAGATATATTATTTAATAACATTTTATTAAAGAAAAGAAAAAAAATTGTAAGGAAAAGATAACAGTTTTACACCAAATCAAGATATAAGTCTTTTAAAAGTGATTTAGTGATTTAAAAAAATTATGATCTGAGAATCATAAGGTGTATCCATCGTATCCATCATAAGAGTGTCAATGCCGATAAATATGCTGCAGAAAAATTTATTCGGCAATTTTGATATTAGAAAATATTAGAAAATATTAGAAAAATATAGAATAGAGAATCATATTAGAAAATAATGAAATTAGAAATGATAATTTATATAACATGAATGAAATAAATTTATTTTGGAAGAAAACAATGTGTAACATAATTCCTATTAAATTTCAGAAAAAAAAATAAAAAAAAATTATATCCTTCAGAATTGAAGTTAGTTTGCTATAAATCCAAATAAAACATTAATGAATGCAACAAAACAAATTAACGCAACCCTTGTCAAATTACACACACAAAAAAAATAGAATTAAAAATAGAATCTTTTGAATTTGAAATAAATTTGTTTGTAAATGCCAATAAAATTTGTAAAGCAATTCGTGTTAAATTGCAAAGAAAAAAATAAAAAAGAATTATATCAAAATTGAAATGGATTTGCTTGTAGATAAATTAAAATCGAGACAATTGGAAATATTATTCATTTATTTTTCAGAAATTTTTTTGCATCGATAAAAATGATAGAATTAGATGAAGAAATAATAAAACGTTTCTACTGATGATAATTTTAAATATCCAATAAAAATAAATATTTTTAAAACATACTATGTAAAAATTAATGGAACAATTTATGGAGCAAATATTTCAAGATAATATTCATGATATACTAATATACTAACAATCGTATCTAAAATATTAATTTATTTTAAATATAATTTGTTAAATAATTAACAAATTATAAAATATTTTCAATTGGATAACGAGAAGAAATATAAAAAAATCGCAATAAAGATAAAAAATACTTTAAAAATCTTTATTATTTTCTTAAGATTTTCTAGAATTAAAATACAAAGTTTTTCATAATTTATTTGTATTGCATTCTCAAATTCATATATCATAAACAAAAAAAGAAAAAAATGTCACAAAAAGAAATAATGATTCGCACAATTCGGAATAAAATAATAGTCTATTCTATATTTTTATGTGCTTCTGAGTATATATGTAAGAATTTATATATTTTATATAGCTTGCATATTCTATGTTTTATTCTGTCAATATGAATATACTGAAAATATGAAAATACTGAAAACTTTTGTCGAACATGAATTATTGAAGTTAGAAAAAGAAATGTAAACAGAAAATAAATTTAGGGATAAAATGATAACACATTACAAAATATATTTTTTATAATTATTAATTAAATATAATTATTAATTATTAATTAAATATATTTATATAACGAATATAAAAAAATTATATTTTGTATTCCAAAATTTTTGTTTTAAGTGTTATTTTAAGTTTTTAAGTATAATTAAATATTGATTTATAAATATAATTTTTAATTATTTTTTGCTCAAAATTATATGAACTTGAATAATTTTGAATTTTAATCTACTGAATTTTAAATTATCTTTTTTTTGTTATTTCTACCAAGCATTCTATTATATTCAGGACCAATTTTAAATTTTTCATAAAAAAATAATTTTGATACTTTATATATATATATTATCCTATTGGAAAATCCAATCATGTAATTTCATGTAATTCGAATATCCTGTTTAGATTAATTATTCATTAAATCAATATATTTTTTGTTTACTATTCATACGGCTTGAAATAAAATATTAATATATCTGTTTTTCCATGAAATTTAATTTCGGCTCAAATTCCATTTGCCAATGATTTAAAATGGATTCTTTCTTTCTTGTGATAATATGAATCATCTGAACTATTCAAATTAAATTTCTTTTCGTCATTCAATATCACTTATCTCAATATTTTTTTTAAATATGCATCTTTTCTTTATATTCAGATATTAAAGGAGGAACATGTTTTAATTTTTTATGTAATACTCGGTGTCTTAACGATTTATATTATTATATTTTTGAAATTGGAAATTGTGTACGTAAAATAGCTCTTTTTTCATGGTCTCTTAACGCTCGTGATTATTCAGTTGACTTTCTTTTTCTGTAATTATCAATATCTTTCAGTAAGTTTTGAATAATTTTATAATTTTTATTCATGAGTTTTGCAATTTTTGATATGGAATACTTTTTCAAATGTAACAATAGAATTTTTTCGATCTCACTTTAATTCAAAGACTTTCTTCTATCTATTTCTGAATAAAAATGAAAAAAAAATGTATGGTATAACAATGTTTGGGATTCTATTCAAATTCTTTTTCTTTCATAAATAGCTGAATAGCTAATAAGAAATTTACGCTCAAATATATTAAGTGTGCTATCATTTTGTTCCATCGTTTTTAATTTCTATTCCTAATTTATATTTTCTTCTGTAATTTCAGTAATTCATGTTCGATGAAAGTAACTTTCCATACGTTTATATGAAATAGAACATAGAATGCACGTGTAAGTTATAATATAATAAATATAAATTCTTTCATATATACTCAAAAACAAAAATATATAATCAATCATTTGTTCCAGACTATAAAATAAAGACATTAGATTCAATAAAAATTAGTGAAATCAATATCAAATTGTTTAGAAATTATAATTAGATACAAGTATTATTTTATTAAAGATTAAGAAATTTTAAATTTTAATTTTATATAACAATAATTTAATTAATTTATAAATATAATAACTATAATAATTAATTTGAATAGTTTTACATAAATTGTTTGATACATTATGATTTTTCATTATGTATAATATTTATAAGCTTTAGAAAAATATTTTATTTTATATTAAGATTAATTAATTAAAGTATAATTTTGTATTTTTTATTTAAATTTTATATTTATTTTTTCTTTATTTTTTTTATATCCTTGCGATAAGTGGATGAATATTTATATACTATATGTCGAACATATTTTTTAATTTGAAAATAAATAATAAGATGACAAAAGTGATTGTAATAAATAATAAACTAAAAATAATAAACTTCTGTGAATATATGAACGCGTTGTAGAAGTAAGTTTGATCATCTAATTTTTTCTAGATAGTAAATCCAAATTATGAAAAATTATTTTGTAAGTATTAAAAAATATGAAAATATTTACATTTTCATTCATATTTGATTCAATATTTGATTGATTCATGACACATTTCATTTATAAAAAAAACCAGGTTGATTTTCAAATCTTCAAATCTTCAGCCTCCACCTATAAAAAAAAATATAAATATTATATAATGTGTCTCTTCATTTTTGTATAAACAATTTTTTCATACAATGCATATTTTAGTACTTATTTGAAATAAGTTAACTAAAACATATATATGCAAATAAATTTAAATAATATTGAATTCATATACTATTTTATAAATTGTTCAAAAAAGCTATAAATACATAAAGTCTGATTATGTCCTAGAACTAATGAGAGAAAACAACTAACTAGAGAGAAAGTAACATTATATCCACGTTCAATATTATATCATTTCTAAGTGCAGTAATTAATTGAAAAAAAATACTGTGGATAGAAATCTTACAGAAAAAATATGGGTCTGATTAATCAGAATAGAAGATAAATTATTTTTACACGTATTTTTGTTTCTAGAGCGCTATTTGTCAACATGGATATATATACCAATTTGCAACAGAGAAGAGTAATAATAGATAGATAATAATAGATAGAGTAATAATAGAAGAATAATAAATGATAAGATGCATCAACTTCATAATTATGAAAATAATTGTTTTATTTATATATAAAATTTTTCTAAAATCAAATTCATGATTTTTAGGGGAAGTTTTTTTGCATATGATATCAAGAGGCCAAAGCATAATTCCCAAAAATATTAAAGATGGAGTTAGATTCAAGCTAAGCTTTTTTGTTCCTTTATTATTTTGTGATACTTATTTTCAGCAAACTTCTTCATATAAACATATAAATAAAAGGACATTAAATAATCGCAAGATACTCTTATTATTCTTCTGCGATAGAAAGAAAATATATCATTATTAAAATTTATATTATCCTCATTTATATATATACCTATGTCACTGCATATCATATGACATAGGTTTCTACCAATACTAATAAAAGTCGCATTGTGTCACATAATATATCTTTGTCTAATCTAGCAGTATTATATACACATAAGTGGGAGTAATTTTACAGAAATTCATCACAAAAGAATTGAACTAGATTTTTAATGATAGAGAAAGTAGGGCAATTGTAATACAGAATTGATATAGAATATAATTAATACAGATATAAATAAAAGAAAATTATATTAAAGAGAAATATATTTTTAAATAAACATGCTATGTTTTTATTTGTATTTTATATATATGTATATTATAAAATACAAATAAAATATATATTGTTGTATTCGATTGGCATTCATTTTTCCATATTTTTATTTATAATTTTCATGATAGTTAAATAAATTATAACTATTTACTACACATTTTGTATTTTATATTTTTAGAATAAAGATTGATTTATGAAGCGATCAGATAGTTTCATTTTTATTTCATTTTCAATATCTTCAACGTTTTCAACAGTTTAGATTTAATAATTTACATTACTTTTTATATGATGTAACAATCTCAATAAAATTATATAATATGAAGGCTAAACGTGTCTTCCATATATAAATCATATAAATATTCTATTAACCTATTAATCGCACGGAAAAGATTTCATAAATATAAAAAGAGATTGAACAGTGGAAATGTAAAGATTAAAAAATCTTAAGTGGCATATTGACGATTCAGATAAATGTATTAAGATGATTTTCAATTTTACAGAAATATCATTCTTGCATAGACTTTGTTAAGGGCAACAACAAGTCATATACATATAAAACAGTAAGAATAAAAATGGCAAATGGTGCAAACAGATATGTTGGGTTTAGATTTCTTCGAATATTGATGTACTTGACTATCTCTCAGGATATAATATTAATATAGTAGGAAGTGTCATGCGATTGACACGTGTGTTGGGTTATTACTGATACATGGACAGACATACAAGTTTAGATGCCTAGAAAATAAGATAAGATGATATAACGGTTATGACTATATTAACTTTGATAGAATGCATTAAAAAATGACATACAATTGTTATGGCTCAAAATGATGTTCTTATAAGATTCTTATACAATCGAATTTAAGAACACAGCTTGCAAATGAACAAAGAAATTGAAAGAAGTGCATTGCAAATGTATAAAGACATTTTATAAAATATATCAGCATTAGTATGATGTATGATATACATATATTACAGTATATTTAATTATAACTTAGTTATAAAATATAGTATAAGTAATTATCGTTATCGATTAGTATTAAAGTTATCACCAATTTCAAATAAAGCATAATAAGAACGAAAACTAAGACTGACTTAGTGAAGTGGCCAGACAGCTTAAATTTCATTTTTAATAATTCCAGTATTTTAGATTTACAGTTTAGATTTAATATTAATTTATAAGCGGATATAGTTCGCTAATATTTTCCAAATTCTATACAGCAATCGAAAATAAGATATAATGATATCTTTCTTATCATAAGCGATGGCCATTTTATAAATTACATTTGCGCGCCAAATATCTTACGATAGACCACCATAAAAGAGATTGCAAGGATCTTAACACTGTGATGCGAAAATCTATTCTTAAAAAACACTCTAATGCGATTATTGGTTTCTTTAATCCTCTCTTAGTTTGTATTTTCGCAGAAGATTGGAGGAAGATCCAATTTTTCCAATATTATTTTCTATTTTTCTATTTTACTATTTTCAAGTATTAATTAAAATTCAACTAAAATAAAGTACAGATCAAATCAATAGATAGATATAGTTTAAATCAAGAATACAAAATCAAATTGTACAGTTTTATAACTAGGCGATTTTTTGAGCAATTAGTTTAAACATCCCATATGCAATATTTAAAGTCTCATTAAGTTGGATTTTTGACAAAACTAATAAATTTATTAAATAAAATAATATTTTTGTAAGTAACAGAGAGCAACATATCGTTTTTCTTCGAAATATGACTTTGTTAAATCTATATTTTGTATATTAATAATAATTGATGTTATTTTCAGTGTCGCGTTTCATATTCATTGATCATAACATTCATTCCATATTGTGGCTATCAACGCTCGTAACAATATTATTAATTTGAATACATTATATTACATTATATTACGATTATATATTACGAATTAACAAACATATTAATCATCCATAATTAGATAGGATAAATTATATTTTAAATCAGATCATCGCATAATAGCCAACAATTAAGTTTGTAAAACGTTAAATAAATATTGGTTTATTAAATAAATATCGATTTATAGAAATATTATCAGATATCAACAATTAATACAGTTCGTAAAATAAAGTATTTTTAAAAACTCATAACTTTCGATTTCTAATATTAAAATTGTGCTGTTTAAATATATTTAATAAATATATTTAAATATATTTATTAAAATCTATTAATTTGAAAAATAATTTGAAAAAATATCTTCAAAGTTTTATATCTGGAAAATTAAAATTCGATCAAATTTTTAAATTATTTTCGGATATCTTTTTCATCGTGAATGAATTACTGACGAAAATAGAAAGCAAAATAGTATGGCATATAAATACAAAATATAAATATAATATCTACAAACTATTAGTTTAAAATTAGTTTAATATAATAAAATAATTATATATAAATATAACATAAATATAACATAAATATATCATAAAAAAGTATTAAATTCATATTAAGTAAAACAATACAAATTTCATAATACAAAATCAATACTCTACATCAATTTTTGTTATATTTTATTCTTTGCATTGCTCAATTTCTAGGTTACTGAATATTTCAAAGAATGTCTTTATTCATGAATTATATCACTTATACATATTATAGATAAACATGATTATTCTATTTATTTTTGGATTACTAGTTTTTAATCGAATTTTCTGCTTTATAAATTTGAGAAATAGGTTTTTTTATTATATAACTAGATTAAAATTTTCGTTTCGTATAAAATTATCCGATTGTTATTAAAAAGAATTTCATTGTTATATGCATATGAGTATATTCATATATTTCATATTACAAAATATATCAAATAAATTCGAAAATACATTTGATATAATTGGAAAAATAGAATTATTGAAAGATATTGTTTTGTTTGACATGTAATATTAAGTTATATTAAGACATGGATATTAAGTTTTTTAGGATTTCAGAATGTCCCAAAAATGAGAGAACCAGTTAACTAGTAATTCCTAAGATAATTTCAAATAACATTTTCCTTTTCTTTGCAAAAACTTTTATTTTAGTTTTAAATTATTTTCAACAAAAAATACTGGCCATTTATGAAAATTACTTAAGCTATGATGATAGTATTGGATATATATAATCAAACTCAAGTTCAACATGTTTCGAAAAAAGTGTATTGAATATAACAAATATTTTTATCCAATTATACTTTAAAAAATTACGTTATTCATGAATAAATTAATTGCTATTTGTAGATAGACGAATAAAAAAAAAATTTGTGATTCAAAATGAATAATGCAAAATAATAGATAATATTAAAAAATAAATATAAAAATTGTTTAATAAATAAACAATAAATAACAATAATATATTTGGAATAAGAAAATGAATCAGAAATTACGGCCTATATTAAATTAAAAAAAATAATTCAATGAATAAATAGATAAAATTAAAATATACAATGACTAGATAAAATTAATCACTCACCGAAAATTCAATTTAAACTTTGAAAAATATTACTATGTCTTCTTCTTCTTTTTCTTCTTCTTCATATTCTTTCTTAACATTCAATTAATTCTTGACAGAATTGCATAACATTAAACAGATAAAATCACGAAAAATAACACATACATTAGGCATTATATATTATTCACTTCGTTGAGCTTCATTTATCTATTCTGATCAATTTCTTGTAATTCAATAGAAGAATTGAATTTATTTTTTTTTAATTTTTTTTTTGCAATGTTACATTTTAACACTAAACACTTTTTTTGTGTTTGTAATTGATGGATGCATGAATTGGGATCTCTGATTTAAATGTTGGACGAGTAAAATGATGAATGTTTTTCTTTAATAATGAGCAATTGATTGTATTGAT
This sequence comes from Apis cerana, assembly GCF_029169275.1. Classification (NCBI taxonomy): domain Eukaryota; kingdom Metazoa; phylum Arthropoda; class Insecta; order Hymenoptera; family Apidae; genus Apis; species Apis cerana. The sequence continues at coordinate 1,929,490 of NC_083864.1, read as the reverse complement.
GAAAATACAGTATATGTAGATGATTATATATATAGGAGATCGTTTTATCTCTCACAATAATTCACAATATATGATCTGATATGAAGTGTTAAAATACATTTTATTAACACATTGAAAGAGCTCTTTATTTGACTGCAAGTTGATTTCATATCTTTTATTTTGATCGTATTACATCAGAAAAATCTGCTATAGCTTTTTAATTAAATAATATTTTTCGAAAAAATTTTGAAGAAAGTAAATTATTTTTTCGCATTATAATTGACATTTTTGACATATATTTATCAAAAGTTCTCAATTTTTACTAAAATAAAAAATTTTTTGTACCACATTTTATCTAACATTAATATTTTTTCTACATATGCTTATATATGCTACTTCTCAAGATGTAGAATTTCACTATTTCAATATTTATTCATATAAGAAGTTTCTTGATATATATTATATGAGTAACACATATATTTCTATTCTTGCTAATTTTTACAAGTTTGTGCTGTTTAATTTTTCTTGTAAATCTTTTTAGTGAATGAAAGCGGTAAGAGTTGATGATTGATCCAATAGTTCTACAATATTTTCAATATCAGAATTATATCAAAGATTTCTTCCAGTCTGTCCAGTGACGAGAGTTATATTCAGTAGAAATCTATGAAATTTTTTTTTGACTATGCACTAAGTTTTTGAAAAACACAAAATAAATTAAATAAAGCACAATGAAAAAGATATAAAAAACACTTTTTTAAGCCATTTTAGAATTTTTTTTAAAAATGATGTGTTGTAATCAATTTTGTTAGAATTTATATTTTGTATTATGAAATCATTTGAATTATGGTTTTTCATTTTTCCATATCTGTATCATAATTTCTTCTTTTTGTTTGTAGTATGTCTTTTCACATTTCAATTTTATATTTTTTTAAAAAATTATTTCTCAACTCTTATTATTCCACAAAATTACACTATTATATATTATAGATAATGTCATTCGTACATATATGGAGCCGTACATATTTGTTTATGATGATGCTCTTTTTGTAATAAAATTACAATTATATCTTGTTTTCGATTCGTAAACTTCTATTTTGTTTGATATCACATTTTATAATTTTACTAAGATTGTAAATTTGAAATTGAAATATTTCTTCTCAATTTTATATTTAGATAAATAATTGTATTTAAAGAAAAATACGAATTTGCAAAAATCAATCTTTGCTAATAGTTTTGCCAAAAAGACAAGTTGCTAAAAATTTGTGAACCAATAACTATGTATCTTTTTTGCTAATTAAGTTTATTATTACAAGAGCAAATACTTTCTTTATTTCTGAGACATTTCAATCTGTGAATAGAATTATATTTGTGGTTATTTGCACTTTTATAACGATTTATTACAAGAATAATTATTTTCGAAAATAAATCATCGCCAATGAAGATATCACATTCACAAATGTTTGAAAATTATCTGGAAAAATTATTATATCAACATCATTTTTCAATCGTTCATTATTTTTTACTGATGCAAATTCAGATCAATTCATATTTTTTTCCTTTATTCGATTTATTCCATTATTCCATTTATTATATTCCATTTCTGATTCACTTGATAATGACGACAGGTATTATATGCATTCTACGTTCTATTATCATAATATCATTTTCATATTATCATTTTTATATTCAGATTTTTAAAAAAGAGTCTTTACATTTCTTCTTTGGAAATGATTTTTTTCTCCATTTTAAGAATTTTCGAAATTATTAAAAATAAAAACGTTCATTGTTTAAATATAAAGAAGCACTTATTTGAAGGAAACATGTTAGAAAGTGAAGAAAATACAAAAAAATTTTTTTCTCAAATCAAATATGGTGAGATAATTAATTTTGTTATCAAATATCTGCAATATGATGCAGTCAATTTTTTTTATTTTAATAATAATAATAAAATTTTAATTTTAATAATAAATTATAAAATATAAAATAGTCTTTGTAAAAAATTTATTTAATATGTTAGATTTAATTAAATTAAAAACGTTTATGATACAATAAGATTGATTCATTATATCATTTTTAAAAATCTGTGCTAATACGTGGAATTTAACATAATTCAATTCATAAATTATAAACAGTTTTTAGTCTTCAACTATTTGCATATTTCAATAGTGACTGTATCATAAATCTTTGAGTTTTTTCACAGTCTTAAGTTATCCTTAATGAGCAATAGATGCAAACTCAAAATTGCAAGAATTAAGTTTCCTAGCCTAATTGAAATTTTCCTTATGATCTATCACAGATCTAGGAATCTCATCCAAATTATTTATAATTCTCCGATTTATTATTCTTATAAATTTAAAAAATTAGAGTTTTTTTAACTTTCGATCTTTTTCACTCTCGAATGAACTTTGTCAACTCGCAAATTTAATAAATTCATATATATTTTCATTTACACATCGATTTTGTATTTGAATCTTTTAATTAGAACATTAACAATTTGTAATAAATTTTTACAAATTAAATTACATAATACAGATTATAGTTTAACAATATCAAGAATTACATTCAATGCTATCACATTATTGCATGAAGTTTCGAGCATTGTATACAATATGGATATTCTAATATCCGCAAGAATATGACAGAAGTAATGGTCGTTAATAATGTGCGGGTTATCATAGTGTACAATTAGCATGCGAATGATTATATTTTTAACATGTTAATCACAATGTAATGCAAACGATGGTGCAGCATAATTCTTAATGATATTAAGAATTATATATCCAATTATATCGTATTAATAATAAAAGAGTTTCAAACATTGCAATATGGATAATCTAATGCCCATAGGAACATGGCCATAAACTGTGTGCGGATTATTATAGTATAATTAGCATGTATTAGCAACGAGTATTTTAACATTATTATCTCAATGTAATGGAAACACGGTCCAGCTTAATGATATCAAAAATTATATATCTAAGCCGCATTAATAAAAAGTTTCGAACATTGGCTATGCATGAATAATGAATAATAGGGACATGGCAGACAGAAAAAATGATGTTTTGTCGACGGTAGAAGAAGATATTAGTGCAACATTAGCCACCATGAGGCGAGTACAACAAAAAATGATCAATTAATTTAAATAATATTTATTTAATAACCAGTATCTTCATTTTGTTTATAGTGTTAATCGAATAATGATGCATCATATTTTTATAGATTGATTATTCTTAAAAATATAGATTGTAAAAATATACGCTGTAGTAACAAATATCAAAATACTATAATGTGTTCAATGAGATGTTGGCAAGGCGCGTAGAAGCTTGCATTGCTGCGATCAGAAATTGATAATAAGTCGTTTAATAGAGAAAAATCTGTCATATTATTATATTTTTAATGTTATATTTTATGTTATATTTTTAACATAAGAATAATTTTAAGTTCTAATTTTTTTTTTACTTTTTACAAATGATCAATTGATGACCGTGCAATAAAAGGAACGATAGATACATTGATTTGACACATAATGGTTTAAGTATTGCTTGAACAAAATTAGTTTTTAAATTAATTTGCAAAAAAAAAATAATTGTTTTAATGTAATGTTTAACAACTATACATTAAAACTGTTATGCATTAAAATCTTAAATCCTCTCTTGAAGTGTTTGCAGATTAAGCAAAATAGGATTTATAGACAAACAATTAATCGATAACTGATCGATCACATTTCAATAGATCGACAAAAATATTCTATAAATTGAAAAAGTTAATTCATATTAAAAATTTAAATTTAATAACAATGATTTGTCAATGATATTACATGCTCCATATCGTTTCACGCAATAAAAATATATCAAATAAAAAATAGAAACTTTTTACTTTTTTTAATGACATATTTGATTCGCAAAACTTTGCAAAATTATACTACACGTTAAAATTAATCTTAATATGACAAGAAAAGATTAGATACCAATTTTGATCTACTAACAATGTTATTAATAAACTTAGATCCATTAATAAATAATTTTTGAAATATTAAATAAAAAAGATTCAATTCATTAAATAAAAAAATAATTATTAGCATTGATGAAAATGAGAAATCATTAGAATCCACGGAATATTTTTCAGATTTAATTAAATGAATAAAATTTAAAAAAATTTTAAACGTATTTTAAATAATTATATTTTTAATTATAATTTATATTTTAGAAAACTATAATTTTTTTTGTTTTATTCATTTCTATTTAAATATTTATTGATTATTTTTTTTTCCTTTTTTTTTAAAATCATATTATATTTTTTATTTTTTTATATATTTAGTTATATTTTTATGTTACTTAACGTTATTAATAAATAATAAATTATAATAAAAAACAGATTTGTTTTCTAAAAATTATATCTCTATTTTATATAAGTCCAAAAAAAAAAATTTTGTCCAATTAGGATTTAATATTCGAATCATTATAGCGATGATATGTTGTGTGTATTTTTCGACAATGTTTCATTAGTAATTAATTTCATGTGTAAATTTACGTATAAATCTATTAAAAATTAATTCGTTTGTTAATGTTAAAGAAAGATACCTAAAACAAAATGAACCAAAAGTTTGAGTTTTCAATGAATGATTGTTTTTATCTATTCATTCGTTTTTTAATTTAATAATTTTCTAATGTAATATATTGTTTATTTGTTAGAATGAATCCATTATTAATTTATATTCATTTTATAATATTATTATTTTTCGTTAGTCATTTTGAATGACGAATAAATTCAATAATTTTTTTCGATAAAAAATATTTACATTCAATACATTTTTTTCCATACATGTTGCTTAAATTTGTTTGTTCAACAGCAGTATGTCGAATAATCTACTCCATATACACGCTTCGTACACGTTGATTGGCCGATGTTTTTTTTTTATTAATATCTCATTTTCTTAATATTTTTTTCTTAAAATGTTTTTTTCGAAATAAAAGTTTTTGCAAGGGAAAATGAATTGAAATTATCAAATCAGTAAGTCAATAGGTTAATTCCTTCATTTTTATCACATTATTTTCACTATCATTATTACATTGAATAGAAACATATTATGATGCGATATTTAGAATTGGCGGAAATTTGATCTGACTTGATATTTTTTTACTTTAATATGCCAGTGGTTGATAATGATGTCACGTATTTTCTTTCTGCAGAAATTCGTTAGAAGAGAATAAGATTATTTTTAATAATAGAGAGGATATAATTATTCTCTTATTGATTTATTTCTGCAATTATATGCTAGTTCTAATTAATGATCACATTTTATTGTATGTTAATTTAATAATGAAACATGGAAATATATTATATGTTTATGAATTTGCTACAGTCAGAAATAAAAGTATTGGTATTTGTTCTTAATTATATAAATGCGTATAAATTATAAAAACATATACTAATCATAATTATTGGATTTAAGATATTATACAGAACGTCACGAAAAAAGCAATACATCTTTGTTTTATTTATTTTCTATTGAGGATCAATAGAATTAATATCAATTGAGGATCAATATCAATTAATATTAAATAATAATAATATAATCATATAATAAATCATATAATTTTTATCATAGAATGCTTGAAATTTCAATAATAATGATTGTGTTATATAACAATAAAAATTTATTATCAAAATCAATCATTTGTACAAACACAAAAAGGATTATGAGAAATTTTCGTTCGTAAACCCGTATTTCAAATATTCAAATCTATTATTTTTAACAAATTAAAAATTTTGAATTTTTATTATAGCTTTATTAAAAATTGTTGTACATGATCAAATGAAAACATTAATTTTTCTGAAAAACTAAAGATCTTTATAAAATGTTGTGCTTAAGATTTTATAATGAATCAGCAATTTATAATTTATAAATAATTTATAATTTATAATTTATATTTTTATCATATAAAATTAAATTGATACACGATTTAAAAGAAAAATAATTATAAAAGAAAGAAAATTGAAATTGTTACAGTTGAAATCATAACTATTGGATTTAAAATATTGAATATTGAATGAAATATTGATAATTGTAATTTTTGAATTGTAAAAATTGACAACGAATAACGAACTTTATTTTAACATGAATGGATTTATTAATAAACAAAATCGATTTTAAAGTTCAGGAAATCTATAAATTATTCATTTTGAAAAATTGAATAATTAAAAAAAAAATACTTCCAAAACTAAAAATAAACAAAATGTTATCAAGTCTAAAATATTTTATAAAAATATGAAATATATTTATTATATAAAAATCTAATAAATAAAAAAAATATAAAAAAATACAATACTTCAATAATAATACTTGTATTGAATTGATGAAAATTAAAAGAGACTTAATTTACTTACCGATAATAGATAATTACTATATTACTATATAATTTTTCATTTTTGATACAAATATTAAAAACTGTGACATTGATTATATATTTTTTAGGTATTTTTAAACAATCCAGAAAAGATTGTGCTAAAATTCATAAAATTAAAAAAAGTGAAATACGATAGCATTTCCATCTTTCGTAATATAGAAATTGTTGTTACTGTCATGTAGACAAAGATTGTTAAATGATTGATTTCTTGAAAATTATATCTAAAATTTTAATTTGGAAACATTATATATATATATATATATATTCTATTTTATATTAAATCGATGTTTATATTCTATAAATCCAATGTGAATAATATTCTTAATACTGTTATATACAAGTAGATGAATCATTAACGAAAATTTCAAGATGATATTTAATAAATTGATATATGAGAAAATGATTTGATAAATTGGTTTATTAGAAATAATATATATAATATATCACATATAAATAGTACATGAATTTCGAATTATATATTATATTTTTTATATTAAGATTGTTATTATATTATAATTCTATTCAATAGAATTTCTTTGAGCTAAAAATGAAAAATAAATAAATAAATAAGAAAAAATAATATATCTATTTTATCATTCAATGGATTGCAAAATTTGACCAAAAAGCGATTAATAGAATTTTAATCCATTATTTAGAAGAAATATTATAAATATGTTGAAATGTTGAAATGTATACAATATGTATACAATAATGTAACAATTGAGAAGAAATATCTTTTGAATCTTAAATAATGCCAAAATTTCTTAAATTGAAATATTCTCACTATGTTTTCTTCTGTATAATCATGCAAAAATCATTTTCTATCGGTCACATTCATTATCAAGGAATGTTTACAAACTATTGTAAATAACTGTTAACTGTTAAGATTATAGATACTTCAAAGGTTTATGCTATATCGCAAATAAACTTTCAAAAATTTTTCTAACTACATTCAGTTGATACAAGACCGTACGAGAGTGAACAGCAAAATATTTTAAGCATTTTTATTTTTTATTTATTTTATTGTATATAATTTATGTTTACTATTTAATTTATATTTGTATTTATTATATATTTTATGTATATTTATATTTATTATATAGTTAAATTTATTAAAATCATTTAAATTTACAAGTGAAATTTTGTTATATGTTATTGATATTTAAGTCTATATTTTTTATATTTTTATTAAATTTCATTCTACTTCTATTTGGTAAGTACGAAAATTTGATTGAATATTTGTTACACGAGTTATTTTTTGTATTCAACATTCCTTCTTTTGTTATTCAAATATTAATTATATTGAAAATATTTCATACTTCTGCTTCTATTAGTTCATCTCACGATCATGTCTTTACTTTTGTACAATTTTATTATCAATATATCGAATGTTAATCCATTCTATATAATAAATAATAATAATAAATAATAATAAAAAGCAATTCGCTTTATTTGTATTAAATTTTTATTATTTTTTACAAATAAAGCGAATTTATTTTTATAAATTAATTTCTTATACTTTTTATAATATCCAATTAGAAATAAATATAATTTCAAAAAGTTATTTAAAAATATTTTTAAAATTTAAAAAAAAAAAAAGAATCCAAGAAAACTCAAAAAAAATATTGAAATTTATTTTTTGTTTTAAAATAGCTATATGCGATTCTTCTTTTGGATAAGATCTCATCTCATCCTGAAAGAGGATTAGAAATTTATATTATTGTATATTTATATTCATATTCACGCAGAAATTCATGCACGAAAAGAAAATATGAATACTCAACCATCCGAATTGAGATTGTGATGACGAGAAAGAAGTTGTCCAAGTTTATTTTTAAAAATTGAGAGAAAAAAAAATTAAACTACATAATAGTCAAGTATTAACATGATGATATCAATTATTGCAAATTACTATTATTTTATTATAATCATGCGATTATCTATTATTGCCTCTTATTCTGTGAATTTTCCGTGTCACCATTTCTTATTGTTTTGCTCATATTGTAAAACTTCACATTTAAAAATTTTGAAAAAAAATATATATATAATTACAATACAATCTGAGAAATTTGAATTTCTGTCCAAAACAAAAACGCAATAACAGAAAGAAACAAAAAGTGTCCAAACAATTTTTCAGATGAAAATTGCAAGTTTAATGCGCGAGCAAAAAATATAATGATTTGTATTGATTTTATCTTTTCTCAACTTATTAAACTTATAATGAGAAATTTAATTTTATTGAATCATCATTAAAATATAATTTTTTACTGATTAAGTAATCAAAAAAATAATCATTAATTTGCAATGAAACACAACCGATTAAATTTTTTGTGTCAGATTCCTTTTCTATCAAAATTGAAAAAATATTTGGTTCTTTCATCTCTTCAGAAAAAGCCTATTATTTTCTATTCTAGTTGTGAAATCATATCTTTTAAGAAAAAGTAATTATTCTCTTCTCAAATTTTAATTCCATTATCGTGATATATATATCATTCATTCAAAATCAGCTACTAATTATGCTATTGACAGTTTTTGATATGTAATGACTTTATGATTTTCAGGTATATCGCGAGAACGAAAGATATGCAATGTGCAATGTGTAAATATATATAAAATTTTATCTCAATTATTTCATCATTAAAATCAAGAACTTATCAAACTTACTTTTAAAAAAGTCTAATTTGCCTCATTGCAAACAAACGAGTTAATAAGAATTCTAAATTTTTATCTTTCAAATATTTTAATAATAAAGAAGTTGAACAAATAAAAAATTTAATTAATGAGAATTATAATTTCTTTCATTTTTTTGGCAATCTATTGGGCAAAACAGATATATAATAGAAGCCAGATAAAAATAAAAAATTGGCAAAAATAAACAGATTGCATGTGCATTATGGATTTGTCAGAGCATGGAAATAAAATTATTCTGAATGAAAAAGGAATATTTAACAATTTAGGCTACATTGAATCTGACAAACGGAGATATACAAGATATTTGTATATTTAAAACTGATGCAAACTTAATGCAAGACAGAAAATAATTTTAAGTGAAAAAATAAATCAAAAATATGCAATTGACTATTTTTTGATTAAATATGGATAAATTTTCGATAACTGATTATTCAATATGTGGAAATAAGCAAATAATTTTTTTTTATTTGAAAAATTTCACTTATTTTTTATTATATATATTCAATCTTAATTTTCTTAAAAACAAAAATTTAAATAATAAAATTTCATACCACATTCTTTTTTTTGTTTACTTTTAAAATAACTTTTAAAATAATCGACAGTTCATTCGTATCTAATTAAGAATAATAATTTTATATAAATATATCATTTAATTGTATTTAAAAATTGTTTTTATTTTATTCGAAAATGAAAAATTTTTATTCTATCTTTTCAATTTATTTTTTCATATAGAATCTCTTTTTGTTTAATTGTATTATCAATTATAGAATATTTTGCATATTTCATTAAAAAAAAACTAAAAATATATGTAATATTAAAAAGTGGATTGTCAATATGTACATATGCTTTGAAAAAAATTTGGAATGAAATAAACAATATAGAAAAAATTTAAAAAATTGGATTTCTAATATAATAAAACAAATATGGGGTTTATCGAATGATAGAAATTTTTTTTAAATGCTGAATTTTTTATCAATATAGTAAAAATTAAAAGATTTCATGTCATATAAAATTCTAACAAATGTAATCAATAAAATGCAATATAGTATTAACAAATTCTATTCTTTGATTTGATTCTCTGAGATTGTTTAAGAAAATTATTAATTAGAAAATTAAAATTAGAAAATTATGAATTAAAGAAAATTCAAATTTTATTATTATTTATCTTATTATCTTATTCACCACCTGATTTATTATATACATAATCTGATCTTAACATTTGAATATGTATTTACGTTGAACTTTGAAAGTTTTGTATTATTACTGTACAATAAATTTTATATGATATGTGCAATAATCTGATTTTTATAATATTTAAATTGATTTATGAAAGAATACATAAAGAACATGAAAAGAAACTGATCGTGGCTAAAACAAATAAAATTTCTTAACAAAATATAAATTATATAAATAAGATAAAATAAACGATTTTGATAAAAATGCAAAGATTGGTAATTCATAATAAATAATCAATAACAATGCTACTTAATTTCAAAATTTCATTTTATAAATTATTAAAAAAATATAAAATTAAAAAGAAAATAGAAAGCATCTAATAGATACATATACATATAGCTGATGAAAATAGTAAATATGATTGACATGATGTAGTGTAGTATTCAACGATGAATCCTTTTTTGGATATGGTGTCCTATTAAGCATTCTCAAGGAAGACCTTTTATTTAAAAAAATATAAGCATCTAAAAGATGCTATAAAGATATATGTTTGGAAACAAAATTGCAACAAGCTTTCAATGCTAAAATGCAATAGATCTTTCATAATTTTTAAATGAGAAATGTACAAATAGAATTAAGAATCAATATGATGAAAAAAGCAGAAATATAGACATCAAAAGACATTGTATTAATCTAATCTAATCTAATCTGCTCTTTTTTCAATAGTTACAAGCGAATGGTTCATGAATTAACGCTGCTTCCAAATTGCATCCTTTCACTACTTTTATTTTGATTCAGTAATTGATAAAAGTTTCTTCAGAAATTTTAGACTTGTACTCGTTGAAAATGATATGAATATAATAATTATTCACGAAGAATTAAATAAATGATGATTAAATAATTGATGAAATATTTTAAATACTTATTTCTGGATTTTTTTTCAATATTTTAAGAATATCTAATTGTCTTCTTTATTAATTGTAGATTATAATCATCTACAGTTAACACATATATGTATTATATGGAATTCATATATATATATATTGATGAATTTTGGAATCTAAATACGAAAGATTTTTCTGTGTATAAATGATAGATTAGAGATTTTCTTGTTGACAAAGTTAATATATAAAATATATTTTTATATTATTTAATTGGATATATTTATATTCTATAAAAATTTCAACATTATTAAAAATATTTATATTTTAACATTCAACACTATTGAGTTTATTTATATCATATATTATATATATACTTCAAAATTATTTTTAAGTTACTTTTTTTAATTTTATCATATATTTTATAAAATATAAATATTTTTATAAAATGCAGTAATAAATGTATTATTTATTTTAATGAGTACTATAATACTATTTCTACATAATATTAATAAGTATTAATAAATTAATAAAAAGGATATTATCAAAGCTATGTAATTTATATTAAATCAACGCTATATTATATTGTAAATCAGAATGTTGCTCTATGTTACATCATTTATATATAATAAATAAAATAATAAATAAAATATAGAATATAGAATATTTCCTATATTGATTTATTTCATTTTGGTACATATATATATTGTTTCTTGTTCATAAAATATAATTGAGATAAAAAGTAACTTTACTCTAACAATCTGTTGAAATAAAAATGATCCATTTTATAAGACTATAATATATATTATTTTAACTATGGCATGTAAAGAAAAAATATTTGTATAACATTTTTCTATTTTTCATCATAATAATTATTAAAAAATAAAAATTAGCTAACATATTAAATTTATTTTATTCATAAATAATAGATAAAGATTTAAGAATAGACTTAAGGATTAATAAGGATGATAACAAATTTTCTTCTAATTTCTTTCTACTTCTCTAAATGTATTATGATCCATTAAAATCTTGAATCTCTTTTTTAATCATCTCCATATTTTTTTTTAGATCTATTTACAAGATACAACGTATTCATATTTGCATTTAAATCACAAGTCCTTAATTGATAATCAAACAATATAATGATCGTATCTTGCCAAAATTCGATCGGTTATTAAAGCATGGAATAATTGTTAAAAAATATCATCTTTTTCATTCAATTAGACAATAAATTGCTTTTTTTGTGAAATTATTTTCTAAATAATATATATGAAAAATATTTAAATTCTGATTTTATTATTTGATAAAATAATTTCAAGAATCTCTACATAAAAAGATAGAGAATAGAAAAATAATATAAACTGGATATATATTTTGACATTATTAAAAAAAAAAAAAGAAACTATAAATAAAAACATGAATATTAATTTTTAATTTATTATTAAATTTTAGTAAATATAGAAAATTCTCTTCGTTATCTAAATACATTTGAGTTAAGAATAATATTAAATATCAAATATACAATCGAAAAGATTATTTAATTAAATTATTTAATTTAAATATTATTCTGATTATCAATAAATGATTATCAACAAAAACAGCCATTTACAAAGTTCTTCCATTTTTGAATACAACTAATAAATGAATATACGCAATATATTGATATTATAATATACTGATATTAATATTTTTAACAACATCAAATTTAGAATCGCAGTCATTAAAAAGATTGTCATTATCACATTATTTTTTCTAATTATGATTAAACTATTATTTTGTTGAATAAAAATTTTCATGATAAATATTATTTTATTTGCATCTATTTTTTATAAATTATACATATGTATTATAAGCAGACAATCGCTTTCTTGCAAAAATAGATCTTTTTCATTATGAATATCTATTGTTTGATTTTTGTTCGATATCTCTTAATTATTTGTAAAGTGAAAATTCTTTTCTCTTTATGATTTCGTCACAGTAGATGTAAATTGTCTTTCATTCTTTTACTATTTTATTTCTTCTTCTCAAAAATATTATTTATAGCTAATCCTTAATTGAAAATAATTAATTTTGTTTTATCTTTTTAAACTGACAAAAACATTTATCTCGGATGCATCTTAATTGATATATATATATAAATGGATCTTAATATTTCGTGAATGATTGTCAATCAATAATAATATAATAAAAAATTTTAATAATTTCTATATATTATTAAAATAGCAAAAAGATATTTTGATTCGAAAAAAAATATTTTCGTAGAACTCGAAAGAGTTTCTTTAAAACAAAAACTTTAATTGCTGATAAAGCTATTTGTTATGTTACAATCAATAATAAAAAATAATATTAATAATTTTTATTATTAATAGCAATAATTAAAAGATGTTTTGATATATTCGAAAGGATTCTTTTGAAAACTTTAATTGCTGATGAAGCTATTTGTTGTGTTATAACAATGACATAACGACAAATTATAAAAATATTAGTGAATAAATTTCAATTATATATTTAATGTATAATATTGTATTTAAATTATATATTTAATATATAATACTGTATTTCAATTATATATTTAATATATAATGTAAAATAATAACAGAGAAATATTTTATTGATAGTATTGAATTATAAAGATATAATAAATAATATACAGAGATTTTATAATGAACAAATGGTCTGAATTTGCAGAAAAAAAAAGATGTTTAGATAATGTTTTATTGAAATATGTAAAATCAATCCATTATTATCCGTTATTCCATTATTCATTGGTCATCAGAGAATTTATAATCATCATCGCAATCAAAGACATCATTCCTTTTTAAAAAGGAAAGATTTTATGACATGTAAACAGAAAAAATATTTCAAAGATTTATTCATATGAATTTTGTTTACAATAATAATATTGTAATAAACTATTATTCTGCATATTTTTCTTTATGCGAGAAACTACCAGAAATTTTGGATCAGTTGACATAAAGAAAAAAAATAGGTGAGTTAATAATAAAATATAAAAATATATATTATATTAAAAATGAAATAAATTAATATAAAAATATATATAAAATATTTCTAAAATCATCAATGAAAAATTTATTTTATTAATCAATTCTTGAAATAATCAAATTTAGAAATGTACTATTATAATTTATTTGTTAATAATAAAGAAAATAACATTTGTATCGTTAAAATTATTATTATCTGCAAACTTCTGTTATTGGTTCAATCATGTGATATGGTATTCTATATGAATATCATATAATATTCTATCGATAAATTAAAATTTGTTTCAAAAAATTACAAAACTGCGTAAGTAAGTAAAGTTACATAATAATATTTCTTCTAAAGATATGATGACTCAGAAAAAAGAAAAGAAAAATCAAATTAGAATGCCGAAAACATTAGCATAAGCTCATTGTCTCTTTTTTAGTGCATTAAAGAATCATTTTCTCTCTTAATTTTGATTAAGAGGAGCACATTCTCGGGATTATCATGAGAACAAAAAATAAATTATAAAAACTTTGATATATCTATCAAATTATATATAATATTAAAAGAAAAAATTATTAAATTATTAAAAGATTATAACACTATTAAAAGAAATTGAAATCATATATTATCATATATTTATGCCTTTATATGAATACAATGATTTTGAGTTTATTCAATCCATTCTTATTTCTGGAAAAAATGAAAATAAATAAATAAATATTTAGTTTACAATATTTTATATATATCATAATCATAAATTTATATAAAAATAAGATGTAATATTATATTAATATCTTATAGAACTTCAATACATGAAAGCTTGTAAGAAAAAAAAATCATAAATTGTCATTGTTAATTATGGAAAAAACTAAAAATATTAAAGCATTTAAAAATATACAAATGTTTTATCAATAATGCATAAAGTTAAAAGAATTTCAGATTTTTGACAGATTGATTTTATATAAACATTTCGTACTATATATATTTAAAAAGATAAAAACTTTCATTTCACATTATTTTACCGATTAACAATACAGCATTATCTTAATTAAAATCTTATATTATCTTATATTATTATCTTATATTAAAAAGACAATTATAATGATTAATATACAATTATTATTTTATAATTGTATATTACATTATTTTAATCGATCAGGAAATTTTGAAAAATATTAAAATCACAGAAAAAGTGAATTTGCAGAAAAAAAGACATTTAGATAATATTCCATTAATAAATTAATGTAAAATTAAAACTATTATTTTTACTCGTCATTATCTTTCGGGAAATTTGTAAATGATCACTGAAATCCAAAAATATCAAATTTTTAAAAAGCAAAATAATTGATATGCTGAAAAAAATGATTAGAGAAAAACGGACGATTTTCAAAAAAAAAAAAAAAAAAGATATCATCAATTAATGAATATATGACTAATTCATTGTTCATTTAAATAACTATTAAGATAGGATCATCGTCGTTAATAGTAGATTTTAACGAGAGTTAGAATCAATATCAATACAGAAATGATTTTAAATTTAAAACTTCTTTTCGATAATTTTAAAAAGGAATACATTCTTGTTTAGCATGTTTGCAGAACTGATATTATTTTATAGAAGATATATCGCATTTAGTTCTAGTCGATTTATTTTCTCCATTAAACAAATTTTGATATATTTACAATATTATCTGGAAGAATTTTTATAACAGATCAGCAGAGATAATAATAATTATGATTTATAGTAATTGAATTTTAAAATTTGAAACATTATTAACATCGTAGATCAAGTTATGCAATTTAAAACTCATTTTTTATTCGTGTCATTAATGAATCTTTTAAGATAAATAAAATTAGAAATGAAAAAATTAAAAATTAGAAATTAGAATCATGAAATATAATTCAAACTTTAGAATAGATTAACTGAAAGATGCTAAGAACTGCCATCATAACAACATATCATAATAGTTCAGAATGAAAAGTAATTCCAATATATTAAAAATATGAAGAATATAAGAAAGATATCAATGCAAGCTATTAAAATGCTATTAAAATGCTGAAATTTTTGCGGATTTTTTCGTATCCAACGAAAGATCGGAAAATTTCATTAATAAATTATAGGAAAATATAAATAAATAAAATATTGTCTAAAATATAAATAAATAAAATTTTTCACAATAAGCTATTCTAGAAAAAAGATATTTATATATAAAATCTTAGACTTATAAAAATTGATTTATAAAAAATTTTCGATTATATATAAATGGATTTTAATATTTCACAAGTAATTGTCAATTAAAAAATAATTCTATTAAAAATCAACAGCAATAATTAAAGAATATTTTGATACATTCATGATAGATCTTTCATAATAAAAATTTAATTGCTAATGAGATCATTTGCTGATTTGATTTCTAATAGCAATTAATGAACAAATTTCTGAAAATATCGACAAACAAATTTTTATATGCTCAATGAATATACAGAGAAATATTTTGTAACAATAATGAATTGAATCATAAAGATATATTAAAAAGTATATATATGAAGATTCTATAGAGAACGAATGATTTGAATTTGCAGAAAAAAAAATATTTCAGTAAAATCAAATCTGTTAATCATGCTGGTTATCATTGATCAAGATGTTTGCAATCATTGTAATCCAAATGCATCAAATTTTTAAAGAAAAATGTTACATTGAAAAAATAAATTAAAAAGAGATGATTTTCGAAAAAACGTCATTAATCTATAAACCTATAATCGATTGAATATCAATCAAAATTTTTATTTTGAAAATTTTATTATTATTATTATATTGAAAATTTCTTTTCAACAGTTTAAGGAGAATTTCTTGAACAGTTTAAGAAAAGCATTCAATAAAAAAAAATAACGAAGTACACTTCACCAAGAAAATTTGTATAAATAACAAAGAAATAAAAAATGAAATTTTTCCTACAATAATAAAGTTCATTAATAAAGTTCATAATTTAATATAAAATTAATATATAGTTAATATATAATTAATTAACATAAAACAAATAAATTATCTTTGAAAAATCATTAACAACTAAAAAAGAAAAAACTTTTCTTGTAAAAAGTGTTTATATCCATATAAAATCTAGTATAGTAAAATTGTCAAAAATGTTATCCTATATATTCCTTTATAAACGAAAATTTATCCGAAAATTTTGAATTTGTTAATAAAAAAAAAAATAAATAGATTAATATTAAAATATGAAAATATATTTGTATCGTGTTCAAAATCAGAAAAATTAACATAATAAATACATAAAATATTTTTAAAATCATATGAACAATGAAAAATTTCTTCTATTAATCATTTCTTGAAATAGTCAAATAAATTTAAATATTAACGATAAATTATTGATAATGAAGAAAATTGTACTTGTATCATTAAATTGTACACTTGCATACTACAAGTATACGCCAATGGTTCAATCATATGATATATATCATATTTCTTTAATCATATTTAATAATATTTTTATATACAAATTAAAAATATACTAAAAAACAGTATATGGAATTCTTAATACATAATAATACATAATTAAATTAGTATAATGCATAATACTTTGTTATACATAAAAAAATCCAAAATATTATTAAAATATTTACATTATATCATAATGTTTCAACTTCCTAAGCATACCTAATACAAAAATTAAACATTCCTGCTAACACTCGAATTAAATTATACATTATGAATTAAGAAATACTTACTCAATTCAAATAGAAGGAAAACACATAATGTCTGTCTAATGGAACTGACAATTCGAGAGCCACATACAGCTATTCTTTTATTTCTGAATTCTTCCCTCTATATTCCTTAGAGCATGAAAGAAAATTAGGAGTCTATATCAGCTCTTGGGTCTACGTCAACTTTTTCGTTGATTTTTACCCCAATATGCCGGTTTCTTTATTTAATTATTCTTCCTACTATGCTTTGTCTTAATAAGAATAAGAATTGTGCAATATTTTTGACAAAACAAAACAAAGTTCATAAGACAGATTCAACCTATATATATATAAAGAAAAAAAAAATCAAATCGATCTGATAACAACTTAGAATTTATATAAAATTTTTGAGAATCATTCATAGGATTAATATATTCATATATTTTTGGAGAATCGATTCTAAAAATAAAAATAAACGCAAAAATTAATATTCAAAAATGTTGAAAAAGGCTTATTTATTAAATTATAAGTAATTTAAATTCGCATTAATGAATGAAATAAAATAAGAATAGACAATGGTGAAATGAAAACAGAACAATTTTATTCTATTTCTGTTTCATTTTGTTTAATACAAATTTCAGTTATTAAGTAATTAAAATTTGTTAATATTATAATTAATATTATAATATTATAATTTTTATTAATATTAATATTAGTTATAATTATATTCAAATTTAAATCTGTATTCGAAGAATTAACAGAGATAAACACAACGCAGAATATTAACTTTTATAATTGTATAATCATTTTTTAATATGAAAAAAATCATTTCTTTTATCAATTCAAAATTTAATATTCTCAATAATTTTCAATAAAATTCTAAATATAACTAAAAAAAAAAAGCGGTAATTATATATTTTTCTAAACATATTTAATATTGGGTAAATTAAAGTGCAAATTTATTCTATATATATTGTGAATAATTACAGAATTTTTTTATAATATATATGTTTGGTTTTTGATGATTAAGTTAAATTTGAATGTTACAAACTTGAGCATTTCAAAAATAAAATATAAAATATACAACAATTTTTGGACGAAATTAAAATGATCGAAATTACAATGATATCAATATAATATTTGTTGATCAACTTTGGTATAATTTCACTCTAAATTGTTTTATATTTTATATCTGAGAATTCTCAGAATGTTAAATTTAATATATTTTTAGGATATTTTGAGCCCATCATAATCCATTTTATATTTTGGTAAAGTTTATAATTAAATAATAAATAAATAATAATAAATAAATAATCATATATACTTATTAATGAAATTTTATATAATAATTGTAATTTTTTTATACAAATATTTCGAAAATTGACAGTTATATGCATTAAAAAAAATTATTTAAAATCTTAACCTCTGCAATATATCCAAAAATCAATGAGAAAGTCCTTTTCTATTATCTACTAATAAAATTACATTATAATTTACTATTTTGTAGTAGATTATATTTTTTAAACAATTTTCCTTTATTGTACAAGATTTCTACTCGAGTGAAGAATAATATCGAATATCTAAGCATATAATATCGGTTATTTACTTATATTAACTTTAAATATCATTGAAATTACTAAAATTAATATATTTGCTTATAAGATTAAAAAGATAACTATCGACCGTGAATATTAATTAATGATAATTAATTGAGAAAAATATCAAAATATGAAACAAATTGAATGTGCAAAGGTTTAAGCGATGCAACTAGTTGAAAAAATATTTCTCATTAAATGAATTGTTGTATAAATATTATATTTCATTATATAAATACTTCGCAATAAGTTTAGATCAAAATTTCAAAGATACAAAATTAAGGATATATAAAAAAAAATAGATAAAAAAATATATAAAAAAAAACTATATCAGAGTTTTTTTATATATAAAATACAATGTTACACGTGATAAATTTAAATTCATTTACTTAAAAAAAAACAGTATCTAATATATTTCTTATTTTTGAAAGTAATGATCAAATTATAATAGATGATTCGCATAGAATTATAGAAATTAATGATGATCCATTAAAAATGAATTAGTCATCTCAAGTGAATTAAAATAAAACTAAATTTACGAATATCAATAAAAGAAAAAAAAAGAAATTTATTTATAGCAATTAAAATATATCAAAAAAAGACACAAAATTAATAAAATTAATAAAATATATTCTCAAAAAAAAAAAATCTATATCCAATAGATTCTAGATCATATACATGTAACATTAAAAAATTTTCCTATTGTCAATATATAACAAAAGACAAAATATTTGCATATAAAAATTAAAAATTGAAATTATAATATAAAATTATAAGATAAATATATCTTAAAATCTGTAAATTTTTTTAAACAAAATGCTATAATTCGATATTAATAATATTGATAACAACACCAAATACAGAATCGCAGTTATTAAACAGACTATTATTATCACATTTCTTTTTTAATTATCATTTAATTATTATCTATTTTGTCAAATGAAATTTTTTATAATAATATAATGGATACAATCACGGAACAGACACTACATAGTAATCTGTATAGATCTTATTTTCATTCGCGAATAATTGTGAAACAATACACAAACAAATCAGTGAAACAATAATTCTATTATTGAAAATTGACAACAAAAATTAGAAGACTTTTGATTCAATTTTGATCAAAAGAATTTTAAAAAAAAAAAATTGCTAATAAAGTTGCTAATTAATTTAATCGCTATAATTTTTGATATATAATAGTGGATAAACAAATATTTAAAAAACATGACGATATACACGATAATGAAAAATGTTTTATTGATAATAATGAATTCGATATGAAGATATATATAAAGAAATTGAACACGAACATTTTACAAATACAATGATCTTGCAGAAAAAAAAATTATTTAAATAATTTTCTAACAATCTTTTTAAAATACATTTTAAAATCTTTTAAAAAGAGTTTAAAATATAATCTTAAATATAATATTTACAATATAAAATTAAATTTGTTATTCAAGTCATCCATTCTTTGGAAAAATTCTAATTACTGCAGTCAAATATTAAATTTTTAAAAAAGAAAAAATGGTATGCTATAAAAATGCAAATTAGAGAAAAAAATCTTGGAAAAAAAACGATGAATGGATCTATGATCACAAAAAAACTCATTTAAATATTTAAAAAAATATCATCCGATATCATCGTTAGTAGTAAATTCTGATAAGACCCTGAAAATTCAAACAATTTTAAATTTAAAACTCTTTTTCAAAGAATGTATTTTCAGAAAAAACTATTGCATACTGAATTTTCATAATAAGAATATAATACAAAAAAACTCATTTAAATATTTGATAAAATACCATTCGATGTCGTTAGCAGTAAATTCTGATAAGATCCTAAACATTCAAACAATTTCAAATTTAAAACTCTTTTTCAATAAATGTCATACTTTGAGGAAAAAATAATGCGTTCTGAATTTTTATAATAAGGATATAAAAGAACTCATTAAAATATTTAATAAAATACCATCCGATGTCATTAGCAATAAATTCTGATAAGACCGTGAACATTCAAACAATTCTAAATTTAAAACTCTTTTTCAAAGAATGTGGCACGTTCAGAAAAAAATATTGCATTTTGAATTTTTATAATAAGAATATAATACAAAAAAGCTCATTTAAATATTTAATAAAATACCATCTGATGTCATTAGCAGTAAATTCTGATAAGACCCTAAACATTCAAACAATTTTAAATTTAAAACTCTTTTTCAATAAATGTCATACTTTAAGGAAAAAGTATTGCATTCTGAATTTTTATAATAAGAATATAATACAAAAAGCAAATTTAAATAATTAATAAGATATCTTCCAATGTCGTTAGCAGTAAATTCTGATAAGACCCTGAACATTCAAACAATTTAAAACTCTTTTTCAATAAATGTCATACTTTGAGGAAAAAGTATTGCATTCTGAATTTTTATAATAAGAATATAATACAAAAAGCAAATTTAAATATTTAATACGATACATTCCAATGTCGTTAGCAGTAAATTCTGATAAGATCCTGAACATTCAAACAATTTTAAATTTAAAACTCTTTTTCAAAGAATGTGGCACGTTCAGAGAAAATATTGCATTCTGAATTTTTATAATAAGAATATAATACAAAAAGCAAATTTAAATATTTAATAAGATACCTTCCAATATCGTTAGCAGTAAATTCTGATAAGACCCTAAACATTCAAACAATTTTAAATTTAAAACTCTTTTTCAAAGAATGTTGTACTTTCAGAAAAAAATATTGCATTCTGAATTTTTATAATAAGAATATAATACAAAAAGCAAATTTAAATATTTAATACGATACTTTCCAATGTCGTTAGCAGTAAATTCTGATAAGACCCTGAACATTCAAACAATTTTAAATTTAAAACTTTTTTTCAAAGAATGTTGTAATTTCAGAAAAAAATATTGCATTTTGAATTTTTACAATAAGAATATAATACAAAAAGCAAATTTAAATATTTAATAAGATACCTTCCAATATCGTTAGCAGTAAATTCTGATAAGACCCTAAACATTCAAACAATTTTAAATTTAAAACTCTTTTTCAAAGAATGTTGTACTTTCAGAAAAAAATATTTGCATTCTGAATTTTTATAATAAGAATATAATACAAAAAGCAAATTTAAATATTTAATACGATACATTCCAATGTCGTTAGCAGTAAATTCTGATAAGACCCTGAACATTCAAACAATTTTAAATTTAAAACTCTTTTTCAAAGAATGTTGTACTTTCAGAAAAAAATATTGCATTCTGAATTTTTATAATAAGAATATAATACAAAAAGCAAATTTAAATATTTAATAAGATACCTTCCAATATCGTTAGCAGTAAATTCTGATAAGACCCTAAACATTCAAACAATTTTAAATTTAAAACTTTTTTTCAAAGAATGTTGTAATTTCAGAAAAAAATATTGCATTCTGAATTTTTATAATAAGAATATAATACAAAAAGCAAATTTAAATATTTAATAAGATACCTTCCAATATCGTTAGCAGTAAATTCTGATAAGACCCTAAACATTCAAACAATTTTAAATTTAAAACTTTTTTTCAAAGAATGTTGTAATTTCAGAAAAAAATATTGCATTTTGAATTTTTACAATAAGAATATAATACAAAAAGCAAATTTAAATATTTAATAAGATACCTTCTAATGTCGTTAGCAGTAAATTCTGATAAGAGTCTAAACATTCAAACAATTTTAAATTTAAAACTCTTTTTCAATAAATGTCATACTTTGAGGAAAAAGTATTACTTTCTGAATTTTTATAATAAGAATATAATACAAAAACCAAATTTAAATATTTAATAAGATATCTTCCAATGTCATTAGCAGTAAATTCTGATAAGACCCTAAACATTCAAACAATTTTAAATTTAAAACTCTTTTTTAAAAAATATCATACATTAAGAAAAAAGTATTGCATTCTGAATTTTTACAATAAGAATAGAATACAAAAAGCAAATTTAAATAATTAATAAGATATCTTCCAATGTCGTTAGCAGTAAATTCGGATAAGACCCTAAACATTCAAACAATTTCAAATTTAAAACTCTTTTTTAAAAAATATCATATATTAAGAAAAAAGTATTGCATTCTGAATTTTTACAATAAGAATACAATACAAAAAAGCTCATTTAAATATTTAATAAAATACCATCTGATGTCATTAGCAGTAAATTCTGATAAGACCCTAAACATTCAAACAATTCTAAATTTAAAACTCCTTTTCAAAGAATGTTGTAATTTCAGAAAAAAATATTGCATTTTGAATTTTTACAATAAGAATATAATACAAAAAGCAAATTTAAATATTTAATAAGATACCTTCCAATATCGTTAGCAGTAAATTCTGATAAGACCCTAAACATTCAAACAATTTTAAATTTAAAACTCTTTTTCAAAGAATGTTGTACTTTCAGAAAAAAATATTGCATTTTGAATTTTTACAATAAGAATATAATACAAAAGCAAATTTAAATATTTAATAAGTTACCTTCCGATATCGTTAGCAGTAGATTCTGATAAGATCCTGAACATTCAAACAATTTTAAATTTAAAACTCTTTTTCAAAGAATGTTGTACTTTCAGAAAAAAATATTTGCATTCTGAATTTTATAAGAATTTAATAAGAATATAATACAAAAAGCAAATTTAAATATTTAATACGATACATTCCAATGTCGTTAGCAGTAAATTCTGATAAGACCCTGAACATTCAAACAATTTAAAACTCTTTTTCAATAAATGTCGTACTTTAAGAAAAAAGTATTGCATTCTGAATTTTTATAATAAGAATGCAATACAAAAAAGCTCATTTAAATATTTAATAAAATACCTTTCGATGTCGTTAGCAGTAAATTCTGATAAGATCCTGAACATTCAAACAATTTTAAATTTAAAACTCTTTTTCAAAGAATGTGGCACGTTCAGAGAAAATATTGCATTCTGAATTTTTATAATAAGAATATAATACAAAAAGCAAATTTAAATATTTACTAAGATACCTTCCAATATCGTTAGCAGTAAATTCTGATAAGAGCCTAAACATTCAAACAATTTTAAATTTAAAACTCTTTTTCAAAGAATGTCGTACATTAAGAAAAAGGTATTGCATTCTGAATTTTTATAATAATATAATTATGTTATTATTATATTATTATATTATTATATATTGTTATATAATTATATTTTTTTATATCTTTTATTATATCTAAAAAAAATATATCTTATATATGTATTTTAATTTTTAAAAAGAATATAAATTATCCATAAATAATCTCAATCATTCTTTTGGCACAAATAGGAGTTTTCCAGTATATCATTTGAATATCTGGTGTTTATCGAGTGAAATAATATAAAATAATTATAAACATATGTCATTCTAAAGTATTCATGAAAATTTTGTTCGTGATCTCTTAATTACTCGTAAAAATTTTCTCCTTTTCAGTCTTGTCATATTTAATATACGTTAAATTTTCTATTTTCTATTTTTGCTACCTTATTTCTTCTTCTTCTTCTTCTTCTTTCATCGTATAGTTATGTCTTTAATTGAAAACAATTCTTCTATATCTGATTTAAAACTAAGATTTTCTCTTATACTTTAATTTCTTAGGTAATTTCTGATTATATATAAATATTATGTGTATGTTTTGTACAATGATCTTGCACAAAATGGATACAATCACGGAACAGACACTATATAGTAATTTCTATATAGATTATTTTCATTCGCGAATAATTGTCAGTGAAACAATAATTTTATTATTGAAAATTGATAACAAAAATTAGAAGATTTTTGATTCAATTTTGTTCAAAAAAATTTTTCAAGAAAAAAATTGCTAATAAAGTTAAATTAATTTAATTTTTGATATATAATAGTGGATAAACAAATATTTAAAAAATATGATGATATACTCGATAAATATAAAATATAAAATATAAAATAATCAATGAAAAATGTTTTATTGATAATAATGAATTGGATATGAAAATATATATAAAGAAATCGAACAAGAAGATTTTACACTACAATGATCTTGCAGAAAAAAAAATTATTTAAATAATTTTCTAACAATCTTTAAAATAATCTTTAAAATATAATCTTAAATATAATCTTTAAAATATAAAATTAAATTTATTATTCAAGTCATCCATTCTTTGGAAAAATTCTAATTACTGCAATCAAATATCAAATTTTTAAAAAAGAAAAAATGGTATGCTATAAAAATGCAGATTAGAGAAAAAAGGAAAAAAATCTTGGAAAAAAACGATGAATGGATCTATGATCATAAAAAAACTCATTTAAATATTTAAAAAAATATCATCCGATATCATCATTAACAGTAAATTCTGATAAAACCCTAAACATTCAAACAATTTTAAATTTAAAACTCTTTTTCAAAGAATGTCGTACTTTAAGAAAAAAGTATTGCATTCTGAATTTTTCAAAGAAAGATAATAAAATGCATTTCATCAAAAAAACTTATAAGTTTGGATGAAATAGAATTTGAAAAATTTTATAAAATGATAAAGTTCATTCGGACTTTGATATAAAATATGTAATTAATATAAATCGAATAGTATATTAATCTATCTTTGAATAATCATTAATAACTAAAAGAGAAAAGACTTGTTTAAAAAAATATAAAACGTAAATCGCAAGAAATGCAACGAAGACTTGAAAGACAATGGCTTTCTTTTGCAAGATTGTGGAGTATCTCAGGATAATATGTCTGATATCCAATAATGAATTTTTTTATTTTATAAGTTAGTTCACTATTATGACTTAAGCACAAATAATATAGGAAATTAAGAATAATATTTAAGGAGAATTCGAGAATTCGAGAATTCAAAATTTACAATTTGAAATTTTGCATAATAAAAAATATTTTAAAAAGAATTTGTCATTAACAAATGAATATTGTATAAATGAATTTTAATTTCCCAAATAATTGTTCAATAATGCTATTATTGAAAAGCAACAATTAAATAATATTTTGATGTATCAGAAAAAGAAACAATTTTTTTGAAAAGAAAACTTATTTGCTGATGAAATTATTTGTTGTGATTTCTGATGTTGAAAATGATGTTAAATGAAAATTTATAAAAATATAATAAATAATGTTATTATTAAAAATAATAATTAAATGATACTTTGATATATTCGAAACAATTTCTTTGAAAAAAAAACTTACTTGCTAATGAAGTCATTTGTTCTGATTTCTGGTGTTGACAATAAAAATAGCGTTAAATAAACAAATTTATAAAAATATTGATGACATATTTGATGAATATAAAATAATTATAAAAGAATATCTTATTGGTAATAATGAAACGAATCATGATAACATACATGCATACGAAGATTTTATAGAAAACCAATGGTTTGAATCTACAGAAAAAAAAACATTAACAAAGATAACATTCCATTAGAATATAAAATTATTCCTGTTCGTCACCTATTCTTTGGATTTCTTTGAATTTGGAAATTCTTTGAATTTTCAATCAAAAAGTACTAAATTTTTAAAAAAGAAAAATAATTGAGAAAATTAGACAAAAAGAGACGATTTTTAAAAAAAATATCATTAATTAATATTAATTAATAGATTTATAATCAATTCAAAAAAGCTTGTTTAAATATCTAGCAAGTTATCGCATCATCTTCAATAATGAGCTTTGATAGAAACCAGTCAATATCAAAAATATCAAATTTTTAAAAAAATACACTAAAAATTAGGAAAAAAGAGATAATCTCGATAAAAAAATATCATCGATCAATGGATTTATTATTGCTTTAAAGAAGTTCGTCTAAATTCTAGCAAGTTACTGCACGTCATCTTCAGCAATGGATTCTGACAAAGCCAATTAAAATTAATCAAATGATGTCCAATTTAAAGCTTTTTTTTAATAAGCTTTTTTAATAAGCGTATTTAAAAGGAACATTAAAAAAAAATAATAAAGTACATCTTTTTAAAGAAGAAGTTATATTTTTGATGAACAATAAAAACAAAGTTTCATAAAATGATAAAATTATTAATTCATGAAAATTTACTAATTCGTAATTTTCTACAAAATATATAACTACAAAATTATATTAATAACTACAAAAATATAAATAATTACAAATATATAAATAGTGAATAAAATGCATAATTTATCTTTGAAAAATCATTAATAACTAAAGGAAAAAAGGATTTCTTTATAAACAAAATATTTAAAAAATTATAAATAATATTCATATTCTATATGTGAGAAATATTAATGTAATATTATAATTAATATTATAATTAAGCTTCAATTATACATGAACAATAAAAAATTTTTTTAATTAATTTTTAGGATGGTCAAACAAATTTAAAAGTGTACGATTTTTTTGATTTGAAGAAAATTATATTTGTATTGAAATTGTTATAACCCATTGGTTCATTCATATGATATTTCTTATTTAATCAGTAAATTAAAAATTTTAAAAAAGTACAAAATTGTATACATAAATCACAAGATATAAAGCAAAAGAAGGAATGATTTTCTTCTGCAAAGATATGATATTATAAAAGGGAAATTGATTTTGTCAATGTATTTTCAGCATTAAATTAATGTAAATTTTTGTGTCTGTATCTAATAAATCATTTTATATTTAATAATTAATAATATCTTGTATGTATAAATGTAAATAATAATAAATAAGTAACAAATATAAGTATTCTATATAATTTATATTATAATATATATTTACATATATAGTTATATACTAGTAATTAATGTTTATTCTTTGTTATTTAAATATTTTATTTGCATGAATAAAAATCATATTTTTAGTGCATTTCAACATATTTCCCGCAGTAATTATATATATCATGTAACATATTTTAAAAAATGAAATGCAAATTTAAACAAAGAAGATTCAATTGGAAGAAAAAAACAAATTCAATATAAATTTAAAAAATTTAAGAATAAATTCAAAAACAACTTAAAAAAAAAACTAAACCTTTTTAAAAATACCTTTTGTAAAATAAATGGAACTCATTTAACAATGGAAATGCTACTAAGTGATTTTTTAAAAATACAAAATTCTTAACAAAAATAACAAGGATTTCCTCTTTTTATGAAATAAATTGATTATGAAAAACTCGAAAAATATACTCGGGATACAATAAAATATTTTATTAGTCACTATGAATGGTATTACATGCCAAATTCCGTTCTCATGATTAAAACAAAAGATACATATTATTTTCCATTTGACAATTATAGCAAGAATTAAAAGAAAATAAAAATTTAAAGAAATTTAGAAATAGAAACAATAAGAAAATTTTAAAAATTACGAAGATACATTTTATTAACTGGTTTTATTCATGAGCATTGGCTTTATCCATATAATAAGAATAAATTTATATAAAAAGAAAATGAAAATTTTTAAATTCCTGATAATAAAATTAACTAAAGACACTAAATTTTATCACTGAAAAATTCATTATTCAATCATATAATATAATTGGAATATAATGGAACATTAACTAATTCTTTCTCATGATGATATTTTTTATATTTAATAATACTATCGAATAATCCTATTGAATACAATAATAGCATTATTTTTTTATTCTCATATAAATATATATTAAAAAAATATATTAAAAAATAATCATTTTCTGATTATGTATAATATTATATACATCATATCGTTTATATTATATACAATATTTATCATATCGATATTATAATAATAATATATACATATATACATTATATATAATCAAAAAATAATTTTTATTTTAAATATTTTTTAATGAAAATTTCATTTCGATATTCTTTAAAATCTAAATGTTCTAAATGTTCTTTTAAACATCAAAATATTCTTTTACATCAAAATGTCACTAAATTCTACAATCTGAATCACTATGTCTTATTATATTTCGAATATTCTAGCATGCAATAGAATTGCAAAAATTAAATAATCAATATTCAATCTAGTTATCTTATAAGGAATTTAATATATTCGAATATGAATTATTTTTTAATAAACATTTCAATATTCTTTAAAGTTTAAGAATTATATTAAAATATCACAATCTAGTATTACATATATATACATATATTAGTTCAATTATAGTTTAAGCATACAATAGACAAAAATTGAAATAATCAATATCCAATTTTGATTTAGTTATCTTACAAGGATTTAAATATAGAACATCTTTCGAAGATGTTTTTTTCAATCTAGACAAACGTGAAAAATTTCTAAAAACAAACAAAAAAGTTAATATACAAAATTGCTAGTTAAGATTTATTTACTAAATTACAACTAATAAAAGTTTTTATTAGATGAAGCGAAACAAAAAGAGAATAAAATTTGTTTCTGTTATATTATTATCGTACTTTATTTTCTCACTTTATCTAATATTTTTATATATCAATTTTTATATTTGTTTTTTTCTAGATTTAATTTCTGAAGGTCAAATATATTAACATTCTATATATAATAATTAGTCAGTAAATAAATAAATTATTTTTTAAATAATATTTATTATAATATTTATATTTACCCATTTTTAAATATGGGTGATTTGAATAGAATACATTAAATAATTTAAACATAATTTATGTATTGAAATAAGAATATATAATATGTATTTTCCAAATTTTCCATATTTAATATGTATTTTCCAATTAAAAAAATTAAAAAAAAAAAAGAATTCAAATTATCTAATATACTTTGTTCTGTATCAAAAAATTTTGTTTCTATTATGCCGCATAATTTGTTTGTGCTACAAATTATTACATTGAATATTATTTATCTTTTTGTTAGATAAAATTATTCATAATTCGAAATGTAGTTAGAATGGATTTTTATCCGTTTATTTCGAAAAGATTTTGAATAGAAAAAAATAGTAAATAATAAAAATAAAAAAGTTATAAAAAATCTTTTTTCTTTACTGAATGTGAATACTATATCTGACAAAATGGAAGTGATTCCTATGATAATTAGAAAAATGTGAATTATTAGAAAAATATAAAAAGTTCATGGAATTATTATTACCTATTGGTTCATGAAATATTTGAATACTCGAAACATTAAACAATAAAAATATATGTTGATTTTTTAAAATAATAATATAATTACAGTAAAATACTGTAAAGTAAAATATAGTAAAATATAAGATTTTATATAAACTTCAATAATATTGATTAAAGTTAAAGAAAATCAATAAAAACATTTCAAATTTCTGAAACGGTTTTCTATATTATACACTAATTTCTGTATGATTTATGTTTATAAGATTTCATATTTTAACAATTATTTATTTTAATGACACTTTATATTTATAATTATTTATAATTATTTAATTTTTATTTTTTTAATATTTAAATAAATATTCAATAGAATTAATATTATTAATTTGT
This sequence comes from Apis cerana, assembly GCF_029169275.1. Taxonomy (NCBI): domain Eukaryota; kingdom Metazoa; phylum Arthropoda; class Insecta; order Hymenoptera; family Apidae; genus Apis; species Apis cerana. The sequence goes on along the minus strand of NC_083864.1, from coordinate 1,898,654 downwards.
GATGATGTATTTCATAGAAATATTTGTACTATATATTACAAAACTTTTATTTTTTTATTTTCAATGAAGCTTTGAGTACATATAGATCTTAATGGATTATATATGCATGAATTTTTTTCAATTTTTTTTTGGAATACGTTTAAAGTTTCAATATTTTTTCATTTTTCTGAATATAACTTTGTATGAGATAAATAAAATTTTAAATTATAAAATATTCCACCTTATAAAATATTATCATTCTATCATGAAAAATATCTTTCAAATAAAATTCAAATAATAATTCAAGTTTTAGAGCTGATATAAATGAAATCATTTTTATTTTATAATTATCTTTTTTCGATCTTTACTCGGATGAGTTTTAAGATATTTGCAAAACTTTTTATATTATTCCATTTTTTAATACTAGATTGTTCTTTTACTTCTATTAAAGAGATTAGCTATTTCTTGTAAGACTTTCTTTTTTTTTATAAACTTTTAATTTTAATTTTCACTTGCACTTGCGTTTAAAATTTTTTTGAATATATTATCTATATTCTAATAATTATAATTAACACACCAAACTTATTAAAACGATGTCTTAACACGAACTGAGTTCGTTATTTCTCATATCAACATATATTATATAAATTCAATGTAAACACTGTTCGCTTCTAAACCGCTTTTAAGTTTGAATTTTTGTGACCTTTTTTTTTACATATCTTTGCAACGAATTTTCTCTAACTTAAACAAATATTGTCGAATTTATTTCAAAATTTATATATAATGATATCAAAAAATATTAATACATTAAAAGATGATAATTCTAAAATTTGACTTATTGAATTATTTTATGATATTAAAAAAATTAGTTTATTAGATAATATTTATTAAATAATATATTATGCAACATAAATGCAACATAAAAAGAGATATATAAAAAAATCTTGAACTTTGAAATTTATCAAAATTGCAAAGAATTATTATTATTATTATATCTTCAATTGTAATAAGTTAATTGCACGCTGAAGAAATATTTTTAAATAAATTAAAAATAAGTTACAAATTAATTTTCCAATTAATGATTAAATAAAATTAATAAATAAGAAAATAATTTTGCAAGAATTTTGCAAGAACTCATATGAATAAACACATAATTTTTGGAATTTGACATATATTCAAAATAATAAAATAATAAAAATAATAAAAATCCAAATATGCAACAAAAAAGAATAAATATTATTTAGTATAAGTAAACGTATACTAAAGTAGCTTTATAATTACCTAATTTAAATCTAATTGAATATTTATAAGAATAAAACATACAAATATCACAAATCGTTATTAGAAAACTAAAAAAAAAAATAAACTTCATAAAACAAATCATAGAAAAATTAATAGTATTAAAAATAATTTTTTATACAGAAATGTTCAGAAGAAAATAAAAAAAATTTCATAAAAAAGAAAAAATTCCACACAGAAGGGAAATATTGAAAGTCAAAAAAAGATTCACAAATTAATGAAAATATTGATCATTTACATTTATAAAATATATTTACATAAAACATTGATAAAATAAATATTTGAATACATAGTGATTTTTTTAACAAAATTTTTTTTAGATAGTATTTATATTGTAATTCTGTATTATTAAATGTCACATTATTTTTATTATATCAGTTTTTAATCCTATAATTTTAATATAAATATGAATAAATGTGAAATATATTATAATAAAATGAATAATAATATTATAATCTAAATACAATATTTTAATATGTGATCTAAACATAACAATTGAAATAAAATCACTCCAAGAAAATTAGATATTGGATTTACTAGAATAAAATCTATGTTTAATTATATTGAATTATAAAAAAAATAAAAATATATTTGAAAATATTAAAAAAAAATTTTACTAATTCCTATTATATTTTAAGTTATAATGTAAGCATAGTAACTTTTAATAAATTTTACTTTATTAAAAAAATTTATTTATACATACTCTATTCACATTATTCTTATTTATTTATTTTATTCTTTTTATTTTATTATAAATCAAATATAAAAATATTTATAGAAATATATTATTTTTTTAAAATATATTATAAAATATCGTATTTAAAATATTTTAAAATTTTGATAAAATATTCAATATTCATTCAAAAATAAATATCAAATTATTTTTATTTTTTAAAAATTCGGGCAAAGTATAAAATTCTTTATATTTTTCTCATTCTTAATAATTATGATATATACATATTCATTTTATCTTTCAAATGTTAATAAATTTATGGAAAATCATTTTTGAATGATATCTATATTATATATAAAAAAATTACTTACAAAAGTAACATTTTCTCTTCTAAAATAAATGTCAAAAGTGAATTTTTTTTATTCAACAATGAATTATTTCACATACAAAATACATTGATCACCGAAAAAATAAAATAAAATCAATAAAAAATATTTGCCGCGACAATGAATAGTTTATAAATTTAATATGAACAAAAATGAATTTGATTTCTGCTGTTATATTTTGCAGTTATTTTAGAACTCATCGATCACATCTAGGATTACCGATTACAGCTTAAGGCCCGATGCTGATGAAATTTATCGCGGGATTTGAATTTGAATCTGTTTTGTTGTTTTCAATTGAAAAAACAAATAAAAATATTCGTCATAATATAATAATATTGCTGTATATATAATATCCATTTTACTACTAAATTATTTGATTGATACTATAGAAGTACACTCCTATTGACTATTATATTGAAAAATTGACATAACTTTTCTATATTTGTGTTTATTCAGAGTTACCAATCAGAAACAAAGATAGAATCACGTGGTTTAGTGAATAGTATGTCGTATAAAAGTATGTTATATTTGTAGTCAAAAATATTAAAATTTCTTTTACGAACAAATCACAAATCAGAAAGCTTATAAAAATGGAATCTAGCAAGTCAGAATCAACACCAAAACAAGCTATGGTATATATTTGTGGAGGTATGTGTAAAAATAAATAGATAGACTTTCTAACCTCACATTTTACATGTTGCAATTAAATAAGTAACCATATATAATTTTATATATAACTTTTAAAATAAATATGAATTTTATATAAATGTTATTTTTTTATCTTTTTATTATATAATAATTAATATCAATAAAGATATAGTACATATTTATTAAGTTTTTATTGTATTTAAACAAATATTGGTAACAGCATATTATATATATATATATATATTTATCATATAACACATAAAATAATTTTTAATAACACTACATATTTTTTATCTTAAGAAAATTTATTTTTATTTAAAAAACGAGATTATTTATCAATTTTATATAATTTACATATTTTTTATTTAATCTTAAATTTTGTATTTTATTTCTATCTTGACACATTAAATAATTATTATTATTTATAAAATATAATATATTATAATATAAATAATTTTAAAAAATATGTTATATTCAATATATTAATATATTATATAAAAAATAAAAATATAACACAATGAAAAATTACATAGATATAAATGATCAAAAATATAGAAAATATATATAGAAAATAAAATAATAATATAAAATAATATTAAAAATCTATTATTTAAAAATTTCAAAATAAAAAAGAAAAAATAGAAATGAAAAAGAAAAAGTATAATAAAAAAATTCTTAAATTTAATAATACAATAATCAAAATAATTGGAGAAAAAAAGCGAAGAAGAAATTTTTTAAATATGTAAAAGATAAAATAATAAAAAAAAATACTACATATTAATATAATAAAAATTTAACTGATTAGAAAAATAAATAAAAAATTACAATAATTAATAATTAATGATAATACAAAAACAATATAAACAATATTGGATGAAGAAAAAAGAAAAGAACCAAAAATATTTATTTTTTATATGATAAGTTATTATTATTATAAATAAATTTAATATTATTTCTTATAGATATAATTTCTTGCCATTAACTATAACTTTTATTGGATTTGAAATTTAACTCTAATCAATAGATATAATCTTAATGAATATTTAATTTTTATGTATAAAATGTTTGATCCTTTTTTTAATATTCTTGGATATTATTAAAAAAATCAGAAAAAACTTTTTAATTAATCTTAATTAGAATAAATTTTAATTATAAAATTTAATTGTTTGTTTAAAAATATTTTATAAAACAAAAAAAAATGAAATATTTAAAAGAAGAATTATACTTTCACAATAATGATTTTTAAATATTGCAAATTTAATTAAAAACGTTTTATATCTTATTAAAATACTGTAATTACTAATGTAAAAATCTGTTAATTTTATATAATTCTAAATATTACAATTTTTGCATATACATGCAAAAATTAGTTATCTATTGTGAGATCTTATTGATGTTGATTATACTACTATCTGATACTGATACTGATTATACTGTCGAATCATAATGGATAAACTAGTATGATATAGCACTAAATTTGAAATATTTTTTTAATTTGAGTGATTTTTTTTTAAATATTTATATATTTGATAAATTTATATAGTAAATTATATAATAAATTCTTATGAAAAAAATATAATTTTTATAAAAATAACTTTTTAAAATTATATAATTATATAAAATTATATAATAAAAATTATATAAAATTATATAATTATATAAAATATAATACTTTAATAATTCATATTGATCAGAAAATTAAATATTATTTTTATGTATGTAATATATAAATATATATATATTCTAGTATTAATAGTTTTCACATAATACTTCATTTTTGAATAATTTTGTAAAAATTATGTATTTTTACAAAATCTAGTATTTTTCAAAAAATGAAAATAATGAATCAATTTTTTAATTATTTTCCAGAATTATGTTTAGAATAAGAAACTTTATTAAAAATATTTAGGATATTGCAAATTTTTATATTATAAAAATAGCATAATAATATTAATTTTTATCATACAACTCTTTTTTTGTGTTTGTAGAATGCCATCATGATAATGAAATACGACCAAGAGATCCTATTCGATGCAGAGAATGTGGATACAGAATCATGTACAAAAAACGAACTAAAAGACGTATCCTTTTCTAAATAAAAAAATATTAAAAATTATTAAATATTGTTGGTAATAAATTCATATATTATATTATTTACATTATTTATAATATACCTTTATATATAATTATAAATATAATAATTAATTTTCCTTAATAAATATTTAGTTGTTGTATTTGATGCACGATAAATGTAAGGATTAAATAGTTTTTAATAAAATAATACACACAATTATAATAAATTAAGTATATATTTATTCCCAATCCATGAAATTCATAAAATTGTACTTTTTATATTTGTGATATTATCTTAAAAAGTGATCATGATTGAAATATATTGATTCAAATATTTTTCATAGTTTTTCTTCATAAATTTAAGAAATTTTTTTTTTTATTTTATTTACCAAAATTTTATTAATTATATTATTAATTAATGCAAATCACATAATATAAAACATTTTAAGCAATATATGTTTTTATTTACAATAAATAAATTACATTTTTATCAGTAATTCAACAGAGTCACAGAATCAGGAAGAAAACTGATGGCAATACTAGCAAAATGTTAGCATTCTCACATTTCATAAAAGCCGACATATTTTTATATATATTGTATAAAGTTTTAATACGGTCCCGTTATATTATGATATTTACTAGCAGAAGCTTAATTGGCCTCTATTAAAATACTTTTTCACTAATAAATTTTTGAATTTAAAATGTTTCATTATTGTAGCATTTCTAATTATAAAATATAATACATAGTTTTTGTATAAGCATAATTTAGATTATGTGCCTGGAAAAGTATCTATAAAATCTTAATAATATACATAAAATATTAGTGTGTCAACTGTTTATAAGTATTACTGTCAATAACATTCATAAAATTTAAATCATTTATGAACATAAACAAATTTCTTTTAGAAATTTGAAATGCGAAATAAAATAAAAATCATTTTTTTCTTAATAATTTTGTGTTAAAAAAAATAATCTAATCAAAAATATGTAACTTTAAAACCTGTTTGTTTTACGATTTTTTAATACTGATTTTGGAAGAAGCCAAGCCAACTTTTTATAAAAGTTATATAAATCAGTTTTGCATTATCGAGCAGTCGCGACCAATCAGATCAAGATAAATCGAGAGATCGAACTTGGCGATCAAACTTAATGATCAAAAAGTATCACAGAGATTATCGAATCAAATGAATATTCAATTATTGAAAGGATTACTATAAGGAAAGAAAACATTATGTATATTTTTTATTGTAAGAAAATTATATAAAAGAAATATTCACCGATTTTTTTTTTAAAGATATCATGATTGGCACAATCATTAAATATTACATTATAAATAATCTTTAAAAAGATTCGGTTTTTAAAATAAATATTCACATGTTAAAATTCATTTTGTTAAAAATGTTTTGAATTAAAGTTATTTATCGTGTATACATTCAATTCATTTAATACATTTCATTGATCATCATGTTCAATATATCCATGTTTTCAAAATTGTAATAACTAAATAGTTGATAGCTGCGATTATGTGCATATGAGTTTATATTAAATATATTATTTTGAATTCTAAATTGCGACTAGTCGATAATGTGTAGCGCTAATGATAATATACAAAACAAAGCATTTTATCATTTATAGTAGTTTTTTCTTTTATTCAAAAAATATATTATTAAACACAGTAATAACAAATAAACAAATAAATAAAAATAAAAGAAGTTATTCTTTGTATTAAATTTATGAATTTTAAAAAATTCATTAATGTTTGTTTTTAAAAAAAAATAATGCCATACAAATTATATTTTATTAACATTAAGTTACTAATAGCTATTTTTTTTTTGTTTTTTTTAATAGATATAAAAATAGGAAGAATTTGTAACTAGTTTATAATTTTTTTTTTAATACATAAAACATAATAAATTATTTTCTTTCAAAATGTTTTTTTAAATATTTTTTTCTTTAGAAATTTTTAATAATAATAAATAATATTATTTATAAAATATCTAGGCACAAACATTGAGTTAAATATTTTTTTATTTAGATTGTATATTTGTTAATATTTAATAATATGTAATGATTTAATTTAATTTTTTTTAACCAATGTTTAATATATAATTTTTTTTGAAATATATTTCTTTTTTTGTAAATATAATTTTAAAATTAATAATATGATAATTCGCCAAATTTTTTTTAAAAAATATATTTTTGATATAATAATTTCAGTGACACTATAAATGATAAATACTTTGCATAATAAACAATATTATATGTACCAAATATGTACAGAAATATTCTAAAATTCTTTATTGATTTATATGTTTGTGTATTTTGTAATCTAATTTATTTTAAAATAAGATTTATATTTTAGTTGTCAGATTAGTTGTAAATGATAATATAACGAATTTGAATTTCATGTATTAATTCTATAAATATTTCTTGTTTGTATATTAACACAAAGTGAACTTACGTAAATTGTATATTACATAATACTTACGTATAAATTATCTAAAAATATTTGCAAATTACAATAGAAAAAATATGTTATTTAACATACTTGCAATGTTTGTTTTTTAATAGGATACAAGTTTATCTTACGAGGGAAGAACTCCAACTTCGTACATGCTTTTGTACAATGATGGTATATAGATTAATAATATATGTAAATATTAATAATATAGATTTAAAATATATATATATTTATAATAGTTTTTAAATGAATTAATTTGCATTTGATTTCATTCCATCATCCATTATCAATTTATCATCACCAATTTATATAAATATGATATTGTATGAATAGCATTCCGCGAAATATTTTTCAATCTCAAGTAATTTTTCTAGATTAATTAAAGAAAGAAAAAAATGCAAATATAATAAACAATTATTTATTATAATGTATCGAAATTTATGTCCCGAATATATATATATGATAATTACGATTTAAGATTATATATGACATAACTATAAATAAAATTATAAATTTAGTAAAAAATTATTTATATTTTTAAAACTATTGAATAACTATTTCTAATATTTTACATGTATTATAATTATCAAAAATCTATAATATTGTACAAAAGCAATAAAATTGAAGACGAGCAGTTAAAATTCTTCTCTTGTTAGATCAAATTGTTTATTATACTGTACGTACACAAATGACAAAAAGTAGATATTTATGATTTCTTAGATCTAAATTAATAGATTTGATATGTAAAGGATTTTCTGTTATGTATGTTTCTTAAAATTTTTGATACTTTTACAAAAAATAATTATTTCGAAAATATATTGAGAATAATATTTTGAAAGAACTATCTTAATTATCACATGAGATATAGTTCAAAGATAAACATTAAACTATTTGAAATTTGGCTTTAGCTGTATTCCAAAATTTCTTTCTTTAATGGAATTTTTTTAAATATTATTTATTAAATATTATTTATTTTATATTTTCAATGAAAAAGTTGTGTTTTGTTTATCTTATTATTTCTTCAAAATATAAATATTGTTGGCTTGGCATTGTGAACATACATACATGCACACTTTAAAAATTCATACATGATTTAATTGTTTGAATATACATCAAATACTATGTCAAACTATACCATATTGATATTGTTTGGCGATATTTCAACTGGACCTCATATATATGATTGTGCGATCATTCAATTCATTTCCTATTTTGTCTCAAGCACATATAGGTACAAATTGTGATAATCAAAATTTGATTATGCAATAGGAAAGACAAGTTGTGCTTGAGAGACATATTATAAGGGACATGTATAAAAACTGGGCTTTATGTATTATGTAAATAGTTATAAGATACAGTAGATAGCTGTCGCTTGTGGAAGGTATATACTGCTTAAATATTTTAAGCAAAATCAAAAAATCGGTTATTCAGTTTGATAATAATCTGATCAACAATTAAATTTAATTAAACTTAAGAATATATTATTTTTAACCAATTATTAAACAGAATTAGGAATAAATTATTATTATTATTAATTTATATTAGGAATAAATTATAATAATTTAATTATTATTAAATTATTATACAAAAGATTCAGTTTAATTTTTGTTGATATTGTTGATAATAAATTATTTTATTTTGATTGTGTATATTAAAATACAGTTCTTTTGAATTAATAATATTTTGTTGTTACAAATAATATAATTAATATAATTAAAAACAATTATTAATAAAGAAATAAGCAAATGTGTATTTAAGAAGATTTAAATATTTTATCTAATTCTGTTTTAAAAGTAAAGAATTTAAAATGAATAAAAAAATAAAGAATATACATACATAATGATTCATTGAAATTATGTTTTATAAATAATCTGAATAACCGATTCTGTTCCCAATTATGAACTTCTTAACATGAAGACTAAAATGATTTCATTATATTATACATAAATATATACAAACATATTTTTCTCTTATATCAACAATAATTCTCATAATTGATCATACTAGTATTATACAAATATATGTATATATATGATTCGTGTATTAATAATTAGATATAATATTAATTTTTAATATTAGAATACTCTTTAACGTTGAACGCAACAGTTGCACTTTAAATACAGAATCACATACCAGTCCATTGCACCTTATATTGATACAACACTACTATATAAATATTATCTTTTACTAAATGAACTATGCTCCTACAAATTATATTTTATCAATTTTCGAAGGAAATTGTATTAGATTTTAAGCCAAGATTTCTTTACATCTTAGCTTTGAAACATAATATTTAAAAAAGAGATAAGTTTTAATAATAAATAATTGTTAGTTTTATTAAATTAATGTAAATTATAATTTTACAATCTTAATTCTCAATAGTGTTATAAGAACCATGAAAATACATTTATAAAAGGTGAGCATTATAAACAATCACATTCTATTTATTTGAATTTATATTGAATTTATTAATATAATTAACATTTGCTCTTTACACATAACACATTCATTAAAGATAACACATAATTAAAGATAAGATAATGAAGGTTATCCCATTTGATAATTTTCTATAAAAGATAAACAGGGAAAAATTACAAATTTTTTCTCTTATAGTTTTTTAAATTAAAATTAAATGTATATTTTGTTTATAAATATGTTATGGTCTTATAACAATATGATTATGAAGAAAAAGACAGTTTTGCTCATATTATAATAATGAAGAAATATTTTATCATAAAATAAAATTATATTAAAATGTAAACTGTAAGAATAAACGTAAATGTTGGCATTTGAAAATTTAGATAAATTTTTTATTTTTGTTTTTAATTTGTTTTTTATTTAGATACAATAATAGAAGTCAAAAATAAAGAAAATAATAAATTAAATTATTTTAATTAAAATGTGAATTTGTAAATTGCAGAAAAATAAGAAAAATAGATAAATAAAATTTTGTAAACTAAATTTGTAAATAAAATTGTATCTATGTAAATACAAATATTCAATAGCATAATATTTAAGTTACAAATTTAATAAATTTTAAGGTTTAAATGATTAAATTATAAATTATTATTTTCTATATTTAATTTTTTGTAATAGATTATATAAATAATTATTTTTTCAATTTAAAACAATATAAATGATATATTTATATAATAACTTTTAATAAATTTTTGAAAAAATTGTAAATGTTTTTTTAAATAAATTAATCAAAACAATATTTTAGAATTATTTTTTTTTCAAATTGTACTATTTGAATGTAATTTTAATCGTAGTGTATAATGTTTATGTATAAATGTTGGAAGTAACGGTAATATGTATAAATTTACTTTTTCAAAAATATAAGCAATAATAAAAGACTATTTATCTGGAACATCATAGCAATGTAAACAACACTTACTAAAATAGAACTTTATGTTCCTTATCAATGAGTTAGAATGTCCGCTTTACTCTGTAATTGTATTTCCCCACATGTGTACCAAAATTTTCCAAATAAAATTTTAATAATTTATATTGTGTCATTCAAAAATGATTTTCATAATAATTAAATAAAATATTAAAATTATAATATTACATATTAATAAATATTTGGCACATTATTATTTTAATTATACTTATTAGGAATTTTGAACAATTTTATGATAAATGTATTTATTTTATTAATTAAAATTAAAATTAAAATTAAAAAATATAATATGAAGTATTAAACATAAAAATTTATAATTAGAAATTGAATGAAATCTGTTCATTTTTATAAATAAAAGTTATTTGCTAAATTTTTAATTTTTAAATCATTTCTTTCCTGCTTTTAATTAATTTATGATAAAGTTATGTTATAAAAGTATTTTATAATTATTTTGTATTCAATTAATAAGAGTTCCAAAAAATCACATATTTCTTAAGAGATATTTTAAGAAAAAATATAGTTAGAATTTTAGAAATAGCTAGAATTATAAAAGTTGGAATTATTCTTTTAATTAATTATTTAAAATATTAAAAACAATATATAAATAATTTATTATATATATAAATGAAAGAAAGATGTTATATATTTTAATTAATATATTTTAGAGAACTGTTTCATTTTTATAATAATGAAAAAAAATTAAACAAATGAAAAAGTAACTATTAAATTATATTATAAATAAACATATATTCAGATTTCAGAAATTTTTTAATTTTAAAATATATAAATAATTTATATATTAATATAACTTCTTTGAACAAATATATTATATATATTATCATTTTATATCTAATAGAAAATTTAAATAATTTCATTCAATTTCTATTTATAATTGCTTTTTTAATAGAATATATATAATAATATGATTTTTTGTAAATCTTTGAAACTCATACAAAATTAAATTAATTTCATGTTTTTTTAAATCTAAGAATGACATTTAAATAAATCATTATTTTGGTACACTGTGTGATACATCTGGTATTGGTTATAAATCTGTACAATATATATTTATTATTATGTACATATATAACTATATTAAATATTGAAAACTTGGTTATATATGTACATTAAAAAAAATTTTTTGAGAGATTGAAGCAAAGTAAAATGAATAATGCTATTTATATAAAATATAATTAAAATATAACATTTTAACTTAAATATGAAATTTTACTTCAATTTAATATAAATGTACAGAAAATATTCTGCTCATTAAATAAACAAATGTCATTTATTCTTTCTGCAACAAACACAAAGCAAGTTCAAATTAATATATTTTATAATAATTAATTAGGTTTAGAAAGAACTTTCTAATTAGAAGCTAAAAAATAATCAAAAACAATATTTTTTTCTAATTTAATATAATTATTAAAATTTCAAGAGGTAGAATCGATTAAAAATTTTTGAATTATCACTTTTTGAATTATATAATTTGGTGAAAAAAAATTATTCATCAAAATATTAAAAATAACAAAATTTTTTTTGTTTTATTTTCATTTTAAAGATATGCATTTATTATGTACTTTGGCGTATTGAATAAATATTAAGTAAATCAGAATTTCATTATAATAATAATAATAATTTTTTTTGATAATATTTGCTGTACATCACCATAATATTTAATTTATTTAAATTGCATTTTTAGTATATTGGAAACATTTGCTTCAATTTTTATCAATAAACACTATTAATAATTAATGATACTTTCAATAAATTTCCTTCGAAAAGAGATAATATTTTGTTACTATTTATAATTATTTTATCGATTACGGCAACGAGTTCTTTTGAAATAATTTCACCGCAGATTGTCTATATTGTCCGCTCTATTATTTTGGCACTATGAGTCTTCGATTATTTTTTGTAATCTTTCTTGACTACAAATTTCTCCATAGTTTTTTTTTTGAGTATTCTTTCTTCTCTCTACACTTGTCCAAAGTTTTGTTTTTATTCTCTTGAATATTTGTACTAGAATCTGATTTGATATTATGTTCAACAAAGCAAATGTACTTTTAACTTTTTCATAATATGCAAGACACCGTATAAAGTTGGCACTTGTATGATTGCATGATTTCGTTCTGCTCTCGTATCATTTATGAGAAATGTAGATTGATTTAGCCTTTCATACCGTACCCGCGTCTCTGTTAACTAAACTGAAGATTTGTATGGCGAACATCAAATTTCGAATCTTCGTTCGAGATTGGCACATGATACTATCGAGACATGTCCGCGTCTGTCACTTTCACAGGATCTGGATGCATCATATGTTGTGGCACAGGCTCACCTTCATCCGATGAAGTTTCACCACCGCTGATCATTTGACTTGGAATTGTTTCAGGATCCCATTGTCCTATTTTAGTAGGATCTTTTTCACAAAGTCTTTGAGCCAGCATCTGTTGAAAGCGATTAATGTCAGAATTGATATTATTAAACTGATAGTATTACATTTATATCTAACGAAATAAAATAATAACGAAATAAAAATAATTTTTATATAATATAGTATAATATATAATATAACATTATTCATAATAATCTTTCATATTACGTATATATATTTTTTAAGTTTCAATTTTTTATAATTATTATATTAAAATAAAAATAATTCATTTTTATTCCAAAAATTTTTTCAATGAAATATGATATGAATTTAAACAATAATATTTTTTATTAATATCTCATTATATTTAATAGAATATTATACATAAATATAAAATTTTTGAGAATTTTTAAAAATATCGCTTACCTGAAGACTAGTAAGACTATTATCACAGTCAGTAGTATCAATATCATTTAAATTGATACCAGATCTTTCCATTTCAGCATATGTTCCAAACGGTAATTTTCCTAAACATTCTAATTTCATAATATGCATTTTGCTACGAAGATGCTTTGCTAAATGACCGTGTATTCTGAATGCTATTTTACAGTCAGTACATTTGAATGGTCTAGGATTGCTGGTAGTTGCAGCTCCAAATGTAGAAGTCATACTAACCTATAACAATTCAATTATGCAATCAAACAAATTATAAAATCTAATGTATTTTAGATTTTTAAAAAATATCATTTGTATACATATAGAAGCAGTAATGATTAATATTAAAATTGTAGTTTATTTTATTTTATTCTATATTCTATTACATTCTATTTTGTAGATGCTGTTATTAATATTTATTTTGCTTTTACTATTTTCTTGATTTTATATTTGCTTTTTAATTAAAATTATTATTAAATATTATTTCGTTGATAATTAACAATTCTTTTTCAATTAATTAAATAATCATCTGAATATTTTTTATTTACTATTTTATAAACATTATAGAATAAGAATAATCATTTATATTATATAATTTTCAAAAGTAAAAACAATTAATTTTATTTAAAAATATTATAATATATTTGTTAAATCAATATTAAGTTACAAAAAAATAATTAATTTTAATTGTAATGAAGAAATCTTTTGTTGTTTTATCATCATTTTTATAAATTAAAATTTATAATTATATATATATATAATTATGTCATAATATTTTTTGAAAACAGATATAATTATGAAATTTTGCATGTAAAATATTTTAATAAAAATATAGAAGTTAATTAAACTTATAGTTAATAAAAATAAAAATAATAGTTAATGAATAACAAAGATTATTTGTTATCAAATAATCAGAAAAAAGACAAGAAGATGATTATATTTTAAATCCTAATATGAATTGTTTTTAAAAATTTGTATGATTTTCCAAGGATGATTGAAATTTAATCAATAAATTAAGACTCAATAAAATAAAATATTCACTTAAAACATTATATTGTTAATAAAATTTAAAAAGAAAAATAAAAAAATTAATTAAATAAGAAATTAATTATTATTATTAATATATATTATATATATGTTATATATTATTATATATATATATATAATATATATTATATTATAATATATTATTAATTTTTTATCTAATATAACAATCTGTAAATAAATTTAATAAAAAACTTTTGAAAAATATAAATATCAATTTGATATAATAAATATTAATAATATTCATTGTTAAAAAAAAGAACAGTTTAATTGTATCAAAAATATTAATTTTAAGTATTTATTGAACAATAAAATAACAATATCATTTTAATATATAATTAATCACAAAAAATAATAGTTAATAATTTTATAAAAACAAATGTATATTAGTATATATGATATAGATAAATAAAAAATAGTTTTCAATCATAATAAATAAATAAATACATGCATAATTTTTTCTTGTTGATATTTATTTTTATTCTTAAATTCATTCATCAAGTGATAATTAAATGAATAATAAATTAGATTTAAAATAGTTATTAAATCCAATGATCATATATACTGAAATATTTTAATAAAAATATTCGTCTATTCTATGACCACATAAATGATTAAAACATTACATAAATTTAATCATATTAATAATTATAGGCTAAAAATCTGAAAAAATATATAAATTAATTAAAACAATTTATTATTATATATAAATAAAATAATTAATATTCAAATGAAAAAAATTGATTACCTTATTATGATGAGAAACAGATCTCTCATGCTTTGTCAAGTGACCCTTGGTCCGAAAAGAAACAGCGCAACTTTCACATCTAAATGGTCTCTCGAAGTAATGAATGTTGATAT
This sequence comes from Apis cerana, assembly GCF_029169275.1. NCBI lineage: Eukaryota > Metazoa > Arthropoda > Insecta > Hymenoptera > Apidae > Apis > Apis cerana. Next base: position 1,883,018 of record NC_083864.1, on the reverse strand, counting down.
GCAACCGTAACTGACTAGGTTTGCTGAACACCTTATTACAAATTCCGCACACGCTTCTTCCATCCTCAGTCACACTGTAACTATATTCGGTAGATTCAGTTCTTTCATCGTAAATTACTATGTTATTGATAATATCAAAGAATAGTGAATGAATCGAAATTTCTTCAAGTAATTAATTAACTTTAAAATTAAATATATTTTTCATATTTTTAAAATATTAAAAAATTTTTTTTTATCATTATGTTATATATCATTATATATATTAGTATTGAAAATACTGAAAAATGAATCATTTCTGTTATTTTATAATTATTAATTAAATTATTATATATTGTGTATTATATAATCAAGAATCTTGCAGTTAGATACGCTTTTAAATATGCTTAATATATATAAAAAAATTCTACAACATATAAATTGCACAGTATAAATTGCAAATATAAAAAATAAAAAAATAATATTATATAGAAATAAATAATTACAGATTTTGAATTATTTCGTGAAATAAAAATGCAAATTGGTCTTATCTTTCTTTTTTTGACAAAAAACGACATATTTAATTAATGAAACAATAATAAATCAATAAATTGTATTTTATTAATTATTGTTCATAAAAAGTAATCTTTTTTTTATATAAATTAAAGATAGATTATTATTTGAGTAATAATATTCAATTATTATTTAATATAATATGCTAAATGAAAGCATTAATTTTTTTTTATTTGAGTGGTTTAATAAGCTTTAATTGTTAGAATAATGTAGAACAAGAACATAGCAATATAAAGTTTATACATTTATTAAGTGTTAAAAAAAAAAATAGTAAAATGTTTTAATTACTTTAATTTTGTTTTTTTTGAAGTTAAATATTACAAAATATTGAAAGGAAATAAGAAATATTCATTTTTATATACAATACAATTAAAAGATCATTATATTTTCATTTAAAAATTGCTGATCTTTAAATTATAATATCAAATAAATCATTGATTAATTTTAATTTCTGAAAAATCTTTAATTTTAATAACATTATAATTCAGAAATGATATAATTAGCCTTAATAAATCAGTAAAATCAAATTTTACTGATTATATTTAAACTTATCAAGGCTAATTATTTCATTTCTGAAAAGAGATTAGACATTTAAACATAAATATAAGAAAATAATATATTTTATTAATTTTAATACGAATTTCCTTTAATCCATCAAATATCAACAATACACAATATATCAATATTATTGAAAAATATGTTTTAAATAACTGATGAATATATGAATTATTCTATTTATGTTAAAAAAACAATATATAATATTTATTTAAAATATATTTATATATTTTAAATAATATATATTTTATAATAATTCTATTGTATTATTATAAAATATTCTACTGTAAAAATTTAAAAAATATTTCCTGCATTTAAAAAAAATATATAGTTTATTAAAATATTATAAATATTTTTACCTTTTCAAATTTTGAGTATAATTTATAATATGGAAGAAGTAATCATTATGAAAATAATAAATATTAGATAAATATTTAAATAAATTTATACATGAAATATTAAAAATAATAAATTAATAAGTTAATACTATATTGAAATTAGTATCTAATGACTTCAATTTATATTCTGAGCATTAATTATTATCGATGATTTTTATTAGATAAAAAAAAAATATATATATATATTTAATAAAAAAGATGTATACATATATAAATATATATATATATATATATAAATAAAATAAATATAAACGAAGTACCTTAACTAAAAAGATCAAAAGAACTCGAGTCTACTTAAAAAATTTGAAAAAAAATGTAATTTTTCTCATTCCAAAAATTTTCAAAAAATTATTTATTACCATTTTTAAATTCGCGTCAGAAAAATCAACAAATATATTTTTTTTTATTTTTTTTTGTTTTCTCTATTTTTCTATCTATTACATATAAATCCTATTGCAATGGTCTTTCTAAAATTAATTAAAATTATCGTAAAATTAATAAAAATATAATCGAATCAATACATGAAATATCACTCACCTGACGTAATTAGGGGCAGGTCCATTCGAAGGCTGCAAGAATTCAGCTTGTGGTTTGGTGGTTGATGCGTTAGGAAAGGGTGATCTGAAGCCTGGCCCTCCAACAACCATTTTCCGCGCAACTGTATGTTTAATGCTTTCCGCAATGCTTTGTTTCGTTATATCCGTATGATTCATCTCGATACGATCTATGTTTCTCATGTCAATGTTCTGCGGTCTCGAGACTTCGTGTATTTTAGAGGATTCGTGCATCATTAATGGCAACTTTTCGAAATTAACTCTCGATTCTTGAGATTGGGCATGTCTGTTGTCCGATAATAAAATCATATCTCTGCTCGGAGGTCTGTTATCCATGTTGACTGGCCTGGCAATCTCCATGTTATTCGAGGAAGACATATCTTGGCTCAAACGTATATCGTGATTCAATTTCGAATTGACAGGACTCGTTAAGTTGATATTTTCCGCGGTATGCTTCGATGTATGCTTGATTCTCGAATCTATCACTGCCTGCATTTGCATCTTGGTGGAATCGGTGTAAGTCGTTGCTGGAATATTTTCCATTAATTCGATGCTTCTCGATTTCGGGGAGTTTTGTTGCGAATAAATATCCCTCTCCTTCATTTGTTTCTTAATGTTCCCCACCCGATACTGTTGTTTAATCTTGCTATCCATAACATGCCTTTCAGTGAGATACGCTTGCAACATGTGTCCCTCGGCATCCGGTTTCCACTCTCTCCCCTGTATCGGCAGTCTTTCCATAGTTTGAACGATCGTTTGTAACAAGACCGGTTCCGAAACGGGAGTTAAAATGTCCGCTGGCCTGACTCTTTGCGGTATGGAAGAGGGCAATGTTTGTAAGGCTGGCTTCGTTGTCAGATCTATGGGCTGCGGCAAACTATTTCCTGAATCGGTATCGACGATCTCGTTCACTTCGACATCAGGGCATTCTTCTTTCTTCGATGATTGAATCACGCTCGTCCTCGAGTCCTCAGGCCCGATTCGACTCGAAAAATAGTAGCGTTGGGACAATTCGTTTCGAACGAGAGTGGTTTTTTGCATAGTGACAGGTTGGCTAGTCAGACAGGTATTGTTGCTTATCGTGGTGGATACGCTCGCGAATGTGGAGGTTGTCGGGAAGGTAAGAGTGTAAGGATAAGTCGTAGGTCGTCCAAACGGCAATAACCCCGGATATCTATTCGTATTACGTTGCGACAGACTTAGCAAACTCTGTGCAGCTTCTTGCTCCTCGCTCCTCGATTCTTCGCTCTCCTCTCCTTCGCTTTCTTCCTCTTCCTCTGAGGACTCTTCGATATTGCCACCTGCTGCTAATCGGGCTATAGCGTCTTTATCGATGTTTTCATCGCAGACTGCTGTAGGTACCGGGACAACGCCTAATTCCACGCATTTTTTGTAATGAGCTTTCGACTTCATATGCTTCGTGAGATTGCCTTTGGTTTTAAAGCTGTTCGTGAAAAAAGAAAAGAAATATATGTAAGATATGTGAACCATAGATATTATACTATACATGGATTGATTGAAAAATAATATTGCATTCAATTCGAAAAAACGAAAGAATGTACAGAATAACATGAGATTATTAGCATTTATGAGTGTCATTTCGATAGATATCCATGAAATTTTGTGGATGTCATAGACATATGGAATATATATAAACATAGGAAATCTTAATTTTGAAATTCATATATTTTCAAAAAGATACAGATTCCAAATTATTAATGAAATTTATATAGAAGATGTCTCGTTCGTTATAATTAAATATTTCACGAAGAATTAAACATCAAAGAAATGTTTTAATTTTGGTTAAAATGTTTTAAAATTTGGTCAAAAGATTAAAAATATATAGATAAAAGTTTTAAGTAATTATATTACTATTTAAATTAAATAATAGGAAAGATTTCAAAGTCAATTTTTTTTTTAAATAGAATCATCACTTTGAATATATTAATTGATTTATTTATATATTTTTCATAAGAAATATTATCAATTTGTAAATGCCATTTTTATTGCTTTTGTATATATAGCTCATAAATCCAATCATTATGCTAGTGACATATAATTTGATTTCATTAATTTTTTTAGAAATGTTATTAATTTGAAAGAATTTATTTTGTAAATTGAGTGAATTATTTATAAAAAAAATATTATCCTCTGAACTTGATGATTTTTTAATATATTGTCAAAGTCATCATTTATTCACAGTTTTAAACAAATTTATTGTTATAGATAATTGATGATCAGTAATTTAAAATTAAAAAAAAATATTCTAATTTCAATATAATTAATTAAATTGTCTAAATTGTTAAAACAATTAAATGAATTTTTATTTGAAATGAAATTAAACTTAAAATTAACTTAAACTTAAAATAAATGATGATGTTAAATAAAAATTTATTTAATACCTGATTTCATGATTTATATTGGATTAGATTAGATATAAATTAGTAAGTAATTAAAATTTCTACAACATCACTCAATGTAACTTCTTAACAATTAAAAAATCATCAAAATATTTATCTTTTTGTAAATATTTACCAAAAATTATTTATACAATATAATACAATAAATAATTCTTTTTGAATCAACTATTTTTCTTAAAATATTTTTTTGATAACTTTAATATTTCAAATGTATCCAGTTAAATGAAATATCTTATATATTAGCATTTAGTCAATTGTTGTAAGGTGAAAGATTGAAAGATAATGTTGATTCTCGAATCTCAGATTTGTAATTTTCTTTTATTATTATTTTTTTTAATTATTGAAATCCATCAAATTTATTTAATTATTTTTGTTATTCTTACATTGTAACATTATTACATTACTAAGTGCTAAATTTAATAGCATATTTATTATATATGAAAATATCTGTATCTTTCGAATGAATTATCAAAATTGAGATTTCATATTTCATTTCCACTCTTTGTCATCATGAAAATCACTATCTTTTGGTTAATTACCAATGTTATTATTATATTATTTACTATTATTATTATACACTATTATTATTTATGTATTATAATTATACAAAAATTCATCTTATGTATATTTATTTGTTTTAGATTAATTGAAAAAATTGTTAAAGAAATGCAATGTATTTCAATGTATTTTGATTACTTTTATTTTAAAAATTAGAATAATAGAATTATATGTGAATATCATTGGATCAAAATAAATCTGTGCGAAAGTTGAACATTTTATATTTTTTTTTTTTAACATTTCATTAATATTCTCTTTGATTTGTCTCTAAAAATGAATATTATATATATTTGCTTTTTCTCATTGGAAATATTCTCATTTTATATAATTATGAAAATATGTTAATGTTAAAATATGTTATTTGATTATATAAAAAGAATTTGTTCTTCAAAAGTTCCAAGGTTCAAAAACATTAATTTAGATGAATATTGTTGATTTAAACAAATTTTTTGATTTTTATAATATTTCGAAATTTTTATAATATTTTTCGAAATTTTAAAATCAACTTTTATTTTTTATAAATATAGATTTTTGTACATAAAAATAAACATTCTTTTTTTTATAATTAAAATTACAAATAATATTAAAATAATTATAATGAATTAAAATATTAAATGAATTTTCTGTGTCGAAATGTAACTTTAACTACATATAACTATTTAAATAAAATAGATAAAATTAGATAAAATTACTGAAAAATACATAAAAGATTATCGCTATCGATAAATATTTTTTGTTTTTTTTACTTATCAACCGATATAATTATATGTGATATTTCGTATTTCAATACATATACATTATAGTATATTCGCATTATCTATTTTCATATAAAATTTTATACTGAATTTTCATAGTTTTGAAACACGTAAAGTTATAATTATAATAAAAGATAAAAATTCCATAGATAACTTAGGCTTAATAAACGAAATTATAATGTAAAAAATAAGTTTGTTAGAAGTTTGTTATCAGAACTATATATAAATAGATTCTTCTCGAAGAATCATTCTAAAAAAAATATATATATATAGGAAAAAATTGCTGGATCAATTTAACTTAAATTTTATATAGCTGTACATAGATTTGAATTTAGAATTTCAAAATAAAAAAATTTTCTCTTAGAAATACATTTGTTAATATTTTATAAAAAATATTTATTTTTAAAATAATAGAATTATAGGAATAATTAAAAATTATTAAAAATTATTCTGAAATTATACTGAATTATAATGAAATTAGATTTTTGTTTTAAAAGAATGAAAATATAATTATTAAATATTTTATTACATATTATAAAAAAAGTACATGATACATATCATATTTGATTATAAAAAGAATAATTATAATTTCAAAAAAATATAATTTAAAATATTAAAATACATAAAAATTTAAAAAATTTTTTTAAAAATTTGAGCATTATTAAATATAATAATTTGTATTAATATTATTGTCATACATATGTAAAATACAAAAAAAATTTTAACTGTTCAATATATTAAAATATATATAAATGTAATTAAAAAGAGATAAAAAAGAAAAATTTAAAAAAAATGACTTACCTAAAAGCACAATGTTTACACGTGTATGGCCTTACGTCCGTATGTGTTCTGATATGTTTTTTTAACATGGATGGTTTTTTACAACGTATGCCACATTCTTCACAAACATAGCGACCTCGACCTTACATAATAAAATAAGTTAAAACTCTTAACCATGAGGAATAATGATATGTTATTTGTAAAAAAAATTACTTATAAAATATACATATAAATGCATATCGCAGTAGGAACACACATAAATGCAAATATCAGTCGTTGGTATTCTGAATATGACAATAAATATTAAACGTATTATATATGGTAAAATATAATAATATTTCGTTCAATTTTCTCGTTCAAAATGTAATAAAATATAATATTAATATTTTAATGTTTTTTATTAATATTTTAATTTACAATATTTTTGATATTTGCATAGATTATTTCGTTAAATATTTCCTAATCCAATATTTTTTTAATATTTTTCAATATCAATATTTGATTTAAAATTTATTACAGATATACGTAAAATATTTATATTTTAAATTAAAGATATAAAAGAAGAAATTGTTTCGATTTATCCCAATTTCAAATCGAGACATTGAATAAGAAATGAAAATTTTTAAAAATAAAAAGATAAATATAGATATTTTTTAGAATTAATCATTGTTTTCAAATATTTAATTAATAAATATTTAAAAATAAATGATCAAATAAAAAAAATCAAATATCAAATATAATCAAAAAAAAAAGTCAAGAACTATTATAAGTATTTATTTTAGTTGTATAATTACTTATTAAAATTATTATATATAATTGAATTTTGATGTTTATAAACATATACAAATATTAATATTAATTTCAACTATTCTTTAAAATATGAAACAGATTATTTGATTTAAATAATATTGCCATCTTGATAATCATCATTCTTGTGATGTTTTCAATTTTTATTTTAAATTAAATCGTGGATATTTAGTCATGCATATAATTTTTTAATTATAATTTATATAATTAATCATTTAATTATAAAAAAAAATTTTTTAATTAACTTAATATTTGAAATTAATATAAATTATTAATATTAATCTCAATAATATTAAAAAAATGTTTCTATTTTCAAATTTATATTTAATTTTTATAACATTTAAATAATTAAATAATAAATAAAGTTAAATAATATTTAAATTCAATTCATAGTGTTATTATCTCAAAATATTTAAATCTAAAATATATAGTAATACCAACAAAATTAAAAAAATAATTAGATTTGTTAATATTTAAATAATTATAAACAAGTAGAAAGAAAAAGAAAAGTGAATTCATTAAAGATCATAAAAATTAAAAAGAGAAAGATATCAATACATAAAATCAGTTTATTTTATTAATATTATATTTTATTCTTCAATAAAGAATGGAAAAATGTTCAGGATGCAATATCCTTGAAGACTACGTAGATCTGATATAAAGTGATCATCTATTAGTAAATAAAAATATAATGTCATGTATTAAAAATTTATTATATTGTCAGTTTCATCTGACTGTATTTGCAATAATTATTAAAATTATTATTCGAATAAAAAATAAGCACATTATTACATGTTAATCCATAGACAAATGCAAAAAGTATTATTTCCATTCCCTTACCTCTGCCTCTAACGTACGTATAATCTTCGTTGCTCTCGAAGCCCCCATCGAATATCTTCACTCTCTTCGCTTTATCTTGCATATCACTATCCGAACTAGTCGGCGTGGTCGGCCTGTGCGAGGAATGCGTCAAAATATCCTCCTGCTTTTTCCACGCAGTTGTATAATTAAGCGGTCTGTGCCTCGAATCATAATGCGCCATATCAACATCAGGTGGCGCTTCTTTGCATATCTCCCAATTCGAGTACATGGATAAACCATGTTGTTGCGTGACATACATCGGCTGGGGTCTGTTCAGAGTGCAATAAAACACCCTAGTCGAACATTTCAGGCCAAGATATGTATAAGCGTGCCCGTTCAAGTAAAGCTGCCCATAGGATTTCTTCGGCCGCGGGGTTTCCGGGCTTATAAGCGGAAGCGTATTCGCCGTTGGAGTGATACCGTGATGCTTCTTAGGCGTGAACGTGCCCGGTTTCAATGGTAACGAAGTTGGCCTCAAAAATTTATTCGGTTTTGTCTCTTCCTTAAGTGGCACGTCATTTTTCGCCAACTTCGCCTCAACTTTGTCCGTTTTCGCGATTAAATCTACGGAAGGTATATTCGGCATATTCGGAGTTGATATGTTTGGTATGATCGGCGCCAACATTTTCGGCATGTTGGGCAAAGATATGGAGGAACTCGGGATGCTGACCGGCGTGCCCGGTGGTTTGTACACCATCGTGCCACCCGAATGGAGACCAGATCTGACCACGATCGAAGCGGTCTCCGAAGTGACGCATTTACTGTTTACGGCCTGCTCATTTGTCGGAGAATTAGTTTGACGTGGCTCGATCCTCATCGTCTTGGTCTCGCCAGTGTTGTCCAGTATTCTCACCTCACCCCCAAACATTTGTAACGAGTTTGGCCGTGGATACTTGCTCAGTTCCTCGAGAGATCGCAATGTAGTCGGTACGGATTCCGGCCTCTGTTTCTTCACGGGTGGCACGTACGTGTCGACTAGTCTTGTATTACCCAGAAGGGGACCAGGAGAAGGAAGAGGTTGTAAGTTGTTGTAATAATCGGAAGACTTTGAATCGAAATCGGATTCCCCTTTCTCGATCTCCAGCTGATACTCTCTTCGAGGACTCGCACTACCGTTCCAGTAGTACCTGTGATGAACGTCAAGAACATCGATACCCGAGTAAGGGATGTCGCAAGAGGGGCAAAAATAATTTTCGTTCTCCGCCGTTCTCTCTTGACACGAGTTTTGATTTTTCAGCAAAAGATCCTTGATTATGGAATTGCCCTCCGAATCGTTCGGACAATCCTTGTTTTCCTGAACGAAACTCTCGCTGTAGCATCGTTTTCTCGAAGATTCCTTTGCGGAGGAGAGATTCAACGGTTGATCGACAGATTGCTTTGTCTCCACGAGACTCTGCTGTCTTTGAACCAGTTTGTGTAATCGTGGATCCACTGCGACGACGATCGCCTGATTATCCGTGATAATTTTATCGATGTGCTCTTGCACTTGTTCCGGATTCGGTTTCGGCATAGTTATAGCTATCGTTGAGGAAGAACTGTTCGTGGAAGAAGTGGAGGAGAGGGAAGACGTTTCGATATCGTTATTGACACACTGGAGGGCCGTGTGAAATTTTGGTTTGTAAATTTTTCCGGTTTTAATTGTTTTCACATTAGTCACGGTCATCGTAGGTGTTGATGACGGAGGAGGAGGTGGTGTGCCAGTACCGTTGCTCGCGCTATCAGACAAACTTATATCTGAATCCTCCGATACCTAAGAAAATAATGGTATATTTTTTCTGTGCAGAAATTTTTTTAATGAATATATTTGTTTATATTCGATTATTTGAAAATTAATTAAATGTTTTATTAAAATTAATTAAGTAAAATTAATTAAATGATACAACATTTAAGTTCAAAATACTTCATAAAGTTTAAGATACATATTATTGTAACTGAAAATTTCAAGGGCAAGAGCGAGTTATGCTATAATAGTAGCGTTGATAGAGATGATAGTAGAGACATTAAAGCTTTTAAAAATAATGTTTTCATAAAAATTATATAATTAGAATTATGCAATTTATTATTATGAAAATAGTGTAGTTAGATAAACGTTTTATTTTATTTTCTGTATATTTAAATATAAAAATTGGATTAAAAAAATTTTATAAAAATTTTTTATACTGCATGCGTAATGCATATCTATCTTTTAGATATATTTTGCTATTATATAATATTCTAGATATAATATTCTATATTATTGAAAGGAATTTATATTATAAAATTATTTTTAATATAGCTATCTTGGATTTTTTTCATATTTACTGATAGAATAAATTTTATCAGGAAAAATTTATGAATAAAATAAAAACGAAAATTATTTCTTTTGAAACAACGAACGAAATGACATTTAATACAATTTTTGACATAAAACATATAAAACATTTTTATTATGTCATTATATAACAAATAATAATATCAATTATATACATATATAATATGTATTTATATACATACATAATATTGTTTTTCAATTATATTTGAACATTTTAATTTATGTTAGTACTGTTATAATAAAGAAAAATGAATTATAGAAGAATAGAAGAAATTCTATATTTTTAAGAGGAATATAATATTTTTATAAAATTATAACTATGTTTTTGAAAATAATTCTTTTTTTAAAATTCAATAAGTTAAGTAATCAAGTCTCGCAAATAAAATTCTCATCTTAAAAGCCTAATCACATGATATAACTCTTAATGTAGCAGTGACAATGAAAAAAATTATTGTCATCTACAATAATAATAAAAATAATGTCTATTCATATCATGTTCATAACTTTGCTCATAAGTAGTAACAAAATAGAATTAGCTACAAGATTAATATTTCTCGAATATTTAAAAAAATGCTATGAGATATCGTTATGTGAAATCAAAAATTAATCAGAACATACCTTGCTGGCATCACCACCTTCCATCTTGAGGGCGTGAGCGCGAGACCTACAGTGCTTGTAGAGATTCGATTTGGTTTTGAACGCGAACCCGCAAGGCACACAAGGGTACGGCCTCTCATTTGTGTGAGCTCTGATGTGTTTTTGCAGAACACTAGGTTTCGCGCACGATAGTCTGCAATAAGGACACACATAGCCATTTTTCCTCGATTCGGTCGGTTCTCCGTCCATTGATTCCGGAGAGATTTCGATCTTGATCGGGTCTTTCGACGATTCTCTAGAGTCTTTCTCCAAGTCCTTTCTCTTGGCTGGCTCTGGAGAACCGTTGTTGACCATAGCATCCTTCTTCGGCTCCACCCTTGATGTAACCTCAGTCGTCGCGATCTTTTTGAACTTCTTGTGCAGGTACTTTGGCTCGCCATCATTATTGTTGTTATTATTATTATTGTTGTTGTTGTTGTTGTTGTTATTGTTGTTATTTGTCAACTGTGGGTCTGTCATCGCCACAGTGTGAGTCTCTGGAAAAAACAAATGATGCATATTTGGTTAGAAAAACTTTGGTGTTTGTTTTCCTTGGTGTAAAAAGATTTCAATTTATAAATGTTTTAATTTTCATATTTCCTATTATGCATAAAGAATTCATGAAATTTTTGTTTCTTTGATATTGATAGTATTGCAATATTCTATTGTACAATTAATAGCGTTCTTTATTCAAGTTTTGTGATACTTTGTGTTAATGTAATAATGATAATGATGATAATGTTGTATAAGATGTTTTGTAATCTTTTGAAAGAACAATGAATCAAATTAAAAAAATATATATCAAATTAAAAAAATATTTTGAAGATTATTGAGATAATAATATCATACATATTTTTAGCATCTAACTAAGAATAAGTATGTATCCATGTTATTTATATATATAAATATATATAAAATTATCATTGCATAAAAATTATAGAAATCATGAATAATATAATGATATAATATAATAATAATAATGGAAAATACTATCAACAGAACCTTATATATAGAAAAAAAACTTTTTTATCTATAATAATATAAATAAAATTAAATTTTAAATTTGGAATTTTTTCACTTTTTTTTAAATGTTTTTTTTTTATAGATTTTGACTTGCAAAATATTAAAATAAATTTTAATGATCAAAATTCAGATATCTAAAAATTATTTGCATACGAATTCGCGAATTTTTAAGAATTTTTAAATGTCATTATATTGAACTTTTGCTCAATTCATTTAGATAAAAGCATTATCTCGCGCTAAATTCAAATTATTTTTCAATCAAAAAATCAATATATAATTATTTATAATTTAAAATATTTAATTTCAAATTCAATTAATATTACAATACTACAATATTAATATTAAAAAATTATTACAATATTGCAATATATAAAATCGTTATTATTTTATTTTCTTTTTTACATTTAGTTACTTGCGAATATTGAATTGCAAATATTTAATTTTCGTCACCACATGATTCAATTTTGTAATATAATAAAATTAAATCCTTTATCCAAAGAACAATTTGATTTTGGCGCACTAAGTAGATTAGCAGTCAAAAATTCAATATGGCGACATAATTAATAAAAAATCCCTAAAAATTCATAATTTCATATAAATTATTTCTAACTACTGAATTCTGATGGCAATTACCACTGCCATTTTTATTTTATTTTCACTTCATGTGAAAATATAAAAACACATAAAAAAGAAAATATAAACACACAAAAATTTTACTGTCTCAAATTAATATTCGATCTATTGTAAAAAATTTCGCACACTTATGTAAAAATTCTCGAAATTGAAAATAATAATAAAATATTAAATATTATTAAAGAAATAATAATGTTCATACGGTAGAAGGAATAGAGTAAGGAAATGACAAAGAGAATTACGCGAATCACATGCAAACCGGAAACAAAGAAATATTGTACGCTGGGAAGCGTGATTCATGAACAGATCCCAACTATTTTCCAATACTGCACTGCGAATCAACTAGATTGTTCCGAGAATCATTCTACCAGGAACATCATAATGAATCATATGTGTTGAATAGACTAATAGCTTACAAACGTGAAGAGTAGGAAATTCTGAGAAATATGTAAGAAAAAAATTTGTTATGATATTCTGAAAACAGCAGTAAATTATTGATTCTTACTATATTGTATATTTTTCACGATATATTGAACGAAGTTTAACTTTTTTTTTTAAGTTTCATTTTTCAATAAAACATTCTTTATAAATGTTTAGAAAATTTTTACATAAAGAATTTTATTTACATTTCGTTATTCTATGAAAAATACAATAATCTCATACGCAAAAATGAATATTTACTTTGTAAATAACTTTAAAAAATAAAAATGAAATAAAGAAGATAAATTATAACAATATAAAAATAATAATTCTTTTGTTGACGTAATTATAATTTATTAAATTGTTTTATAAGATAAAGCGTAAAAAATAAATTTATTTTATATCAAGAATAATTAAATTATTTTTAAATAATTTTATATTTCTATTAATGTTCTCTTTCTCTTTTTCTCTCTCTAAGATAAAAATAATTTGCAATTTTAAATATAATATTTAATGTACATATGTATAAATTTTGAATAATGAAGCCAGTAATTTTTTATAAAAATTATAATTTTATAAAAATTATTCTCAATTTATATTTTTGATATACTTGATAATAAAATCAGAAATTTCTAAAGATATTTATTTAAATGAAAAATAAAATTAAAAAATAAATATATCTTATTTCGTATTCAAATGTATAAAATAATTTAAAATAAAATATATTATTCTTTCGTTAAAATAAATTATTGCGTAATTATTTCAAAATTATTATATCATAATATTATATAAACTAAGGAAAATGATATTTATGAATTTATTACATTATTATGATATTTACGAATAACGAATCTGGAATATTTTATTTAAATATATAATATTTAAGCCTGAAACATATATAAGTTATACCGATGTAGAAAAATAGGACGCATAAATAGTTATAATTTATTATTGGTCAGTGACGTACTCATTAAAATATGTCGCAAATATACAATGATGAAACAAACGATGAAACAAGCAAGCGTATAACGTGGAAGCACGATAAGAATATTCATTCGATGTTTCATTGCTTATGAATATTTTTAATAGATGTATGATACTTTATGGTTATTTTTTAATTCGAATTTATATTAACAAATCTGTTTTACGATAATATTATAGCAATGAATAAAGCAAAAGTTTTTATTGAAATTTATTCAGTTCAATGTTGAAATATATACAATTATTTTTTTGTATTAGAGATAAGATTTATTAAATGATAATAATACGTATTTAATTAATTCTAGCTAAATGTTATGAATAAAATCTTGTAAAATCTTATTTAAGAGATAAAGAAAAAAAAATTGATATTTCTATTAAAAATTCTCTCGATTTTATTATTTTATTACTTTATTACTTTATTAAGCTTCTTATTCGTTTTTCTTAAATATCTTATAATTCATCTATCAATTACAATTTATAAATTTGTTAATTTTCTCAATAATTTAAAAATTTTAATCATTTCTTTTCTGTCATCTATTTAAATTTCGTTAATTAATTCTGTTTGATTTATAAATTTGGTTTATAAACTTATAATAAACAAAGAAAACAATAGATGAACAATGGAATATTTATATGTTTTTTTTTATAATAAGTTCTAACAAAATTCAAGTTAAAATAATATTTTTTTTATCATAATTGGATTAGTTTTTATAACATTCTGTATAATATATAATATAATAATATAATAATCTGTATTGATTAATTTATTAAAAAATTTAGGATTTCATTTAAAATAAATAATTGACATATATTCACTGTAAAAAAATTAATAATATTTAACATGTATTATATTCTTTTCTGCAGTATACAATTTTCACATGAAAATTTCATAAAATAAGTAATTTATGAGTTATTTGAAATTTGTTGTATAACTCATATAAAGTTTTAATTATTAATATTAAAATCTGAATTATTTATTATTTTATCTGAAAACAATAATTAACAATAATAAAAAATAATTTAAAAATTATTTATTTAATTTTTCGATTATCACATTTAAATTTAAAATAAAAAAAAACTGATTGAATTGGAAAACTGTCATCTCAAATTGTTATATTTTATTTCAATTTAAAATGAAATTTACTCAAGTTTATTCTGAATATTATCGATTGCTATCGAAATGAGTCTTAATTATTTCGAGTAAAAATAATACGCAAACGCATTTGACACGTAATTATCAGTTCACTTAATATTCAAGGCCTGAAAGGTCGTTCATCATTAATTTATACATTTTGTTGCATTATAAAAATGGAAAAAGTCAAGTTCAACAATTCAGAATTTTGTTTCAAAAACTTGAATTCAAAAACTTTCCTTCATTGGAATTTCAATTCATAACTTATCGAAATTCGTTAAATCAGATTTTTATATACCTTTAAATCTATTAAGAATTATTCAACTTTCAAACGACTATCATCTTATCGAATATTCCTAATATCTTATTATTAATACCTGTTATTTTAATTTTAATTAATATCCATATTAATTGATTGAAATTCGATTATTAATTTTTTGCTTTTTTATTATTATTTCATAAAATAGGTTATTTCATTAGTAATGTTTAAAAAGTTAATTTCAATAAAAAAGTCATAATACTTAATGTTTAATTTTAATTTATAATTTATTTTTCAAATATAATAGAATATCATTTGAAGAGAAGAGACAAAATCTTTTGTTTGGATAAAGGAATTTTTTGATTTGGGTGGATCGGATTACGAATTTTTTTCATATTTTGAAGAAAATAATATATTTATTAGCTAGATTTCATTATGTACAAAGTGAGCAATCCTTTAATATAATTTTTATTATCGATTATTATATCTGAAGTGATCGATTTATAAAATATAGGAAATAGAGGAAGAAAGTAAAAACATAAATTTATATAATTTTCAATTTTATTTTCTTAAAAATGCAATAATAAGTGAATAGATTAATGAAATTTTTCTTTATAAAAATAAATGTACACGACATAGATCGAATGATGAATTTTTTATTGATAATTAAATTTAAATTTCCCAGCA
This sequence comes from Apis cerana, assembly GCF_029169275.1. Taxonomy (NCBI): domain Eukaryota; kingdom Metazoa; phylum Arthropoda; class Insecta; order Hymenoptera; family Apidae; genus Apis; species Apis cerana. The sequence continues at coordinate 1,866,699 of NC_083864.1, read as the reverse complement.
TATTCAATTAAATTTCATTATATGCAAATGATTGTTATGAACAAAATATCATTCATTAGAGTATCAATAAATTGTAAATATATTAGAAAATAGCGGAAATTACAGAAAAATAAAAAAAAAATTTCTTTATTATATTTTACTTAGGTTTAAATAGAAAAATATTGTTTTTTGATAGTATAATAATATAATAATAATCGCTTAAATAAATATATTCCATTTGATTCATTGATTTATATTTCAAAAATAAAAAATTTATTCTTAGAATTTTTTGCATTTTTAAATTTAGCATCTCTCCGATAAGTCTCTCCAATAAGTCTCAATTATCTGAGTATTTGTATCACTTTCACAATTAATTCAAATTAGTGATAACAAACATAATCTGAAATATATTTTTAATTTTAAAATATTTATTATTATATATACTTTTATTCGTCAAAATATCTTTCTATTCATCATCTAATTTAATTTAATTTAATTTAAATTCGAAATTTCTATCCATATATAACATATATCTATCATTGGATTATTTTTTTCATGCAGAATATATAAAGATACATTATTACAAGATTTATCGCTTTATATAAAAAATGAAGTCAATTAATTTATATTAAAATTGAAATAATGGTATAAAAAAAAATTTTATCATATGTTAATAAACATTTTATTATATCCCAGTTTTTAACTGTTAAATTATACAAATTTTTTAATATATAATTTACAAACATACATTTTGCAAGTAATTTTTCATTATACTTATTTTGTTTTTAATGGTAATAATTATGGCTTTCTCAATGTTGTATATTCCAAATCCATAATGCTCTTACCTCTGTTTAATTTTCGATTTCATTTCAATAATTCACATATTTTATATACTATGTGAACATTAATATTAAATTAAATTTTATTTTCATTGCTGTGATAAGGAAAATTAGTTATTGTTAAATAAATATATACAGTTTGAATATTTAAATGTTCGTTAGTAAAACATTCGATATTAAAATATTTAAATAATAAATTGTTCTATTGTAAATTTTTTCTTAAAAAAATATTTTATCTTTGCTATTGTAATACAATTTTCTAATTAATTACATATTAAATTATCAATTAAAATAAAGTTCAAATAATTTTATTGAACAAAATGATTAAAATGAAAAATGATGATTCGTTGATTCAGAACACAAAAGAGAATATACTATGATAATATGACATATTAATATCGATTTTTGATACTGCTTTTCTTATATGTAATCCAATTTCGTTTTAATGAACAAAGTCTTTCTTAGATTTTATTAATGTTTATTAAGATTGTTATGTTCTAATATTTAATTAACATTTAAATTTAATATAAATTTTATTTGTATTATGATTTGATTTTATTTCAATAATTTACGCAATAATAAATGATTTTTTGTAATTGAAACTGCGGAAATTTTAAAAGTAAATTATTTATATGATGATGTAATAATTTGCGTACGATGTACGTATATTAATTGTGCATCAATTTACTATGCATCATTTATTTTATCTGTGCGTCATTTTATTTGGGATTAGGTGAAATCCCATGTGCATTCTTTTTGCCTTGTCTTGTCAAAAGATTTTTGCATATCTTTTCTTTATTTGATAATTATTACTGCCTGTGTTTTCATAGTTTTTAACGATATTGTTATCGAATTATCTTACATTGAATCGCGATGTCATTCTTAGAATTAGAGGAACGCTATTTTCCTCCAATATTCAATATTTAATATATATTCTTTATTCTATGAAAGTATTATCTTTTCTTCCTTTTTCTTTTTCAATATTAATTATAATTTATAGTTTTTGTTTGATAAGATAACACAATTTATTAAAATATAATATATATAATATTTCGTTATATAATGTTGATTATAATATTCATAAATTCAAATCCATTTTGGATTAATAAGAAACTATTTTAACATACGTGTAATGTATAATCGTGACATATATATTTGTTGATGAAACATAATAGCTTGTATTAATGAAAATTCAGAAACTATGTGAAAGATTATCATCCCTATACAATAAATTGTGTTTATTTTATCTAAATACAAATGAAATGTCTTGTAAAAAAAAAATGTTATGAAAAAAAAATATTCTTAAAAATTATTTGATATAAGAAAATAATTTTTGTTGATTATTATACATTATAATATATTATTATATTACTAATAATTTTTTTATAAATTGACATATCAATGTGACATATTATTATGTGAAGGTATTTTATCTTTTTATTTTTATCTTTTTATTTTATTACCTTATATAAAAATTATTAGTTTAGAGATATAACTTGAATTTCATAAAATTTACTATATGAAAGATAAAAAAAACAATAAAATATTATATATTTCTTCTCTTTTTATGTAAGTATGATTGAGAGATAGATATTAAATTATTTGAAAATTTAAAAGAAAAAAAAAATAAAAAATAAAAGTTTTTCAATGTCATGTATTGTATTTATAATTAAATATATTTATTAACTTCATTATTTTTCTATTATGATTAATATTTCGTTTATATTTATATAATGTTAAATTTATAATTATAGCCATTATATAATGATCATATATAGCCATTTAATTTATAGCTTATTCTATAAAAATTTATGTATATTCAATAAATAACTGCAATTATTTTAATAGTTTTTATTTTAATTATATTATTTAATTATATTAAATTATATTATTAACAAATAAATATATATACAGAGTAATAATTTTAATAATTTTTAATATGGAAGTTTATAAAATATTAAAATTATTTTAATCAATAATATAAAATGTGATAATTTTATTTGATTGTATAATTAAGTAAATAATGAAAATATAAAATTTTTTTATTATAAGAAAATCTTAGAAATTAATAAATAAATTTCAATAAATAATCGTAAGTTTATTTCCATCCTTGTTTCCTTTTTTAAATAAATTTTTTTTATATATCTCAAATTTTACAGATTAAATAATAAAAGTAAATTTAAATTTTTATAATTTTTATTTTGAAAATATTTTAATTTTTCTAAAAGGATCAATGGATTGATGAAGTTTCTTCTGAAACAAATAAAATGAAACAAATAATCGATATTTAAGTTTTTATAATTTTCAAAAAGAGAATTTTCATTTTTTTAAAAAGAGAAATAAAAATATTAAAAAACTAATAATAAAATATTAAAAAATATTAAAACTAATAAATTGATATAATTCTTTTGATAAAAATGAGTTCAAACAATACGGATAATATTTTAATATTTATTTGAAATATTTAAATTCATTATTTACATAAAAATTTATTATTTGATTTATGTTATGTTTCAACGTATGATAAATATACAAAAAAATAGCATCCTCCAATCTGGATGATTTTTAACATATACATTTTTAACAATATTATATCAATTTTTTAACATATCAAAATCATTAAATAATCATTAAATACTGTTATGAAGTGTTTATTAAAAGTAGTCATTATTTATTAAAATATTATTAACCTAATTAATTAAAGTATTATTAATTTAATATAAATAATTTAATATAAATTAATTTAATATAAACTAAAAAATTTTTTGTTTCAATTAATTAATTCTAAATTTAATCTTAACTTAAATTAAGTAAAAACTCATTTTATTCTTAGCTGATTTAATGATTTGCATTAGGCTTGCAACTAACTGGTCATCAATTATTTATAATAATAATTTATTTCGAAGAAAAATTTTTGAATATATTTATTTTTAAACAAGTTTTGTAATTTTTTCGGAATTTAAAAATTAAACATTTAGAAATTTTTGATCATAATTACGCAGAATTAATTACAAAGAATCAAATGTAATCAATTGTTAATATTTACATATATTATTTCTGTTATTTTATAATTAATAAAATTATAAATGTAATTAATAAATTTTTTAGAAGAATTTATTATTTATTTATTTTAGATTGCATTTTAAAAATATCTTTATACAAAATTATTTATTTTAAACGAAATTAGTTAGTATTTTACAAAATTTGTAATATTATTCTAATCAAAACAAATATATTCATTTTTAATTTTAACATTTTTAATATTTAAATCGATTAATAAATACTTATATATTAATTTTTTATATTATGAAGAAGTTATCGTATAGCAAAATCGTATATGTTAGAATTGAAAGAAATGAAAGACTGAAATATTAAATATTAAATATTAAAAAATGAAAGAATAAAAAAGTTTACAAATTTCGAAATAATTAAAAAAATAAAACAAAATTTGATCTTTATCATTTTGTTTAGAATTAATTTATCATATTTTTTAATGATGATGATTTTATGAGAAATTAAGTCATAAAAAAGTCTTTATGAATTGTTATAAAAATATAAATTATTAGACTTTATCAGATACTAATTTATTACGAGATAATGTTACTAAAATGAGTTTAATTCGATGAATATCAATTTCAATTATGAAATAATAGAATATTTTTAATCATGTTATATACAAAATGAATATTTATAATTAATATTTCATGAAATAAGTTATTTATTTTGTTATTCATAAGTACAATTATTTACTATAAATTTTTACAATTTCTTATTAATATTATTATAAGTTTACTATGATTATATATTATTCAATATTCATTTTCAATATTTTAGAGATAAATTTTCAATTAAGGAATAATTAATATTTGAAGAAATAATATTTTTATATTTTTATTTTAAATATTTGCTTTGTCTTAAATTACTTTTAATTATTCAAATGAAAAATATAATTGAAATATATTATCAAATAATAGTTAATCTTATTTGAAATAGTTAATTATTTAAATTTTCAAAATTTAAATATTCAAAATTTAATTATTTAATTATTTAAATAACCATAAATTTAATGATTCAATTGAAATTATTTTTATATAAATAATAATTAACATAACTTAAAATATTTATTTCGAAATTATTATTTGAAATTTTCTCTCAAGTACAAGTGATCTATATAAAATCTCTTTTCTGACGTTTGTGCTTAAAATTGCATAAATTTTTGACTAAGTAATGAAAATGTAGACAATTGCGATAATTTGATAAAAATAAATATATTTTTTACACACGTGTGCTAATAAATATACATAACTATTATATATATATATATATATATATATATATATATATATATATATATATATATATATATATATATACATATTATATTTGCATGGATCCGAAATAAGAATCTGAAATAACCTGAAAGAATCCGAAAGAACCCGAAAGGATCGAATGGAATGTGAAGAAAAAAATTTCATTTCTATTTCTGCGTGTTTCTATCATGAATCGAGACATTACGACCTGTGAGACTTACCTTCGACGACTTCATTTTCCACGGTACTGATCATTGAAATGCCCGATAATTTTGGAACACGCTATTTATACATGGCAACGGACGATACTGGGAACTCGAGAAGAGAATAAGAGAGACTGGGCAGAAGACGAGCCAACCTGCTTCGTCGCCGGAAGCATTTCGCGGAGAACTCGTTGCGATGCAAACCTCTTACGTCCTCCATCTATTTTCCATCGAATAATCATCCCTTTATTTTCCACGAGAAGAAAATGCGCTTTGATACGAGTATATTTCCAATCATTTTACTATTATCATATACATATATTGTTGCATATATGGTTTCACAAATGTGAGAAATTTAGAATTTAAAAGAGGTAAGGAAAAAAATTTTTTGTAAAAGCAGATAAATTAAAAATTTTAATAGAAATAAATACTTGTATTTCTTCGAGTGATAAAATTTGGCAAATCAAATTTTCTTTTGAATAGTAGTTACACATGAATATATAGCAAATTTCAAATATATATAATATTATTTTTAATATTTATTCATCGAATATTATTTTGAAATGCATATATCATTGAAATATAAAAATAATATTATTGAATAATAATATTTCGAGTAAATAAAAAATTTTAATATTATTACAATATAATATATCAACATATTTTAATATTGATGTCTTATATATATATATAAGAAAAATACTTAGAAGTTAATTAACTCTTAATTCATATCTAAATTATGCAAATTAATAAAATAGCAATGATAAAAATTTTGGATAACAATTTTTATGATGAAAAATGATAAGAAAAAATAACAAAGAAAAAACAGAAAAACAGGAAAACGTTCATCTTCAACTGACAAAAGAAATGTCACTATTTCCGACTAATGTAAATTTCCAATAAAGTAATAATAGTAAATTTCCAATAAAGTAAGTAATAAAGTAATAATAAAATTGTATGTAGTACAAATGAATATGGAATAAAGTAAATATTTGAATATTAATTAGATAATCAAAGAATGAGTTTGATAAATGAATATTTCTTATTTTTTTCCACATAAAATGTCATTTTACATTATTATTAATTTTTAAGGTTTTTTTTTATTTAATGTAGATATATTTCTATGTTATGATCTATATATTTTTTATTGGTGAATTAAAGTGCTTTATTCGCGCAATAAAATTATTTTTTCCACATAAAGTAAAAGAGGATTATTTAATTTAATAAGTTTAGTCTTATGATAACAGATTTAGCAACAATTTATTAGAAGTAAAATTTTGTAAAAAATCAATTTTAAAAAAGAAAATAATAATAAACAAATAATGAACGAATTTAACGAATAGCGATAAGGAGATCAATACCGTTTCAGAGGAAATAATAAGTGGAATTTTGCAAACTGTATGGATAACAGATTCATTGAATACGCAGAAGCCCCTTTATAAACAGATAAACGGTCTCTGGAATTATCCAACGCTCGCAACTTTATTGGATTGTCCAACAAGAAATCCCGAGAAATGAATGAAACTACAACGAGTCCATTCTTATATCAGAATCAGTTGAGCTGGTTCATTCTTACAAATTCACTTCTACAACCACGTCTAATATTAATAGAAAATTATCGCGTCCAGGATATTTTATGTTCATTTGTTTATGGTCCCTATTTAAAACATTAACTCTCTTCCTCTATTGATTTTATTGAATAAAACTCGGTTTTATCCTGTCGAAAAAAGTGAAAGACTTGTTATATGAATTGTTGAAAGTTGAAAGATCGTTTTGTTTTCATTTCAATGAATTTCTATTGAATTATATATTATTTATAAAAAAAAATGAAATCAAATTTCAAAAATTATAATATTAAGTTAGAAAAAAATAACAATTTTATAATTATTTCGGTTTCATTTCATTTCATAAAAGATGATAGATCTTATAATATGTTTTTATTGAAAGAACAAATCCAATGATATGTATATTTTTGCAGAAATTTCGTTTAAGTTTAGATTAAGTTAAATTAGTTTAGGTGATGAACGATTAAACAGATATCGGATTCAAATTATGTTCATTTATCATTAATCACAATGATAACTTTGTTAATTTTGAAATTAGTGCAAATAATCAGATTTGTTAAAGAGATGTTAAACAGAAATTTAAAAATACAAAAAGTTATAAAGATAGATTTCCTTGATGATTAAAAAAGTATCAATGGCATCAATAGTGGAATAAATTATACTATTATAGATCATAAAAAATTATTTAATATAATATTCTTCTAAATGTAAATGAAACATAATAAAGAAAATTTATTTTCTTATTATTTGCAGTTTCTGCCGTTTTCATATAAAACCATTAGCATATTTACACTTTTCTATTGATGCTCTAATAAGTGATATTGTTCATAGGAATCAATCATTTTGCATATAATGAAATCCAAATAAAAACTTTTAACTTGTTATATTTTTTAATCTCTTAATTTTTATCTGCACCTAATTTTAATTTTTCAAATGGAAATTATAAATTAATTCGTCATTTTATCTGTTAATTAGTATGTTAAATTTAATTTTATTTGTTAATTCTTTGTTTTTTATGTATATGTAAATAAAAAATAAAATAAATAAAAATAAATTATTATAATTCTTTTTAAATTTGTAATAAGTATTGAAAGTAATATAATTAAAGATGATTATCGAATCTATTATACATATTATAACTACATTTATAACTACATTGAATATTTGTCTATAATTTTGTAATATATTATAAACAAATAACAAAATAATGCAATATAATAAGAGAAATATGTGTATAATAATAACAATATATTAAAAAAAAATTATAAATTTTATTATTAAATTCATATAATACAATGACAATCAATATATTTGAGTTAAGTATTTGAATAAAGTATTCTATCTAGTATTTGTTCAATGAAACTTTTTCAATGAAAGACTCTATTATTAAGAATCGTTACGTGACTCTTTATACTAATACCATTGTTATTTAGTAGTGAAGTGGCTGAGGTAAATATATATTGTATTTACAATTGTATTTAAAAAAAAAAATTTTAAAAATGGAAATAAAATATTTCTAAGAATATTGTAAAAGTCAAATTATGAAAATTTTCCAATAATAGAATAAAGTTTTATTTTATTATTTTATAATAAGTAAAATAAAATAAATGATATGTTAAATATCATTTGGATTTCTTACTTTCAATTTCAAATTTAAATTTTTTCTTTTGAAAAAAGAGGTATTATTTCATTTTTTTCTCGATTTTTATTAATTTTACAATATAAAAATAAAAAAAACTTTAAGGTCATTTAAGGATCTGCTTGATAAATGTTGATCATTCGACCTATAACTGATATGCCAAGGGTTAAAGGGTTAAAATATTTGAATAATCGAAGTTCAAAAATAAATAAATAAAAATTATCTTATATTCTATAAGTATATCATAAAATTAATGAAATCTTTAAATCAATGAAATAAATGAAAATTTTGAATCAAGATATATATAACTAATTTACCAATATTATTAATATTATCAAAAATAAAATTCAAATCAAGTTTCTCTTATGTATATTATTGAGAGATAATTTTAATTTATCTAGGATATTTATATCGATTATCGAATGAGCCTTAACTGATTATTGCAATTATTTAATAAAATATAATAAATTGTAATATTATCAAATAATTAATATGAAATAATTGATTTAATTTTTAATTTGTTTAATTAAATTAAAATTCTCTTTTTTTATTTTGAAAAGAATTTATTGAATTTATGAAATTTATTCATTTTGATAAAATTTTTTTGTAAATCTTATTTTATAAACTTAAAAATTATTTAAAAATTTAAGAAATTGGACTTTTACTTTCTAGTAAATGAAAATTATATATAATTTTATAATTTTATAATATTATTTTCATAAAATATGTTTACAATATTGAGGATATTCTATTCAATTAATTCAGAAATAAATTTAATACTTTAAATTTAATAAAAATTAAAAAATAAATAATTAATTAAATAATAATAAATGTGTAAAATCTTTCAATTAATAAATAGAAATAATCTTATTTTACAATAATATTATATTTAATGCATAGAATACATTGATATAGAGTACTGAGTACTTAATACTGACTTTTTTTTTAAATTTACAATAATTGATTTATAAATATCTTTTTTCATTATTATTTTTCATTATTTTTATTATTGTATTATTTGAAGTTGTTTTAATATTTCATTTTCAAAAAAATTTCTAATTAATAAGAAAAACATTGAATTATATAATGAGTATATTGAAAGTAAACAAAATATTTATTTTAACAAGAACTATGAAGATCACGTTAAGGAGCATACTTACAAATATAAAACTTATGAAATTTTTGAAGCAATAGCTGAAAATTTCAATCCAAAAATCAATAGTCTTTCGATTATTTTCGACTAATATCAATAAGCTGGTCGAAAATAACCGAAAGATCATCTCCAATCCAATTCATGAAATATATATACTGAAGTAAATTTGATCTATCTATAGTACTAAAATATATCTTTCAAAATAACAACCTCGTTTACAGCATACATTTGTTATATCGTCCAAACGGAGTCTAATCCATTTACCATTTTGTATTCACAAATATTATAACTCGCGTTTTCATAGTTGCATCTGCGCGGCAATATTAAGTCACAATTCGTTTTGTTCTTATTCAAAATAAACGCCAATCCACGAATTTCGATGGCTATAATTTGTCGTATAAAACATTCAAGCATTTTTCATGTCGAGTCTAAAAATGTGAAACAATACGATTTAACGAAATTTTGTTCGATGAAAATCTCACTGTATAAATAAAGGTTTTATTTTTTTAAATAAGAAATTTAAATTTAGTATCAGTATCATGATTTATTTGAGACAAAAGAAAAGATTTTTTTTTACAATATTATGAAATTGATTTCACACTTTTTATCTTGATAAGCAATCTCCAAAGTTTTATTAATCTCTTTATTTAATTGGAATGATTTCAAAGGTTAAAATTTTCTAATATTAAATTACTTCGATTTTTATCAAATTTTTATTAACAGTGAATATTATGATAGTCCAAAATAAGATAAATAAAAAAAAGAAAGTATTTAATTTTAAAGGTGAAATATATAATCTTATTGCTATTAAAGTTCTATATATACTGATAAATCTTTTGTTAATAATATTATATAAATTAACATGATAATAATTTAGTCTAAAGGTATTTAAGCTAAGTACCGTCGCGATTACAATTACACGCTCTATGATTGATCAATGTTTTTTGTTAATAATTCATTAACAAATCGTTAAAGTCTTATTTTTAATTCGTTAAAGTTATAAATGTATTTATGTAACGAAAAATTGCTTAAAATTACTTCTATTTTACAGATATCCGAATATTTTTCCGACACACTGTACATACTGTATTCTATATAATAAATATATTCTATATTAATTCTATATTAATTTAAATTTTGTCATTATATAATTAATTATATAAAATTAATATGGAATTAATATTGTGAATCATTAAAATATTATAAATAATAGATTTAATAGATAGTAATTGTATAATATAATTTATTAGTATTAATATAATATTATTAGTATTAATTTTTATATAAATATTAATTTAAAATATATACACATATTATGTACATATACATATTTCTTTTTTAGATAAATGATTTATAATAAAATTGTCTTTAGTTATAATGATCATTATTAATTTATTTATAACATACTTAAATATATTATTAATATAATATTGTACAAAATTAAATTTTTATAAATTAAGTAAAAAAAAAAAATCTATGCAATTTTCTGCGCGTTAATTTTATTATAATATACATTTCTGATTTCGTTAGGTATTATTTTATGTCATATTTTAATTTTGATCTTAATATTATTATTTATTTATTAATATAATTATAATATTATAATTTAATACTTACTCTTATCTTATTTTACATATCTCTATTATTATAATTATATAATATAATTTAATTAAATTTGAAATCTCGACGTATACGTGTATTGATTTTTGATCGAAAGAATTTCAAAATTGATTCCCTCAAAATTGATTTCTTTAAAAAAAATTTATAAATAAAAATTAAATAAATAAAATTTAAAAATATATTCGATACTTGCCTTATTTTGAATCATAAAATGATTTTGCATCATGAATTTTAAATCCATCAGTATGTATATTTGTGTGTGTTATTATTTAATTCTTACGTTAATATTAAATATCTTTTTATTTTATAAAATTGATATTTTTTTATTTTCTCTTCAAAAAATTTTAAATTTAACTAAATTATTCCTATTTGACATATTTGTTATTGAATCATTCAAGGATAAAAATTTTATTATAAAATTATGAAAATCAGAAATAATTTTAAAAAATTTGCTTCAGGATTAAATCGTTTTATGTATACGTTAATTCGAAACTTTGTATAATATCTACTAGAAAACAAGTTTTTTTACTAATAAAATCAACAACACTTCATAACTTATTTCTAAAATGTTATTAAGTAAATCAAATTACGAGCAAATTTTTGAAAATCATCATATATTTCTTTAAAGTTAAATGAAATGTCATATATATATATGTTTAACAAATAATTTCCCATGAATAAAAATTAATATTAATTATAAAAAATTTTGAGAATTTTCTTGAAAACATTCTTAAAAAAATATTGAAAAAGTAAACAAATTTTTTTGAAAAAGTAAAAATTTATTTTTTATATACTGGAATACAGAACGTGAATAATATACAAAAATCTATATTGTAGTTTTATTCTTTCTTAAATTTGTTAAAATATTTAAATAATGTGCAGTAATTTTTTTTTATATTTTTTATATTTAAAAAAATTAATTATAAATTATTATAAATTCAATTGTAACAAGAAATTAACATATTGAAGATAAAATATAAAATTACATTTATATAATATTATTTACATAATATTACAAATTATATGTCATTAATAATATTTTATTCATTATTTACTATCAATATTTATATAATTATTTATAAAAAGATACTTTCAGATAATTTCTTCATGATTTTTTAATATGTTTAATATATTTTAATATGTTTTTAATATGTCAAGGTCATAATTCTTATATGATTTTAATTAATTAATTTTGTTGTAAAATTTGACAGTCATTGTTCATTAAAAAATTATTAATAAAAACTTTTTTTGAAAAAAAATTAGAATGGATTAGATCAAATTGGTTTTATGCAGTTTTATAATATAACTGGCTCACAGCAGTCAAATTAAAATAACCAATATAAATCATTAAATTGATAACAGTGAATGCAGTTATGTGATAATAATTGAATGAATTATTAATTTTGATTTAGCTTAAAAATTTTTATTGAACTTAGAATTATATAAATTAATTGATGTCAAATAAACAATTTAATTTCTGATTTCATAGTTTATTGAATTTGGATTAGATTAGTATCTTTATTATGATTATGTTAATATCTTTTTAATAAACAATACTATCTTTTTATAAATAACAAGTACAAAATAAAATCACAATTTCATAACATTCAGTATATTAAAAAATCATCAAGATCGAATACTTGATAGCTTTTTGAAAATATTTACCAATATTTATTATCGATATTTTTAATTTATTATCATTATTCATAATAATATTTATTATATTTATTATAATTATAGTATTTCATATTATTTATAAAAATTTTTTCATTTTACACACATCGAATTTTTAAATTTTACTCATCGAAATGTATTGTGTATCGCTTCTATTTCACGATCAAACATCTTATCTATAAGAGAAAACGTAAAAACGAGCGCGTTCATCGATTAATCTCGTTTAAGTCATGGCCGAGGATGAACCGAGCACGTCGTTTTACAACTACACACTTAGATGGCCACTGAACCGAATAAAGCTTTGATGCAGCGTTTGTGGATGCTCTGCGAGCGCCGCTAGCATTTTCTTGATGTATTGCTGTTATTATTGTTTGCTCTCTATCTCGATAGCTCATTCCCTGATCTCATGTCTCTCCATTCCACTTAGACTTTCCAGCCGATCATCTCTTACAAATACTGCTTCCTTATAGCGTTCTTTCATGTTTCATTTCTTTTACTAAGGAGCAACAAAAAGAAGGAACGCGTGAAAGAGAAGAAAAGCTGGGGAAATATTAAAATAAGTTGAAAATTCTAAAGGATTGAAATATTTTCGTAAACTAATATTATTATTATTTAAAAATATTATAGAATAATTTTAGCAAGAGATTTATTTATTAATAATTTTAATAAATATTGATTTTTAATTTAATTTTGTAAAGCGAAAATAATTTTAAATCATGCTATTCAAAATTATTTTCATTTTAATGAAATTTTTATTTTATGCCATTTTTTAATTAAACCACAATTTCAAATATTTTACATTTTTTAATATTATTTAGAGTTTGAAATATAATTTATTAATTTTTTTTATTTATACAATTTTATTTCTTTTCAATTTCAACAATAATTTTTATTTCTAAGTATTTTTATTTTTATTTTTAAATTGATATTCCAAATATTTTTTATTATTTGAAAATATTATATTATATATATCAAATTTATTGATATGTAACGCTCTCGGATTTTGAAATATAATGATTTTTAAATATATTATAGAGAATAAGATTTTGAACAATTTTTTGTTATATATAATATAATTTTATTAATAGGCTTTATTTATAAAAAGATTATTATTACTATACTATAATATATTATACTATAATAATATATTGAATTTATTTGTTGAATTTTGAATATAATTTAAAAATATTTTTAATAATCGAATTAAATTTTAAGCATTTTGTAATATTAAATTTGTATTTAAAATGTCTTTGTATTTCGTATCATTACAGAATTATGTTTAAAAAAAATCATTAAAATTTTAGGATTCATTTCATTTTATATTTAAATTTTTTTTAAAATGACATTTCATAAAAAAAGAATTAATCATATATAGTATTCGATATAATTAATAATTAATTAATATAAGACGAATATATAGATAGATAGATAGTATGATAGATAGATAGTATGATAGTACATATGAATAATATAGTCTTTATAACGAAAATATTCGAATATACATATTTTGGAATTAATTTCTGAAAATAAAAGTTATAATTAATAAATAATTATATAATTAATATAATATAAGATACAAATTCGTCTTATATTAATTAATTATTAATATATATAACATTGATTGATTATGTATTATTTATTAAATAATAATTAATACTAATTATTATTTTATAATTTTATAATTTTTAAGTTATCATTTGAAATAAACTTTATTTAGATCTTATGAAAAACAGTTGCAATATAAACATTTGACACCATACGTAAAAAAAAAATTGTTTTTATCAAAATCACATAATAAATAATTTATTTTATTAATAAATAAATTTATTATTATTATAATTATGGTAATTGATCATAATAATTAGAATTATTTGAAATAAATTTTGCCTACGTCTGTTTATATTATAAAATAATGAAATTTGAATGACAGAACTAGAACCTCTAAATTAAATACAATTACACAACATACAAACAATAAGGAAGTTTAAGGAATGATATATTCATTTTTCAAAATTTTATGTAATATAGAATAATCTGTTGATACAATGAAATAAACTTAAAAGATTAAGAAAATTAAAATGACTAAGAAAAATAGGAAAAATAAAAAATAGTAATATAATTATTCATATATTTGTAGAGAAATTTTTTTTTCCAATATATGAAATACATATGTGAAATGTGATTTGTAATTTATGATATATATATATATATATATAAAATGTTAATATTCATAGGACACTTTTGAAGGAGAGAGAATTTCTAGAGACTAAAATAAATAAATAAGTTAATGTATAAAAATTGAAATTAACTTATTTATTAAATTATAAGCAATTGAAGTTTATATTAGACGAAGCGAGATCAAAATAAAATAAGATTGCTATCTTAATTTCAATTACTTATAATTTAATACATAAGTTTCAATATACCAATATTTTTATCTATTTATGTATATCAATTTTTGTACTTATTTTGGTCTATATGGTATAGTTTGTTATGATTTAATCTAAAATTAATCCTTTAAAGATATTCCGCAAATATACAATCATCCAATATATTAATGTATTTATAAATAAAATGGTAATCCAAAAATTTAATAAAAAAATTATTTAAAAATTGTCTGTATATAATGATTATATAAATTGATATATATTCCATTATATCTTGTAATGTAAAACGATCGATTTTAGTTTATACTTAATTTTTTCAGATATATAGAAAACAACACATAGAAAATCACGAAAAAAATTATTATATATATTATAATAAATAAAAGTACTAATATTTCACAAATATATTTATATATCTTGTCCACATAATTTTATATTTTAAATATTAATTGAATATTTAAAAATTTGAACATATTTTAGTTATGTAATATATTGATCATAATAAAATTTATATAATTCGAAAATTTTTTAGTATTTCGAAGTTAAACTTTTTATTCCTAGGTTCTCAGTTGCATAGAATACGTCTATCACGTTATCGGTCAGACATACGTGGTTATCGTTAAATCAATAAAATCAATGCCGTTTGAGCTGGTCATAAGTTGAAAATTAAAAATTTCGAATCACGTGCTCGTGAAATGAAACGAAGCTTTGATTTCGATTATTGCATGTTTTTCGAAGCTTATTTAAAAATTTATTATCAATTTATTGTATACAAATTTATTGTATTGAAAAATGTAAAATAAAAATTATTTAGAAAATTGTTTAATTTAAAATTTTTAAATAAAATTTTTGAGAAAATTGAATTTGAAAATTAGTTCATAAGATTTTATAATTGCTTCGTGTTATATGTTCAATCTCGAATTCTTAAAAGGAAAAGATTTAAAAATTTATATATTTATATATTTCATTTACTTTTATATATGAAATAATCTTTTATCGATAATTTATTTGTATTCAATCGAAAATTAACAAATTTCGTTTGTTGTTTGTACTTAAAAAAATATTGAAATCGATTTTTCCGAAAATAAAGCCTAAATATTTTTTTCTAATCATTTTTTTTTTCAAATCACTTTCTATTGAATTAAATCAGTCAATTGAAACAAAATATTTTATTTCCATCCTATAAAAATTGATTATAACAATAAATAATTTCAGAATCACAAATTAAATATATATATGAATTTATATTATATTATATATTATACAATATATATTATTATATATTATATATTATTATATATTATATTATATATTTTATTAGAATCGAAATTGTACATATATAATTGTATATAATGGAGATTATGCTATTTTTCTATAGAAATTGATTGATACTTTGTTACAAATTCGCGATATAATATTTTTCATATTTAATTGTCTTTATTGTCCTTTATTGTCTGATATATTTCTCAATGTCTTTATTTTAAAATAATTCCATTGAATAAATATTTTTATTAAATTTGAATTAAATTTGTATATACTTTTTTGAAATCTTTTGTCATATCACTGGAACATATCAATAATCAAAGACATTATATTTAACTTCATAACAAGAACATTTCCATCATATATAAGAATATCTTTATAATATGATAGCAATTTTTTGTTTTTTTTTATTTGTGCACATTTTTGATTTATGAAATTATGAAATTTACTACAATTAATTATTGTAATTAAATATTGTATAAAAATCTCTATGTATTTTTTATATTTTATACATCTATACAAATATACAAGTATTTAAAATATATATTATTAAATATAAAGATATTTATTACTTATCTAATAATTGATATTTCAATCTAAATAATATCAATAAATATAATATTAAATATAATATCAATTAATATTACAATGTATAATATTAATCTCTAATAAAAAGTTTTTTAATCAAAATATCAATATCCAAAATTTATTCAAAATAATTATAGTTTTTTAAATGTAAAATACTTATTAATTAATATAAATATCATTTTGGCAAAATGATATTAATATCAATACTTTGCAATCAATATTTTTTTATTATTACATTAATTGATTTGTCTGTAATTCTATTTTTTAATATTATTTATAAAAATTAAGAAATGTTAAATATTTTTATATTTTTTTAAATTTTTTATATAATTTTCACAATATAACAAAGATATATATAATATCTTTAAAATATATTCATCATAGATTACATATGTTATATATATGTTAAAGAAATGCTATGCTTTTACATAATTATTTCTGAAATATTAGTTTATTATATATGAATCTTTAATGTAAAATTTGTAAATTTATTAAATAATATTAAAATAATAATATCATAATTTACTACTAAATTTAATAATCAGTAATCTAACAGTAATCAGTAATCTCCACAAATTCAATATTTGTTTATCGAAAACCAAAGTTAAAATTATTATAATTAATTAAAATGATTAATTTAATTAATTATTATTACAAAATTTCTTTATTTATTTTTTATAATTATATTTGTCAATTGGAAGCAATGAAAATTATTTCTTTAATGCAATCTTTTCAAAAATTCTATTAATAATATATACTAACAATTTTTTACACATTACATGAATTTTAAATAAAATATTCAAATTTGATATTGAAGTATTGATATAATTCATTACAGTATAATGTATCTAGCTTCAAACTTTAAATTGAAATGTAATATATTTAATCATTTATTTTTGAACAGTTTTACAGATTTTTGAAATCGACTATTTCATATGCAATCTAATAGAACAAAGATTCCAATAACAAAAATAATAATAATAATAAAATAATTTCGGTAATTTTAATTCTTTCAGATATTTATTTTTTTATTAATAACTATATTAATAATAAAAAAGAATTTTTTTGTATGATATTTGTATTGATACTTGTATTGATACTTTTGTAAAAAAAAACATAATTTATCAAAATTTAATATTTCTTTTACAAAAAAAATATATATTTATTTAATCATTTAATAAGTAACTAAAGCATTATATCATAATATCGAATAAAAGGATTAAAATATTAGAGCAAGCAATATATTAGTATTCTCGGTAAAATAATCATAACTGTAACAATAAAAACACGATCAATTAGCAATGTTCAATTGTTGGATCAATAATGGAACCGTTTATTATACAAGTCATTCAACTTTCAATTATTCCAATCTAATAATTCTGGCGGCAAGCGTGGAATCACTGTGCCAGAATTAGTATGAAATTGATAAGAGAGTAAAACACGTCATTGGATAGTGAGTACCAGTGACACACGAAGGTTGCAGTCGAGATAACGTTTCAGTTCAAGAAATTAAGCGTAACTCGCATGACAAAACGATCAATTACGAACCATGAATAAGTCTGTTCAGACTACTGTACATTGTACAGTTATCCAACGGTCGGTCTTTGTAATTTGTTAATCGTTTTATACCATGTTAGATACGTTAAAAATTGCAACAACATTTTTCTCAAAATTTATTACATATAAATTACTAGAAGGATTTTACTACAAAAATATAAAATCATTTTTATCAATTTTAAGCAAATTGAAAAAAATTGTTTATAAAATTAATATATATATATATATTTAACAAAAATTGAATTAAAAGAAAATATATTAAAAATTAAAAAATAGATATAATATTGGTTAAGCAGAATTTTTGGTTCAAATTTATTATTTCGAAGTTTTTTTTTTTTGATTGCAGAATTAAAAAATCATGATCATTTTTCAAAAAAATTAAAATAAAACAAAAAATATTTCAAAAGTTTTAATAATAGATATAATATTAATAGTTGAATAATAAATGTATCATATAAATTTTTCACGAGAACATATTATATAAATATAGATTCTTTATGAATTATTGATATTGCTTAGAATAATTTGTTTTCAATATTTGTTTATAATTTATTGTTTATTTATATTGTTTATAATTTATTTCGATTTGTGAAAATTTCGATGCTATGAAATCAATAATCAAGAATTATTTTATTTTTAAAATTGCTGTACTCGTAAGTTCTTACAACCATATTACAACATTCGAGATATTTTAAAAACTATTCATTTATACAAAAAAAAAAGATAATTTTTCATTCCAAAAAAGCCTAAAATGATAATTTTAAATATACTTGTCCTTCGATCTATTCCGATTATCTCCACGCACTTTTTTATTACCGAAAAAGCTGTTTAAAAAAATTTAATATGAAAAAAATACTTTAAAAAATAATACATATAATATAAATTAAATAGAAATATTATTAATTATAAAAAAATTATAAAAAAATATATCTCTTATATTTTCATAAAGAAATTTAAAAATATTTATAATAAATTTTATTCATTATCAATATAATAAATTTAAAAATCAGTATAATAAACGAAAACTTTTGCTTAAGCGAAAATATGTTATGATAAATAAATTCCCTTTAAATTAACATTAAAAAATTAATTAATTTAAATTAATTAAAAAAAATTTATTTCAATTTAATTTCAAAAAATTTTATTTTTTTTAAATTTAAGATATACATTTTTATGAAAATACAATAATGGAGATTAATTCATTACTGCAATAAAGTCTGAAATAAATATGTATTTTTTTTATTGAATCCGCAATAAATGATTTATAACTTTCTGTTATGTATTAAAATAACTAAAAAATAATAAAAATGGATTTATACTTGTTTAATCGTGTTTTTTAATATTCGTTTTTATATCAATTATTAATAATTATATTAATAATAAATATAATTATTTTTGACATATTTTATTTAAATTAAAAAAATTAAGAAAATTTTTTACGAAACTAGATAATTTTGTTAAAACATTTAAAATATTTGAAAAATTAGAAATATTAAAATAGTTAGTAACAAAAATGATTCAAAAATATAAAATATATACAGAGTTTTCATAAATCAATTGATATAAATATCTATCAAATTCATTCTTGTTGTCAAGTATGTTAAAATATGCTAAAAAAATTGATTTAAGTGATTACTGACAATCTAAAGAATACAACCAATTCAAAAATATTTAATTTGCGAATGCTTTAAAAATATCAATTTTCAAAAATCTATTCACAATTTTTATATGTTAATAATAAATTAATTGTATTACCTTATATGTTAATAATAATTAATTAATCAAATATTATTTTATTATAACATATTTTTTTTTCAAAAAATACAATTTAAGTTATATCGATAAACATAGTAATATTTTATAATTAATATTTTATATCAATAAACTTTAATTTGCAATTGTTAATTGAAAGAGAATTTTCATGAAAAAAAAACAAAAATATGTATATAAAAAAGAATTATTTATTTCTAAAAGTGATATGTTAACAAAGTTTAATTTTTTATTTCTTTTATAATAAGAATGTTCTACAGAAGATAAATATTTTTTAAGAAGAAGAGTATTTATGATTTCCTGATTTATCTTTATCTAAAAAATATAATCTTTAATATTATTTCTAAAGTTTTGTGATAATATTAAAATTAAACACATCGATAAAAAAATTATTATAAATAAAATATTTATATAATATTTTAAATAATATATAAAAATATATTATATCATATATTATATATTAAAATATAATATTAAATATTGCTTCAATATTTTATTATTAAAAAATAATAGTCTTTTAATAATAATTTATAATTTTAAATTACTTAACTTTACTTATTAAGAATATTTTTTTATAAAAATCAAATATAATATAAAAATCAAACTAAATATTAACTATTTACTATTACTATTACTATAATATTACTAATTACTATTATTATATTATATTACTATAGTTATTACAATATTTATACTACTATATTTATATTACTATCTTCTAATATTTAAATTGGAAGAAATTATTTTAACCAATTTATGTATCTTTATTATATATTATGTATCTTTCTTGAGATATAATTCTTTTTTATAATAAAATCAAATCAAACTATGCTATTTTTTCTTCTCATAATTGTATAAAAAAACATTTTTAATAAAATAAAATAAATATAATATTTTATTTTTAAGAATGTATACATAAATGCACACACAACATGAAAATATTAATAAAATATTTAATCTATCATAACAAATATCAAATATGTCCAAAAAGATTAAGATTAAATTTATAATGTTAATGAGATAAAGTAGATAAAAAAAGTTTATATAAACTTAAATCTACTTATATTACTTTGAAAATTTTTATAAATTATATACAGTTATATAAATATTTAAATATAATTAAATATTCGAAATTTTTTTTTTCTATAATATATCTATTCATCAAATTAACAATTCTTCCAAACTTTTTCGAATATTCTCGCTAGTAATAATATATTTTGAATACATTTAATTAATAAGATTATATCTTTTTTTTCATTTTTTTTTATATATTTTTATAATATATTTAATAAAATTTTGTTAAAGATCACAGACAATTAAAGCCATTTTCCTCAAATAATTTTTATTATTCTAATTTATTATTTTTTATGAGATAAAAGTTTCCTTTTACAATATTTTTTGTTTACAAACAATAAGTATTAAAGATTTATATAAAAAACTTGTATTTAACAATTTTCTCTTAAAATTTTTATACACAAAGAAAAAAGAGAAGACGAAATAAATTTTAGAATTCTAACTATTATTCTAGAATTCTAAGTTTATTATTTTTATATTATAATATATTTCGAAATTATATATTTTTGTTTAAAAGTTTTAAAATATTTATGATGTTTTGTCAAAAATTGAAAAAAAGACTGTTATATAATTTTAATATTTTAATAATATTTTATAATATTGTAATTGTAATATTTCTTATAATAGGAAAAGTTGATATGTTCAAAATTTTGCTAAGAAAAACATAAAATTAAAATTCATGAAGTTATACCAAGGTTGAAGTTTGATTAGAAGTAGATGACGTTATAAAACTTCTGAACAGAAATGTATAAGATACAAAATTTATGCACACGTTTCATAATTTATAACACTTGTACTTTAATAATATTTGTACTAATGAATTAGCAAAATGTCATATTAAATAATGCAATAGATTATATTCGACTATTGCCATTAACTATGAATATATAATCGTTTAATAATGATACAATTTCAAAAAAGTGAATTTTTAAGACAAAAAAAATTAATTTCATTTAGAAAAATTTCTAATTAAATAATGAGAATATGTTTTAAATAAGAAAATGTTTTATAATATTTTATAATATGGTCAAAAATATTAAAAAAATTATGAAATTTTTATAGTAAAAAGATTATATATTTTTAAGAACAATATATTTATCTCAAAATTTGTAAATTTAAATTTTTTCACTGAAATAGCAATATGTATATTTATATATAATTATCAATTTAATAAATTCTTTTATCTTTTTAATTCCAAAATTATAATTTTTCTTAATTATATATTCTAGAATTATAATTTTTTAAATAATTTAATTTTTATAAAAAAGAATGTAATAGATTTCAAAAACTAAAATGAGAAAGAATATTGCTTTCAAAAATATTAAAATATTTATCGACTATGATTTGCAATTCTTTTAACATAAATGTGGGAAACAATATCATAATTACAATGACGTCATGAATCTCTTTCGCATTTTACAATATCAGTGTGAATGTATTGTATTTCATTAATTCTTTAATATTTATGACCATATCTTATACACAGGCAAAATAAATACATATATGTCATTTAATTATTTATGTTTTTCATTGATTTGTATGAATTCAATAATAAAACATTGATTATTTGAAAATCTATTATTGAAATGATTGGTCATCTGAAGGATGAATATATATTTAAATCAATACATTTGAAACATGTTTTAAATTTATTTAAAAACAATTTCTTTTTATAATGCATTCTTTTACATATGTTTTTTTATATAATAAACTTTTGTATTTAAAAATTATTTAATTTTTTATTATTTATTTTAATTATTAATAAATTAATTTATTTGTTTTTAAATTAACTTTATTAACAATATATCAATATAATTTTTTTTCCGATTATATATATTATTCTGACTAATTATCTGAATTTATCCTCTAATTAATCCAAATAATTGATATTTTATTGTATCATATCATATCATATATATAATGTATATAGGAAAAATGAAATTTTACAGAAAGATAAAAAAAGTGATTAAGTTAATCTAATTTTATATTTTATACAATTATATTTCAAATATTTTTAAAAATCTTTTATATCTTTTATATCATAGTATTAATATGCGAACGAGATTATTTCTTTATTATTATTGTAATATTTTATTACTATTACTTATTTCTTATTTCTATTGATTATTTCTTATTTATCTTAATTAAGATTCAATAGGATTAATTAGGATTAGCTTAATACAGTTAAATATTTGAGACTATAAAATTGAAAATCTACGTGATTTCAATTAATTGTAAATTAAATTTGCAAATAATTGTTTTTTATTTTTCAATTGAAATTAAATTTGAAAACATTTATATTTTAAATTTCTTGAGAAAACACTAATATATTAAAATTATATTATTATATAGAATTAAAATGAATTGATATGTTTTCGAATGATATATCATATTTACTTTTATTAATATGATTTATTATATTAAAATTTTTTAATTTTAACATTTTAATTAAAACTTAAAAAAAAATTTAAATATTAAAATTAAAGGATTAACAAATTTCGTAAAATTAATTATAATAAATATTTTATTTATTAAAATTGTTTTTTTATATAAGAAAATAAAACTGAATATAATATTAATAAGTAATAATAGAATTAAGTTCCATATATATTTATAAAAATAATATACATAAAATCCGATGAAAAGATTTTATAAGAATCAAATATTTTTTTTTTTAAGAAATTTACTAAAAATAGAATAAAAAATAATAATTTATTTTGATATTTGCAAAATATTCTCATAAATTGATTTCGAATTTTTCATAAATAAGAATCGAATCTTCTATAAATAATCGAATTATGAAAATCAAAAAACTATATCATTGAATTTTTATAATAAATTGTAAAAAATTATATAGATATATATACAGTAAATAGAATTCTAAAATTTTACTTTAATTTTTCTATTTGCAATTATTGGAAAATAATATTTGATTTAAAATATAATTTCGTATAAAATATAAAATGTGAAAATTATTACAATGTTTTTAAGTAAAGTAAATAGAATAATATTATATTATTTTATTTATTTTTGTTAATTAAATTATATATGAGAATTATAATAATTAACTTTAAAGATAATTAAAAAAATTAATTTTAAATAAATGAAAAATATGTAATAAAGCATTCACCTAATTTCAAATCTTTGACTAATATTAGATTTTCAAAAGTATTTTTCTCTGAAGTATTCATAAAAAATTCGAATTTTTCATAAATTTTCGAATCTACTTGAAAATATTCCTTTTTCAAAATATTTAAAAAATTTAAATCTTATCAATTTTTTAACTTATTTATAATATACTTCTTATCTTCTATAAAAATATAATTAATTATAATTAATTATATCATTATTCATTTAACCTTAAGGGAATAGAAGAAATACTTTTCGTGTCTTCTTTTGTCGAAAAAATAACCCAAGTGATTCCCAATCTGCGATTCACAATGTTTTTTGAAAAGATTTATTTTGATATTTGATATTTTTGATGCTATTATTGTTAAAGATTTTTAACGCTTATTTATTTTAACATAATTACTATAATATATTGTAAAAAAATATCAAGGAAGTTTTCTAACTAATTCAAAGACAATACTGTACTCTGTTTATATTTTTATATAAATATTTATGCATTGCATTTATTGTTCTCTAGTTGCAATAAACTATATTACATTTTTAAATTTTAAATAATTTGAATATTACGATTGACAATTCAAAAAAAATTGAGAATCATTATCTTAAAAAATTTATTTGTTAATATATTATAAATTATATTATATATTATATTAATATATTATAAATTGTTATATATTTAAAATATATTTAAATTTATTTATCAATATATGTAGATGTGTTATAAATTAGAAGATTTTTAAAAAATCTCGATAGGCATTACTATACCAGCATTTACAGGATAATTGATTTAAAATTCAATTGTAAGAACTTGATAAAATAAAGAAACAAAAAAGACAATTTCTGTAAATTTTTGAAATTTCTTGCAAAATTTAATTGTTATTAATTGTTATTAATATTAAATATAAAATTGTTATTAAATTGTTATTATATATATATAACAGAAGAATATTCTCGAAAAGGATGAATTCTAGTTAGAAAATGTTATGAAAATATCAAGTCGGTATTTTTTAGAAAACTAATTGAAAAAATTTTATCAGAAATTTTTATCAAATGAGATTAATTAATTAGCAAACATTTTTATTATAAAAGATAATTTCAATTTCAAGTTTATTACTTATTATATTTTTATTTAATATATTATATTATATTATTTATTATATATGTCCTTATATATATATTCCTCTAAATTTTTAAAATATAAATTCTCTTTAATTTTATAGAATATATGAATTAGAATCAATTATATCAGATCTATTAATCTTTTTTCCTTTGTTTAATTATTATTGTATTAGCTTTTTAATGAAAAATAATCAATATATATTCAAAAATATATTTTTTTTATTAAAAACTTATATTTTTTATAATATAAAACATAATAACATAAACTTAAGATATAGAATTAATATATAAATTATTTTTGAGTAATATATAAATTATAAATAAATAATTAAAATATATAAATTATTTGCTTTATTTGTTTGTATGAATATATAATTACATAATAATAATAATAATCAAAAGAGAAGTGAAATATAATAAATTAATGAGAAAAATGGAGATACTATGGAATTATATAATAATTTTATTCGAAAAAAAATTTAAATATTTTCATTACAAAATACCATCTATAAATATATATATATTGAAATTTATATTGATCTATATTACGCATTTATAAATTCATATATCATAACCAATCTACAAAGATAGAGTAATGCTTTCGACACAAAATAAACGATAAAATATATATAAATTTCTTTGAAGTTACTAAAAATAAATTTGGTATGTGTTTTACGATAATTTTTTTTCTTAAATCAAATAATATAAAGTTTTTAATATAAAGTCTATATATTAGAATTAAAATTGAATTCTTATTTGTTTTTTTTTATCTTTCAGAGATATAGAAATAACGAATAACACATTGCAAAAAATGTTTCTTTTGTAAAAAAAAATGCAATCATCACAAATGATTAAATGAATACAATTTCTTTAGAAAATATATTTTTAATTATTTTTATTAGATTAACAAAATTGAAAGAAAAGATTTTTTTTATATAAAAGAATATGTTCTTATTATTTTTTATTTTTAATTCTGATATTTCTTTGACTATCGAAAATTAGGTTAATTAATTAAATATATTTAAATATTTATATCATATATGATGATATATAAATATTCATAACTACAGACCAGATAAGTTACAAATCAGAGTTTAACTTCGATTATACCAAGAACTCGGCCATGTCATTATTGGCCGCATGCTCAATCATTACATTATAAAACGCGGTCGCATAGAATATGGACGAATTATGCTTTTAAATAATTATTCGATAAAACTAGAATAGATTAAAATTACATACTTACAATTTACATTTTATTTATATATCTAATAAAAAATTATGATGTTTTTCTTTAAATGGTTATTTTTGGAGCGATAAAGTGATGATTTTATTAAAAAATTTGAAGTAATTAATTGAACTTTAAAATATAAAGTTTATAAAAAAAATAGAAAAGGAATTTTTTGTCGTCTATAATTGAAATTTAATATTTAATTTAAACAAATAATTAGATGAAATATACCAATATAATTAAGAAAAAAATTTAATTTATAAAATTTATAAATTAAGAAAGATGAATTTTATTTATTATATTATAATAAATGCAATATGTTACAATTAATATAGTATTATAATATAATTATATTGTAATAAAATATATTTAAATATAAATGATGCATAGAAAAGTAAATATCATTTAAATAAACATTTTTATTCTTATTTTTATTTTAATATAAATGTAGCAAGTAATAATAATACATGTATAATATCATATAATCATATTGTTATTTATAAATATTACAACTTATAATATATACTATATTAATATATCTGGTTATCTGTAAATAGTACAATTTATTCTGAAAGTATCCAGTTTCTATTTTATATTTAATTCTTGATTTTTTATCATTCATTATATTAAATTTTTCTTAAATAATTAGTTATCATTTCAAAATAAAATATATCAATTGATATATTTCGATTAATATAAAATTGATATATCGAATTGCTATTTTTTTCTCAAAACATATACAATTTTTCAAAAATATACTGAATACTTCAGTAACAATATATACATCCAAAGAATATGCATTAAATAAAAAAGTTTTGCATAATATAGAAATAATATTTATATAAATGTAATATAATATAATATAATATAATATAATATAATATAAAAACAAAATATATTTAAAATTTTTTAAAATTATTTTCTTATTTTTCTGTCATAAATTTTTCCAAAAATTCATAATTTTATAAATAATTAGAAACAAATTTGATACTTTATTATTCAAATACAATGTTATATAAATTTTTTTTAATACTAAATAAAAAAAATATTTTATTATATTTAAAAATTAAACTTTTGCATTTGAGTTTCGGATATATTTTATGTAAAAAGTATTCTAAAAATTTCCATCTAACTCAACTTATCATTAAATTGCCACAAAAGTTGGCTGTTGATTGGTACATAACATAACAGACAGAATAAAATCTCTTCAGTTACCATCGACGTTGAACCGTTAATGGGTTAAAGGTTAAAAAAGCGGGACACACCAATGATAAATAAGGACGCAGGAACGACATTGATAAAAGTTGGAAGAGTTTAATGACAATCAAATATCAATCAGAAATCAAAATGAAAATTTTAAATTTATAATTTGGAATAATTTTCTAAAGTATTTTGAATAAAAAAAAATACCAATGTAATTGCATAAATATAAATTTTATATGCTTCTTAGATTTTAAAAATAAAAATATTTTTTTTTTAAATGAGAAAGTATAAAATGGATTCATAAAAAATACATTTATAAAATATTTCATGAATAATTTTCTCTTTAAATAGCACCTTAATTTTATTTTATTAAAAATTTATAAAGCGTTTTAAAATTACAATTGTAATTTTTACGTTTTATATTTTTTATTTCTAAAAAATACTTGCACATATTTTTAAAGAATTTGCATTTACGAATTAAATTATTAAATATATTGCAATGAATGTAAATGTATGAATGTATGAATTTAAAAAAAAATATATTTAAAATTGATTTTTTAATTTATAAATTAAAATTAAAATTTGAATTTCATATTTAAAATTAGAATAAATTAATAAATTAAATTAATCAATTGATTAATTAATTATGTTAAAAATTGAATAAAAATTAAAAAATTTAAAATAGTTAATTTATAAATATTTTTATAAATTGAAATCATTGTAAATGTAAATTAATTTTAACATTTTTTAAAATCAAAAAAAAAAAGAAATAGTTATAATCTTTTTATTTATTTCCTTTAGAATATATTAAGACAATTCTTATATTTGATTTTTTTAAATATCTTAATATTTTTGTAATATCAATTTATTGAACTTTATAAAATTGTTTTGAAATGCTTTTTTTTTTAATTTATATAAAATTTTAATAATAGATAGACATAACAGACATATAACTATAACGAAAAATTAATTAAATTTACTATTTACATTTAGAAATATATTTATGTATATATATATTTAAGAATAATTATTCTAATCTATTTCGTTTTTTTAAATGTACTTCTCCATTCAGTTGCTGAAGTAAAAATAATATTTCATGAATCATATTATTAACATTTATAGATATATTCATATTATTTATTTATAGATATACTTGTTCATATATTTTAAAGATAATTTCAATATAAGTTTTCTGTATAAATAAAAAATAAAAAATTTGAAATAAAATTAAATGAAAATATTGACGTGTTATTAGTGTTATTAGACAAATTGCTAAATTAATTTTGTTCCAAAAAAAGAAAAGTTATACATATATTTTTATAATTGGAAAATTGTTTTAAAAAAGTAATTTTATCAATTGTATTGTAAGATATAAAATATTTAGATATGAAGATATAAAAATTTGATACTGTGTTTATATATAATATAATATGAATATTATTAATTGTTTTATATTTATATTTAATATTATAATATTATTTTTTGGTTTATAATGTTTATCAAATGTTTTCTTATTCATAAATATAATTCCTTGAAATTTTTAATATCTAATTTACTATTGTAAAATATAAATCAAAAATTAAAATCAATATAAAATAATTTTATTTATGGCAATAAATTAAAAATAAAAAAAAACAATTTTATCAAATTCATTAATTATTTATTCGTATCAAAAACTTTGTTCGGATTGAAAAACTCTTCATACCAATTAAAATTAGAAATAGGTAGAAGATTTTTATTCCGTTTCTGCATAAACTAAGAAAAAATATGTATAAGCAGCAGTCTACAACTTATTTATGGACGAGAAGCATTGGAATGAATCACTGCTTATCGATAAGCATTCTTTTTTTGTCTTCAAATAATTTAGTCGAATCAAGACTTAGATATTCTATTTAACCTATAGTAGTTATTTTTCATATAAAATTATATTAATTAATCATCATATTATAATATCTTTACAAAATTGTATAACTTATAAAAAATATGCTTAAAGATATTTTGTTTATATTTAATATATAATGTAATATAAATTGTTTTAATTTAAATTCTTACATTACTGTAGAATAGAAAACAAACAAATAAATTTGTTTTAATCATATAAATAGAAATTTAAATATTCTTATTAATTATGATATTTTTCTAAAATACATAATAACATATCTAAAATTATAAATGAAAACAATTTTACGAATATAATAGTTGTTTAATGTTTAATGAATTAATTTTTCATCTATAAAAAATATAAGATATATTTTTAATCATATTATAAATTACAAAAACATTCATATTAATGAAATGATGGGAGATAGTAATTTAGATAATATTAATTTAGATAAGAATTTAGTTAAAGTTCGTGTAATTCCATTAAAATTTCATTCATATAAATAAAGTTTCGTGATTGAAGAGTAACGATAAAATAAAGTATGTCGAGACAATTATGATGATAGTAATTCGTATTGTGCTGCCATCGGTAGAGAAGCGGGAGATTCCCGCCGCAAGTAAGTGAGTCACACATAGGATTGAGCTCGCTCGTCTGACGAAGCGTCCTTCCACGTCCCTCGGTCTGATCAACTATATTTTCCTCACCTCCCCGCAACACTGTTTAGACGAAGCGCCAACACCCTTCCCGCGAGCGTCTTGCCAATAGCCGAGCATACCCGGAGACGGTTGTCAGTTCCCCCGCTGTGTCTCCGTGAGTCGACAATGCTCGACTTGACTCGGCTCCGCTCGCCTTGCCAGCCACGAGGAAACCCCCAACTTTTCCCTACCCGATCCTCACCTCGCCTCACTCACACGCTCGCTCTTCACTCCTCGCTTCCCTCTCCGATAGATCCCTTTCCAAGAAGAGAAGCAGTAAACTCGGCGTAAATTCGCATCGGTTCGACTTGCGCCGCGTTGCTCCAATAGAGCGGTGAACGGATGATATTAGGTCACGCACCCCGTACGTCGTCTATGTGCCCTAGGCCGTTCATGGCCGTGTGTCCACGGAATTCCCTGTTGTTTTTAAGAACCAATTGGATCACTTCGCTATTATTACGAGCGTTCTCGAGCCGCGATTTCGAGCATATCGCGGAATGCATGACTTTCATAATTCGTTGCGAACGTTTTATTCTCTATATAAATTGTAATGAAATATTAATATGATAATTTTTTCTTCTTTGTATAAAAATAATTATTTTATTTTATATATTTTTTAAATTAGTTTAGTTAAAACTAGTTTGAACGAATTACGAGTTTTTATTGATTTTATTATTAGAAAAATTGAATGAATGGAATTTTTTTTAAATTTAATATTGTTTTTGAAATAATTTTTTTTAATAATGATAAATTTAAATGGATATAATAATAATAATAAATAAAAAAAATTTATTGTAAAAACATTAAATTTTATTGTTATTGTTAAATTTTAATAATGTCTTATAATTATTTAATAATATCATTTTTAGTATAAAATTAAAAAGACAAAAGCATAATCTTTTTGTTTAATAATGTTTCTAAAGAATTGAAAATACTTTTCGAAAATTAATACGTCATAATAGAATAATAAAATAATAAAAAATATAATAATAAAAAAATGGATATTATTGCAGAGAATTTTTTTAAACTTACATGCTTTTAAGAATGTAAATGTCACAATAATATAAGTGGTTTTACCAAGAAATATTATAATTGACAGTTTTAATACTCAAGCTGGCAGATTGCTACTGAACATTGAAGATGCTCCAAAGATAAAGCATAACTTAAAAATAGAATTGCTTATTTTGTATCTTTGCCATAAATAAGTAATTTCTATATATTTCATTACTTTATTATATATTTTTAAGATTTGAATAAAAATTCTTAAATATTTTTTGTTTTTATTCTAATCTTATTCTTTTTGTTATTAATTACAATAAAAATATATATAAAAATATATAAAAATATATATAAAAGTAAAGAAATAAAAAATAACGATAATTCATGATAAATATTATATTTTTATTTCTATTATTGATTCTTCTAACAATTTTATTATTTCTTTTTCACATATTTTATATTATACAAATAATTGTTTAAACAAATACTAATTTTTTTATTTTTATTTAAAAATAGAATATGAAAATATTATATAAAATTTTTATTTTTATTTTACCATTTATATTAATGTAATGTGAAATTAATAATTTATAATAATTCAGTGAATAGGAATGTTAAGAATTCGATTATCTTTTTCACAAAAATTCATTTCACCTATTCATTCATTTATTCATTTTACTATTATTTCGTTTCAATGTTGAAATACTATATATTATATTTATATAGAATACTATACTTTTGTAATTATAAGTTTATATTTCTAAAAATATTTATAAAAAAAAAGTAATTAAAAATTAAAAACTGATGAATATTAGTATTCTTATTAATGAATTTCACATAGCATTCTTAGTTTCTCATCATAATAGCATTCATTGCACGGTAATGATAGAATACTATACATATGTATGTGAATGGGTGATTAGGTCACAAGTCCTAAGCATATCGTAGGACATTCACAGCTAAGAATCATTCATTGTTTACTCACAGTTTATTCATTATTATTATGATCGAAAACATCTTTAACTGTTCTTTTTATTAACTAGAATGATTTATAAAACCGATTACAATATTCGAAGAAATATGTAATTATTAAAGAAGAAGAAAAACTATTTTTTCTATTATCGCATGATATTAATGTCATCTGTATTGCTAAATAAATATTTTAAACAATATTAAAATTAATTATTGTCTTATTTATTCTTTCATATCTAAACTCCTTTCTTATACTTGTTTCAATATTATTCAATTATTTTTACCTTTGAATTAATATTGAATAATTTTTATTTTTTTGGATAATTTTTTTTATATTAAAAAAAAATATTAAATATAATATATCTAAATATAAAAAAAACATTTTTAATATATATTTATAAATAATTCGTTTGACTTAGTAATTTAATTAATAAAATGTATATCATTTATATTTACAAATTTCAGTATAAAATTATCCTAAATATTTCAATCTTAAAAATAATAAGTATTATTATATGTTACAAAGAAGGAATTAAAGTAAGAATTATTAAGATGTTATTAATATGTTAGAAAAAAAAGAGATTTCTTTTTAAATTTACTTTTATTTATCAATCAAGATATGAATCCATCGAACGAATATTTTAATTTAAGATTATTAGCTTTTTTCTTCAATATTTTTTTTTAAATGAAAAATTATAAAAATTCTTCATATAATAATTCTTTATTTATTGAGATTTTAAATATAAATTACGCAGTGACAAATAACAGATTAATCTAATCTTGAGTTTCAATGAAGTACAATGTCATATCACAAATCGTTATCTTTGAAGTACGGTGTATGATTTTCTATTGATTCTATAAATGTTTAACACATTTTTAACGCATATTTTTTAGCTAAGAATTGGAAATTTATGTCAAAAAATTTCATTATATTTTTTTATATTTACTTATAGCATGTATTTTCGTAGACAATACGAATAAAAAATTCAAAATATATATCAATTGTACTTTTTGAAATAAATCATCAAATCAAAACTAGAGTGATACACATTTTTTTTTACAAATTTTCACTATTTTTTTCTCCTGTTTTTATTTTTAATTTTCAATTGATATGAATAAAATAAAATAAAATAAAAATGTAATTTTTTTTATTACAACTATTCACTTTTTTATTAAAATTATTTCATTAGAAAAAACTATATATAACTAAATTAAAATTATATAATTTTTTAATTAGATTTAACTCAATAAGATAATAATTTTATTACAAGAATAAGAATATGATAAGAAATATCTTAATGATTTATTCTTTCTATTCAATTCCTTAGTTTATAAACTCTATTACATAATATAAATATAAAATTATTTCCTAATATCTATCTATAATAATAAATAATTATTAATAATAATATTAATTTTTTTGAATTCTTTTTTATATTATACAATAACAATTAAAAAAATTAAGATATATAGATGGTTTGTATACATTCTTGATTTCTTTATAAACATTGTAATTTTTGCTGAAGAAAGAGAATTTAACTTATTAAACGCACATAAGCACATAGTTAATATAATATATAATGTTCTTATGTAGAAAATGCATATAAGTCATATTATACACACATACACTCACACATAATAATTTTGAAATAAGAATATATAATACGCTAAATAATATTTGATTAAGATAAAAATATAAAAGATAAGAGAAGAAAATAGATAAAAGTAATAATTTGCATTTCGAAGAAAAAGTTTTACATGCAACATTTTTGTTAACACAATTTACACAATTTTAATATTATTTTTAATTGAAAAATTACAAAAAAAAGATTATGTCATTGAAGCCGTCAAAGTTAAAATCGAAAATCGAAAATACAGTTTGAACGAGAAAAGCGAGTGCATTCAAGTGCTTTTAAGCTTATTATATGGCTGTAACTACTTTATGGTATCACTGAACGAATGTACAATTCGCATAACTAAATTTTCCAAATATTCGACATGGAACTCTAGCTATTAAAGAAAATTTGACCACCAAATTAAATATAGTTACATATTTAATTGTCTTGTCAAAGATAAGAGTCATTTTACATTTTAATCGAATTTAAGCACTTGCTTTTAACTTTTAATACTAAAATTCAAAACTTTACAACTGAAATGAGAGCGGATTGAAATTTGACATTTTTGGATTATTATATAATATATTTAAAAAAAAATTCTACTTCGTGTATAAATTAAATACAGATTTGATAAATTTGAATTTGCTCTTATTTTATCATTTTGTCAAATGCAGAACTTCTTACATTTAACATGAAATTTTTGATTAATAAAACAATAAATCAATATTTTATATTAATGTGTTTTTTAAATTATTAATTTCAGTGCAAATTAAAGATAATTTCAAAATTGAAAAAAACTTTTTAACTCAATGACTATTAATTATTATATAATATTATAAATATCAAATATTAAAATGTTAAATATTAAATATATATTTTTTTCACTTAAGTTTTAGTTATTTATTTTAATATTTAGTAATTTTTAGTAATTTCTTTAATTTTGATATTTATTATTTTCTTTTTAATCTAAAATAATAATTTTATTAATTTTTGTAATTTTAATTTTAATAATGTTCAAAATTAATTTAATTTTTTCTTGTTACAAGATTCTCAATTATAATATTTTTCTTTTATTAGAACAAAAATACTGTTAATTATCTTTTACGTAACATATTTTATTACGAATTCCAATATTTTATTTCACTTAATAATTTTTAAATTTTTAAAAAACAATTAAAATTTTGTTAAAATATTTTAATAAATTTTAATCAAAGTTAAAGTTAAAGTTATAATAAAAAATATTGAATATACAACAATATTATTATATTTTTCATTATATTAATTATTAAACTTATTAAATCTATCTAGAATTAAAAAATAACAAAGATTAATTAAAATTTTCTATTGAAAAATTTATTAATATTAGAATTTTCCATTTAAAAAATAAAAAAAGTAACTAAATAAAAAACAAGTGAATTAATTTTTCAACTTTTTTTTACTTTTTTTTTACTTTTAAATTATACTTATAAATAAATTTTAAACTTTCATTAAGTATATATATTGAATAATATTTCGATAAAACTAGATTTTTCAAATCATTCATATATGTACCTATATATGTAACTATATGTATGAAATAAGATTTGAATCTAGGCCAACGTTTCGCAACTGTTTTCCCAATTTCATTTCTGAATTTTTTTTTTAAACTTTTTGAAAACACGACACATCAAAAACATCACAAAAATTCCATTGAAATTACTAATTGATTTAATAATAATAATTGATTTAAATTTCATTGATTCCATAATGAATAATTATAATCAAGATTAATCAAAATTTTCTAATAAATCAATAAATTTCGTGTGTAATACATAAATTTCTTAAATAATAATGTCTTCACACCAATGATTGATAAAATTATTATGAATTCTATAAAATTACAATTTATTTGAATTTCAATCAAGAATAAAATTGAAAACATATAAATTCTAAATAATATTTTTTTGTTATTAAATATATTTTTGTTTTTAACATATCATAGCGATTTTAAGTAGCAAATTTGCTGGAATCAAATACGAATTTATATATTTTAAAATTTCAAATAAATTGTAACTTGCAAGATTAAATATAAAAAAATAATGAAAAAATTTTTCATTGTCAAATGTTAAATTTTAAATATTGAAATTATACTTTTGATTACAATTGCAAATAAAAAAAATGTAAAATATATTTTATTGTATATTTCATATTTATATCATGATTATTGTTATCATGAAAATAATACTTTTTACAATAAATACTAGATATTACAATTCAAATTCGTTATTAACTTCAAATAATTAGTAATATCGAAGTGTTCATAATAATTTAATCATTCAATATATGTTAAAATCACATAAAACAATATCAACAAATTAATAATATTTTTTCATTTTAAATTAATTTTCTCGAATTTATACAAAACTGAATTTTCATCATAAAAAAAATTTTCAAACCTATAAATATCAATGGAATTTCTTCTTAGAAAATCTGCGACATATACATATTATATGTATATGTGTTATTTGCGTCTTCAATATTGAGCTGCTGAGAGAAAACTTTTCTCGTAATTTAACAATATAATCTTGCATTAAGAATTGAAAACAATATTTTGGATATATATTTATAATTTTGAATATGTATAAGTAATAATAATAATTTTTGACATTGTTATTATATAAATTGATTAATATTATATAAATTGAAAAATTTATATTTGTGTATATTACTCTATAATTTTATTTTTAATAATGTATAATTTTATGATTGAAAATTAAACAATTTTCATAAAATTTTAGCAAAAAAAAATTATATATTAAAAATATATTATTCAAATAATATATATTACATTATTTATATCAAACCAAAAGTATATTATTATGAAATATATGACGCACTTCAATGCAAGAATTTAAGTTATAAATTATATATGATTGACATTACTGTCAATCAAATATATATATATATATATACAAATAAATGACAAAAATTGCAAAATATTCAATTCAAATATAAAATGAATAAATTGTATTTCCCAGTATTTCATCATATATCTTTCATGATTTAAATATTTGAATGAATAAATGAATATTTTAAATATTTAAAATCAAATACCTAAAAAATAAATACGATTGTTTGCATTCATAAAATGTTATTTTAACAATGAAAATGTAAAATGATATTATAAAATAAAATAATAAAATAATAAAATAAAAATAGTTTCATTTCATAATTTTATTTATATTGTGTATTCATTCTTTTAATTTCTTAATCTGATTTTTTTATTTTAGAAATATAGAAAAAATTTTTATGTTACCAGTTTTAATTATTGGCATGTGTCTCAATTTGTTTGTTTGAATGAGATATCTTCCAGCAAAATTAAGTTTTAATTAAACACTTTCAATCTATTCTCATGCTTAATATAAAATATATTATTCTGATGTTTTGATCAATATCAAAAGAATTCAAATGAATTCTTTATTAATTATCTCAATATATAGCATTAACTGGAAGTATAAAATATTTTCAGTTATATATAATATAATATTTTTACTATTCTGATTGAGCAAACATTTTTCTAATAAGTAATTTAACGTAAAATTATTTCCATTAAAATTAAAAAAATATAAATAAAAAAAATCTATTGTGATATATACCATAAAAAATTATAAACTCACTTTTATAATTATTTTATTCAATGAATAATTATTAAAAATAGAAATTTACAAATATTTATTACAAAATATTACAAAATATTATGTAATATATTTTTATTCACAATCTTAAATAATAATAGAATTATTTCTATTATTCTAACAAAAAAAATAATTATTTAACAATAATATTCCTTCAAATTTAATGAATCTGAAATATTTTTGTATATTTATTTTATGTTTATTTTTTATATTATAAGAAGAATCCTATTATAATCTAAGTCTATAAATAATACTATATTAAATAATAAATATTTAATTTTTTATTTTTAATAATTATTTAGTTAAAATAATTATAAATATGTAATAAGCTCACAATTTTGTGCAGCAATATGTTTAATCAGATTAAGCAGTTCAAGATAATTCGCTAGAATCAAATAAATATTTATTTATGATATATGGTAGCTTGAAAATATTTATATACATTGATGAAATTAATTGTAAAATATTCATTTAATTCCTATTAATATATAGAATATAATGTAAATATACTTAAAAAAGTAGTGTAAAAAATACAAGAATAGTAATTTTAATATACCATTGTGATGTAAACAAAGAAAAAAGTTCCAAAACATTAATCGAAGAATAAATTCACTACTTAAATAGCTAGAAAATAACTTTCATTTTTCATATAATAAAGCAGTTATTCATATATATATATAGTTAGAATTATAAAAAACTATTTTAATTTTGAAAATATATTAATTAGGTATAAGATTAATAAAAAATTTGTGGAAAAAATTTAGCAGACGATAATAAGTAATGATATTTAAAAGTTGAAAGGAGTGATTTTGTGTATGAACAAGCTTGAAATTTATATTAAAAAAATTATGCAAAAATTCATCTGATCAAATCGATTTAAGATAAATTTAAGATTAATATTATTAAAAAAAATTTGATGCTTTTGTTTAATTATCTTTTTATTTATTTTTAATATTAATATTATAATTTTATTTAAATAAAAAAGTGTATCATTTTTATTAAAATTAATAACTTATTTAAAATTTATTTAATATATATATTATATTAATTATATTAATTTATATATATTATATTAATTTATGATGTTAAAAATAAGTAATTTTAATTTTTATATATAATATTAAGAAATATAATAAAATTCTCATTCAATAAATTTTAAAATATTTTAAATTTTGTTTATTTTAATATTATTTATTTAATAATTTTGTTTACTAAAATATAAATGCATGTATATATATATATATATATATATATATATATATATATATATATATATATATATATGTATATTTTATAAATGCATATATTTGTAGTAATTAAAACATTTAATAAATTATTGTGTGTACTAAATATATATATATATATATATAATATATATATAGTATATATATATAGTATATATAATATATATTTATATTAAATATAATCAATTTACTCCAAATATTTTACATATGAATCTTCCAACTAAAATATAACAAAAAATGCTCTAAAAAGCTAAAAATGAAAATATCAATGTTAAAATAAGTGAAAAATTTATATATATTTATATTTAAAAAATAATATTCATAGATTTTATATATAAAATATTGATAAATATACAATGAAAAAGATATTATTTAATATCTGCGAACGAATAAATTATTCATATATATTTGTATATATATAATGATATAAAAAATATATATAATATTTTCATATAATTCATTGAAATGGTACAATAACTTAATATTCTTTATTTTTAAGTAATGATTTTATATATAACATTATATATATAACATTAATATATAACAGAAGCAATATAGTTAAAAAAATATTGAAATAATAATTAAAAAATAACCAATAATTAAAAAAGGGAAAAATAATGAGTAATTTGATATCCTTTCCTCGTAAATTATCTAATTACACAAATAAAGAATTTCAATAATTCCTAGGTTAGTCATTCTAATTGTCCGATTTCGATTTTATACAGCAATCGACGATCAGTCGTCGGTGTCGTGTCACCTACAAGCGTGGCGCGTCGCTAGGTATCTTTCTGGCGTAGCATGAAAATAGCCAAGCGTACTTGGAATATCGCGCGGCCTACGCGTTAGGCATGCTACAACGGCGTTCACCGAGTGCTCACCAAGCGTAAGCGAGTGTGAGAGAGCGCGAGAGATTACACGGTTCCTTCGAAGAGTGGGAAATACGTACGAGGGAAGACCGTTGAGGAAAAAGAAAGAAACTGAGCTTGAATATGAGAAGAGGACAGAGAATCAAGAGGGGAAAGAAAGGCCACGAAGCGGAGACAGGTAGATAAATGCGGTTTATGCTGAGAAGAAAGAAGACAGACGGCACTGTTGTCGCGCCGTATCTCGTAAGTATACGGGGTCAGAGACGAGAAGAGGGACAATTGCGAGAATCGGCCAAAGAACGAAAGAAAGAAAGATAGGAAGAGAGGAGGGATAAAAAGAGAGGGATAGATTCTAAGAGGGT
Organism: Apis cerana; assembly: GCF_029169275.1. NCBI lineage: Eukaryota > Metazoa > Arthropoda > Insecta > Hymenoptera > Apidae > Apis > Apis cerana. The sequence goes on along the minus strand of NC_083864.1, from coordinate 1,826,086 downwards.
CGGCAAACGGGAAGTTACAAGGGAGGTGGAACACGAACGAAGACGGAGATGGAGATAGAGACAAGAAGAAAGAGAACAAATAGGAGATTCCAAGAGAGGAAAGGATTCGTACACGCGCGCGGGCAGGTATAGAAAAGAAAAGGAGAGAGAGACGAGATAAGAAAAGGAAAGACCGAAGGAAAGGAAAGACTGGATAAGAAGCGAGAAAAACAGAGCGAAAGAAAGAGAAAGAGAGATAGGAGAGAGGAGTATAGCTCATGGTTCACCTGTCGTCATGGCAACGCCGCTTCGCCGCTCACTTGTTACTCCATCGGCATAGCTCGGACCTCGGTCCTCTCGCAGCCTCCGCAGGAATACGAACGCGAGTCACGATCCATTATAGGAGAGATCGAGATGCAGACGCCTCCAGTTTGTCGGTTACGATAATCCGTTTTTACTCAAATTAAAAAATGTCAGACTGACAAAAATGAATGAAGAATCACACTTTGCTTTTTTTCATTCTTCGATTCACACTACGTTATCACAGAACACTCACTACCGAAATTTCTGATACGATAACCAATCGTCGTTTTTTCAATATTAGTCTTCATTTATTATTTTTACACGGGATGTAAATGAAAAACTTTCTGTACATATAAATATACTATCTCTGTCTTTTGTCTTCTTATATGACCACGATCGTAATAGTACCAAACATATTAGAGTAACGTATCACAGAAGCACAGTAATGATTTCCTTGGAAGAAAATCGGAAAGAAGACACCCTCTTCGGTTACTCTTTATTTGCCTGTCCCCCTGGCGCGTACTTAAGCCGAAGTCACTCTTCTATTTTAAGCTCCACATTTGCCCCGTCGTCTGCGTCTCTTGGCTCTACTCTCCTCGCTCTTTCTTTCTTACAGAAACATGAGAGCAGCACAGAGAGACATACACTATCCTTTTCTCTTTGGTACGCGGTGGGACACAAAGTCGCGACTCCTCTCTCGTTATCCACTTACTAGCGCGTCAATCTGTTTGCTATGCAAATCCCGTCCGACCGGTGCTGACGTAGACGGTAACACCAACGCAAAAACGAGTCCGTCGACGATATCTCCTACTAACACACTTAACGGCGAGCAGTTAGTCATTGCCCGCGTAGCACACACGTAGAAAATATAATTGGCTACCACGACGGACCACGCAGCAATTCCACACGGGTTCTCCTTTAGCCCCACCACTCTTCTGTTCGGCAACACTGATACCGAAACCACTACACAACTCTTACCAGCACCAATACTATTCTGACAGATACTGTTGTCGTTACTACTACGATTACTATCGCCAGCAGTAATATAACGAACACATCGACGTGAACGTGTCGGTAAACGCACCGCAAACTCCACAAACGAATTCCTCTTACGACTTACACGGCTCCACGACTCTTGTCTGACGTCATTGGCGCCTAATCGCGACATATTTCGTGTACTTACCACTTCGTGTACTTCTCTCGAACGTGCACCTCGTGTTTTTCTCCAACGATATATCTTTCTTATGTCATTCCTTTTCCTTTTGTCACATGGGTCCCAAGAATAATATAACGATACGATTTCAGTCAATGATTCAACAAGTATCCATCACGGAATTTTCTTTTTCTTTCTCACATGAATTTTCTGTGGTAGAGACTTATAGAAGTCAATTTCTGCGTTTCGAATCTTCGCTCGACAGATAACAAAGATAACGATGCTTTGAGCGAATAATTGTGATACACTATAAGCATTGCGATTCCTCGTTTATTCATCCTTGATTCAAACAGCAAGAAATTGATTCGATCCACCGCAAGGTAGGATCTCGAAGCGCGTGTCGCGTATCGAACATTTGATCCGCGCCACTCACTCGGCACAAAATCAATCCGCTTTCTGCCGTGTCTACTACGTTACTATTCATCACTCTTCCTGTAAGATAATTCCTGTTCAACAACACTACACGCACTTTCCACGCTCCTGTTGGTCGACACCACCACCACTACCACCACCACTACTACTATCACCACAATCTCTTCCCACCCAAACGAAAATGCTCGTGTAGTATGACTGTTTTGCAATACGGATGCGCGCTCTCCTATTGGGTTTTCAACAAGTGATCGCAGCAGCAGTAATAGCAGAAGCGGCGGCGACGACGACGGACCGGCAGCTCATCGTTCCAGGGTCGTTCGTCGGCGTATAGGTGGCACAGTACGCGCATGCTACACCTCCTGACGGCGTTGTTATTATTGCGTAACTGGCGGCCCGCTAAGTCGAGTGTGCTGCTGCCAGCAGCAGAGAGAGAGAGAGAGAGAGGGAGGTCGCGAGAGCGAGGTAACAGCAGCCGTGGGTGAACCAGTGGGCGAGTATCTCTGACGAGAGAGCAATGAGCGTGCGAGCAGTGCGCCGTCTGGCGTGGCTGACGACAGTCTACTGCCTTCCGAGAACCACGAGGCGATTCCATGTATCGAACGCGCACTGCCGAGCCACTGAAGGGATGGACTCGAACTATCAGAGTGGGGGATCCTGGTGGGACGACAGGGGACGGATTCAACGTTCAGACGAGCATAAAGCCCTATCCATACGCATTCACTCTTTCGAAATGTTCTCAGTATATGTATATATATATATATATGTACACTGTTCGTGAGTTATAACGGGTTTTCTGCGATAGGTTAATACTCTACGTTCGAACTTTTCAGTCGATTTCTCAGATTTACAGCTGCTTAGTAATATGCAATTACATTGAGAAAAATGCCAATTTGAAAATGTAGTCAATTACTTATAATTTTTAATATTTTAGATATAATTTATATTTTAATATGTATTTTAAATAATTAATAAATTTTTATTATATATTTGTCTTTTCTTCATTTCAAAATATATTTATAATATATTTATAATTAATAATTAATAATTATATATTGTAAATATATTATAAATATACACATATATAAATATTATGATAATTATACTGAAAAAAATATACTTTATAATTAATTACATTATATAATATTTAAATGTTATGTAAAGAAATTGTAGTTTATTGAAAAATACAATAATATCTTCATAAAAAATATTTTCCTCAAATTTCGATAATATTTGTATTTTGTTATTATTCAAAGATTCGTTGATAAAAATTTTAATGACGTGATAAGATATTCATTAACACTGACCAGTATCAGAAAGTTTTCGGAAAAACAGTTATACAGATATATAAATTAAAATCTTTAGGAACACAGTTTGTATACTCTTTCTGATCTATATTTCATATTCAAAGATATTAATGAGACTTTTAATTAGATTTATATACTAAATGAAAAATCAAGAAAATAATTCCAAGAAGAAAATTCAATTCCTTACATATTTTTACATGTCATTAGATTTTTTTGGGTTATTGCGTAAATTATAAATAAGATTTGTGATTAATTTATTTCTTAATATTAAATTATTGTATACAACGTAAATCATTCGGATTAATTCGAAAATAAATTTGATTAAACAAATAGTTTTTCGAATAATCAATTAGAAAAAATCAAATTTACTAAATTATTATAATATAATTAGAAATTAAATAATTTTTAAATATGAATGCTTATTACATAAATAAATGTATATTTAGTAAGAGAAAATTATGAAAAATAAATTTATCGTTATTAAATATTATTTCAGAATACAAATATATATTTATAATTAAATGTTTATTATGTATATTATGTATAAATAATCGATCATTTAAATAATCAAATTTTTTTAATATTAAAATAGTATTATTAATCATTTAAATTTTTAAATTTCAAAAATTATTCATCAATCTATTCGATTATTCTATTAATCTTTTATCAGCTATTAATTTTAACATGAAAATATTATAATTTTTAATCATAAAAAATTATATTTTTATAAGTTTCTATTGAAAAATGAATACAATTTTTATTATACGTCTTTTGTTATATTAAAATATATATTATATATACGGTGAATTTATTAAAATATTACTTCCAACATGAATGGATTTTTTTAAACAGTTTGTTATATACATATGTACAACGAAAAAAATAAAAAAAATATGACAAATGATTTTAAAAAGAAAAATGAAAAAACTTATTAAACAGTTTACGCTTTCGTGAATTGAAATAGAATTTTATTTAACCACTTTGCTATAATATATAAAACATAATAAATAAAAAAATATATAAAATAATTCAAAATTCAATATAAAAAATAAATCAAAAAGTTTACTTTTCAATAACTGTGAAAAAAAAATAAAAAAAATAATTTGTGCTAACATAATTTTGTTTTTTATTATATTATTTGGATTATGTTAAATCAATGGATTACGTCATATCAATTTTCTTTAAAAATTTTTTTTAAAATCATTACAATTTGATAACAATTTTATTTTATCATTATATATACGTCATAAAAAATTTTAATTGAAATTCGTGAAAAAGTAAAATTTCGATAAATTTACTAATATCCTGTTCTATTCTTATTTTAATTCTATATTTTCATAATGCAAAAAATATGAGAAAGAAATGAAAAAATTCTCTGACGTCGTGTTCAAATACATGCCATTATAAATACTAATATGAGAGGAGAGAATAACAGGCAAATAGAAAATCTTTGTGATAATCTACCTTATCTATTTCGGATCGGTAAAGCCAAGGACAAACGCAGTCTTCTAAGGTGTCGCTTCAACTATGTTTCATCGTCCCTGTTGGAGACTTGGAGACTACAGGTAGTAGAGTAGCTGCTATCTAACAATTACATACAACCTTCTTCTCACACGTCTGCCAGTCCCGGAAGAACGGCCTTCAGGGAGTTGACCTCTACGAAGCATCCGTTTCTCGGAAAGAATGATCGGAAGAAAATACTAATCATGAAAGTGAGCAGGAAATAGAAAAGATAAATGATAAGACTTTCTAATGTTGCTGTATCTTATTTATGATGATAACTTATTAATGAAGTGAATTGAAGTTAATAATATTTGAGTGATAAATAATGCTAATTAAAAATTATAATTATATACAGTTATGTATACGGAAAAATATATGAAGTTTAAATAATTTGAATAAACAATTAAATATTAGATGGTAATAGTGTTAAATATAGATGTCAGATAATAATGTGTAACAATGTGCAAAATTTAGACGTTTTAGTATTTTAATTTTTAAATTTTATATGATGTTTTAATGAATAATTTCCTTTTTGTTTGTGTGAAGTTATTTCTGTTAATAATAATTAACATTAGTAATATTAATTAATAATTGACAATCTTGAATCTAAATTAGAGCTTTTAAAACTTATCGCTGTTATATTGTATTGAAAATAAAATCATTCATGATATTAAATGTTCATTAATGATAATCGATTTTATATCAAAAAAATTGATCGCAAGATCTATGATTAAATATTTTTTGCTTTTGATGAGTATTATAAGCTATTTTTTTTTAATATTTTGTATATATATATATATATAGTATATAACATATAACTGAAAATTTATCTATGATTATGTGGTATAGTTAATCATACTATTTTTTGTAAAATTAAAATTGTTAATAAAATTTGTAAAAGTGTTAATAATGATAGTATTTTAACTACTAATTGTATTATGCAGTTTTTAATTATATTATCACAAAAATGTATCACATATGTTATATTGAAAAATTTAATAAATATAAGAATTAACATGAAAAGAATTATTCGATGTATTTTCTTATTCCATATTATTCATTAATTTTTAAATTATTAATATTGTAAATAGTTGCTATTGAAATATATTGTTCTTTGACTATATGTGCATACAAACTATATAAATAGAAATTATATGTGCAAATATACAAATTATATTCTTTTCAATTATTCATTTGCTTTTATAATTTTTTTGGAATTTTATATATGTATTTTTTAAAATCTTTTTCACATATAATATAGATATAGATTTTGATGGAATTTATTTTAACAAATAAATTGCTAGAGTTATTTTTTTTTTATTTATTTCTTTTATTTTATACATAATAAAATTATTCTTTTGAAATCAATTTTCTTATCAAAAACATTAAAAACAGATTATACATGTATGTAATGTTATATATCATTATATATGTTTTTAATGAAATATTTGAAATTTAGTATACTAAATTAAAATGATATGAATATTATATAAAAAGCTATAAGTTTCAAAAATATAAACTCAATAAATATTTATTACTAATTTAAACATATATTTGATAAGTGAAAAATTTAAGATAAAAAAAGAAATAAATAATAATTATATAAATTATTTTTAATTGATTTTTAATTGATAAAAACTGTTTTATATATAAATTGATAGAAAATCTTTTCATGTATAATATAATACTAATTAATTTTGTAAATAGCTAATATAAAAAATTGTATCTGTTTTCATGAAAAATAAAAGGGCAACTTTTACAACTTTTTGATGTAAACAACGATGAGTATACGGCCCTGTAAAAGAAACAATAAGCATATTCATATACATTATATTGTAGTAGTAGAATATGAAGAAAGCTAACGTTCAGTTCAGCAAAGAATTTATATGCGTATGTAGAAGATCCACATGTATAAAATTAACTGCCATATGATGCACAGATCGTGCACGCTTTATGTAGCGATGAAATCAATTTGCAATCGAATTTTTTGAACATTTATCGATTCTTCTTGAATTAAACAACAATAATATCATTTAATGTTTATAGCATATGAATCTTTATTTATTATTCTATATCATTTTTGAATTCTTTTTTACTTTTACTTTTTAAACACGCAACATTTAATATTTTAATCATTTAACTTTTATAATATATCAATTCGAATACATTTTATACCAGATTCTGCGAATTTTCTGATATATACATATCTGTTTTAATCAATTTCATTTAATATAGAAATAAAATTATCAATATTAACAAAATTTTTTTACAATTATATCATGTTTAAATGATCTAAAAAATGAATTTAAAACATTATCAAATCCGAAAAAGATAATAAAATGTAATAGAATTATTAAATTATTAAACAAATATTTTTCAAAAAGTTTGTAATATATTTGTAATTACAACGGATCGATCCCATCACTACACTAGTGGAGTAGAGTAAGTATTCTTTACGGATCTTAGGACGTTAGAGCAGCGAGTGGAAATCAGGAGAGGCGTAAAGGAAAAAGGAAAGGAGGGGGAAAGTGCAGGGAGGAGTAGAACAGCAGGGCATTTCGTGGAATGTCCTAGCGTCTCGGACGAACAACAGTCGGACTCCTCCGGAACTCCGATCAAGTACAGACCCATGTCTCTGGCTTGACTGGTTGGTTAGCTGGTTGGTTACGTGCCTCTACACAAGTCTAGTCGACTTCTATACGTATACGTTTCACGGTTCAGTTTACGTCGGCTCGGCAATCATCGGTCGAGGTCTTCTTTCGTCTCTTTTCTTTCTTTTTTCCTTTTTTTTTCACGTAGTATAATATATCTTTATCTCTTTCTCTCTTTTTTACATATAGGTATAGCGACCAGTTTTTCTCTTCCCCTTCTCATCTTCGACCATCCTTTCTTCTTTGTTTTTTCTTTTCTTTCCATTTCTCTCTATCATATCCTGATTCCTGTATTTTATGCTTTCTTTCTTTCTCTATCTTTTTACGCATCTTTTTACTTCTTTCATCATTTTTTTTCCACGTTTATCACCTGCTTTCTCTTCTTAGCTTTTTCGTTTCTCTTTTCACAATGATTTCTCACGATGGCTTTCCTCGTTCCATCAGCTTTCCTCGTCTACTTTCATTTCTCGAACTTTCGTTCTGTTTTTTCGCCGGATTTTCTTGTCTATTTTCTTCTTTTTTCACTCTCAACTTCGACTCGATAGTTCTATTTTTTTTCGTTAAATAATAAATAAAATTTTTTCAATAATAGAAAATGTAGTTTTGTGAACAATTTTATCTGCTTCTAATAATTTTAGTAAAGTTATATTATTTTTAATATTGTCATTTTTTAAAGCACATAGAATTTTTTATCAAAATTTGTCAATTTTATGATTAACTTGTATGATTAACTTGTTTATTACCAGATTTTTTTATTATTTTTTTTAAGCATATAATAAAAAATTTTTTATATAGCTATATATATTTTTAGATAGAATTGTTTATAGCTTCTTACATAAATGTAAAATGTAAAATGTAAAATAAGTGTAAAATTTATATTTTGAATAATTATTCTACTTTTCGTTTTTATAAATTGTAAAGATTATTTTGTTATATATATACAAAAACCACATTGACATTATTATATCCATATGTTTATCATTAATATTTTTATTATATTGATGAAGTCATAAAAAATGTGAATAAATATTTTAATTATTGTCATCATAAAAGATATGAAATTATGTTAATATATAACAAAATTTTTAATTTATATTTTCAATATAAATTAATTAATAATTTTTTCTCTGTAGTATCTTTAAAAAAATTTATTATTTTGTATTTAACTTATTCCAATTTCCTAATAATTCCATAGTTTCATATAACCACATCATAAAAAGAATTAATAAAAATATAAACTATTTATTTATCTAAATAAAAAATAATAATTATAATATTATAGTTATATTATATATAATAAAATGAAAAAAAACAATATAATTAAAAATAATTAAAAAGAAATAATAAAATATTTTAAAAAAAGAAAATAAAAAGTAATTTTATTTATTAATAAAAAATATTTTGCGTAACTTATTCTAATAAAAAAATTAAATACCTAATAAAAATTAAATTAAAAACCTAATAAAAATATCAAATTAAAATATCTTATATAAATATCAAAATATAGGGATATCAAATAAAAAATATTTTTGCAAAAATTGTATTATAAATAATTTTCTATTTTGAATATAAATCATATTTTTGTAACATATTTTATAAAATTTTTTTTTATTTTTTTTTTTAATGTTTAACGATAATTTTTTTTGAATAAGTGAAACGATAATTTATGTACTAAATATATATTAATAAAAATTTTTATATAAATTTATATTAATAAATCATCAATCAAGAAAAAAAATTTATCAAGAAATTGATAATTGATTTTTTTAATTTCAAATTTTATCATAAAATACATATAATAAAGATATATACTTTATGATAAATTAAAAAATTAAATTTTAATGAAAAATATAGATATATATACATTTGTATGTATAATTAACACATCATAATAAAATTTTTAAATATTTCGAAGATAAAACAAGATATTAAAAAATATAAATATAAATATATTTATTCAAAAATTTGAAATAATCCATCGTAGAATATTTTTTCTTTTTCAACTTCATTTTAACTTTTTTTACTTTATTTTTCATAAACGCCCTTTTGAGCATCTGAGCATCTTTCTAAGGAGAATTTCAATCGATAACAGATTCCATTATCTTGCTCTGAAATTCGATTTAAAATCGCACTGTCGTTCACTGTCAACATCGCGCTCCGAATACGTAGCACCCTCTTTGTGGAAAAGAGTATGGTTGAAAAATTCTGACCTACTGTCAGTGACCTAATGATTACAAAAGTTGCTCGGAATGAAGAATAAAGATATTTACGGTATTCCCATTTCCCAAGGAATGCTCTTATTAAATGTTCAAGCTTTCCACGTGTTCGTATTTTTCGATTCTCGAACATTATTTGAAGATATATCAAAGATAAAATCGAGTTCCTTCTCACTTCTTATTGCTTACGTAAGTATCTACGAATACTCATCAATTAACACTGCTACCGTTTACCTGTTATATCGGTTGAACTAACTGGCGATCAACCACCTATGCTCCAGCAGAGGAAACCTTGAAGCGTGGAAACCGCAGGTGAAACGGATTCTTTCATACCTTTTCTACACCTGCCTCTCATCCTTCTTCAGGAAATTATCTGCTTTATAACCTCAAATGAAGTTTGAAATACGCACTGAGACACTTGAACGTCTTATCGATAAAATTAGACGTCTAATGGATTGATGGGATATGAAATGCTTATTTATTCTATACATTGATTTAGAAAATATATTGATGCCTTCATTTTAATATATATTTATATTTCTAATATATAATATATTTATATAATTTAAGTTTTAGGATTTTGTTTTTATTTGACATTAATATAAAAATTAATTATAATATAATATTTTAATAATATTATAATTAATATTTTAATAATATGAAATTGATTAAGATCAATTGATTAATTGATCTCAAAGTTAGATAAAATATGTTAAAATAAAAAACTAAAATATTTTTACTAAATAAATATTATTTGAAGATACTATTTCATCTAATGTTGAAATCATGGAAATACTATCTAGTACTAAATACTATACTATCTATTATTCGGATTAAATGTAAATAAAATATTTATTTTGCATTTAATTAAAAATGCAATATATATCGAAAATAATTATATTCTATTTTCTATTTTCTTACATATTGAAAATTAATTATAAATTTGAGTGATTATTGAAGATTTTTTTTATTATATTATATATGCATAATATACAATACAATAGTCTTCAATACATAGAATGCACAATATTCAATATAATTATATATAATTATAACAATATCATTATATATAAATATAATATACAATAGCATCACTTCAATAGATTTTATTGTAATGATATTAAAAAAATTATTAGTTTATAGTTTAAATTATAGTTTATATTAGTTATTAGTATATTTAGTTATTTATAACTATTTTTATTATTATTTAAAATATCGTTTTTTTACATTTCAATGAATATTTATTTCAAAATAATAAAAATATTTTTATAAATTGATATTAAAAAATATATTTGAAATAGTATTTTTTAATGTATATTTAATTATTATTTTGAAAAAAATTTTATTTGCAAAATCTTATATCATTCGAATAAATAAGAATAAAAACATAATAGATAATTAAATTTAATTAATAATTAAATAAAAAAATAAAAAATGTAATAAATAATGAAATATTAAATAAAAATATTTATTTCTATTTACTTATTTCAAAAATTTTTTTCCTATCTTAATTAATATAGTATTGTATAAAATTTCAATTATCATTTATTATGTAACAAATACCAATATGTATCATTGCTGTGTAATTGCTATGTTATCAGATACTTTAAAGAACAGAATTTATCTAGCAAATAATTTAATCTGAAATTATTTTGTGATCATATTAAAATTTTTGGACATTTTCTCATCTGAATAATTCAACTTTTGCGTCTTTTATTATTTGTATATATATATTTATGCATTTTTTAATATTAATCTTAAATATAATCTTTTTTAATATAATCTTTTTTAATTTTTGAAGGATATTATAGTTATATAGTTATATTATTACATTATTATTAAAAACCAAAAATTTAAGAAAAAAATATGAACGTTAACATCTATGTTTAAATATATTATTACGATAAAAATATTAGAAAATAAATAATAATTAAATAAATATTATTTAATTTGATAACTTCAAATAAACTATTTTTGAATCATATTTAAACTAATTATTTAAAAATAATTAAAAAATTTACATTTATAATTTGTAATTATTCAATATCTTATATATCTTTTCTTAATATATTATAAATAATTTTTATCAAAAAATTTTATTATTATTTACATTATATTAAAATATATTATGAATCTATATATGAACTTATACATTTCTAATTAATTTAATCAAAATTATCTATATTTTTAATAATAATTTCAAAATCTATCTTACTTATCTTATCTAAATACTTATTTTAAATTAATTTAGTTTAATTTATGTCAATTTAAAATATATTAGTATATTTTCTAGAATTTTATTTTTTGTTCAGTAATTTAGCAATCTATTAAGTAATTATTTCTTTTCTTCTACCTTAATTAAAAAATATTTTAAATGAAGTGTATTTTTAATATTCTTAATAATTATAAATTATTCATAAAATTTTATAAAAATAAAAAATAACGAAATTGATAATAAAAATATATGCATATTAATAATAAAAAAAAATATTTATTGTACATGCATGTCATATATGTTTTTGATGTTTTTTAATAGTACATTAATCAGAATAATATAAATTTATATTATTACTAAACTAAATAAGTTGTTGTTATATAAATTAAAGATCAATAATAAAAAATAATCATTCAATCAAAAATATATAACAAATTATTGTTATAAAGGAAAGAAAACTCGGCAAAGTATTTCGCGACGATAAGTTTGAAGTATACTTTTTTATTTGCCGCGTTCTTGACGTTTCGACGGTTTTCAATATATCTATATACCGTATAGTATATTATGCGGTCAGTGAATCACGTTTTTCGCATCTTTTTTCCTCTCCAATTCGAGTGCCTACGTACCAAATATTTTACTCGCTCATGTGTTCGCGATGAGTCAGGCGAAAACACACGTTCGCCGTGCACGAGTCAACACACGTTTAAATTCGCAAGAACCTTCGATACGATACGTCGTATTGCACACGAATCTCACGCCTCTATTATCGAACGAATTCCACGAAAGTCAACTGTTTCGTTTTGCGTACGAAACATGTCGAATATATTTTCAAATAAAAATCTCTCAAGAATATCTTTTGCAAATAAATTCTGCAATGAAATATGATTGATAGTGACTTTCATTTTTAATATAATATATATTAAAAAAGAATAACTTTTGAAAGTTTTATTCTTTAAATGAATTTGAAAAACCATATCTATAAATGCAAATATATTTGAATAAAAATTATTCTTAAAAATTCCTTTCAAAAGTATTTTTCGCAAGTGTATACTATAATGAGAATAATTACTATCGACTAGAAAGAAATAATTTTCGAAAGCTTGAAAGTTTAATAATTTTTTAAAATAAAAATTTTTAAATGAATTTTATTTTATATTTTTTATATAGCTGATTTATATAAGAAAATATTTGAAACAGGAATACAATTCTTTCATATGAAATAAAACAAATATTGATAAAGAATTGCATTACGTAATATATAATATAAGCAAACATTTATATATATTTGTGTTTATAAATTAACATTTTATTTGTTAACGTCTAAATTTTATTTTTCGAAAGAAATTTCCTGTAATTTTTTATAAATTAATATATTATCAGATGATAAAAAATTGATTCAGGAGGATAAAATAATAAAAACAAAGTAAACATTTTGTGTATTTATATTATGATTTTATGATTTTATAATTGTATGATTTTATTTCGTGTAAGATTATGTCAACTATATTTGTCTATAAGCAAAATAAGCATATAAATAGTTATATATACAGAGTTTCTCATATAGTTTAGTAAATTTTAAATGATAGAAAATTTAAAGTATTTAAAAATTTTAAAAATTTAAATTGAGAATTATATTTAAATAAAAATTATATTTCAAAATAAAATTTCATGAGGCATTGGATCGAGCTATGTGTTTGATTCATAAATATAATAAAAATTAGCTTATACGCTAATTGATTTATTTTTTTGTTTTCTAAAAATATATTTATATTAAAAATTAATTAGCTTAACAAATATATTAATTCTAAATTTGCAAATTTTAGCATATGAAAGATATGAAAAGTGATAAAATAATACATAATTAAAGTTAAAATATTTTTTAAACCAGTGAATTTTCAATGTAAATATTTTTAATAATTTTTCATAGAGAATAAAAACATGAATTACATAGATCTATCATTGCATTAAGTAAACAACAATTTATTGATTTATTTCTTGCTGAATAATAAACAATGATAAATTTTATTTAAAAATATAATGTTCTTTATATAAATACAATATAAATGCAATTAATATGTAATATAAATATATATTATATTATAATATAATATAAATACAAAGCTCCAATAGAATATTCTTTTTTAAAAGAAATATATCAAAATATTGTAACAATTTATATATATTATGCATAAAATATATATAAAACTTTGCATTAATTTTTTTATTAATTTTTATCAATGAGTGCATTAACTAATTATAATATAATAATTTTTTAACAAAATATGCATATAATATTAATTTTAAATTTAAGTTAAATTTTTGATGATCTAATTAACAAATCAAATTATATTAATTTATATAACATACGAATTTTATATATTTTTATTGAATTTATTATTTTAAATTATAATTTCATAAAACCATAGTTAATTACGAAAAATTCTGAATGAACGTCACTGTAAATTAATATATATACGTGTATATGAAATTATTTTGAAGGTTTTTACTTGGAAAACAACGGTAAGGTCACGAAGAGGATTCTCCAGAACGATCACGAGCATTCGTCACACAGATGCGTTATCGCGTTGCCAACGAGACAGAACGAAGATAGAGATACGTTCCATAATACCGTGTCCATATTAGCTAATCCGAGTTATTCACAAACAGTTTGCCAATACAGAAATACAGAAATACAGAAGTATCCATAAAAGTTTACGAACAACTCACGAGTAGTTGTAAACGTTTGTTTGCTAATAACAATGTGATTGTTAAAAAATTTGTTAAAAATAAAATAGTGCGTTCACATACAATTTGAGCTTAAAAAAAATTCTTTGATATATTTTATATTGTTTATTTGTTCCTAAATAGTAACCTAAACTAATCTACAAACTTACGAATTGTTGTAAACTATAGTGAATGCAACATAAGAATTTTAACAAAGCTGATTGTATATGCACTAACTAGAACTGTTTTTAATTTAATTAAACAATAGAAATATAGTGTTTACATTAAAGTTCTAGTCAATGCAGATGTAGCATTAAATTTGTTGAAATCTTTATATTGCAATTCATAAATATTTGATTATAAATATATTTAAGAACTATTCGTAGAAAAGTATTGTATTCATTAAAATTCGCCAACAGTTTTAGTGCATATATATATTAGATTTGATAAAATTCTTATATCACATTTATATTGTAATTCACGAGTAATTAGCTATATTTGATTATGTTTATTATTATTATCAAAAATTATTATCAAAATTATTATATTAGGAATTATTATCAAAAAATAGAAGTGAATACAGTACTTTTGCTATTTAAGAACAACTCCCAAATAAAGTGAATAACCAATAACTGTAGCTAAATGTTGCATTACAATATAGTTGCAGCAAAATTTCAATAAATTTAATATTGCTTATGTATTAGATTCATTCATTATGTATTGATTATAATTGTAAATTTTAATATAAATTTTTGATAATAGTTCTGAAAATAGAATCTTCAAACAATTCGTGAATAATTGTAACCAAATCTTCGAACTATAATGTGAATGCGGCATAATTACGAATACATCTCGTCGATTCGTTTGTCTTCAGCGTTGCTCTTTTATTTTCGATTAATTAATTAATTGATGTGGAAATTATGAAGAATAGTTCGATATATATGAAATTTTGCGAATTGTCATTGAATCAAATTTGTTAATAATAATTTATTGAGGAATAATAATTTATTTAAAATTGAGCTGTTTTATTGGAAATGAAGATAGTGATTCTTGTGATAGATCTCTATGTGCTTCAAATTGCAATCATGTAATTACAAGAAATATCATTATCTTCGTTTTATTCAACTTAGTATTACATTCGATTTATGGACCTGTATTTATTAAATTAAAAATAAATAATTCGAAAAATTTTGTCGAGTGTTTATATTAAAAGGGGAATATTTTTTAAACGATGGAAAATATATTATTTGAAAAAATTTATTTTATTCATATTTATGTTGATATTCAGATTAATGAAATTAAGAATATTTTTTTTTATTTCAATTTTTAGATTCAATTATAAGATTATTTTGAAATTTATAAATAATAGTTAGTTAAAAATAAAGCTAAAAAAACTAAATTATATATGAAAATACAAAGTTAAATTTTCTTTTTAATTTTAAAATGAAATCTGAATACACACTAGGCTAATATTATGTAATTAATCTAATGTATATTATATTTATTAATATATAAAATTAATAAATATTCAAAAAATACAATAAATATATGTTTAGAATAAAATTAAATTATTAATGTATGCTATATTAACATATAAATATCTTTTTCTAATAGATAGAATGAAATTAATATGATTATTTTTCTTCAGATTGATATTATATATTATACATATGATATAAGTACATATATCTAGAATGTAGTAAGTACTTCGTATTTTCTAGAAATTTCATAATAAATTATACATGTTAATTTCTGTATACTTAATTTTATCATTAATATTTTATTTAACTATTTATTATTCTAATTTAAAATAAACTCTATTCATTCTCAAATCTTTTCTAAATTATATGCAAGTATTTAGACGTGCAAAATATATTTCCAACAAATCTATTAAAATTCTAAAAAAATAACTATTCTAAAATAATAAAGTATTTTAAATAGAGAAAAATATTTGGTTTCCATTGTTGCATTATTTCTTGTTATTCAATATATATATAATACACAGTTGTTTTATAATATTTAAAATTTATAATTCATTTATTAGTTTAGTTTAAAATTCAATATTTTCAATAATATGATATTTTTATAAATATTTATTATTAATTAATAGATTTATTTATATATTTATTATTTATTTATTTATTTATATTCATTATTTTTTTTATAGAGAAATATTCTATTTGATTATATTTGATTATAAAATGATCTATGATTTTGAAATTATTATGATAATTTTATTAAAAAATAAAAAATTCTTTTATCTTATATTTAAATAAATCTTATAAATAAGATAACAAATATTAAATAAATATTATGAACATAAAAAGATACGAATCAATGACGACATATACTATCCTGTGTATTTCTTAATTATCATTGTGAAATTTATTCGACGAATTTTTTAGATTAATTTTTGTTATTTTTCTTTTAATTAGAATTAAAAAGAATTTATATTTGTTTGCATCACTTCTTTTATATATTATCTGTGAGATAAATTATTATTAATGCTATACTAGCATATTATTTTATATAATTATATAAATAAATATTTTATTTTATATTGTATTTTATTAATGATAAATTTAAAAATAAAATTCTTTTATGCATATATATGTATACATAAAAATTTTGATTTACTATTTATATTTATCAAATTTGTTTATTTACATTTACCATACATAAATTAAAAATATCTTAAACGTAAAAATATTATATTAAATATATGTATATTATTTATCATATATTATAAAATATATCATAAAATGTGTGTTTCTGTTGAAGCATATTCTTTCAATTATTTCATAACAAACAGTTATTGTAAATAACAAACTATCATTTTACTATAATTTTCATTTCACTATAATCTTTATAATTATATATATATATATATAATTTATTAATTCAGTTTTAATAATGATATTCGTTACATATATAATGATTTATAAATATTATATTTACTTTTAGCAAAACATATTTTTTTAAAATATTTTTTTAAATTGTCTTTAATTTAGTATATATATATATAAAATTAATTATATTATTTATTATCTATAATATATCAGTATATGATATATATTATAAATATATTATAAATTATATTTATAATTTTTTATTTGTAATATATTTATAATATATATCATTATAATATTTATAATATATTATAAATTATATTTATTTTTAATTAAAAATGTTTTAAAATGTTTCTTATAGATTTCTTTAAATTATATTTAATTTAATATGAATATTTATTAACTGATATATTAATATATTACAAATATGTCTTGCGTGTTACAAGAATTTTATTAAAATTCTATTAAAATTTTTCTTAATATATATTAATATTTCTAATTAATTAAAAAATATGATTCATTGACAAATCGATCAATTTTTAAAGTTATATATTATTAGTTATGTATTATCTTTAATAATATTAATTAGATTTTAAATCTTTGATTAAGTTGTAAAATATTGATTAATAATTAATAATTAAAGTTTAAATCTTTGATTAATATTATAAACTTTATATTTAGTTATATTTTGAAAGTATTCTTTTTAAATAAATGATAAACTATAACAAATTTCAAAATTTATATTTTTAAATGTTATCATTTTAAATAAATAAAATTTTTCATCCTAAAAATTATGCGGCAAAACATAACTAGTTTTAAAATGCGTTGATTGATAAATATTGACATTGATTAAAAATGACAATTTATAATCAATGAATCAAAACTTATATATATAATATACAAATTGTTTGTTTATAAATACATTAATTTTTAGTAAAAAATATTAAATAAATTTCAAAATATTTCTAAGAAATTTCTATAAATTATCTTTGACGTGAGATTCTTATAAAAGTGATTAATTTTTATTTTTTAATGATTGTTATATAAATAGAATTAAAAAATTTATTAAATGTTTTTTTTTACAATTAGAGTAACAGTAATGTTTTACAGTAGATTTTTTTTTATTTCAACAGATTTTATTAAAAGTCCTTTTTTATTTCAGTTGTTATGTTTTATGAATAAAAAAAGAAATTTGTATTGAACAAAGAAAAAATATTATCTTATTTCATTCATAAATAATATATATCTAATATGTCATAAAATATGTCTCAATGATGTCCCATATAAACTAACACAATAAGCAGAATATTGTTCACGACATGTTATTGATTTAATGTAAATTGCGTAGTTTTGACGATATTCTATTTATTAATACTTAGGAATAGTATTACAAGAATAAGTAATATATTTATTACTTTATCTTATCAACTATACATATTTAATCATATATAATCTAATGAAGATCATAAATAATATAAATATTTATATTTTATGGAACTTGTGATAAAATCACATTTCAAATAATTTTCAAATGTGTGTGTATAGAAAATAAATACATCCAATAGTATTGATATATATATTTATAAATATATAAATATATCCAATAATATATAATTAATTATTATATGAATATAAATATTATATGAATATAAATAATCGTGTTAATTTCTAAAGAAATAATAATCGTAATTTGTTCTAACGCAACTATATTGTTTTCGCAAATCATCAATAATCTTTGAAATGTTGAGTTTTTACGGTAAAAACAATAAAACCGTGCAATCGTTACATGTAGTTGATAAGAATCGTTTGGCAATTCCAAAGATAACTGGCGTCTATTTATTCTTACCGGTTATCTAGCATTATCTATCTATCATTTTATTTCAATTTCTTTCTTATTTACTTGAACGCACTCCAAGACACGCAATTTCTTCGCAACATGATAGATCGTACAGAGTCATTCACTCATTATTAGTCATTAATAATCGATCATGACGCAAATCGGTATATGCCACTGTTTTTTGTTGACTTATTTTTCTTGGAATCTTTAATGTATACCTCGATATATACACAGATTAAAATCGCAACAACTGATATAATTTAATCATTGATCGATATTTGATATGAATTAATCCACCTGAATATCGAAATGTATTACTTTGTTCTTGATATATATAGTGACTTTATATTATATCATATCGTGTGAAACAGATTATTTTAAATATAATTTATAAATTAATGTAATCTTAAATATTTTTTCTTTATATTGTTATTTTATAATACATTCATAAAAATACTCGTTATAGTAAAAATACAAATGGATATAGATTTTTATATAATAAATAATAAATAATGATGAAATTTAACATCTCAAAAATTTACAATAGTTATTTACCTATTATTAATAAATCATTATTTTGTTTATTTTATTATATAATTATATATAATATTTATTGTATATAATAATTATTATATAATATTATATATAAATATATATGTTTATAAATAATATTAAAAAATAGCTATAAAATTTATATAATTTGTTCATTGTCTGAATATTTTTATAATGTTAATTTTTATTTTATTCACTATTATTTCATTTATCATTTATTACACAAAAATTATATATTAAATAAATAAAATTTATAATATATTTTTATTTATTATAATATATAATTATTTATTATTATATATATTTATTATTATTATATATATAATACAAAAATTATATATTAAATAAATAAAATTTATAATATATTTTTATTTATTATAATATATAATTACTTATTATTATATATATTTATTATTATTATATATATATATAATGACAGTTTTAATATATTAAAAAATAAATATTTTGATTATATAATGAATATATGTTATAAATAAATATAATCTATATAATAATGCCTATCAAGCTATTTATAGAATATTTAAGTTATTAATTTTCAGTATACTTTTTGTAAATAATAGATTTTAGAAAAAAATGGAAAAAAGTTTATTGTTTTCTATATAATATTAAATTTGTTGAACAATCATTATAAATAATAAAGTATAATATTAAAAAATATAATATTTATCAATATGTAAAAGTCATTGTAATTTCATTCTAAATTTAAAAAAAAAATTTAATCATCTATTGCATATATGAATCAATAAAACATTTTCCTTTTCATTATTTTTTGAAATACAATTTACAAAAAAAAAAATGTTGAAAATTAATAACCTGAATATTTCTACACATGCAATTTATTTTTTTGGCTGCTTTTTCATGCTTTTATCATTATCCAATATAATAATTATATACATATTATACTTATTAATCTGTTAACCAAAAATGAGTAAAACAAGTTAATTTATATGCTGCTCCATGAATCATATGATATCAGCAGTGTATTCTATTCCACTATAATATTACGTGATTTAATGTCATAGATAAATTACATATTATAATCTGTTCTTAATATTTAAAGTAAGAAATAGAAGTATATATTTGTTAAACAGATGATTATTTTGAGATGATAAATTGTTTCTATTCAAAATAAAATACTATTAAAATTATTTATTTGATTTTATATATAAATATTTTAATTATATATTATAAGTAAATATTTTAATTAATATTATTTAAAATATATAAATATATTGATTTTTATGTTTTTTTATATTTAATACATTATATTTAATATTTTAATTTATATTATATTTACATTTTAATTTTTCTTAGATATAAATTTGAAATAATTAATTAAAATATATATTTTATTTTATTCTGTATGCAATAAAATATTTGAATGTTATTTTCATATATTTTCATATCCACTAAGCAATTGCGATTATATCTTACAATTTGTGTTTACATATCATAGAGTGAGCTATTGATTAATATTTATCTAAGTTCATTAATCAATAAATATAAAATGAATATGTTTTTTTTTCTATATTTCTCTATTTATTTTCTTTATTAAATAATAATTATAAAAATCATATTTAATATAATTTTGCGATATTGATGCAAATTCGTCAATATTGTATCAAATATTGCTTCAAATAATTATTTTTATTCAACTTCATTTATTACATTTCAATTAAATATTTTTTACAAATTATTAATATATTCGTAAGATATTTTTGAAGAATTATTCTAAAAACCAAAATAAACAAAATTTATTATAAAAAAATGTCATTTGAAACTTATTTATTAAATTATAAACAATTTAAGTTAGATGAATTTAAGTTAGAAGAAAAAGCAATTGAAATGAAATAATAATGTAAGAGAGACAAAATGGTGTCGCTGGTGTTTGTATACATGTTTGACTTTTTCTAATATAAATTAAATTATTTACATAATTTAATAATTAGTTGATATTTTTGTATATTTACTTTTGTGTTTGTTTTGACAATTAATTTTTTAAAGATGTTCAAATATATTAATAAATATATAAGATTCTTTAACTGATGAAATAAATAGATTTTATATAAAAAGATAAATCGAAAATATAGAATAAAATTTTTTTTATTTGAAACTTTGTTTTTGAATAAAACAATTTAAAAAATTTCAATCAAGTATAACTAAAATTGGTTATTTCTTGATTAGAATGAATTAATGATAATTTAAATGAAAATATATAGAATAAATTTTTTTCATTTAAAAATAAATTTGAATTTCAAAATTTGCTGATTATATATAATTCCTCTAATTGTATATATTCGATCTCGATTTTTCTTAAAAAGAATTTGAACAATAAAATTTCATTTTATATTTTTTACTTATTTCTACATATAGAATAATCTAATTTATTTGTATTTAATCGAGAAATACTTATTTATACTTATTTATTTATAGTTAAAATTTTTTTAAACTTTTCACTCAAAAATAAAGCCTTCAAAAAAAATTTTATTCTGTGTTTTCGACTTATTTTTTCACATATATTTTATTCAATTATTGTAATCATCCTACAAAACAATCTGTATATCATTATAACGAAAGAAATTAATAAACATTACTTGTATTAATTTAGTCGAAAAGGTTCATTTTCTTTTTTTATTTTACTTTTGCATGCAAAATCATTCTGACTTATATTTATCATTTTGAAAATGAAACAAACCTGTATAATTACCAAGGTAAATATTAAAATCGGGTTTCGATGATATATTTTATTCAAAGAATATTCAGAATATATTCGGGAAGCATTATGATAATAATTTATTTAGTAAATTTCCAATATATATATAAACATAATCGATTACACAGCAAATAAGTAGGTCAACGATAATAAATAACGATTTTTGTCTCTATCCAAATTAAATATGTAAAGTTAGTAGCTAATAATTATTCGAAGTGTATATATTCTTCATATTTTGTACTTCATCCAATTTTGTTTGAAATAATTTAAGCACTTACTTCGTACAAATGAGAATAAAATGAATATGATCGCATGAACGAGTTGTCATGCGATCAATTATTAAAAAAATATTTAATTTTGCTTTAAATATTTAAATTTAAAACTTTAAATATAAAGATATCAAATACTACATTTTTATCTTTTTTATCGAATAATTTATTGAACTGCTTTAAAATGATAAAGGTAGATTTTTTAATTTCCATATGAATGCAAAGAAAGTATAATTAATTCTTAAATAACATGAGTTTAAATGAAGCGAATATAATTATATGTATACAATTTGAAATTGATTATATATATATATATATTGCATATCAATTTATAGTTACACATATTTAAAATGATTTATTATTAAAATGTTAAATTGTTTTAAAAATTCGTTTCATTTTTTATTGTAAAAATCTTGTATTTTTTTCTAAAGGTTTCATGGTTTTTTTTAAATAGTGATCGAACTTGATTATATTTACATATTTCAATATTATATAAATATATCCTAGTGTTAAAGTTCTATTTTTTTGAAATATTTATTATTCTACTTTTACAAAATATTAACTTTGATTAAAATATTTGAAAAATAGTTGAAGTGATTTCTAATATAATCAGAAAAACTTTTTTTTATTAAAAAATTGTCAAGTTATTTGATTATTTTATTTTATGTATTATAATATTTTAATATTCATTATAATTTTAAAAGAGTAATTTGTAATATGATCAATTTATTAATTTTTTATTCTTATTAATTAAATTTTGCAAAAAAATATTTAATAAGAAGAACATATATATTTTAATATTAATGAAAAATAAATCAGATCAAATATATTTTTCAAATCATGACAATCAAAATTTTGCAAATAATAAAAAAAATTTTTTTTTTTAAATTATTTTAAATCTAATATTATTTTAAATATATATTGTGATACTATATATTTAAATATATTATTTTAGAAATTATAAAATGAAACATTTTATTAAATTTTAGATATGTTATAAAAGGAAGAATTAAGCGTGTAATATGTACTTTGTTCATGAGATGACTTTAAAAGTTGTAGCAAAAAGAATATTTCTTATGTTACTTGAATATTTATTTAAATATAAATGTTTGAAAATAGAATATATTGCATATATATTTGCATAAAATTATAATTATAATTATAATAAAGTTAAGTTAGATTGAATTTTTAAATAAATAATTAAAATTTTTTTCAATTATATATAATATTAGTTAATCGAAATGAAAGTTTATTCGTTCGATTTTTTCTTTGTTTATAATAATTAGAAAATTGTGTCTTGAAAAATCTAATCTAACTTGATTATAATATAATATAATAATATAATATAATAACCTGATCATTTTATAAATCAATTCTATTCTTTTTTTATTTAATTTTTGAATCATAATCATTTCACGTTTTAGATTAGAAAATGCATGTTATTCTTACTCTATAATAATATATATATATATATATATATATATATATATATATATATATATATATATAACTCAAAATTTAATATATACAAATATAAATAATATAAATAATAATAACAATATAAATAAAATTGAGACTTTTTTTTAAAAATAACAATACGATTTATTTCTTAAATGTACGAATCAAATATAAAATACAAATATTTTGATTGATTATTTTGCATGGATTATTAGTGCAAAGTGAGGAATATTTCGAATTATATTTCATGAAATATAATCCTTTAATATGAAAATATTCATTGTAATATATAATGTTGAAAATTAAAATGAAAAGGATTCACAAAAAAGGAGAAAGGAAAGAAAGTATGATTTTATCATGAGGTAAAAGAGAATAGAATTTCCCAGTTTATCAACAAAAGCAATAAATTATACGTATATATATATAAAAGTATATTGAAAAATTTTCAAATATAATTTACTCAAAAATGAAACTTTAGATGAAAAAATTTTATTCTATCTTTTTAATTTATTTTTTTTTCATGAAGAATATTTGATTGCATCATGAATGTTGTATTATAAGATATTTTGATATAGATTTTAATCACAAATAATAAAGTTAGACATAATTTATTTGTAATAAAATAATATATAATATATAATATATAATATATAATATATAATATATAATATAAATAATAATTTGATATTAATTAATTTATTATTTTTCATGAATAATATAAGAAATATAACTTACTCCGAGTTATAAATAAATTATGATCAAATAATATTTTATTTCAGTTAATTTACGGATTCAATTAATAAATAGATTGACATAAGAGATTAGAACATAAACAATGAATTTGATATATAGAAACTATGTGTATAAGATTTCTTTTTTAATTAACAAAATTTAAAGAAAAAAATTTTAGATCATGAAAAAAATTAATAGTTTTTAAATATTTATGAATATTTAAAAATTTTGAAATTTTTAATAATATTTATTCTTATACATCAACATAGTGAATTTTAGATAATTTTCTAACACAAAAAGTTTTATAAAAATGTCATAAATTTAAGCTTCCTAAGAACATATTAAGTATGCATATTAATTCAATTAATATTAAAATTTTTAAATAATATATAATAAAAAACATGTTTGTAATTAAATGAATGCTTCTCAAATGTAGAATGAAGAAAAAGTAAGATATATGTAAATTTTAATGATACAAAAATTTGAATACTGATTTAATATCTTTTATAAATTAATTATTATACATTACAACATTCACATTAAATACATAATATATAAATATTTATATCATATATATGTTCATAATATTTACAATTATGAATAAATATCATTTACATCATACATATGTATACTATAAGCACAGTTGGTTAGTTTATATTACATGAGGCTGAAAAATATGAATATAAGATATTTTGTGTATTTATAAAATTTTAGATTTTATAAAAATAGTATTTATAAAAATAGAAAAAATTTTTTACTATATTTTATTTATTATTTTTCTATTTAGAAGAAATATTAAAATAGAATAATATTTATAACATAATTTATTAAAATAGAATAATATTTATAACATAGTTTGATTAAAAACATAAAAATAATTTTTAGGATAACTATTAAAGAAAAATAATACTATTTTGTATAGATATAATTATTTATTAACAAATGCGTAAGAATTAGAAATGCATAAAAATTACAATAATAATAATAAAAAATTAATTATTTTTAAAAATGCTCAATTCTGTTTTACTTAAAAAAAAATACTTGTCACTTTCGAAATTATTTATAGATGATACTGTATTTGTCTGTTCAAAAATGAATCTATTTGATTCGAATTTAATATGTCAAAATAAAAATAATTTAAAAAGTCTCTTTTTTAAATTAAATTTATAAAAAATTTATGAAAAATACAAAAAACGCGAAAAAATTCTTATATATTAAAATAATTATTATATATATTCACTATATGTAATTTTAAGTTTCAATAATTATTTATTTATGTATATAAGATGTTATGTAAATGTATTCATACTTTTTTAGAGGGGCGATTTTAGAGATAAAATAAATATAGTTAGACAAAATGTCGAAAGATATACAAAAGTGTCTATTAAGATTTTTTTATTAAATTATAAGTAATTGAAGTTCATATTAGATGAAGTGAGGTGAGAATAGAATACAACAATGGAGAATAGAGTATAACAGAGACAAAACGATTTTCACTCTTTTTCCATCTCACTTCATATTATACAAACTTCAATTGCTTATAATTTAATAAAGCTTATAATTTAATAAGCTTTAATAGATTTATATTTTTGTATATCTATTTTCGTATTTATTTTAGTCTCTAGAATCCATTCTCCAAACTGTCTCACAAATATATATGTACATTAGTAATAATAATTGTAGAGATTTTATAAATAATTATTTATTTTATTATATATTTTTTGTAAAATAATGATAAAATTTTCTTAGCTATTTGATATTTGCAATACATATATTTGATTCCATTATTATATATATTGCAATTGGATGTGTGAGATCATCTTTTGCGGTTAAATGCATTTCCTCTATTAAAGTTCCGTTGATATTTGACAGGCACGTCGCACTAAAGAAACTTCGCCATGGAGTTTAATTCAAAATTAAACGAATTCGCCAAGGATCCATTTAATCTTGCATTCGATCGAAATTAACTCGTACAAATTGATTTAAAACCAAACTGACGCGAGTTTCTGAAAATGTGTCAGAGATTAATAATATCTCAATAAACGTGCATATTTATAACTGTTTACTGATTCAAATAAACTTTATTTTTAATTTGTTTTCTTAGAAACATATAGGATATGCTATTTAAATCAGTTCACTCGAATAGTTTACAAATAAATATTAAAATAATATATAAATAATATTGAATGATATTAAAAAATAATTTGAACAAAAACTGAATATTTTAAAGAGTTCCAAATTGAGAGAGATCTTTTTTTAAATCGAATTATAAAAGAGAGATCAACTTTGTTTTTTAGATAGCATATTTCAATTACATAAAATGATGCAATCATTTCTTTAAAAAATCTAGTTTCCAAAATTATTAGTTTAAAGAATTTTAATTTTAATTTTGTAAAATTTATTATTTATTTTATATTTATTTAATATGAAATAGAAGAAAAATATAAACAATTATAACTTTATATCTTCTTTATTACATATATATAGTATGATCCATAATTCATGGTATAAATGACGTCAGAGAGATTCTATGATTTAAAATAAAATGAAAATATAGAATAAAATTTTTTCATATGAGTTTTTATTTTTCGCATAAATCAATTTTAATTAAACACAAATGAAGTATCAATAGATATCAATAGATTATTTTGTTTTTGAATAAAATTTTATCGTTTAAATTCTTATTTTTAAAAAAGTTAAGATTAAATCTATCAAAGAATTAAATAATCAATAAATTTTCAAATTCTATTTTTTTGAAATTAAATATAAAAAATTTATTCTGCATTTTTTGCTTATTTTCATCTTCATTTATATATTCTTCATATACACCAAGTTCATTCATATATTTTAGTATATAAATTAATTAATTTTACTTGTATTTGAAAAATATTCAAACTTAATTTACTTACGAAAAAACGAAGCTTGCAATTTCGTTTTCTTGATTTTCGTCTTATTTCGAATCTCTTTTATTTTATTTATGAATTACTATTCTACATAACATAGTATAAATATATGTGAACAATTTCATGAGTCACTATTTATGTGTATATGAAATGATAATGTTCATATGATTCGGTGTAGAAATTCTGTGTAGTCTGTAATGCAATTGTACATAACATGCGATTCTGTTATAGCAACGATGTTATATTGCTTGACTTACAGGCTTAAAAGTATGGAAGTAAACACACATATAATATGCTGACATTTTCTTTTGTTTACATGGTATCGTATTACGACATAAAAAGGTATGCTTGTAGGGAAAGTAAGACCAGTTTTATTATCAAATCTTTTTTTGTAAAGCATCACGAAAATCTTAACCTTTATAGTATCTATAATTTAACTATTACATATTGGAAAACGCATATTAAGATCAGGGATATGCCTTTTGAAGTATGTTGCAAAAAATAATATAAATTGCTAATAGAATTAACGAAATTTATATTACAACATTTATATTAATGTCACATATATATCGTACAAAAAAGTTAGTACTTAAATTAATTAAATACAATAATAATCATTAATATTAACTTATATTTATTTTCTATCTTAAAATTATATACATCAAGATTAATTAATCTTCAATATTATAAGAATAAATTTTAATTTATCAATTTAAAAATGATTTTTATACGCCAAAATAAAAGTTATTTATTATAATATTATACATCAAATATTATTATAATATTTTATATCATTATAATATCATTATAATATTTTATTTCATTATATTTTTGATAAAATAAATTATTTTATAATTATATTATATTTTATGATATGATATGAT
This sequence comes from Apis cerana, assembly GCF_029169275.1. NCBI lineage: Eukaryota > Metazoa > Arthropoda > Insecta > Hymenoptera > Apidae > Apis > Apis cerana. Next base: position 1,797,388 of record NC_083864.1, on the reverse strand, counting down.
AGAATTACAATACTATGCAATTTATATAGCATATATACATTTAATATTTAAATTAGAATGGAAAATTAGATTATATTATTAAAAAAAAATTAAACTTATATTATTAGTTTTTAAATAATAAATACAATTTAACTTTAATCTTGCAGATTTAATGTAAAAAAAATACTTTTTATGAAATTAATTTTTGATGTTGTAAGATTTTGAAATTGAATTAAATTCGTGTTCTTTTTTACTATTTTTAAACAGATTTTTTTAATCCTTACTTTTATTATATTATCAATTATCTAATATCTATAATATTCATAATAATTTAATATTTGCATATTATATATCAATTATATTAATATTCGTTCTTTAATCTTATATTATAAATTTTTTATGATTTCATAATTTTTAAATGAACAAAATATGCATAAAAATATGCACAATGCATAAAAATAAATAAATTAAAAATATTTAAAATAATTATTTCCTTCAATTTATTTTAAATTTAATTCAAATTTCTTTGTCCAAAATTATTTCTATATAGAAAAAAATAATTATTTTCTAAAAATAAAAATTAAATTATTGTAAACTATTATATGAAAATTTATGAAATTAATGAAAATAATTTTTAAATTATTTTGTGATGCTTTTATTTGATATTAAATAAATAGATAATGATAAATAATGATAGATAAATTTATGTCTATCTTTTATTTTATTTTATTCTAATATATTTTCATTATTTATAATATTCACAAAAAAAAACAAAAAATATTATAAATATTATCCGATCAACATAAATCTAGAACTAATTCTTTTGATCTTTGTCATTAAAGAATTTTTCTTATCATGAATAAGTTTCTTTATAGCATATTTAACATAAACAGAAGGATTGATTTACGAGAACATTAATTCTAGATTTTCAACACAATTGTTATTAATAATGTATATAATAACAATGATTTTTTTTGATATTTAGAAAGAATTTAAAAATCAAATTTGTATTCTTAAATAGAATTTCTAATGTTTATACCCAATTTCAATAAAGCAAATTTTGAATATAAAAATATAAAAATAAGATACATTACATATATAAAATACATTCATGCTAATTCATGAAATTTATTGTTTCTCAGATATTTGATTTTGTTCCTCCTATTATTATTATTATTATTATTATGATTATTATTATTATAAAATATACTTATACTAGAATATACTAGAATAGAGAATAAATATTTCGAATATATAAATAATAGATAGTATACAGTAATTCTCAAATTTAACAATACATGATAATAATTTACTTATAGACAGTTATACTCATAATAAAATAAATTTAAATAAATTTCGAATATATAAATGATATACAGTGATTCTTAATTTAAAATTTAATGACTTATACAGCTTATTATAGAATAATCAAAAGAAGTCTATCACATTGAAGATCACAGTTTGAGAATCTTTACTACTTAAGCTTCTTCATATTGCATTATAGAGAGAATTGTTTTTGTTTCATAAATCCTTACTTGTTATTTATTTGTTTGGAAACACATCTTTTTATTCTTTTTTTTTATTTCTCTATTTTTTTATCTATAATATTACTCCTATAATAATTATTATAATATAATTATAATAATTACTCCTTAAATTTTTAAACAATCGAACATTCCATATAATAGGTCGCATATTAATAATGTTATCCGAGCAAGAAAATCGATTCTCTGATATCCGTTTTGTGACGAATCGTTCGTTGGATCAATTTTCATTGTACATTTCGCCGTCCGAATGATTGTGCGAATCAGTTCACGATTCTGGTGTCACCTGTCGCTTGTCACTTCGCTGTCCAATTATCCAGTTAGTCGAGAGTCGAAATCGAACGAATTCTTCGAAGTAGAGAGTCAAGAATGGTATCAAGACAAAAATAGAACTTATAGAACATTCATTTTGAATTTTTCATCGACATTTTGATTTGTAGAATCTTCCGTATCTTTAAAAAAAAAGTGTAGTATCTTTATAAAGCGAATTTATTGACAGATATAGTGAAGAGTATTCGATGAAAAATTGACGATATTTTAAACTATTATAATTTTGTAAAAAAAAATCTTATAACAATCAATTTGAAACGTCTTGTTTTAAAATGTTTAATTATCTATATTTTTACAATCCTAAATTTGTTTTATGTTTATATGTATCAAATAGAAAAGTAAAGATATTTTTCTTCTCAAAAATTTGAAAAATTTAATTGGTTATAAAGATATTGAAAAATGAATCTATAATAGAATTGAAGTCTCTCCTATAATGCCATTTTCCTTTCAAAACTTGTATATTGAATTATTGAACTTTAAATATGTGGCTGAAAAAAATATTAAATTTTTTTTTTTAATCTTATTTAAAATTTAATAATTTATCAAAATTAGATCTTATATCAAAATTAGACAATATAATTTCAAATTTTATTTACAAAATTTTAGCAATAAAAAATACAAGTAACAACAGTATAGATTTGTTATTAAATGATTTTTTTTAGGAACAATGGATATCAAAATCCATTGAAGTGCTTTTCTTCGATTACATTCTTATAAATGTATAGATGTATATCATGATTAACATACAATGAACGATTGATATACAATGTAAATTAGTATTATAAAATAATGTTTGTTGCTAATGGTATTAAATTGAATAATTTAATTATTTAAATCTTTCAAGTGTTTAAAGGTTATACGTCGTATCTATGCTATGTGATCATTTAAATTTTAATCGATTTTAAAAGTTTTAATAAATCGAATGAAAAAATAGCTGTGGATATAATTATGAAATAATATAAAAATATTAAATTATTTCATTTATTTATTTTATATCGAAATTAAGAAATTAATAAATTAGTTATAATAGCATATGACGAATATATTGAATACAAAATAAATCTATAATATATAAAATTTAATGAAATTTATTGATGATTTTATTATCTTTTTAGATATTAATAGATACAATTATATTTTAGATATTTAGATACAATTATAATTTAAAAAAAAAATTTTTTTTAAAAAAAAAGTTGATAAACTTATGAAAATATATATTAAGTATAATATAATCAATAAAAATTTTATTTTATAAAGAAAATATTTTATAAGAAAATTAATTTAATTTTGATTTTAATTCATACATATATTCATATATATAATAATATAATATATATAATAACAATCAAATATATAAGTCTACTTTTAAAACATATATAATATTTTTAAAATTGAATCAAATGATTTGAAGTTTTATTAGAAAACATATAAACATTTTTTTGAAGAAGTTGCAATAGATTACAATCATAAAAAAAATAGCAAAATTCGCTTTTTATAACTTTTTTGTCTAAAATTGTTTATCTGATTCAGTTGAATCAGACCAAGTCCAATTTGACTTGATCCAATTTTTTAAAAAAGTTACATCATTTTAAATGATACTATTTTTGTTCGATAGTGTATCAATATAATAGATTGTAAACGTAGTGATATTTTTTTTATGAAAAATCTCTTTAATAATGAGTGTGTAAAATCAATCCTAAAATTATTTTTTTAATTTTTAAATATAATTTCGTTTAGAAATAATTCTTAAAATATATAATATAACATAGTATCATATAAAACGCTAAGATTTGAATATTTTGCAATTTAAAATTTTGTTCATTTTCTTAGTATTTAAAATTATATATATTTAAAAAAAAAAGTATAAAACTTTCAAAGATTAATTGTATTTCCTTAAATTGTTTTTTTAAAAAAAAAAGCTTTATGTATTATAATCCATATTTTATATATTCAAATTTAAATCATTATTAACAAAGAACTATTGATTTATAGTATATTATTAAATTAAAAAAAGTTAATATTTATAAATGATTGAAATTAAAAGTGAAATTAAAATGACATTTTCATCCTAAAATAATAAATAAACCCTCGCGAAAATAAATAGTAATATATATATAATTATATTTCTATTTCAATAAATTAATTTTTACAAAAAATAATTTGATGTTTTCAATAATTATTCATTATTTTAACGAATTTGATTGTTAAAAAAGGAATTTGATTGTTCGATAAGATAACTTATAAATGAATATAACTTGTACTTGTAAGATATATAGAGACTTTCACTATTAATTGTACTAATTGTAAGAAAAGAATTTTTTCAATAAAATTTTGTACAATTCATTACAGAGAAAAAAGAAATTCTAGGATTCGTTTTTTTATTTTAGATCAATAATTATCAGATTTTTCTTTCTGACATTTCTCTTTTTTTATATTTCTCACCCTTTTTTTACTCTTCTCTCATCATAAATTCGTCTTTGTTTTCATTTCAAATCCAGCACTTTCTATATTCTCATCATAAAACCCTCAAAATCTCTGAGAAAGTGAATTGATTAGAAAAACTGTTCCGCCTTCTTATTACTAATCTAACTATTTTCATGACAATTATGAATTTTTTCCAAATCATCTGTTTCAACTATATGTTCTATTTCTGCTATAATTAAATCTACTGTCAAATAAAAAAACCTTTTTCGCGATTTTTAAGATTAAGAATTTTTTCTCATTTAGTGCACAATTCTAAAGAATTCACATCAATTGTTAAATAATTAAGTACATTTTACTTCAAATCGAATTTATTTTATTTAAAAATAAAACGATCAAAAAAGTTTTATGTTATGTTTTCGATTTATTTTTTCAAATAGAATAATTTTTTATACAATTATTCTATTCAGTTAGAGGACTTTGAAAAAAATTTTAAAAAATTACGAATAAATAAGTAATAAAATAATTTATTATCAGATTTTTATATGTTTAATTCGTTTCATAACTTTTTTTTTATATTTTGAGTAATTTTTTGAAAAAAAAAGATAGAAAAATAATTAATTTCAATTTTTTATAAATTTTATCTTTATTAAATTTTATAAATTTTATAAATATTATATATTATATAAATAAAATTTAAAATTTTTTTCAAATCATTTAATAACTTTCTCTTTATTTTTTTTCCTGTATGAAACGTTCATTTCAATAAATAATTTTAATGAATATGGATCGAATAATTATTATTTTCAAAATTACAAATATTTTTTGATTCGATTCAAAACAAATGACTTGTTTGTTATTTATATGAAAAAATAATGAATTACTTTATCATTTCTTCTTTTACAACATTAGTTACAACATTTTTGTTTTTTATATATTCTCTTTCCATCTTTCCACATATACTTAGTACCTTTATATCAGAGAATTCCCTCTGAAGTATGCAAGTCATTCGCATTAATGGAAGCAAAAAATTATTTATAATTTTGAAGACATTAATTTTCATTAATTCCGATAATAAATTATCTCCATGTTTATTAAGAATTTTCTTCTTTATTTAGCAAATGTTATCTATTCTAAAAATTATGAATTCTTTTTTTTGTCATTTTCTCATTGTATCTTATCTGTATTGCAACAATAAAAGACAGTATATTACAGTATATTTATAATATACTATATGTATACAGTATATATGTATATAGCATATATATATAAGAAATATTTTTTTTTATACTTTATAATCGATATTATCAATACATATAATATTATTAATATAATATAATCAATTAATATAATTTAAATTTTATTATAAATTTTTATTATCAATAATCCAAATTTTAATATTATTATGTTATAAATATTATTGTAATAATTTTTTTAAATTACCAAAAATAATAATAGCAAGAAATTAAATTTAATCATAATTTACTTGTTAAAAAATACAACTTTTAATCGATAAATATAATAACAATTAGTTGTGAATGTTAAAACAAAAAGTTATTTATTATATCGATAAATCATAAATATAATATTAATAAACACAATTGTAATATTTATATAAAATTAGTTTATGCTATAGTTAATTACCACATAAATATCTTATAATATATTCTAGTATTTTATTCTAATATTTTTAATAAAAATTTAAATATATCTTGATAATGCTAGAAATTCAAATTTAGAAGAAGGATAATGTTATACAATGGAATTAATAAATAAATATTGGAAAAAAATTATTTTTTAAATGAAATATTTTCACTTTGAAATACTTTTATAAATATAATATGCAATTTTTATATTCAAATTTGGATTCAAAACATAAAAATATATAAGAAATCTCTGCAAAAACTCTTATCAAATAATAATATCTCGTTAATATATTTTATGGAATCTATACCATTATTTATTTTTTACATAAACGGATTAAATTCGTAAATAAAAATGTAAACTTATACTATTATTATAAGAAAGATAGATATTTTATATAGGTATATATAATTTGAATACTTACATTGTATTAGAGAAACACTGAAAATAATAAAGTGTTTTTACTATTTTATCATAAAGTTTAAGAGTAGTGTGGTAATTTTTGCATCGTATTTTATTGAAACTGTATTTTTAGAATCGGGTAAATAATAAATAATTATAATTTATAATAATAATATATATAATAATAATATAATAATAATTTTTATTGTTAATTTTTTTAATTTTTACTAATATTATTAATTTTTTTAATTTTATATAATTTTCTATTAGTATTAAATGAATGATGCAAAACTTACTAGTATTACTAACATTATACTAACTAGTAAACATTACTAGTATTTATTGAATTATTCTAGTATTTGTTTTATTTTAAAAGTTTCTTCTTTTTCGAAACATTATATGTATATTTCGCCTAAAATCTAGATATTAAACGAAGATATTATACGAAGCCCATTTGTCAGTAGTAAGAATTAATTTATTTTATATTAGTTGTTAGTTATTAGTTATTAGTTGATTCAATTTAAATGAATTAGATTTTGTACGAATGTTAATTTTTGTTTATATTGTTATTAAAAAATGAATTGATATTGTTATGTACTGATATAAATTGCATATAAATATTATATTTTATGTAAAAGTATTTGTGATATTTGGACTTATTAAAGATTAAAAAAAATGATTAAAATAAAATTATTAAAAGATTTTTGACAAATCTATAATTGCAAAACAAATGAATAAATAAATAATATAAAAATAGAATTAAAAAATTGTGATTTCTTTGATTTTTGAAAAAATTTATACATAAATTTGCACAATAATTGTATAATAAATTGTGATTGAAAAAGAATTAAGACAGACGCAGATAATTTAAAATTGCAAATTTACTTGAAATTTTTAATAAATATTACGTATTATGTATATCTATTTTATCAGAAAATTCAATAGGTAGTATTTCCATTAAATATTTCTTTTCTATGTACAAGGAATTGAATATTTATTTAAAAAATCTGTAAAAGCTTTTATTTGTTTCTTATTCTAAATATATCTATCTAATAATATCTTTTTAGAAAGAGTAATCGAAAGTATTACGAGTATATTAATAGTTAATAAACTTTAGTACATTAATAAAATTTTAGTAGTTAATAAAATTTTAGAATGGTAAATTAAATAATCTTTACTTATTTCCTTATTTATCAATTTAATTTATGTTAAAATATTCATTATATGTATAAAATAAAGAGCGATTAGAGTAGAAAGCAATCTTATCAATTCATAGATTGTACGCACAATCTTCCTTATCATTTTATTTATAAGTGGTTTTGTCAAATTATGATGAGTCATCAAGCTTTTCGTCATAATTTGTAATTTGATATTTCTTTGCAAAGTAACATATAAAATATCATACTTTTGTTCGAAAAGTGCTTCAATCTCTGATATTTCGTATGTAAAATTTATAAGATGTTCTTTCATTTCATGCTATGGTAAGAATACAAGTTATGAATATTTTATGTTTTCAAGATAAAAATTAAGAATAATAAAATTGCATTAAAAATATCTTTTTCAAAAGAAAACAAATTTGGAAATTTATTAAAATAAGTACAAATGAATTTGATTAATTTTCAAATAAATATTCGATCAACAAATTTTCAGTCAGCAAATTTTTAAATTTGAACACAAATTAAAGAAATTTATTTTACAAGTTTTACTTATATTTTTATTGAATAAAATTGTCTTCTAATGATTATTTAATAGAGGAATGATATTCATATTTAATAGCGAAAAAAAATTACTATATATATTAAAATTGATAAATAAATTTTTAAGTATTACAAACTATTTAAAAATTATTATTTTCATGATTATTATGAATTATTATTTTGATTTTGTAAATTTTTTTACGTTTTTTTCCTATGTAAAATTAATATTAAATAAAAAAATTTGAATGAAATTTTAAAAATAAATTAAAAAAAATTATTTCACAGAAAAAGATTTTTAATTTTACTTCATTTACAAAATTATTAATATATTTATGGGATACTTTTCAAAAGTCGATTTGAGAGCTCGAAAAAACCCTAGAAAAATGTATTTATTAATATCGGTTCAGATTTATTTATTCAATTATAAATAATTTAAATTCATATTAGACAAAAAAATATAATGATTTGATAGAGATAAAACTATATGCCTCTATTTTCACTTTTTTTTTCTAATGCAAATTACATTATTTATAACAACTAAGTTTTATGCGACATTTTTATATAAAAAAATTTTTTATAAAAATATATTTTTAGGTTATTTTGATTTTGAAAATTGATGTCCTATATATGTAATAAAAAAAAATTAATCTGTATATTTATTTATATTATCATTTTATATTTATTTTAAAATATTTGTAAATTTATAATATAAAATTAAAAAAAATATTGTAATTATTAATAAAAATAATAATTATAATATCAATAAAAATTAATATGTTTAATTAATATAAAATAAAAAAAAATATGTTTCAAGAAACAAAAATATTAAAATTCCAAAATTCTTGTGGCATAATATTAATTTTATAAAAACTATCTTTAATATGTAAAATCCGAAAAATTAAAAATAAATTCAAAAATTTATTTTTCAAAAAAATTTCGAAGAATAAAAAAATTGTATTTTTTGAATCGAAATTATATTACTATATATTGTTTAATTAATAATATTGTTTGATTAAACGTAAATTTATCATGTTAATAATTTCTTTCGAATAGATGTTATATCTCATTTTGGAAAAATTAAATTAAAAAAATTCGTGAAATTCATGAAATAACAATTTAATTAAAACAATTTAATTTTTCGATAATTTAAAGAAAAAATATTTTAAATAAAAATCAATCAATTTCTCTTAAATTAAAATATATTAAAATATTAAAAATTCTCAAAAAATATATATTTTAAAATAATGATTTACAATTTAAAAATTTTTTGTAATTTTATTAATGTTATAATTAACATCAAAATTAAACAATCTCGTATATTAAAATAATTTGAAATGAGATTATTCAATTATTTGTAAGTATATTCATGTGCATTTTTAGTTACAATAAAATTGAAAAGAAACGAATTAAAAATTTCATCTATTGTGCACTTTTTATTATTTCAAATATAAATTTCTTTTTGTTAATTAGATAGTAAGTAATTCTATTTAATTCTATTTTCTATTCTATTTTTAATAAGTATTCAAAATTATATATAATTTTTAGATTGATTTCATATATATTTTAAAGTATTATTAAAATACATTATTTTTCATATATATAAATATTGCAAAAAATTTTGAACCAATAAATACGTGAATTAAAAAAAAAATGTTTAATTGTAAAAAATGTTAAATTGTAAATCATTATTTTAAAATATATGTATTCAAAATAATAAATAATAATTAATTAAAATTAAAATTAATTAAAATAATAATATTTTTCATATTGTATAAATTATAACATATTTATAAATAACTGATAAAATAATTAAATCCAAATATCGATTTATAAATTAATCGAAATTTATTTTAAAATTTCTACATTATGTTCATTAAAAAATGAAAGATTCTGTTCTTATTACTACTCATATGAAATCAATTTGAAAATATATTATTTATATTTTATAAATATAAAAAAAATCGATTATTATAATTATAAAGTGATTTTCAATATCCATTAATGTAAAAGAATTATTTATTTATTATATTAAAATTGAATATTGACATTATTAAATATTTTTTTTTATAATAAAATTAGTTAAACAATATTATAATATAAATATTTTATTTTATTTAATTTTTTAATAAAATAAATTAATAAAAACTGTGTTAATAAAAATTATTATGCATATAAGATATAGTTAGCAATATTTTATTTGCAAAATATAAAATTTAAAAAAAATTCACGAAATATTCTAATCTTTTTTATTACACAGTTTAAAGTTTAGTAAAATTAAACTTTATATGATATAAAATTGGTAAATCCTTAAAATTAATCATAATTCCATTAAAAATACAAATATATCATTGTATATTAATGTACATCATCATTAAATTATATCAAAAAGTATTGAAAAATTAATTAAATCTTAAATTAATTAATTAATTAAATATTTATTTAGTGTTTTAGATATCTACACAGAATACAAAATTTAAAAAAATTCATGATATATTATAGTTTATAAACTATAAACTCCATACTATTATATATAACGTCTATAGTAAAAACTTTCTAATTATATAGATTTCTAAAGTTTGATATCCTTAAAATTAATTATGGCGCCACTAAAAATCCAAACATATGTACGTCATCCTCGAAGTTACATCAGAAGACCGTTCTAGGAAACTAAAAAAAGAACTATTTTCTTTTGAATTTTACAACAGTCCATCGTCCCTTTAAATGACGGCGAAGGGCTACGACCAGAAATCCGAGCAGTAAATTATACGATCGGAGCAGAAGGAAGGTTGGGTTTGATCCCAGCCTCTTTCGCCACCCAACTCTCCCTCTTTTCTTTCTCGTTCCTTGTTATATGCCTGTACATACCTACTCGAACTTTCGTTTCTCAACATGCAAACGGGGTTGTTTCGGATTCTGTGCACCGAGATCAAGACAAAGAACTGTAAAATGGCTTTGCAGCAGTGGACCAAGTATCCAGGAAAAATCTGAACATTTTTCCGAGAACTACCTGCTTTCTAGACTAGGATGAGACGGATCTCTTTGTCGATGATTTCTTAGGAATATGAGACGAAAGAATTCCTGTTTTACTAAAGGCACAAAACGGAGTGATGGATAAAGATTTTTATCTTTATAAAATGTGCTAATATATTATCTTGTTTCTTTTTATTCGAGCGTGTATTATCGAAATTCATATATTATGAAAATTTTGAGCACATTAGTAAAATTTATTATTGTAAATTTTTTTGAAGAAATATAAATTATATGATATTATTGTATTTATTTATTAATATAGTTATTACATATTTGGTAGTATATGGTATATATAATATGTTTGTAGTATGTTTGTATAAATTTTTGTACATATATTAATATAATTATATGTATACATTATATCACATATAATAAATACGTATTTTTTATATGTATATTAGTATATTAGTATGAAACAATCAAAATTGTATAATATATATTATTTTTCAATATTAAAAAAAGACTTGTTGCTAATCTAAATTTAATATAAAAGATGGTTTTTCTAAAATTAATGTTTGAAACTGTATCCTGAAAACTTTGATATGTTTGCATTTTTAATTTTTATTTTTATTATATTATCAATTATAATATTTTTTCTTATCTTGTTTCATAAATTTATTGATATTTTACAATAAAAAACAATAAATTAAGAATTCTTGTGAAATGATTTTCTTTAAATCTAAATGTGGTATAAATTTTTTCGTTCAAAATTATTTTTATAGAAAAAACATTAAAAATAAAAACATTATTAAATTAATTTACATTATTGTAAATTATTGAATAAAACTTGTCAAAATTAATGAAAATAAATATAAAATTTAATTAATAAATAGATAATTTTTAAACAGTTTCTGGAATTTTAAAAAATTTGTTGTTCAATTTAGATTTGAATAGATTATATTGTAACTATTATTATAGAAGTTATAAGTAGCAAGAAAAAAATTTTGTTTTATGTATCATTCGATCCTATTATGCATTTAATATATAAAATATTTTTAATATTTTAATTATGGTTAATTATTCAAATATATAAACTTTCTTCAAAATTTATAATGATTAATGACAAACAATTACCAAAAACAATCAAAAAATATATTTATTTTTTTTTTATGTTAAAAAATTTGCAAATTGAAAATTGATATATAAATAATATAGTATTGATATTCATTTGAAAAATTGTGTTAGCAATAATTATTCGATATAAATAAATTGTATATTTTTAATTTAAATATTTTTATATCTATTATATTTTTAATTTAAATATTTTTATATCTATTATATTTTTAATTTAAATATTTTTATATCTATTATATTTTTAATTTAAATATTTTTATATCTATTATATTTTTAATTTAAATATTTTTATATCTATTATATTTCGGAATATATTATATATTTCGAAAATGATTTTTTCGACTTTATCTAAATAATGAAAATTAAATTAACGATATTATTTTATATAAATATTTATGTATATTTAAATATATCGATATGTTTTTTTTTACTGAGATTATATATATTATATATATTACATATATATATATATATATATATATATATATATATATATATATATATTTTTAAATTTATAATACATAAATAAATATAAATTGTTTGCATGAAAACTGAAATATAGTTATTTTACAAAAATAATTATAAAAATGAAAAATAATCCACAATTATTATGAAATAATAATAATAATATGATATAATAAAATGTAATAAACATAATGTAATAATTCAAGTACATCTATTAGTTAAGTCATTAAAATTATTTAATTCGAATCTTCAAATTTATCATTTTTAAATAGGAAAAATATAATATATTTGGAATTTGTTTATGATGAATAAAAAATTATTGTAGAAATTGAGAACAGACAAAATTATATGAAAATACTAATATTAATAAATTATATTTCAAACATTAAATAATATAAAAAACATAAAGAATCTAATTTTTTTTAATTAAAAAATAACACAAAAATTGTACTAAGATATATATTATAATAACTATAATTTTACTTAATCTTACTATAATTTTATATGGAATAATAATATTTCAAATTATTTTTATTTTATAAAATTAAAAAAAATAAATATTTACTAAAATTTCTTATCTCTTATCTAATAAAATATAAAAATACAATATAAGAATTATAATATTAGATAAATGTTGATTTTCATTCTTATTTTTTATAAAATTTACTTTGCATTATTACAATATAATGACATCAATTGATTGATTTATTGATTTTTTCTGAAAATCTTTGTTAAGTAATTTGCGGCTAATCATTTTATTTATAAGTTAATTAATTGATGTTTTTTCATTTATTAAATAACGTAACGAATAATGTATATGATATATTTCAAATTATCTTCATCTTCAGTATTTGAATTAACATTATGATATTAATCTATATATAATAATAAATTTTCAGAATATTCGTAAAATTTAAATTTTTAAATTCGATTTATATTTTATGATTTCAACGATTAAATATTTTCTGAAAAAATTTTGAAAATTGACATTTTATTTTTCTGTAGATTCAGAAATATTAAAATTATAGTTTTTACAAGTGTCATTGGTTAACAGATCATTTGTTCTTACTATAAGTATTATAAATTATATATAATTATAAATTACATAACATTAGTTTTTTTAAATACTTCAATACAAACAACAGTTGGTATTTCCAATTACCAACTGTAGATATTCAAAATATGCTGTATTTTCTTTACATACGAAATATGTAAATGTAAATACGAAAATGTAAAAATAAAGTAGATAAGAAGTTGTTAATTATACATGAACGAAATGATGTTACAATCAATTTCTGATAATAGCGACTAATAATAAAATAAAAAAAATTCTACCGATGATTTTTTACGAATCATTCGATTCTTGTGTTTCAGCTTTGTTTCTGGGAGAACTCGAAAAAGTAATGAACCGGACGCGATAATTGATATCACGCTCCCGCTTTCTGTTCTTTATCATACCACGTGGGTGGAATCGCTTTCCATTCATTCGATTTTCTCTAGCAGCGGATATTGTGCAAAATGAATGTATAATGTATGGATGCATGATTAATTCAATGCTTATTGGATCGATATAGCGTCCCGATAACTCGTGATTTACGTCTTTTCTTATGTGTAATTTTCTTTCTCCGGGATTCACAGTTTGTTCATATCATTTGGAACAGAGGTTACGTTTTACTATTAACTATTTAAAATTTGAATAAATTAGAAAACTTTAACTTTAGTAAAACTTTCTCATTATCGTTTGAAATAAATATATATATACTTGTCCGATATTTGAAATATATTTCGAAAATTTTTTAAAAAATATAAAGATGAAAGTCATGTATATAATCTTGCAAAATAAGTTAATATTTCTGAGTGAGTTAATTTATGAGATGATTGCATATAAATATTTAAATGATCCGGTGAACTTTTAGAGAAACATTATATGAAGTGATGACTCAATGTTTGAAGTATTATAAATGATATTATATATAAAGAAAAACAGGAAAAACTTTTAAAAAGAATGGCTCGATCTTGACCTCAAGATGATTCAGTTCACTCAAGGATTAGGCAATTTAATAATTATCAATGATGAATGAACAACAATTAAATATATAGACATGTTGAAAGAAAATTTACTCGATTTTACAATCGAAATGAGATTTAAAAATTTTATTTTATTTTTTAATAAAATGATTCCAAATATAAAGTTAAAAAATTATTATGAAATTTTTTGAAGAAAATAATATTCAATAATAATCTTTAATCTTTAATCTTTTTCAGAGTTTTGATTTAGAATTTAATAGAACATCTGAATTATTTAAAATGGAATTATTTTAATTTTAGCAAAAAAATAATAAAATAAATATATTTTTATAGAGTTAAAGTTAAATTTTAAATTATTAAATTAATCTGTAATAGCAAATTTTAAAGATAAATTCTCGCTATCAATTTGAATAGTTTTTAATATTAATTTTGAAGCATTAACTTATTAATGTTATTAATGTCTTTTTATGTCTCAATAACATAAATAAATAAATATTAAATTAAAAAATTAAAATTAAAATGTTATTAAAATATTTAGCATTAATATTTATTATATATTATACCGTTATTTATTATTTATCTCTATATCGACTGTTATTTTTTAATATGATTATATGTTTAATAATGTTCAAAATAGAAGTAACCTTATATAAAACTTATACGAAATAAATATGATTATCAAGTATAATTAAAATGGAGAATAATTTTTTTGATATTTCTTGTTTTCAAAATCTTTATAAGAAAAGAGATAAATTTATTTATTTTCATTCAGCATAGAATGTTAATATATTTGTGCATAATATATATGTGTTTTCTTTTGAAAGATCGATTTAAGAAATTAAAATAAATATAAAAATTGATATACAAAAATATCGATTGAAGTTTATTATATTATGTGCAATTTAAATTTGCATTAGATAAAGTGGAAAACAGAAAAACAAAATGAAACGATAGGGCCACAGATCATTTTATCTTATTTTAGTACTTTATATTATGCAAAACTTATATAATAATTCAAAAAAATGATACATTAGATTTAATATTTTGTTACAAGATTTAATATTTTACACATAACAGTATTTAATTTCTGATAAAAATTAAAAAAATAAATTACATCGTAATTTATAATAATGTATAAACAATATGACTTTGAGATTAAGCAAATTTTTGTATATAAAATAACCTATAGTAACAAAATATTGATAAAAATTAAAGAAACGGTTTAAAAAATTAATTGCACAAAAATAATGATTTAAAAAATTGAATTTCTTTTATTATGATAAATTGTTCAAAAGCTGAAAACTACTACATACATATTTGTACATATATATTATTATCTTATTTTCTATTTTCTTAGGAAATATAATAAATACATTTAAGTATATATATATATATATATATTTGTATTTAATAAGTATATATATAATATAATTAAAGATAATTAGTTTGTCGCATTTATGAATCATCAAAAAACATTCGAACTTCTTATTGATATGTTATCGTTTACAGTGCCGAACAAAATTGTAAGTTCACTTTTTTATAATTATTTTGTTTAATAAATAATTATAATAGATAGAAATTTGCAAATATTTATTATGTAACATATTTTTATTATTTAGAATTAGAATATTTAGAATTTTATTAATAGAATTATCTTTATAATAAAAAAAATAATATAAATATTTAAAAATAATATTTCTTTAAATTTGATGGATACGAAATATTTTCGTATATTTAATGTTTATTTTTTATGTTGTAATTCTTTTCATATAAAAACTATATAATTTAACTATAATAAAACTAGATATATTAAATAGATAATAAATGTTTGCAATTTTTTATTTTTATTAATTATATATTGATTGATTGAAAATGTGAATTATAAATTATAAAGATATAATAAATGTACAATTTTTCAATTTTTTTAATTCTTTGTTTTGTTAATAAGAATATACTATTTATATTAATTTTACACATACACATTAAATATTAAATACAAATTAAGAAAAGCTTGTTATAATTCCACGTTAATGATAAATATTAAAACATTCTTAACGAAAATAAAGTTTATAGATTCTAAAAAATTTGGGAAAATTTAAAAATATTATGAAAACTCCGATAATACTGTATATTTGATTTTAAGTAATATTAACAAATTTTATATATATGTATCTATATACATAAAATCCCGTATAATAATTCTTCAGGAACAGATTACACGATTTTTCAGTGCAACATGAATCTGATCTCCTTCGAAACAAGCAGAATATCAGAACGAGAGAATCCATCGGGACAAGGATGGAATAATCGGTATGAGAGAGATGAAGAAAGAGAAAGAGAAACGAAGATAAATTTTCTGCGAAGCATGAGAAAGAGCACACAAGAGAGAGAAAGAAAGAAAGAAAAAAAGAAAAAGACATTGAAAAGAGAATGAGGGGAGTAAAAGAGAAGAGTGAGAAAGAAAAGATGGTTGAGTGGCGGCGTAGCAGCGTAGGTATGATAAAAGGGGCCAAGAGAATAATAATAAAGAGACAAGGAGGCAAGATAATGTACGGCGCCGTGCTGGCGTCCATTCATGCTTTTTACTCGTTAGGTGGTTAAACCTTACCGACCGGCCAACCATGTCTCTCACCTTGCCTCACCTGCCTTCCTTTCTTCGTCCTTTTCTTTTTTTTCTCTTTCTCCTTATACCGCTGGCTCTCACCTGATCTAACGACCGCTGTGTCGTTAGTTATAATATTAACAATCTCTCATCGATTCAAATTATGTGTAAGTACATATATTCATACTCGTATTTGTATTAAATTGAAAAAATAGAAATAAATAATAATATTTATATAATAATTAAAAATTTATTTCACATTTATGAAAAGTAGTGAATATTAATTCTATTTTCTAATTTTAAATTGTTGTTAATAATATAATAAAATGAAGTGAAATATATAGGAAAAGTTATCTTTAGTTATTTATGAGTTTTGATAGTGATCAAAAATTGTTTTATGTAGTAATATTTAAATTATTTAATTTGAATTTGATTCATAAATTTCTTAAAGTGCCGCAAACCATTTAAAAACTATTGTTTTCATTGATTTTATAAATTTATAATAATTCTTTTTTATTTTCAATAATGTTTTTTTCTATATATAAATAATTTTAAACAAAGAAATTTAAACTAAATTTAAAATATTAAGTAATTTTATAAATAGCAGAAAATAAAAAAATAAATATATTTATTAGATATATTTATAAATATATAAAACTTCCACTTATTTTTAATATATTTAAAAGATATTTTAAAAATATTTTTAATTATTTACAAAATATATTTTTTCAATTATTTACAAAACATTTCGGTAAATATAAACTTATGTTATCTTCATTTTCAAAAACTTAAAAATTTAAAAAGTTTTTTAAATTTAAAAATTTAAAAGCTAAATTTAAAAATTAAAATTAATAAAATGGATAATTTATTTATATTGAAAGAATATAATAAATATAATATATTAATTATAATTAAATTATTTATTTCTTTATTCTTTATTGCGTATAATAGATATTGTATAATGAAAAAGAATTTTTTTGCAGTTTGTTGATTTTTTATCAAAAATGTATGTAATATTTAATTCTTTACTATAAATTTCTAATAATTTGATTTTACATTATATAAAATTGTATAATAAATGATTTATTTTACAATAGTTTTATTATAGGTGTGATATTTAAATTTTAATTATATAAATATTTCCAGTATTTTTATACAAAAATTATATCAATAAAAATTATTCAGTATAGAAGAAGTTATAAGTAAAGTGATACTTTATTGTTCATAGTCTTTTTGTCTTTTATAATGAGTTTTATAAAATTAAAATTAAAATATTTTCTAAACTAATAATTTTTCAATATAATTGTTTTCAGTTAATATTTGTTTTCAAAAGTTAATAATTGATAGAATAATTAATTTTTTATAGAAAATATCGATCTAAATTAAGAAAAAAAAATATGATTCCATTTAAAAAAATAAAAATGATTTTAAAATCTTCGAAATTTATTCAAATACAAAAAAATTTTTTAAAATTGTATTACAATAAACATAAACAATTTTTTTAATAAATTTTTTTTTTTGACAAAACTAAAAATAAGAAAAAAATATTCTAATAATGAAATAAGGTTCTATTTTTGTATTATAATAGAAATAAATAAAAATTTCTATAGTTTTTTTACGTAGTATAATAGAAATAAAATAATTTTGAAAGAAATTTTATGGAATAAGTTACGCGAGATATGAAAGAGGAGAAAAAAAAAATGAATCGTTTCAAATTCTTTTGCTGTTGTTCGATTCAACATGCAGCGAAACCAGTTGAGCTTTTCTCTCTCACCTTATTCAGTACCGTTGTATAGATATCAAGGAGATCTTGCTTCGAACCAGATAGATTTGTGCATCCTCCGCGTTCTGAATTACGAGAGATAGATGATGACTTAACTCTAGCGATTCTTTCTTAACTGGTTTCTTATGATCTGAGAAGGATTCTATCAGTCGCGTAAGGATTCATTATGTCAACTATATAGAGAATGATCATATTCATGAGAATGCAAGAGATATTTTTTTAAAAATTCATGTTTTCATGGAAAAAAGTAATATTCATTTTGTACATTTTTGTAAAACGATTCATAAATATTTTTCGGTTTGTTGTCACAATAAGTAATGGTAAATGATAATGTGAAAATTAAATATTTATAAAACAGTAAAAATTTTTTTTGGATTTAAAAATTCACATTTTGTATATTTTGTATATTTCTATAAAAAGAATATTTTTCAATACACACAGTGCGTTAAATAATAATTCTAACAAATGATAATGTGAAAACTAAATATTTATAGAACAGTAAAATTTTTTTTTGACATAAAACTTGAATAGTTAATAACTATTTATTAAAAAATAATACATTAGTGCAATATTTTGTAGTTAATTATAGTTGCTCTAAGGATATAGCAACATAGTTTTTGAAAGACGTTATTTATTTTTTTAATTTTACTTTAATTTATAATTAATTATATAGAAAATTTTGTAATTAAAATTTTCAAATAACTATTTATTTTTTATATATATGAAAATATAATAAGATAATATAATATATTATGGTTTTTCATGATAAACACTGAAAAAAGAAAAAGAATTCATTGTGATTATATATATATAAATATTAAATGTTTTATATTTATTACAATAGATTTTTACTTTATTTCACTAATTTTTTATATATATTTATATATGCATATTGAAAATTAAAATATTACATTTTTATCCAAATTTATTCCAAATCTATTAAAAATTTTTTCATACAATTATATATATATTATATTTTTAACATTTATTATGTAAAGCTATTTATAAGCTATCTAAAAACAAAAATTTTATTAATAAAAAATTATTAAATTAATATAAACAAAAATGTAAAATCAATAAAAATAATCTTAATAATCTTAATAATCTTTAAATATCTTATTGGATTTCAAAAAATTTATTAATCGAATTCAAATTTGAATATTATATAAATATTATTATATTTAAATATTATTATAAAAAGCAATAAAAAGAATTTTGCTTTTATATTTTATTTTATAAATAATTATCCAAAGCATCCTAAAATGTTAAAAAAAAAGAAACTAGCAAATAATTAATAAAATAAGTTAGAAATAAAAAAATAAGTTACAACTAAGATTTCTTTGGTTTTGAATCAGAAATTTCGGATTTTAATTTAAATCTCTATCTTATTGAAAATATCTTTCGGTTGATGAAAAAAAATTATTTATTTTCTATTTATAAACTACAATAAAAATTAAATAATTCTTATAATTATAATATAATTAAATAATTCTTATAATTATAATATAAATAAATTGAAATAAAAATAATAATATCTTAACATTTAAAAATGCAACATTTTATCTTTATTGTTTTTTTATATATATTTTTCCTATAATAAGTTTCAAAATACATTTCATTATTATAAAATTAATAATTTTAATTCGTATGTTTCAAATAAATATTTTGGTTATCTGTATAACTATCAGATATTAATATATATTTAAGTAAAATTTTCTTTACTGTTTCCAGTACTCTTAGTTTGAAATATACATAGCATTATTTCTAACTGAACGATCATTTATATTCAAAAATTCTTCATAACTATACTTACATATAATTCTAAAATAAAATAAAATTTTTAAATATCATTATTTAAATAAAATTTTTCCAATTACTATTTTCAATACTTTCAGTTTGAAAAATTTTAGTTTTTTTCACTTCTGTCAGCATTGCTTTTAAACGAATAATCTTTTATTCTTGAATTTTTATTTTTTTTTATTTTTCGATTCATAATCTTTCAACTACCTTCGATTGCCTCAAAATAAAAAAATCTCATGATCCCATTGTCGGACTATGTACTATATAACATATTCTTATACACTTTGGCAATTTTGCGGTGCAAAAAAGCAGCGATCCGACAGAGATTGGCGGATAACAACGATATCGAATCGAGCAGAAAGGTGGCTGAACGGAAACGAAAGAGAGGGAGTGGATGATCTCGGCCAAAGAAAAACGAGAATCTCGAGAAATGTATAGGAAGGAGAGAAGCACAGCACAGGCGGTGGTTCAGAGGCTGTGTCAATGTGTCAGAGAGACGGTCTCCATGCCAGGGTTGCCTTTTATGTCCACGTAATGTGGGATCTGGTGGAACTCCTGAAAGAAAGAAGTGGGGCCTGGAGCAAGTCCCTTTCTTCTGTCTTTGTTCAACCGCTTTAACCACGTCCTTTCCTTCTCGCGCTCTATTCTCCTGGGAACTCGGCACCACGAGATTTCGCCTTCGTCCACGTGGTCTTACCTGTATGTACGTATTTATGAGCATGGACCAATGTTGCTACTTTTTTCCAATTTTTTTTCTTTGCCTGCTTTTTAACGTGATTTTTGTTGAAGATCAATAGATATCGTATCAACTATTAGATTGTTTTATAATATTTGTTGAATGCAATTGACATTTTTGTGAATAGAAAAGTTTATTAATGATTTATTATTTTTATATGCAATTTGTGAAGTATCTTTAATGTTTAACGTTTTATTTAGTTGAAAAATAATTTACTGAAAAATAATTTATTATTATTTTCCAATTAATTTTTTTTTATATTATATTATAGAAATCTAGAATATCTCTAAACGATATTTTATATTTTTAATTTTTCTTTTACTTTTTTAATTAATAATAATTAATTAATAATGAATATATATAAATATTTCTATATCTGCATATTATTCGTGATAAAATATATCAAAAAAGTAAGTCGAAAAGAAAAAATAAAATTTTTTTATTCGAATTTTTATTTTCGTGAAAATCAAATTTGAAAAATTTTCAAATAAAATTAGATTACAAAATTAGATTCCAATTAAATACGAATGAAATATAAAATTATTTTGTGAAAATAACAATAATCATCATGTGAAAATAAACAACAATGTATAAAAATTTTATCGTTTAAATTTTTTATTGAAAAATTATAAATTTTCGTAAATTGTTACAAATTTTTGTTTTAGAAAAGATTAAACATATGAATTCATCAAATTTTCAAATTTAATTTTCTTGAAAATTTAATTAGATTTTTAAATGAAACAAATTTATTCTATATTTTTTGCTTATTTTTATATGTAGAATTACATAGAAAAAAAAGTCTGAATAACATATTTTATTTTCAATTATCAATTACATATATATATATAATCTGAAATATTTTATTTATTTTCAAAATTGTATTTAATGAGATAATAAAGATTTAATTTAATAAAGATTTTATGTATTCTATTTTATATAAATCTATTATATGTAAATATGTGTATATGTTTAATGAAAGTAAAAAATGAGTATACATTGGAAATAATATTTATTTAACATTTAAATGTAAATATGTAATTTTAAATATATGATTTGAAATGTCTATTTTTTGTTATTAATTTACATTTATACATAGTTTATATTTTTATATTTTTTTAATTATTTATCAAATAAATTCTTCATTTTTAAAATGTATATATATTTTTAATTATATATATACAATGAAATAATAATACAATGAAATGATGTAATTTGAAAATTTCTTAAAATTCAGATTTGCTTGTAAAAATTACTTTTTAGAATCATTTGAGTAATAATTAGTTTTGAAATATTTTATGAAGTATTTCAAAATAAATAAATAAAATAAATAAGTATATTTACAATTAAATATATTCGTTATTATAGTATTTTACAAAATAAATTATTTATTATTTGCCATTGTTATTTATTATTCGACTTCAATAAAAATAATTTATATTTTTTTAATAAAGTTACTACATTTATTGTTTAATACATATTCTGAAAATTATATCGTTATTACATATTAACAAAATTTTATTAAGAATAAAAAATTGTTCATAATTTCAATCAAAAAAAAAAGTAATGTTCAAATTTCATGAATCACTATATATTTACACATTATTTTTTTTATGTTAGATCACTGAATCATTCCAGATGAATTTATCTCTATGCTTCCTCTAAACTAGCATATTTGCTCATTTCATTTTGGCCAGTTGGTATTATCAACGCGCAAGAAGAAACTGGATCGGAACGGCAATGGAATATCAAGAAGTCTCGGAGCAATCGAGGGATGCCAGCGGTGCAAGAACACTTGAATGGAGCCACGGGCAGAACCAGTATTGCGAGATGCGGTCTCCCGTGCTGTCGTTCAGAATCCCGCAGAAGGGGCAGCCGTTTCGAGGAAGCGGTCGTCGATTGGAAATCGTACATGCTGCCCGTTGAATGGACTATATCTCTTTCCCTCCTGCACTGTGAACGCTTGTTTTGCTGTCCTTTCTCTTTCCTATCCCTCCCGCTCTTCCAGCTCTGGGCAGACGCGCGCCTCGGTGTCCTAGCGCGCGATTCATGCTGCTGCACGCACTGTTCCCTTTCTTTCCTTGAGTTTCGCGTCCCCAGTTTTTTCCTATGAGACGTGGATACGAGGAATCGAGCCGTCTCGTCTCGACCCGCTCCACGATTTTCGTTCGTTGATCGTTAATCGATCAACTCTTTTGGACCCACGCGTCGATTCGTTTTCGATCAGATTACTTTCTCTGAATTTACGATCTTTTTCATTAAAAAAAAAAAGAAAACGAAAAAGAAAAATAGTAAATGTTTTTGTATGGAATTTTTTAATATTATTTTATTAGAATTTTTTTTATTTTATGCAGAAATATAAAACTCATAAAAATAAATATTTTATTTATAGTTTGCATAAACTATAAATAAAGATATATAAAAATATTTTAATGATATAATAATAGAAGGAAAGTCCTTAATATAAAAGCCTATTGGTAAATTAAATAATCTTCGAATAAAGAATTAAATACTAAAGTAATATTTATGATTTGATTTTCGTAGAAATAAAAAAAATGATATGAAATTAAAAACGGATAGATTTCAAATTTAATTATTTATAATAGTTTAAGCAAAAATAAATAAAAACTAAAATTAAGAAATTTTCTTCTAATTTTCAAATTACTTTTTTTTTTATTTCAATTATAAATATAATTATAAATAAATATTATTTCAATTATAAATATAATATCTTTGAAATAGTTTATTTATTTATTGTAATGAAAGGTTTCATAATTTTTTGATTGTTTATAAAAATTTATAATATTGGATTATTGTATAATAATGTTGGAATAAGAATAATATTACATCTGGTCTTAATTCATATTAGTTAAATAAATACATTTTTTTTTCATTTGTCAGATATACACACATATATATATTTAAATATATTTCGAAGCATATTATTATTTTATTATTATCATTAATTTACGTTAAAATTATTATTATATTTTTGAATAGTTCTTTTTGAATTGATTTTTAAATAGTTAACTTATATATAATAATATAAATTTAAATATATATTATTAATAATAAAAATAATAATAATACTAATAAAATAATAATATTTATTATTTATTAATATAAGTTTCAAGATATTATTATAATCAATAAATATATCAGATAAATCAATCATTAAATGTTATAATCAATATATTTAAGTAAATCAAAATTTTTCTTCAACAGTTAAAATTAGTATACAAAAACTACTAAATGGAAAAATAAAAAATAAAAAAGAAAATACTTCCTAAAATATACTATATTAAATATATACTATATATACTATAAATAATTAAATATTTTTTGTTTTATTTAAATTTCTTAGAAAAATGAATATGAGAAAAATAATCAAAATTAAATCATTTAATGCATTAATTTTTGAAAAAATAACTAGGAATTTAAAACAAGTTAGAATTCTACATTATCTCTATTTTCTATATATTTTCATTAAATACAGTTTATTTGTTAAATTTATTATAAATAATATTTTTATATTTGAAATAATTTCATTTAATTTCTGAAATTAATTATTTTATTATTTTTTAAAAATAATTTGTTGATATTTATTTATTGGATTTTAACAAAAAAATGAAATTTTGAAATTTAAATTTTTTAAATTAATTAACTATTAAGTTTAAATCATGGAAAATTAGAAAAGAAAATTATTTTTGTATTTTTTTAAACGTAAGATTTTTTTTTTAAATCTTTTTTCAAGGTATTAAGATCATAATTGTGATATACAATGATATATATGATATGATATATTAATTTGTAGTATCATTTTATATTATTATGTTTAAAATTTAATAATTGATATTTAATATAATTTTTCTAATTAAATGTATGCTAATTTATAAACTGATGTTAAATAACTAATTTATTGATGTACTTTATTTTCATTAACAAATTTTATTAATATAATTTTTAATTCAGCAAGAACATAAAATATTTGAAATAATTACATGAAATTACATATAAATTACAAGAAATATCTTAATATATAAACTATAAATAGTAAAATCATCCAATCTCTCATTTTTAATATTCGATTTCAGAACTTATATATAAGTATAAAATATAATAAATTTGAGTGATTACAAAATTCATTATCAGTATTTCAATAATATATTCTTATTGTAATACAATACATTTTTTCCCATATATTATATACATGAAAAAAACATTTACACCATTCGAAATGGAAAAAATAAATATAATAATATTAATAGACGATAAAACAAAGGCTATATAAAATAAAAAATTAAAATCATATACAAAATACATAGATATTCATATAATCAGTCGTAAAAGTATTCATTTACATTAACAAATTTAATAAATTCCTCTATCAAAATTAACAAATAATTCTCTTTTGGATGAAATATCACAATGATATATGGAATAACTTTTTAATTTTTAATTTTTAACTTTTTAATGGAAAATCACTTCGAGAAGACAAAATCAATTTTTAATATCATTTTCATATTCAAGTTTTAATATTCTAATGTGCTATTATAAAAAATATTTCCAATTGAAATATATAAAATATAAAAAAAAATTTAAGCAAAAATAATAGTACATATTTAAAAGATTTTTCAAAAATTTTTAAAAAATAAATTATTTTAATATATTATTATTCTATTATATCTATTTTATATATATATATTAAAAATCAGATCTTTTAAAATAAATAAATTTCCTTAGAATATTTTTATCAACAAACTGCATCATTTAAATACTTGTATTTCTTAATATTATAAGATTATATATATAATATAATATGCAAATATAAATCATTAATTCTAACTATAATGTATATATAACTTGAATTAGAAAAGATTTCATATATCTATATATCTTACAAGGAAATTTATCTAATTTAAAGATCTTGATTTTAATGAAAGTTATATTATATAAAGAAATATATATATACATAATATAATACATTTTATATATAGG
Source organism: Apis cerana (assembly GCF_029169275.1). NCBI lineage: Eukaryota > Metazoa > Arthropoda > Insecta > Hymenoptera > Apidae > Apis > Apis cerana. The sequence goes on along the minus strand of NC_083864.1, from coordinate 1,770,858 downwards.
AAAATTTTTTTGTGAATAGCAAATTTCTATAAAAATGTAAATGAATTCTTCAAAATTTCAATATCTTTTCAAAATTTGAGTATTTTTTAATTTCGTCTGAGACTGTACATCGATGATGTATATCGAATAATTTTCCAATCAATATTCCAATCATGACATGGAAAATTTCATGAAAAAAATTAGAATTTCATATTGTATATTAAATTTAATTTTTGAGCGAATGAAAACATAAAATGTTTTTATTAATATTATTATTTTTTATTATAATATTGCATAAATTAATTATTTTATTTATTTGATTAAAAAGTAATAAATATGTATATACTTAAATATATATAAATAGTGAGAAATTTGTTTTCAATTATTTATTTTTTATTATTACATTAATACCATTATATGCTTACAATTATGATTTATTATATTTATAATTTCACTTCTTGTAAGAACTACAATTAAAAAATATTGTTTTTATTATTATTTACCAAAATATCCGCCTTACCTTCTTTTAATTAATTAAATAAAAAACACAACATCAATCGAAACACATTTATTTATCAAATAATAATTAGAATTATTGAAAATAATTACTTTTAAATTATTATATTAAATATACTGCACATCATCTACATATGCCTGGATCTAATTATATTGACATTTCATGGTATTAATATTAGATTAAAGAGAACAGACAAAGAGCACGTTCATACGAAGGGACAAGGGATGGAGGGAAAGATTCAATTAGGAGAATCGGCGACAAAGCAATGGCAGTTCGACTCCAAACGACCAAGTCGCGACGAAATGCCCAACTAAGAACCTTCTGTTCGTGGAAGAGGTATTGGATCGTACGATTTTGCCTCCATGAATTACCGAACGAGATTCCAGAGCAAATCCTGACGCGCGAGGAATATCTTGTTTCTTTTCCACGAGGAGGAGAGACCGATTTTGTCCTGATTCGCTAGTTGACGATCGCCTTTACACGGATTCCATCGAGGAGCCGAGGCATTCCAACCTCCATTTCGTCCCCTGTACATTTCACCATTGGGATTTGTTCCACCAGCTCCGCGGAATCAGGATATTTACGATTTACAGGCAGAGAGCAGAACTCGTGAACTCGTCTCACCGCGGTACCTCTTTTGTCGGCCTCGCATCGTTTAACTCCTTCGCATTTGTTCCAGGGAAACGGTACCCAGAAGCTTTGTTCCTTTAAAGCTTCAGTCCAACTAGATCGGAACAATACTGTTGAGATATTCGTGGCGATTATTATATTCCTAGTTTACTTTTGTAATATGATAAATTTTAATAGTATCAAATTGAGAATAATCGATTTTTTAAATAAATTTTAACTAAATAACTATAGTTATTTATTTCGATTAAATTCTAAGATATTTATTTATTTTTTTAATTTCAAAGACAATTTTTATATATGTATTTTTATATGTAAGTCTTCGATCATTTTATGAACAAATAAATGATGGAAATTGAAATTGGTTTAAAGAATAAATTGATTAATTGTTAATTGCAAAAATGATAAGATATGAAAAATGTAGAAAGATAAAAAAAAATATAGATTAATTGGTGATTTCTGAGATAATTTCAAGTAACATTTTTTTTTGCAAAAACTTTAGTTACGATTTTATTAACGATACAATTTCAATGATTTCAATAAATATATTCTTCTCTAATTTATAATGTAAATTTTTTTAAATTTTTCGTTCCACATATTGATTAAAGGCCTAATTTTATTTAATCAAAAAAGAGGATTAATTAAATACGATAAATTAATTAATTGTTATAATTATAATTGTAATAACATTGTATCTATATATACTGGACTGTGGAAGTATATATAATAAAAAGAAATAATTTTTATTAGTTATTTATCTTTGATATCATTTGTATTCCAATTGTAATTCCAACATATTATTGAAAAATTATTATTTATTGTTTAAATTATTAAAATTGGCTATATAAATTAATATTTTTTTTTAAAAATATTTTATGTTTTTACATTTTCTACATTACATTATAAATATTATATTATAAATAAATGAATCTTTTAAATTCTAATACATTCTAATATCTTGTATTTATTACCAAAATAATATTTTTTTTTACATATAAATAATTAAAATCAAAGAAAAATATTGAATCCAAAATAAACATTTGCATCTAATTAATTTAATTTTTGTGTTTTCTAAATTTTATATATCTAAGTATTATATTCTAAAATTTTATATTATTTTTATAAAAATTATTATTTTGTTATTAAGAAAATAATTTTTATGTTTTGTTTAAATTTATAAATACATTACAATTTATGTTCAATTATTTAAATAATTTTTAATTCATTATTAAAATATGGATATTTAATTACTAATATTTTATAATAATATAATTTTTTTGTTATTATATTATTTTATTACTATTAAAATAAATTGCTAATAATATATTTTTGATTCATTTATAAGTATATAAATTTCGACTATAGAATTAATTGATTAATATACAAAAGTCTAAAAAAACATTTTAAATATTTCAATTGTTATTAATTATATTTTATTTAATCATTATTATTATTTATTTAATTATATAATTCAATATATTTTATTAGATACAACAACTCTTATAACAATATTTAATAATATTTGTTCACATAATTTATTAAAAATCATAAATTGAAAAATGAATCTATTAATCCAGATGTTATATTCTATATTCTATAATATTGCAATTGATTTTCCATGTACAAAAAAACTATATATGATTTTATAAATAATGAGTTTATTATAAATAATTTTGTATATTTTTAATCATCTTTAATCGTCATAATGAATTGCAAAAATAAATTGATCACTAAGAGAAAATGTTATTTTTATTTATATATTCAGAATTTATTTAAAAAATATATACAAAATATTTACAAAAAAAATAAGATAAGATCTTGCTTAGAATATCGGAAGTTATATTTTATAAACATATCACGCAATAGAGATGACGTACATTTGAGAACATAGTAATATATTTACAGAACATTACATATTGAGTAGTTGCTCAAGCTAACTTGTATATGATGCCTATTGATATTTGCTGATAATAAAAATAATATATGTGTAATACGCATTATAAGATATATTATAATATATTATATTATAATATTAATATATATATAATTAAATTAATTTTAATTTTGTTTCTATTATAGTTAAGATTTTTGAGTAATATATCAATATTATATTCTTAGCGAAAAAACTTTTAATAAAATATAATTTTACTTTATTTTAAATAAATAATATATAGGATAACTCATTCTCAGTTAGCTCTTTTTCCTATTTTCAATTAGAGTAGTGCAATATATTTAATATATTAACATAAGAGCACAATAATTTTTAAAATTAAAATATATGCATAATAAGACAAAAAAATTAATAAAAAATTCGTAATTTAATATGTTTAATTTCTTCTAAGTATTTCTTTTTGTATAGGAAGCATTTATGTCAGTTTTTTTTTATTTTTTATTGTTAAGTAGTAAAGAGAATGAACCAATTTTTATTTGAAATAAAAATAACAAATAAAAAACTAATAATTACTTCAAACAAAATAAAAAATATATTTATTCAAAATAATAATAATAAATAATAATATTTATTTGAAGTTTACTTTTTCTTATATTTAAGCATAATCTATATATATTTTAGATTGTACGTAATGACAACATTATAAATCCTTTTATTACGATTCATGATTACTTTTTTTTCTCTTTTATTTTTATTATAATTTTTTTTATTATTATATTTATATTTTTATATTTTGTTATTATTTTTTTACAATATTTTATTGTAAACTCCCGGATAAAATGATAGCACATTCTATGTATTCTATTTCCAGTATTTTTTGTTATTAATGCAATTTATCAAAATTTTAATACATATTTATATATTAAAAATCCATTTCTTAACATAAAGTATAAAAAAAGTTAAGCACAGTTAACATTTTTTTTTATAAATTTTATATAAAGAATTAAAAAAAATATATAAAACAAAATGATAGAACACATCTAAAAAAATGAAATTTTTTGAAAATGAAAAAATTTATGATGTATTTTTGTGTGTTGTATCTGAAGTGATTTATCATTTTAAGTTTAGAAGATAAATGAATACAAAATATCAATTTTTGCTATATTATTATTTCAATTTTGATATTTACGATAATAATACGATTATATTACTATTAAAATTAATTAAACTCATTAAATTATTATAAAAATTTAATATGTTAAAAATTTTTTATAAAAAAAGCATATTTATTTTTGGTAGGTTTCACGAAGTTCTTCAAGATCTGTTACACGCTTCTTAACCACAATTCTCTTTCGAAGAAAAAGTTAATTACGATTTCATCCAAATTCTTGTAAAGCACCATCAATGATCAGTTTTTATATGGATTTTATCGAGCATTCCAATAGTTTCGTGCCGACTTCGAAGTAATTTTCACCATTGAGATTTGTTTCAAGAGCTTCGTGAATCCGAGTGTCTACGAGTTGCAGAGTACAGAAAGGTCTCGCTTCAATTTTCTGCTGGTTCGACTACTTCATCGTATTAGGTCGTTAACTAACTTCTGCGAATCGGCTGTAAATGGTGATGGTCTACACTCACAAGAGAAGTTACTCAGACGTCATTTCAAAAAATAACTGTTGAAACTTATATTATCGAATAACTGGAACGACTGCCATTCGTTCGGAAAATTTGATAATAGCTAAGAAAATGGTATCAAAACCATAAAAAATAATAAAAATGATATGTATATGATAAACATAAATTTTAGGTCATTAAGAAATACAATTTTATATATAAAGTGTTTAAATTTTTATATTTTTTATGTTGAAAAAATATTCTTTAACGAAATTTTTTAATGAATTTAAAACATAAAAAAATTATGAAAATTATAATGTATTGATTTAATATATATTGTAAAATTATAATGTATTGATAAAGAGATTTAAAAATAAAATAAAATAAAAATTTATTTAAAATAAAAAAATAAATAGATTATAAATAAAAAAAATACATTATAAATAAAATTGTATAAATAAAATTATAACAATATGTACAAACATTTAAAATTGAAATATTTAAAATAAAAACTTTTGGATTAGAATTTCTTTATGAGATAAAATGATAGCGTATTAGTTGTATTAAATCAATTTGTAAATTATTTATTATATTAATATCGTTTTGATGTAATATTTTTCATTAAAATTATACATAATTATACATATATCAATTAATTTAGATTGTAAGTTTAGATTGATTAAAAAAATTAATCGACTTCGAAATATTCAAAATTTCATTACATATGTAATTAAATTAAATTAATTAATCAAATTTTAATTGAATATTTTATTTAAATTTTATTAAATATTTATAAATATTAAAAACAATTTAATATAAAAAGAATTTCACAAAAATATCAAAAGTGTTAAATATTTAATTAAAAAAGATTTAAATTAATCCTTGTTAAAGATTAATATATTTTCCAAATCTATTTAAATTAATTAAAAGTAACATTTAATAATATAATAGTATAAGCAATAAATTCTATTAAATAAAATATTTTATTCTAAAAAATTGTATTATAACAAAAAATATTAGTTTAATATTTTTTTCTATATATGTAAATTTTTGATTAAATTTGTAATATTTTATGTAAATTACTATTTTCGGAATAAGTTCTCTTTTAAGAATGATAAATAATAATAGGACATAGTAACATTTTTTTATTTTTTTGATTTTCGTAACTTTCATTAATAAAGAAAAGTTGCTTTTTATTATGTTTAAATCTAAGAATTTATTAATAATTAATTTAAAATATAAATTATAAATAAAATTATAATTATTTTTATTAATTGATTTTATAAATATTGTTCAGTTATTTATTATAATTTAACATTTTTTATTTATAAAATTGTAAAAATAATTCTAAATGAAAATATTCAGGATAAATTAAAAAAAATTATCATTTCATATCATATTTTTTTTCTTAATTCATTAAAATTAAAATATAATATTGTTGACTAATAATTAAATCATCAGAGATATGGTTAGTTTATGAAGTATAAAATATGTTGAAGTATGTCTATTTTCAATGTTTACAGGAAATGAAAAAGAAATGATGGAATTGCTAAATGTCTTGGCAAAAGTTCAATTATATAACTGTTTTGAAGAGTGGAAAACGCAAATACAATAATGTATAAATTTTGATAATGAACATTTTATAAGATTCCAATAATATATTAGTAATGATAATAATTATATATTAATATAGTAATAATAAATTAATATATACTATTATAAAATAGTGCAATATAATACAAATAAGAATTAAATTATTTTATTTTTTTAATGAACTAATTTTGTTATTTAAATCCGATTATATTTTCTATTCTTTTATATAATTAATATTTTAATTAGATACTTTTAAATTTTATTTTTCATAAAGAATTGTTTTTGAATTTTATTAATATAGTAAAATAATAAATTATTAAATAAAAAAGAATAAATAAAATATATTGCCATTATTTAATTATTATTATTATATAGACCCAATCAGATTTATAATATATTTTTTTTTTATAATTAGAATTTAAAATTATTAGTACATAAATGACGTATATCTTTATAAAAATTAAATTAACTTAACAGATTAACTTAACAGATTTATTTAAATTTATTTATTTTGAAATAAAATAAAATTATACTTATACACATAAAAATTATATGAAATTTATTGAAATTTCTTTTAAAAAGAACAAATATATGTTGTATAAAATTAAAATTGTTATAAAATTATTGAAAAATTAAAAATTCTGAGCAACAATTAATATTAACCTGTGTATTTAACGAATATATAAAAGAATTATTTAATACAAAATATTGTTCAAAAATATTAATATAAATAATAAAATATCAGGTTTAAAAATTATTATTTTCATTGAATTGGATCTAATACAAAAGTAATAGAAGAAGATAATGAATATTTTTAAATTTCAATGAATTAAATATATATATGATTAAATAAAAAGATATTGAATTTTAAACTATTCTTAAAATTGATTAAAATATTTAGTTATATTCAATTCATTTAGTATTGAATTTATTACAATGTAATTATTTTATTTAATTTTTATGAAATTATTTTAATAATAATAATTTAAATAAAAGATAAAAAATAATTTTAAAAAAATTTTATAAATTATTTGATAAATTTGATAAATGTATAAACGTAATTCAAAAATAAATATAGGTGTTAATGATTAAATAACATATCAATATATAGAATCGAAGAATTATATAGAATTATAGAAATCGAATGAAATTGTTAATTTTTACAATTTAATTTATCGTATTTAATTTTATACGATTTAATTTTATTAAGTTAATTTTTATGGTTATTTTATTTATTTTATATATTAATTTTTATAAATAAAAGTTATTTATTAAACTTATAATTTTTAAATCATTTTATATATTTAAATTAATTTTAAATTAATTTTAAACATTGACACATTAATTTCAACATTGACACAAAAGTTCAATTTAATAATTATTTTATATTTATATGATAAATAAAAATTCTATTAAATATTTTGTGATATAATGATAAAACACACATTTTTTTCAGTATTTTTCAAGATTAATACAATATGTATATTTTTTATACACAATTATCTATATAAAATATTTCTTTCCTAATAATAATATAATATAATATAATATAATATAAAATATAATATATAATAATAATTTAAAAAAATGTGAAATAATGTAGAAATCGCAATTTATATTTTTTTTTCTACTAGATTTCACTTATTTATATAAAAAATCTATTTATCGTTTGAAGATAGAAGAATTTTTTATGTATTTTTGTATTTTTGTTATAGGCGGATATGATTGTAAAATATTATTTTTTATGTTAGAAATGAAAGATAACACAATATTAATTTTTGTTATATTTTTATTATATTTATATTTCAAAAAAAACAATTTCTTTTCAATATTTTTGTCAACTATATAGTATATTATTCAAATACTTTTATTCAAATAAATAAAATCAAATTTGACTTATTATAACGATATTTTTTTGTCAAAGTATATTATTTTGAAGTTATTTCATTTTTAATCTATTAATGACAAGAAAAAAATTTATTAAGATTAGAGTTTATTTTTTTCAAATGGAAGACAATAATCGTCAAAATTTATAAAATAATTACAAATAATAAAATTATTTTTATAAATTATTTCTATTTATTATTCGATTATTATATTTTGATTTATTATAAATTAATTATTCAAAATGTAATAATGTAATAATTGTAAATAATTGTAATGCCAAACAATCTGAGATTATGCGAAAAGCGGATCAACTATGATATTAACGAATAAATATTATTTGAGGATTTTAATAATTATTTAAAATAATTTTATCTGAAACTTTTAACTAGTAATTTTTTTAACGGATTAATGTCCAATTCTGATAGAAAATTGACAACGAAAATATATACTTATAATTCTTTAAATATTGAAATAATATCATATCATATCATAATAATTTTAACAATTAGTAATTAGTACAATGAATTTTTATTTATGTGTATAAAAAATAGAATAATATTAAAATAATATATTTTATATTCTATAACTATCTATGCAAAATTTAAAAAATTAAATTGTGCTTTTGTCAGAAAGTATACATACAGTCAGTTACAAACCTTATATATAAAGCAAAATTATTTAAACAATTTTTTTTATAGAAAAATCATTTTAAGAAATAAAATTAATTCTTAAAATCTTTCATTTTTTTTTAAATATAATGAAATATAATTTTTTTAAATATAATGAAAAATAGAGCATAATTTTAAATATAAAATATTTCGATTCTAATGCTCTATCTTTTTCTTGAAAAAAATATTCTCAGGTAGAATTGTAAAGAAAACATAAAGGAATACTTCATTTCATATTTTATCAAATTTTTCGTTGAAAGGAAAATTGCTGCATATATAACTCATTTAATAAATCATATACTTTATATACACATTTTTGATTTAAATGATTTTCCTTGTAAGATAGACATATGAATGAAAACTTTTGTGACTGAGAATATATTTCTTAGCAAATATTTTAAAACGAAATATAGAATAGAATGTTATGTTATTTAGCATTATTTAAAAAATTGAAATTGGAATAAATATAAGAGAGAAAGCAAATTTTATATAACTAATTAATTTATTTTTTAAACAATAATAGGAAAATTTCAAATAAAACAAAAAGCAGATAATTATTTATATATTATAAATATCCTAGACTTTAGTTCCAGAAATGCATAATAGTATATATAGTTTGTATATAAATAAAAATGCATAATAGTATATATAGTGTATATATATATATATATAGTTTGTATATAAATAGACTATTTATCATACAACTTCAACAATGAATTTGAATAGTTTTAACTTCAAATCTACATATGTATTCTGTAACGGGAAATCTGTTTATTATATTACTTCAACTAAACTTTTTCAAAACAGAATGTTTTTATTTAACTGGAAGTATTTTCTATTTCTAAAAAAATAGAAGTTCTCTATTTATGCAAGAATGTATGGAATAAAAGTTTCAGTAAACATACTTCATTGCATAACTATTTACTTGAGATAAAAAAACGAAAATCAAAAAATTAATATTTAATTTATATTTAATTTATAATTTATATAAATTATATTTAATTAATAATTTATATATCAAAATTTTCATTCGATCTCTATTTAATTATATGAAAATACATTGTTTACATTTTTCAAGATATTTCCTTTAATAATCTGATATTTAATTATTTGATGGCATAAATTTTATATGAATTGATTGATAGTCAGCATTTATAGAAACTCGAAGAGTTCCAACGAAATATAAAGGCAGAACATTTAGCTTACCAGGAATCGTTCCGTAAATAGAGAATATATTTTATGCAGTTCGTTAAATATATCGTCACTTGCAACGCCATGGAAATCTCTAATTGTGATTCATGTTTTACCAAAATGTATCTTGTTAGTATAATATAATTAATAGAAAATTCATATTGTTTCTCATTTCTATAAGTATTAATATAGACGAAATTTATTTCTAATAAAATAAAAATAATTATTTTATATTAAACTAATTATTATTTGATAAATATTCAATTGATGTTATATATTTTACTTGTCAATTAAAAGAATTTGAGATAAGAAAAATATTTGAGGAAGAATAGTAAATCAAAGAATTTATTATTTGAAAAAATAATTTTATTTCTTAATTTAATCTTTGTTCTTGAAATTATATTCAGAATAGGTGTTAAAGAGTGTATGTATATAACTAATAATAATAAAAATAAGTTTATAATAATGTTATTAAAAGATAGTAATGATATAAATATTTAAGAAATTAATTATTTTTATAGATAATTAAAATAGATAATAAATAATCATAGCAAATAATTTATTGATACATAATAATTAATTTATATACTATAAAATGATAAATTAATTGATATTAATTTATTTTTTATACGAAATTTTTAATAAATTAAATTTCATGACTTTAATTGTTAATGAAATATATGGTAGAAATAAAAAGCCAAAAAAAGAGCCAAAAAAAGAGCCAAAAAAAGAGCCAAAAAAATTGGTTTTAATACAAAAATTCGTTAATACAAAAATAAAATTAGTTACCTTATATTTAGTATAGTATAAAAGTATAGTATACTTAGTATAGTATAAAATATACCTAAATTTTACATAATCTTTTTCAATAATAAAATAAAATCAAACATTAATATTTTTTTTATAAAATTTGAATCATGAAAAATGAATGATATAATATAATAACACATTAAAAAAGTATAATGCATAAAAAAATAGATTAATGGGTTTTTTATTTGGAAATAAGATTTCTTACATATTACTATATGCTGAATTTAGCCGTAAAAATAACTAATTATGTTAATTATCCAATGACGTATCATATTCGAACATAACATTTGCATTTGACATTTAGGTTATATATATAATTATGATATAATAATTTATATTAGGACATTTTGTATTAATTCGGTTTTTTGAAGAAGGAAACATATACTATTCGCATAAGAATTCATGAAACTGATTGTTCTGACGTGTTTATTAGAATGCAATTCATATAAAAAATGTATTTATTATAATCTTAACTTTATATAAAATGTCACATTAATTTCTTTTTAATTTTTTTAATTTCATCAAAGTGAATTTTATTAAGAATAAAATAAAAAAATAAAATAAAATAATTTTTTTTTTCATTTTTTGAATATAATTTTGAATATAATTTTTCAAAATATAAATTTTGAATATAATGAATATAATTCAATATAATTTTGAATATAATCTAAAATAAAGCAAAAATATATAAAAAATATTTAATTTTTAACGCTTCATATAAAATATACATATAAAATATGTATATAAAATTTCATTAAAATCGGATTAAACGAATTTTCTTATAACATTTTTATTCAGTTTCTTTATATGATCGATTTCGTGAATCGTTTTAAATAATTAACAATAAGATTGCTTATAAAAAGTGTGAATATATTTCCCTACAAAGGATTAATAAAATTTCTTCATTTTGAGAGAAACTAACACTTGAAGTTGACACATGAAAAAATATACGTATGTAATAAAGTAGTGGTAATTTCTTTCTAGTTTTCTGAAAATAATTAAGAAAATTTAATGAGAATGTCACACGGCCTACGGAGGTAAATTGAGCAAGGCATCGTTAGAAACGTCCAACTTAATGGAAAGTGTATAAAGATAAGTATGTATCCCTTTCAATGACATTATGAGATTTCGTAAAAGTCGAGAATCGTTAAACAACAATCTCTCTCCTTGTGCTAGTCATATCAGCAGAAACATAATTGATGCAATCGTAATAAATGTAAATCATGGTTAAAAAGTAAGAAAACTGTAAACTGTCATCATTTGTACTCTGATCCGATGTACGAAACATTCTCAAAGGGAAAGCAATATGATACTATAAAAGAAAGTTTTGTAATTAAGATTAGTAAAAGTGGATTTTTTAAATAAATATTTTTCTTTTTTTAAATGATAAAAAATTTTATAAATAAACTTTTCTTTATATATATATATATATATATATATATATATATATATATATATATATGCATATGTAAAAGCATATATGAAAAAATAATATTTTAAATATATATTAATAAATATAATAATACAACAGATATTAGATTCATATAACAAATACTATTTTGAAACAATTATTTTTATGTAAATATAATATTATTTCATGTAAAAAATTTCAAATAATACATTCTTAATAATTTTTAATTAATTTTAATTAATATCATTACAATATAATTATTAGAATTATTTCCTATAATTTTTTATATTTTTACATTATATGTCTTTTATACTTCTACGTTTTTAATTGGATTATAAATACTATGATCTTAAAAATCTCGAATAATGATCTATATATATCATAAAATTTTTTTCATTAATTTTTTATTATTTAATTTTTTTTTCATATAACTATTTAACGGATTTCTGATATGGTCTATAATGATTTCTATGATAGAATAATTATAATTATAAATATAATTAAAATTATTTCAAATACAAAAACTTAATTATATAATTATTATATAATAATTATATAATTATATAATATTATATTATATATATAATATATATATAATAATATTATATATATACAATATATTACATATATTAATATATATTATATTATATTTATATAATAATATAATATATTTTATAATAATTAGTTATATTAAAAATAAATTTATGTTGTCATAATATTTTTATAAATCATTTATAGAAATAGATTTCTAAGCGTTTCATTAAACATATTAATACTTTTTATCATTTTTCTTAAACATTTTTTTATTATATACATTTAACAAAATTTTAAAAATACATTTTTTGAATATCAAAAATTTTCAGATTTAATCACTAAAAATAATTTAACAAATTATAATTTATATTGTAATTTTATTTACAACAATTATATTTAAAACAATTATATAGATATTGATATTCAAATCTCGTAGTTTTTGTAACTTATATATTTATGATATTATATATATATTTAGTGATATTACCTGATTTATATCATAAGATTTATTTAAATTTAATAAATTAATAATGAAAATATAATATAAAAAATTTTTTTATAATAAAGTTATTTAAAAAATTATAGAAATTATATGCACATCAAATATAAAATATAAAATTTTACTAGATGAATAAAATATATAGATGAGTAACATGTAAATAAGATAAAAGTAATAAACATTCTTTGTCTTTCTTCGAATTGTTCATTATATGACAATTGTGATAACTTGAATATTATGATTTGTAGATTCTGAGAAATGATTCCTTCATAGTTATAGGACGATTTAGTGACATAGTCCGGTTAAGAATGTCGTTAATTTCTAGAGAGAAAGAGAGATCACACGAAGGTCATCGCGCTACTGTTTCCTGACTGTATGAACGTCCAAGATCCAGAATGGTGGGTGTTGTCAAAGTGACATGGCCACGTGATCGTTATCGAACCGTTAGCTATTCATTTATTCGAGCGTAACAGTTGCCTGTTTGCAAATTGTACGTCCTTTCTAGGGAAGGAAGTGAGAGATATACAGAGAAGAATGCAATTGCGTAGGTGTAGGCTGTGCTTTGTCAGATACGTAGGCTTTTTCCATAATGACACTATTTTTCTTGGAAAAGATATTCAAATACGATGAACCTCTTCTTGGAAATGTGAGTATTTGGATGGAACAAAAAGATCAAAATTAAATATAATTATTTTTTAGTATAAAAAAATAAAAAAAAGTTATTTTTAATATTCTAAATATTATATATGCAAAAGATAAATTTCTAAATTAATTTTTAAAATGTAACAAGATAGCATTAATTTTTTGTTTAAACATTTAATTTTTTCTAATTCTTATTTTCATATAAATTATAATATTCGTTTTTAAAAAATAAAAATTGTTGTCATTTTCTTTAATCTATTTAAAATCTAATTTAAAAAAGTAAATCTAATTTAAAAATATTTTAATAAAAAATATTATTTATTGAAAATAAAAATTAAATTATTTTAAATTGTCAATAAAAATTTGTATCAATAAAAATAGTAATTCTTAAATGGAAAATATAACAAAAATTTTATTAATCAAATTAGGATTTTAGTAGTTTAAATATTATTAAACATATTTTTTCATTTTTTTGTAATCTATAAAATTCCGATATAAATTTCGGAAAAATTATTATTATTTATTATTTATTATATATTATATTTATTATTTATTATTTAATTATTTTATATTTAATTAATATACATATGTATATATGACATATATGACATTGAACTTTAAATAATTTGAAGTTTTAGTTCTTAGAATTTAAAATAGCTTAAGAAAATATTATTTTTTTGTATAATTTTATATATTATATTTTATAGTTTAGTATGTATAGTATGTATATATATGTATATATAGTATGTATATATTTAGTAAATAATAATAAATTATCAATATAAAATAATTAAAATTTAATGCGAATAATCTATATTTAACTTATTATTCATTGTTTGATATTTTATTTTTAATATAGAAAAATTTATACTTTCAATATACTTTCAAACATACATACAAAGAAATAAGCAATCTATACAAACAAATTATATATTATGTCAAAGTGAAATGAATATTTATATAATATTCAAAAATAAAAATATTCATAAAAAATTATGAAAATTATTTTTCCAATTCTCACATCTCTATCAAAAAGATTATAGAATATGTGAGATAGACAAATATAAATATTAAAGAAAATATTAATAATTATTTAATTATATTATATCATTTTACTAATAATATTTAATCATGATATTTACACTAATGGAATATGTATTGTTTATATATTAATTTTGAAGAAAATTTTATATTATTAAATAAAATGTACACATATACAAATATATTTATATATAAACAATTCTTTTAATGTTCAACAATAAATAAATTGGAATATATTGATATGAGAAATGATCTATAAAATTTATTAACATTAGATTTTTTTTATGAGATTATATTAAAAACATGATTATATTGTCGAGAAATGTAAAAATCGATTTGCAAATCAAGATAACGGTAAGGAAAGTAATATATTCATGTAATATATTCAATATAATAGTTAGTAGACTAATATGTAACATTACTAAAAGAGTAATTAATAAAAATTGCATTCTTGCTAATGAAAGTTATTTTGAATTGAACAGGAATATATAACCTTATTAATGCATATGTTTAACCTATATACAATCTTATAATACAATATGTTTCAAGTTATTTTTTTTATTTCTAATCTTGTTGAACTTGAGAATTATAAAATCAACATAACTGAATCATAACAATTTTATATTGTGCATAAAAAAATTTATATATTGTATCACTCAAATAATTGAAGATAATATAATAATTATAAATATAAGAAATTAATCATTGAATATAATTAAATTAAAATTAAATTAAACATTGAATATAAGAATATTAAAATTTTTTTAACTTTTATTTTTTTTTAAATATTTATTTATAATAAAAATGATGATTATATATTTGTTATATCGAAAGAAATATTTATATTAATATTTATAAATGAAATAATATTATATTACATTATATTATAAATATTATAATATTATAAAAAAATGTTTAAAAAATTAATATTAATATTATTTTACTAATTGTTATTTTTTCATCAGTATTTTGTGTTTAATTTTATAAAATTCGTCGTTAGCATAATATTAATTAAATATTATGATATTAACAACATAATATTTTTTTAAAAGCTTTTGTATCAATTCAGATTTTTATATTGTCAATTGATTTTTTATATATTCTTATTATATATTATATATATTATATATTTATATATTCTTTTTATTACTTTTTTAGCCGTATAATATTGATATTTTAGTTTTTAATCATAATCACATCTAAATATATATATATAAATATATATATATAATAAATATATATATATATAAATAATCACATCTTTAAAAGCTTTTGTGTCAATTCAGATTTTTATATTGTCAATTGATTTTTTATATATTCTTATTATATATTATATATATTATATATTATTTCATATATTCTTTTTATTACTTTCTTTAGCCGTATAATATTGATATTTTAGTTTTTAATCATAATCACATCTAAATAATCAATCTTATTAAATTTTCTTTCTATATTATTTTGTTTATTATTTCTTGTTTTCTATTTGCATTAATACAATTTGTTTTTTAGATAATATATTTGAACTGAAAAAAAGTAAAAAAAGAAAACTTCAAAATAAAAAATTTTTAATAAAAAATTTAAAAATAAATTTAATATCTTAAAAACTTAAAAAAAAAGTAAGTGTATATTCAAAATAAAAATAAAATTGCAAGATATAATATTCTTTCATAATCATTCATTGTGTCCATAAATTCGAATAAGTAATAAATTAAAAATCTAATCAACAATTACTATTATATTAAAAGTAAAATATTAGACAATTCATATCATAGTTCTCCAATAAATATCTATAATAAGAAATTAGACAGAATTAGAAAGAAATTAATCATTAATAATATAAAAATTTTATTTTTGATATTAACAAAATTCAATCGTGTCTTATTATACTTTATACAATGATTTAAATGAGAGTGTATATAAAGGATTATCGCTAAAAAATAAAAAAAAAGATTATTCTGAGCGGATTTTCCATCTTGAAGAAATTCACAATATCTGATTCAATATACAGCTTTTTTATGCCATCTCTCTCCTACATAATATGAAACGAGTAAAAACATAAATCGTTGAAGGAAAATCGAAAGAAAAATAAATCAAAGGTTGATGATTCCGAAGAAAGACCGGTTCCAAGAATTGACTGGTGAATTCGGTTGAGCCAGAGCAAGCTGGGGAGCGGCGGGAAAAAATGGGCCAGCGCTCCAAATTTGTTAGTCCCGCTTCCGGGCGGCTGAACGAGCCGCTCCCAAAATAAGGCTCGTGAGAATCAGGGAATTCCACTCCCACGTTTTCTCGATGCTGAGATGCCGCGTGAGGGTATGGCACGTCGCCAACCTGACGTCAAAATTGCAGAGAATACGTCTCTTCTTTCGTTATCTTACTTTTGTTTCGCGTCTTGTCTCACTTCTCAACCTTTTTTCAATACTTCGAATCATGTTTTTTTTCCATTATGGAATCTGAACTTTGATTAATTCAAAATCTACATAATATATTATTGATCGTTACTGTGTGAAATAATTGAAAATGAAATATAGCTGTTTAATAGAAGGTTTCTGATGATATATGTATTTCAAAGAATGTTACAGAAATATTATTCTGTTAGCTATAGTGAAGCAGACTTCAATGGAATGAAATTATTTAGAAAATAATGAATTGAAGAATTGATTATTTGAAAAGATAACATTTTTTAATTAAAAATTTATTTTAAATAATATTTAGAATAAATATCAAATATAATAAGTGTGTAATAATAAAATATATTAATTATATAAACATTTGATAATTATTTATTAAGTAGTCAATTATTTTCATTAAAATTAAGTATAATATTATAATATTAAATTACAAATAATTTATTTTGTGATATAATTAATAAATTATTTAATTTCAAATATATTAATTTTTATATAAAATAATTAATATTAAAATATAAAATATATTAATTCTTTATGAAATGTTTTTGTTATTTAAAAAATAAATTATTTTTTAAATAATTTTAAAATAATATAAATACTTCAAAAAATTTTTTCAAAAATCGCAAGGAATCATAGTTTATTGGAAATTTAAACAAATATTTAAATTCAACTTTCTCAAAAAAAAAAAAAAGTTCTCAAATGAAAAATTTTATTTTACTTTTTTTTTCTTATTTTCCCATAAGGAAATATCCTAAGTCCACATGTATGTATTATTCAATTTTATATAACTGTAATCTTATTTTAGTTTATAAGATATTAGCAACAATATTTTTAATATTATATATTTTATTTATATATTCTAATAATTATAATAATTATTTGTAATAATTAGTTATAATATATAATAATCGATTCTAATGACTTTGATATAAATCATGATATAATAAATACAATATAATAAATTAAATTAAATATAATAAATCATGATATTAATTATTTATTGACATAAATTTATCTTTATAATAAATCTTTATTAATCTTCAGGAGATTTTAATCACTGCTTACTTTTTATTAAAAAATTATTAATAAAAATGTTTTATTAATATAATATAGTTCTTTGACATTGCAGATTAAAATATTAAATTAGGATAATTAGATTATGTTTGGTTTTGTATTTTTATCTAGCATTATTTATAATGATAATTTATAAAAAGATGAAATGGAAAATAGATTTTTCATTTTAGATCATTTTTTATTAAATTGATATTGGTTAAATAAAAATTAAAATTCGATTGTATATCAATTACGATAAATTTATTAATTTAATAGATATTTAAAATTTATTTAAAAAGAGAAATAATTAAAAAGAGTGTAATAATTATTTTGATTTATTATTTATATATTATACTATTATATATTATATATTACATATTATATATTATATATTATATATTATATTATATATTATATATAAATAATACTTAAGATTTTGTCATCATTTTTATTTCTATATTATTCTATTATCTATCATCAATCTATCATTTGCAATAAATAAGTTTGATGTTTCATATTTTTATTTGAAATTCCTTAGATTTTTGCTTTTGAATAACAATATATATAAAATTGTTTAAAAATAAAGTTTTTGATAGCATACTTCAATATAATTGAAATCTATAAAATGTGCTTTTTTCTGTTTTTTTTGTAGCTCTTTTCTATAAATTCCAAAATTTGTTCAAATATAAAATAATAAAGTATTATTTCAAAGAATAATTTTAATTGAATTAAAAAAAAAATGTTTGCTTAGAAAAATATTCTATCCTATAATTATTTTAAAATAAAATCTTTTTGAGACATTTTGATGAGCAATTTTTAAATTATTACATATATTCTCTTCCATAAATTTCGAAATGTATGAAAAATATTTCGATGACTTCCTAAATAAGGATGATTTAGACCATATGGCTCTATATTAACATAGTATTTTCTTATTAAATATTCTCATTATTTTCGGAAAATCTTAAAATTTTCGAAAGATATAAAACTCAAAAAATTTTAGACTAATGAATTTTTTCTTAGAAATTCATTTAAATCTATTCAAGTAAGATTTTGTATAGAGATTTAGTATTACATTCATCTTAGATGTGCAATAAATAATAAAAGTGATGACAACGAATCATAAAAATACATGTAATTTTTACATGTTTTATAATAAAAATATTTATAATGAAGCGAATCAAATATAATTATTATTATTTAATTATTATTTTTTCAGATAAATATATAATATAAATAAATTAATAATTAATTAATAATGGATAAAGCTAAATTAAGCGAAATATTTATTAAATATGAAATCAAAAAGATTTATCATAACAGATTTTAAGTAAATATCATAATAGTTTTAAATAAATTATTAAGTGAAATAGTTATTATATATAAATTATATATAAATTATATATAAATTATATATAACACGAAAACATATTCGTTTATTGTATTACTAATTATTAATTATTAATTATATTAATATATTCTAAATATTATTTATAATAAGATTATGATATAAATAAATATTAAGTATATATCACATATACTTTCAGCATGGATTAGTTTTATAATTTTATCGCAATTATTAATTATATTCCAAAATAAATATATCTTTAGTTTTCTTTAACTTTTAATTTTATTGTATTTGTAAATTCACATCTAAATTGTTTTATTGCAATGAGCAAATTTTTTTTTTAATTTGTAATTTCTAAATTTTATGTTCATTTTTTTTCAAATTTTACCTTAATTTTTCTGATAATGAATCGAAAATATCTATCTCACAATAATATATCTCAAAGTATAGGATATTTTATCAAAGTGCTCGATATAAAATCGGATAGTAAATCATGGAAAAAAATATTATTATTACATCACCAGTAGTTTCCAGTCTTAATCTTATATCAATTCATTCATGAAAGCTTACTTATGGCTTTTTGTGTAAAAAATTATCGATTTATTATTAATATACGTCACTTTTTTCGATTTTTTACACAGGTCACAGACATACAATTTATTCGATCAATTCATTCAATTCTCTTTGATTTTATCAAAAAATTTGGAAATACATTAGAAAAAAATAATTTTTTTGAATTAAATAAAGTTAAATAAACAAATATTTTTATTAGAATTTTATAATAGCACAATAGAAGACACTTAAAACCAATAAAAATTTTGTACAAATAGTTTTAACTTGTAGAAAAAAATTATAATATTGAAGTTAGAATCGAAATTATATGAAATAACTCTGAATTAAAATTGTATTATTTTGAAGTATTTGAATAATTTAAAAATGTGTTTTTTATACTTTGATTATATATAAAATATTAATGTACATGTTTTAGAATCTTTAGAAAGTTAATTTTAGAGATTATAACAAATACAAAAATTGATATATGAAAATATTCAAAAATCAAAAATTTCATAATTTCAAAGTGCACTTATTTTTCACTTTTGCTTTCATAAGCTATCTTTATTTTCACAAAAATCTCGTTTGTATGAACATCAATTAAATAATATTTTAAATTAAATTAATTAATAATTAATTTTGTTAGGTCAAATTTATTATTATCTATGTGCTATTTAATAATTATCGATTAAAAATATTAAGAATTTTAATTAAATATATGTTTTAAACAAAACAATTTTTAAATAATGAGAGATTTTATATATCTTAAACTTTAAAAATGTAATGATCCTATATGTCATGTTTTTTGAATAGTGCGTTCAATTAAAAATAATATTCTATTTAAATGTTCAAATATACTGATTAATTCTTAATACTAATAAAAATTGAAAATTACGAGAAATAATTAAAATAAATATAAAAATATAATATAAGTATAATAAAATTTTGTTTAGTGGAATTTCGTTTATATAAAGTAGTTTCAGTTTTCGTTTATTGTTAATTACGTGAATTCCTAAATGAAATTTTATTATTCGTGCTTTCAATTACTACATACGAACGTATGTAGTATATAATTAAATGAAATCAACATGAGTCGTTATAACGATCTTAATTATTGAAATCATTGAATCATAGCAATAATTGACAAAAGATAGCAAATGAATTTCTATCCGAACTTATCAATTATCTCAAAAATTTTGTTACAATGATTTTATTAAATGAAGAATAAATAATTCAATTTCAATAATTCGGATAAAGTTTTATTGTAATGAATATTAATTGTTTATTATAGTGTCAGATATTGATTTAATAGAATCTTTCATCGATTATCTAAATATTAATATTCGAATAATCTATTCTGTATAGTATTTCTACTTATGACAATATTTTTTATTTTACAATAATAATTAAACAAACTTATATCTGAACATTAAACAGACATTTGCATAATATATATAAAAAGAAATTTTAAAAGATGAAAAAGAGATGAAAGTGTTATATAATATAATATATAGAATATTGGACAATCCATTATTATTCATATTAAAAAATAGAAAAGTTAGATAGAAAATTATTTATCAAGCACATTTTTTTATATTAAAAAAATATATATTAAAAAATATTTGCAATTTGGCAATTGAAATATTGTGAGATTTCCAATCTTATAAAAACTATTTTTTATTTCATTATCATTATTTCAATTTTGTTGTAAATAAATATATTATATTTCTTAAAATAAGAAATAATTAATAAATAATTCATCCAAGAAAATATGTTTCATTATCTGAAAATTTATCAAAATTATACTTTATAGTCTTGACTTTTTATTAATTTAAATAATGAAGATTTTATAATAGATTCTATTCTATTTGTATTGTTAATCGATAAAATACAAATATTTATAATTTGCTTGATGATGCTGTTGGAAACTTACACCAATACCATTTATCTTTATCAATGTTCTTACCAGGATGAAATTCTCTTCATTCTTTATTTGAATAATGAAAGATTATTTTCCTTTATTATGATTAATTTCCAACCAATTTCTAAGTTTTATGAGTTATTATTATTTTGTCTTTTGTTGATATTGATGAAAATATTTTTTGTTGTATCTCTGTTAAAAGTGCTGAAATATTTTGAACGTATTGGTATCAGTTAACACATTCAATACAGTACCAAAAATGAAAAAGGATTCTCAATAGTAGATGTATCGATTTTTTGATACGTAAAAAAAAAAAAAAATTATAGAACGACGAAAAATACAACAAAATCCGAAATTGTATATATTGAATAACAATACTCGTATAAAATGTGTATGTAAAGAAAACTACATAATTGAAAACTTTTTTACACTCTTTTATTTTTAAAAAAAAATCCATAACGTAATCGTATGCGTCATTCATTATAGAATAGAAAATCCTCGTGACACATACTTTAAGTCATATTGTGTTAAGAAACTCATCATATTGAATCTTCATTGAGAAAAATAGTTATTTGGTCGCATTCTCATGATTTATTATTAATTAATTTTTGAATATTAAAATTTATTTGAAATTTGATTGCAATGAAATTTAATAGAAAATCTTTGTTTTTGTTCTTGTGGTTACAGTTAATAGCTGAATTCAAAATTTAAAACTTGTGAATATTAGAAATAGATATGTTGATAGAAATAGATATATTACAGATATACATAAAAAATTAGAAAATATGTAAGATATTAAAAAAATAACATTCAAAATTTGTATATATAATTATTCGTATAAATACATTTACACAGAATATACCATATTAACTGATATTGCATAAAAATGTCTTAGTAAATATACATACATTAAAAATCAATTTTTATATTTAGAATATTCTAAATTATATTTAGAAAATATTTCATATATTCTTTTTCCATTCCCATATGGTATTTTTTTTTAAAGATTTATAAATTTTTTTTGAAAATTCTAAATCTCTATTAAATTATTTAACAAATCAATAAATAAATGATTTATTAAATCTAATGTAAATAATAGTTTTATAGATTTTAAATAATATTTTTTGTAAATTTATAACAGTTATATAGATTGAAAATTTCATTGAAATTACAAATACAGAAATAAGTAAGAAATAAGATATTAAAAAATATAAAAATCTATGATTTTAAAATTTGATCGAATATTCTCTTCCATAATCATATATAATTAGAATAAATTAATTTATCCTAATATAGATTTAATCTATTCTAATTAAAATTAAACAAGAAATTTTATATTAGTCTTTATTTTTTACTATTGTTTAACTAATAACTAGATATAAAACACAATCAGAATAAAAAAAGTTATTTAATACTAGTATAAAAAATATTCTTAATTGTATGTAGAATACATTATATAATTGAATGTAGAATATATTATATATATTGCATAAACTGTTCTGTATGTATGTATGTTATATTATTATAATTAATGATTATATATTATTTTTAATTTAATATAATTTATTTTTGCAAATATGTCATTCGAAAATTAAAAATGATTATTTAATACTAGTATAAAAAAAAAGTAATTAAAACGATGTTTTTAATAATATATAATTCAAAATAATTAAAATCTAAAAAAATAGCTTTTTGATAAATTCTTTTTATTTTCATATAATAAAAATATTATTTTTTGGAAATAAAAATTAAATTATTTACAATTACCAAATAAAAATTTATAAAATTAATAAAAATGATAGTTTTTAAATATTTTGTGATAAAAATTATTTTATGAAATATTTTTGTTTAGAAGTTATGAATAACAGAAAAAAATGTCATCTCTATTTCTTTTTTAATGTAAATAATATCAATCACGAAAAGTGAATCAACGAATTGTTTGAAAGAAGCAGAATGAACGCAGATCATGGATCTTGGCATTGCGCTCGTAATATATTAACGTGAATTTACACACAGTTAGAATATTAAACTATTTTTAACCTGTGAATGATCCACTAATTTCGTTTCAATTTCGTTTGCTAAAAATAAGATAAATTATTAAAAATTTCATGAATTAATGAATTGTATGAATGTATAGAAATTGAAAAATGAACACATATTAGCAGTTTATATAGGAATATTTATTTTATTGTCAAATAGTTAGATTTTAAACAAATTATAAATATAAATATACTAGTTAAATAAATAATATTTAATAGGAGAATTAATTTTATAATAAATAAGACAATTGACATATAAAAATGTCAATTAATGTTTATTCATTAAATTATAAATTATAAGCAATTTAAGATGAATAGAATTCTTTCATTCTATATTTTATGTAATTAAATTGCTAACTTAAATTGCCAATGAGCCTTTAATAAATAAGTTTTAATTAATATAGTATATATTTTTATAATTACTTTAAGCTTTAGAATTGATCTTCCAAAATTTTTTCATGAATATATTAACATCTTATATAAATATAATAATTTATTAATATTAATAATTTATATATTAATAATATATAATATCTTAATCGATTAGATTAAGATAAAAAATTATTTATTAAGATATAAGCAATTTAATTTTTCTTCTTGTGTATTGAAAAGTAAAATGATAATATTGTTTTAGAAACATTATTTCCTGAAAAGTTTATGTATTTATAAATGATTTAATGAAAGTTTAAATATATTTGAATTTTTAAAAAAAATCATAAATAAATATCTAAAATAAAAATTCTATTTTAAATTTCTTTGTTTGCCTTAAAAAAATTAAAAAAAAAACTTTTTATAAGAATGAAATATTTCAAATAACAAGAAATAAAGGAAACATATATTGCTTTGTTTTTAATAAATATTTTTGAAATATATATGTTATGGAATAAATAATATCTAATTCAAGTTTATATTATATCAAAATAATATATTAATTTCTATAAAATTTAATTTTATCATATTATATATCATTATATATAATATATAATATATTATATATATTTTAATAATATGTTTCGATATTGTAAAGAAAAAATTAAAAATTAACAAATATTATGGAAAAATATTTACAAATTTTCAAGATTATTTTAAAAGAAATACTATTGTAAGAAGATAATGGATTTACGTTCAATAATTATCATATATGTATAATAATGTATCATATATGTAAATATATAATAATTATGTATATATATATAGTAATGATTATATATTATTGCATATTTAATTTTTGAAACACATAAAAATCGAAAATTTATTGTTAGTTACTTGTCTCTATTTTATCTGCAAAACATTATTTTTAAGTTATTTTGTTATAAATTATACATAATATGAATTTTAATGATAAATATACTAATTTGAATATCAATTGACGTAAAATACTTACATATGAAAATATGTTTAAAACGTAATTTTTTTTTTGTTATATAATCTATAGATTATAATATTGTAAATTTCTTTAATCTTTATCTTCCTAAAATATAAAATTATATACATAAAACAATTTTATTATTTTATTTAAAAATTATTTCTAATTTAACAAAGTGAAATTTGATATTGAATATTTAAAAACACGTAATATTTAAGAAAAGAATATGATATAAAAAAAAATTAATTGAATTATTGACTAATTGAAATTAAATATTGTTATAATCAACAAAAACTATATAATTATACAAAAATATTTAATTTCAACATTTGAAATGTTGCAACATATTGATGCAACATTTCAAAAATATTGTTAGCTAGAATTACTTAATATAATTACTTAATAATTTTCTTTAAAAATGTTGCATATGAATTCTTTATTTAAACATAATTTTTATTCGAAATATTTGTGATTTTTTTCTTAATAAAAGTTCATAATAAAATCTTTGGTAATTCTTATTTATGTTTATTAGACAATTTCAGAGCTAAACTGATATTAAATGATATGAAGTTAATTAATTTTTCTTTAACAGATTGAAAATTGTTTAATGTGTTAATAAATGATGTTGTAAACATGCGTTAAAATAATAAATTTTTTTAATAGATTTAATATTAATAATTTTAATATTCTATAATTCTATAATATAATAAAATAGAATATATATATATATAAGACAAAATAGAAGATAGAAAGTTTAAAGATTAATTTCAGACATTAAAACAAATATATATATATATATATATATATATAAGGTGATATGCAAAAATATTGATTGAAGAGTTTTTCAAGTTATAAACCAATTTTTCAATTTTTCAATTTTTAAATGAAAGAAAAAAATGTAAAGAAAAAAGTATAATAAAGATAGAATCCTATCTTTCTATTATAAAATTAAATTGTTTATGATATGGCTTAAAAATTAAGTTTGAATAAATTATTTTTTTATGCAATTTTTATTTTTATTTATTTTTCTCACTTTTAAAATTTTTTATTCACATTGTTTAAACATTTTGAATATTAGCAAGTTTTAGATAACAATATAAAAATTTAAACTTGAAAAGTTAATCAAACATAGAATAAACGAAATTAAAAATAACTAAAGTTTTAATTATTATTATAATTACTTCTTAAATTTTTTATTTACTTTGTTTAAACATTCTAAATATCAATTTTAATTTTTCGATATTAATATAAATCTTTAGATCTTGATTAAGTGCACAGTAAATAAAATTAAAAATAATCAAAATAAAATAATCAAAATAACTATATTGAATAACTATTATTCAATATTTCCTTTTTTTATGATAATTTTAATATAAAACCGCAATAAATAATAGAAATTTTTTATTTTATAGTATTAATTTGCTAGTGTAATTTACCAAGAATTAAAAGTATAGCACAACTTCCTAGTCCGTTGTTTGCCGTTGAAAGAGCTAACTGACGAATGAGAACAAGTTAGCAGACTAACTCCCCAAATAATCACGGATAGGACGGGATGACACGTTCCGAAAATAAGGATTGTCCATGTCAGGGAATTCCGCCGACACGTCCTCGGGTTTGGAATCGTGTGAAAGGACCTGGCACGTTTTCAAGCTGACGTTAATTCCCGTTTATTTCACATCAACCATTTACCAAAATATTTTTCTAGGCTTATTTTAAAACCAGTTGAAGCTTTCTTTCGTCACGGAAGTCATGAAAGTTTCGTAAATACTTTAATTTGTTGAAAACATGTAAATAGAGAATAGTACGTTTTTTATTCCTTGATTATAGATTTTCTATTGTTAAGTTTTAACATCTTTTTAATCTTTTTATTTGATTTTTTGAAAGAAAAAGAGGATGAAATAAATTATTCAATTTAAATGAAGCAATAATATATATCTGCAATGGTATATTTTGTAGTTTTGGAATCTTAGATGAAAAATGAAATTTCTTGTTAAAAATAAAGAAAAACATAATTTTCCAAATACAAATACCGTAATTTTCGAAATACAATGGAATTTCTAGTAGAAGATCCGAATCCTATCATCCGAATATTTCAATGGTTAAATATTCTAAATGTTTATTTAAATGTTTTATAATTCGAACATTATATTTTTATAATAATATTATTATAAATTTTATAATAATATTATTTTAATAGAGAAAAAATTTGAAATGCTATTGGTAATTTAAAATATTGAAATATTTAAAAAAATCTTAAAATTAGATAATATTATCTAATTTATCTAATAACATCTTAAATAGTGAGAGAATCATTTAATTATTATTAATTGTATAATAACATCTATAAAAACTTTAATTTTAATATTTTTAATTTAATGTAAAATAAAACGTCAATTTCCAAAAATTTTTCAGTAAATATTCAATTATTGAAATTATAGTTAAAATAACAATGAAAACTTTAAATTAAATTAAATCATTTAATTCATTCTTTTGCATTATATGGTTTCATGTGAATTTTCAGATAAATATTCTAAGAATATAAAATAGACAAGACATTTTAGATTTCAATATTATCTTACTAATTCGAAATAAAGATGAATAAATAATTTGGAATATAAAATATTCTACGAATTATGTTATTCATGATGACAAACGTCGATTAATTAATTTAAATTACATTAATAAAATGATTGGTCATTAGTAAAATGATAAAGCTATATTTAATCAAAATTATGAGAAAAAATTGATTAATTAAATGTATCGTAACAATGGAGAGTTTATAAAAATTAAGACCGAAAATCAATATTTATCTAAATTATAATTTTTATTATTATATCTAATATTATAATTCTTATTATATAATTCCTATTATATTTTTGTAAAAGATAATTTATTTTTAATAATTTTGAAATTTATTTATGAATAACGAATATATATATATAAATATATTATATTTATATATTATAATATATTATATATTATATATATATATAAATATATAAATATATATATATATATTTAAAATAAAAATAAAAATATTTGCATATAAATATTTCTTCTGTAAAATACTGTTAAATACTTTGATTAATTTGAAATAATTTATTTCTATATTAATTGATATATTAATTGATATAATTGATATAATTGATATAATTGATATATACATATGAAGCATTTATTTGATTTTATTATATAAAGAAATATTTAAAAATATATAAGAAATATTTTAATTATATATTTTTTAATATGGATTTGAACGATTAATGGAAATAAATATTTTTTTTATTATTCATGCAATGCAATATTTAAATATTCTATTCTTATAAAATTTTATTCATCAAATATTTTACATAAAAAAAAAGAAATAAATTTTTAAAATAATCATGACAAATAAATTAGTCGCTAAAATATTTTATCTATTTGAAAAATTATGTATTTAGATAATTTATTAATCATATTTTATTAAATAATTGAATATAGATAGAATAAATAAAAAAAAATAGCAGCAATTTTAGATATTTTTAATTTTGTTATTAATACAAAATTTCTATTTATTATATTTTTGCATATGTATGAAATTTATGAATTTTTAAATTTATTAAAAAAAATTAAATTAAATTTTTTTTTCGAGATTAAATTATTTAAACATATGATTTACATTGAACAATTAAATATTGTGTAATTCTGTATAATATTTAAATATAATGTATAAAAATATACATAAAAGTTTTTTAAGAAAAGATTTTTTTTTTATTTATATTTATTTTTTTGCCTTATTATTATTTTATATAAATAATATTTCAATCATTTTAAACAATGTTGCTTAATTTCAACATCCTATTATGTTTATGAAAGAAAGAATTCCATTGACAAAGAAGAAACGCTTCAGTTAACGATTCACTTCTTTTGTTTATCTCTAATCGATTCATTGGAATACACTTTGCATTCGAAGCGAATAAAAAGATTGATGTTCTCGAACGGAAGTCAGTTTCCCACTTGTTCGATCGTGCCTGGAAATAAAATAGATCACATACATGGAAGAAAAGAAAACCTCTTTTAATCAGTTTGATTAAAAGTGGTCTTCAATAACTTGATTATAAAATTGATTTTACTTCATTGGATATGGAATTTAGTATTAAAATAATTGTAAGTTTTCAATATTCGTTACTTCATCATATTTCTTCATTATAATAGTTTTTATGTTTAAAGAAATTAAAAAAATAAAAAAAATATAAAAAAAAATTGTTTTATATAAAAAAATAAATTCAATTATAATATATTATAATTATGAAAAAATAAATTAATTATAATTATAATAATTTATATATTAAAGTAATTAGCTTTATATTTATCTTAATAAGATTTATAAACATTTCTCTCGAAATAACACAATTAATATTTGAAAAATTTTTTAAAAAATTAATAATTAAAAAAATAATTGCAATTGGATCACTTAAGATGGGATATTCTGTAAATAAATACAATAAAGACGCTTCATTCAAAGTCATTTAATATTTGTGTTATTCTTTTTGCTATATTTCGACATTCTTACTTGTGGCATCGTTTTCTCGTTTTGTAACATAATATATTACAGTACATAACATAACATTTAACAAATATAGAAGTATTTTGGTAATATTTTGGTAATACTAAAAATATTTATTGAAAAATAATTATAGATATGATATAGGTATTGCACAATACAGCACAAAGTTGTATTTGTTTTTACACTTATAATGTAATGAACCAAATATGGCTCTTATGAATATTTAGAAAATGTTTTCATTTTTATTCGAAAAAACCGTGCGATCCATGAGAATTAAGTTTGAAATCCAAATTTAAATTCCAATATTAGTATTATACAGTATTGCAATAAATAAATAAGATATGTTATTATTTAATATGAAATTACAAATTTTTATATAAAATTAAATTTTTATGAATATATTTAAAAAATAAAATTTAAATAGAGATTTGTTTTATTTCTCAAATATCAAAATAAATATTATACTTTGAATATTTTGTGTCTTTTACATCATAGATATATCTGTATATTCAAATTTTGCATAAATACATAAATCCGCAATTCATTTATTTTTATGATAATTTATCGATGTTTTTCAATTATTTCAATAATATTATTCATTATTTTCTTATTGAAATTTTTTTTTGTAAAATTACTTTTTGTTAAAAAATTATTATTTTTTATTGTATGAATTAGAATTACTATATATATATATTATTAAGATATAGATATATTTTTTTGAGCACTTATTATTATAATAATATGTATATAATATATATAATATGTATTATTATAATAATATGTTTATTTTATATATGTATAATGTTCAATGTTAAATAAATGAAAAAAATTAAAATTAATGATAAGAAAAATAATTTAATTATAATTATCAATTATTAACAATTAAGTAATGAAGAATATTTTGAAAATTTCTGCAAATATCATTGAAAATGTAGAAAGATAACAAAACTTATCATTATGTTACATTAAGAAATATTTACAAATATCAGAAATTGAATTTATGAATTAGATTCAATTGAATATTAATTAATAAGCGCTTTTTACAATTCTAGATTTGATGTCAATCATATAAATACATTAACATCAACATCCGATATTTTATAAATTGAAAATAGAAAAGAATGTTAAAAATTATGTATATAATATATAAAACCATATATAATTTAATCGATAAATCAATTTTTCATTCCATTAGTATTTAATTTAAAAACGATATATAAACGAATAATTATATTAATGTAATATTATAATTGATGTAAGATATCGATTGAATTGCATTAATCAATTACATATTATATTAAAAAATTCTTTCTTAATAAAAAATTTTTTCTTAATTTCTTAATAAATTTCTTATTAAATAATGGAATCTTATACAACAAATAAAATACACAGTATATAAAATTTTTCAGAGCAAAAAATTATTTTCAGCATGTTTTATTTACAGGTTATTTATTGTGCGATTTTTAATATAAGTTTCTTCAAAAATATGAAAAATATATAAATGGGAATAATTTTAATTATTTTAATTACTTTATAGATAACAAAATGAAGGATGCAATGATAAAGAAATAAGAATAAAAAATAATAAAGAATAAATAAAGAACATAATAAATATAAAATATATAATATAAATAAAGAATAAATAAAAAATATAATATAAACAAAAAAATTTTTGAAAAATCACATGAAATAATATCTAGAAATCCTTATTATATTTTGGAAATGTTGGGAAATTATATTAAGAAATATTATTTAAATATACATTTCTATTAACAATAAAATTTTTCTTATTTGTTAACAGCTTTTTTTAAATAAAGAATTAACTCAATTATTGACCCATATAAACTATTTAATTATTTCATCTGAAATCAATAGCGAAATATTTACTAGAATGAAAGGAAAAAAATCAATATTGTACGATCACTTTCAATTAGAGATTTATTTTCAATTTTTTAGATTTTTGATGCAAAAGATTGTTTCTATAAAATTAATCGCATTAAAGATTTTATACGCATTAAAGATTTTAAAGTTTTAATTTTATATTTTTAAACATATTAGATTTCTTATTTTTATTATATCATTAATATTATATTACTATATTATTAATTAATAATATAATAAAAATAAGAAATTAAAGAAATTTATAATTTAAATTCCAATATTCTTTTCCTTAATTTTACATTAAATTAATTTTAAAATAAATATATAAAACATTCAAGTATAATATAAAAAATTAAAAATATTTACAAAATAATAATTTTATTTAATTTATTTTTATATAATTTCAATAATCTTTAATAATAATTTAATAAAATTATATATATATATATATATATATATATATATATAATTATCATTCAAATATTTTATTTACATAAATTCTCAGTTTCGAAGATCAATTAGAAAACAAATTTTTGATCATATCAGAATTTTTTTATATTAAAATTAAAAAGATAAAAATTTAAAAATAACTAAAGATTACTGTCATAATATAACTAGAATTACCATAATTACATAATTTCCTAATTTTGATACAGATTTCGAACTGTATCAATACAAAATATTCGACTTTGCTGAAAATATTTTTAAGTTGATATTAAAAAATAACTGATACTAAAAATTATTGATTTCTTAGTTACAAAATATCAAATTTTTATTAATTCAAAATAAAAATATTAATAAATATTTCAAATTACTTTAATTTATAATAAAAATGACAATATTTTAGAAATTTTATTATCATTAAAAAAAATACAAAATTTTTTTGCAAAATTTTCTACAAAAAATCAATTTTAAAAATTTTTTCTTGTTAATTAAAAAATATTTCATAATCATGAAATTCTATTAATATCCTTTTTTCGCACTTCGTATCTTTAGATATAATAATTTATAATATTTTAAATTTTACATAATAATGATAATTTTAAACACAATCAATCGTAAAAATGTTTACAAGTAAGAAAAAATAATAGAAAATATTTCTCGGAGAAGTTCAATTTCCAAGAAAGTTTCGGTTTCGTCACATTGTCGGCAATTTGAT
The DNA here is from genome assembly GCF_029169275.1 of Apis cerana. NCBI lineage: Eukaryota > Metazoa > Arthropoda > Insecta > Hymenoptera > Apidae > Apis > Apis cerana. Next base: position 1,737,681 of record NC_083864.1, on the reverse strand, counting down.
TCAATCTTTGCAAATTTTTTCCTTTCTTTTTCCTTGCTCTTCTTTCTCCCTCTAGGCTTGTTTCCGTGAAACTTTCATGTCATGAATAACGTGTTACCGGCAGTTCCAATCAGAAAAGATTGTACGGTAAAAAATTTATTTGATGATGCTACTACATTTTCTCAATTCTTTTAAAGTGAAAACAAGTCACTTCATTCGATTTCTAATTTTTACACTGAAACATTATTATTAATATTTTTGCAATGATAGGATATACTACAAATAATAAATAGGACAATCTTATTTCGATAATCAATTTTTCAAATATTGGAATTGGAACGATCAAATTTGCAAATATTATCATGAAATTGAAAAAAATTTTTAAATAAATTAAAATAAACATATATTGGAATACTGAAATATTTAAATAAATATTATTTGTAGATATACTATTTTATTTAATATCTAAATTATAAACGAATATTGTAAATTCTATTTAACTATTGTAGCTATTTAATATTTATAATTTTTATATTTTAAATTCGATGTAAATAAACTATAATTTAATTAAAATCAACATGTAATATTATATTTTTATATTTTATAAATAATATAAATAAACAAATAAGATATAATAAATAATAATATAAATATATTTAAAAAAAAGTTTATTTATAAAATTTTATATCACTTGCAAAAATAAAAATATTTATTTCAATTAAAATCTTGAAAAATTGAAATAATATAAATTATATTCTTCAAATTTCGTTTTATATTAATTTGTGTACATTTGTCTAAAATTTTGATTAAAACAAATAAGTAAAAATTGATGATTTAGTGATGTAAATATTATATTTTCTGTTGGAAATATGAAGTAATCAATGATTTTTGCAAAAAATATTTTGTAAAAATAATATATCTTTATATATTATTATTTGTATATATAATTTAACATAATTGTAAGTAGATATATTGTAAGTAGATATTTTAATAAAAATTGTTTAATATAGAAAAAATCGATATTTAAAATTAGAAAATTTATAAAATCATATTTATTATTTTAAATTAATTAAAATTATTAGCATTCTTTATTTATTATTATTAATTTATATGTATAATTATATATATATAATTTATATAAATATTATTGATTTATAAAATCCTAACTTTAAAAGCCAAAATTTTTTTTCCATATATAAATTTATTTTTATATGCCATTTTATTGTAATCAATATTGTTTCTGGGAGATTTTAATAGAACAATCAGTTACACGTGTAATTATAAATGAAAATAAATGAGTAAAGATTATATATTGATCGTTTCGATTAACACATATGCTTTTTTCTAGAATAAATTGACGAAATCTATTTGCTATATATTTCCTATATTTTTTTTTTTAAATACGTATATACATCAGTATAGGAAAAAATTGTTAAAGAAATAATAGATTTAATAAAAATCAAGGTTATTCAATCGGTAATAATTTTATGAATAATCGAATAATATAATTGTTTAATAAAATATCGTAGTTAAACTTATAATATATTACAATGAATTTATAATTTAATTGATTAAATTTATTAAATTATAATTTATAATATAATTAAATTAAATTATAATTTAATTGATAATTAATTCTCATTATTAAAAATATATCTAGAATTAAATAATAATATATCTATAATATGTCTAGAATTAAATAATAATATATATCTATGTACATATATTTACGTAATACTATAAAATTGTATTTTTATATAAATTCAAGCTTTGTTTTATTATTATTGTTATGTTTATTATTAATGTTATTTTAATTATTTCATTATTAATATCTATTGACTATTTAGTGTCTGTATAATAAATTAATGTTTCTAATGTTAATTAGGATATAATTTAATAATTGTATTATTCAATATGAATTTAATTTTATAATATAATATTTTATATAAATAATTATTATGATTTTTATAAAATCTTTAAATACAAATCCAATTAGTAATCCAATTATCTTTACTTTTCAATAAACATGAATTAAAAAAAATATTTTTTGGCAAAAATAAGATATTACATAATACTTAAAAATATTAGAAGCTTCAAATTAATTTTAAAAGACAGAAGAAAAGCTCTTGAATACGATAGTATGCATAATTATAATTATTTGTAATTAAAGTTATAAATATTTAACAAATTTAAAAAAATCGTTTTTAAAAAAAAATTAAAAAAAATAGTTTTTAAGTACGTAGTATAAATATTTTTATTTTTACAAAAAAATTATTTATTTGATACGAATTTGGTATATATCATCAAAGATATTTCTGAAGAATGATTTATAGATTTCTGAATAAGAAATAATCAATGTTAAAATAATTTTTAATTTTAATAAGTTGAAAATAGTAGCAATATATGCAATGTTTTTAATCTGCTACAACTCACCACTATCAATCGACATTAATAGAATTGTTTAGGATATTTATTTATTATTACTTTTACGCATAATATTTTTTTTATAATTTTCTATTGTGTAATTTTTTTAAATTATATTTAATTTATAATAATTTTTAAATAATTCTCAATTGCCAAAAATTTTAATGAAAATTGTTTTAATTATAAATATTTTTATTTTCATCTTCGAATATTTAAAAGAAATATTTAATTTTATAAATTAAAGCGATTTGTTTTAACTTTTTATTTTTTTATAACATTTTATTTTTTTAAATAATTTAATAAATAAAATTAAAAAAAATGCTTTTGACTAATAAAAATCACTAAATCTAAAATTTTTAGACGAAATTGTTTAAAATCGTTTGAAATTAATTTTAATTATAATTATAAAATATAATAATAAAACCATATACACACATAATATCATTATAATATTAATTTTTATAATGTTTCAAAAATTCTATTATTTATTTATTATTATATATATATTGTAATATTAGTATAATTAAAAATTAAATTAAAATTAAATATTTTTTTCACAAAATAGATTTTAACAGTATTTGAAATCATTTGAAATCCTATATTTTATATAATTCTTGCAAATAAACAAATTTTTAAATTTAAATATTTAAATAATATTTAATTATTTAAATATTAAATATATAGTATAGAATAGTATAGAATAGTATAAAATAGTTTTACTATTTTTATTATATAATATGAAATTCATATTATTACTTCAAAAAAATTATATTAATTTTACTAGATTATTTATAATAATATATCCCTTTTTGTGTTTATTTTAGTATTTAAAATTGACATTTCAAAAATCATTTCAATCATTTTAAATATTAATAACCTATGTAAAACTATACATATTACATTTTATCTAAAGAGAAATATACATTCGATTACATTAGATATAAGATCTAATAATAATTATTATAAATTGAATATATTATTATTAATATATTATTTTACAACGATAATTATTATAAATTTTGTAAATAGATTATTAACTTTAATCTGGAGCTATGGTATGTAATAAAATTTTAAGTATGTTGTAATAAAATATTAAAATAATTTATTAAAAGTTCGTTGTTAATAAATTCTATTGTAAGATGATTAAAATGACTAAAGTTCATATGCTGATAAAGATTTACATTTATCATTAAATTCACAATGTTCTAAAGTTCAAGGTTATAAGATTTATTCAGAAGATTTAAGATGTAGAAAGTTCTGAGCTTATAAGAATTCTTTCTTGTAAAAAAGTTCTGAGATTCAAATAATTCTGAAATTGAAAGAATTCTAATGTTGAGAAGGTTCTGAGATTTTAAAAGTTTCAAAAATTCTAAAACTCAAAGAGTTCTAAGGTTCTAAAAATTCTAATATTCAAAAAATCCTCTCAAAACACTCGTATCCTCCATGCTTATCTTGCAAGATCAAGAGTGGAGTAAACAAGCAACCAATAACTATGGACTATGGGCCAATGTCCTAATTGAGCAATACTCCCAATCTAAAAAAAAATAGAATGAGACTGTGATAGCTCATCACACAAATCCACAAAATCCGTTGTTTTCCAGGAATCTAATTTGGGAATGTTTTTATTTTTTTTAAATACAATGATGCTAATTGCCGCTTAGATTGGCATAACTGGAAAATATCATCTTAAGTCTCATTATGTTAATATTTCATGTCAAATTATTTCTAACATATATACAAAGCAAAGGATCGTCCAAATTCTTCTCTCAAAAAGCATATCCTCTCACTGTTCAATGTTCAAATTCTGAACACAGATGATATTTGATGAATAAATTGAAAATTTAAATATACTTGATGAATTATTTGATGAAAAATCATATATTAAAAATATAAAATATTTATAAAGTTGGATATTTTTGGAATCAACCGTATGAAGAATTTTCTAGAATATAAATCACTTGTTATGACTGTGTTCGCAGCAAGAAAAAAGCGATGATATATCATTTTTCGTTTTTGTTTTTCTATCGATTTTTAATCAATTTAAATTGAATGAATTTAACCACCCATGTATAGAATGGTTTATAATATATTTTAAAGCATAGGAAATCTTAGGAGAAAAACAAATAATTTTAACAATATGATAGTTAATTTAAAAATTATAATGTAAATAAAAAATAAATCATATATATTTAATTTATTTTTATTTATAAAAAAATAAATTCTAATAATTTTATTCTAATAATATAATATAATATATTATAATAATAATAATAATTGAAATAATATATGAAATAACTAAATTTATTTGTAAATTTTGCTTTTCAATAAATAAGATGTATTGAATTTGTTGACTCAAGTTTCGATTAATATTATTTTCAATTATAAATATCAAGATTCTTATATTAATTCGATCACAAATCTGTAATATTCTAATAGTAAACAAAAAAAAATCAAATATCGAGGATATATTTAAAAGACAATTTAATTTTTTATCAAAATAATCAATTTATTAAAAACTATATTAAATTTACTTAAGTTATATTACTATATTTTTGAAATGCGATCTATATATACAGAATGTTAATATATATATATATATAGAATATCTTTGATGAAATTCTAAAAGAAAAAATAATATAATAGAAGTTAATGTACAAAATTGTCGATTAAAACTCATTTATTAAACAATTTAAAATACGAAACGGAAATAGATAGAGATAGACTGTTCTATTGACTTCTATGACTTCTCTGTCATCTCAGTTTCTTCATCTAATTAAATTTAAATTATTCATAATTTAAATAAATCTCAATTTATTAGATTAACATTTTTGTAAATTTGTGTACGTTTTTGCCTCTTTATCGACTCTCTAATGATATCATGAATAAATTACATCATGTATGTATATATGTATTCCGAGAAAAATATCGCAATATATTATAACTACAGAAACATAATTCGCAGTTTTCAGAAGTAAAACGTTTGAGATGTATCTTAGTTCTATAGTCTTCGCAGTTTTTTTAGCTAACATAACCTTTCTTTAGAAGCAAGAGTTTATGTGATGATGATTCATCGTCACATTTTGCTACATTACGTTTCGCTATATGTGTCATTGCGAAATTCTTTTTTTACCGTGTATATGAACAATATTTTCTTCTTTTTTTATTTCAGTGAATCAATTTTATTCGTAGGAATTAAGAATCTTTGATTAAATTTGTGATTCGTAATCATTTTTTTTAAAATACATTTTTTTTAACAATTGATTAGAAATAATAATGTAATAAATAGTAATGTACTAAATGTATTGCATTTATGTAAATGTAATAAATGTATTGTAATGCATTTATTTAACTTATTTTTGTTTCTATTATTCATGCTATAATTAATCAGTTGTTTATCGTTTAACTATCATGTTGTTGTGGTTGACCAGATTTACATTATTCAAAATGGGGCGTACATTAAGAATGACTATGAATATTTAATTAAATTTTATGCTACAAAGTAACTATTTATAATTCAAAATGTAAAGCTTCTATGAAAAAAAATTTATTATTTTTTGTATACATTTTTTATTAATTGCTTTATATTGTTTAAAAAAAATATACATAAGTGTTTATGAGAATTTATTTTTTCTTTATTGAACATTTGTTTTTTACTTTATAAAAATTATAATATGAAAATTTAATATTCATATTTATAGTAATATATCAATGCTTTTTATAAATTTTTTATACAATATCTAACATAATTTGATAATAATATTCATATTAAATAATAATATTTAATAATAAACTTAATATAAATAAACTTAATATAAGTATTTATAAATCCATATTATTATAAATATTATAAATATAAAAAAAATAACAAATAAAAAATTTTATTTTTAATATTAATAAAAGAATTATTTTATGCTTAAAAAATACTTAGAATATATAGAATATAATAAAATTGGATAATAAATAAAAATAATTAAATAATAAATTTTTTCTTTTTTGAGATATGTTAAACTGATCACTTCATGCTATGCAAAAAATCATCAATAATTGAAGATTAATGCTTTTGAAAATTACAAAATTCTGCTATTTTAAAAAATAATTTTTTTGTAAATAATTAATTTGATTAAAAATAAAATTTTTCCTGAACTCCTAATTTATTAAATATTTTAAATATTATGATTTATATTGTAAAATACTAATAAAAAAATACTAATAAATAATAAAAAAAATACTTAAAGTTTCTATTAAAAAACAAAAATATATCATATAATATAATTTAAAAAATCAAAAGTTTAAAAAAAAAAGGAAATAAAAATTGCCTTAAGTTTTAACGTTTTAAAGTTTCAACATTAATAATTTATAATATTATGACATTATGATATCAAATTCTCATCATAATACTCTTACAAAACTATTTACTAATCATAATAATAATATTAATGAATAAACAAATTACATAAATTTTAATCATAAATAATTTTTTACGTAATTTTTTAATAATTTTACGTAAATTCATACAAATATATAAATCATACAATTTTACATAAAATTAAAAAAATAATTTGTATTAATTTATAATTTGTAAAATTTATTTTTTTGATCTTTATTTTGTATAAAAAAAATTTATTATTAATACAATTTTAATAACTCGTTGTAAAAACTTATTAATGATATTAATTTAATTATATAAAAATTTAATTCCATTATTTTTATTATTATTAAAAAATATTTATGTATTATACACAAATAATAATATTCATCGTTTTTCATTCATTTCAAAAGAGTGTCAATACTATTAGACTTTTACACATATAAAGAAGAGATTATCTATCTAATGATGTCTTTGGTACATGGCAAATATATTGTACGTAAACTGTAATAAATTTCTAAGAAAAACTACATCACGAGTCAGAAAATTCTGCTCTCGTAATCCTTGCAATTGTTCACATTTATGACACATTTATGACTAATGTTAAGTTATATTTTTTCGTATTACTATATTTTTTGATGAATTAATTTTTCTTTAATTATTTCAGAATTTCAATTATTCTTATACATTACATCTCATATATTACAAATAATAAAAAATTAAAATACAATTAAAATAATGTTTGTAATAATAATACATGAATTTTATTGAGATTTGAAAATTAGTAAAAAATTAATTATTAAAAATAGAATTTATTATTTTTTTATGAAATAAAAATGAGTCATAAAAAATTATCAATAGAAATTTACTAAATTTACTAATGATTTTAAATATTAATTATCGAATTATAATAATAATATTATAATAATCATTCTGTGTATAATAATTCAAAAAATTTTATTTAAATATTTAATAACTTAAAAATCAAAAAAAAAATAATTCCATGGAAATTATATATAACAATATGTAAAATTACACTAACTTTTAAATATCAACTTTATAAATATTTATACATTTATAATATATATTACTTTATAAATATTTTTAATATGGTTATAATGATTGTACAAAATAAATAAAAATGAAAAGTAAAATTAATATTTGAAAAGCATAATCAATATTTTTATCTATAATATTTTGTAATTAAATTATATTTTATTAAAAATAGTTTGAATAATAATATAGATAAAATAGGAAGTAAAATAAAGTTATTTATAATATAGAGATTTACAATATATAATATATATATATTTATAATATAGAGATATTCTCTTCATAAAAATTATAGAATTTAAAGAAATATTTGTTATACAAAATCAATTTCTATAAATATATGCTTAACTATAGTGTTCAAATTATATATTTTAATTTAAAAAATAATTTTTTATGTAAACGAAGAAAATGAGATAGGAAAAATAGAAAAAATATAAAATAGAAAAAATTAAAAAATGTTTCTAATTTTGTTGTTTATTAACAATTAAAAATCAATAAAAATATCTTTAAATGTGAACAAATTTTCATGTATAAATGAATATAAGATAACTTAAGAAATATCGTGATTTTCAAATTATACTTATTCTTCAATAATCTTTTTTTCTAGAATTTATATGGAATAATAATTTATCATTTATTATTGAATTTGAATACTTGAGTTCTTTTGTGTCCATTTGTATAGAGAGATTTTATAATAGCATTTACTTCACTTTTCAATTATAAAAAACTAAAAAATAAAATTGAAAATATAATTTTTTTTTATTTTTGTCTTGAAGAAATTTTTTATCTTGAAGAATCATTTCTTAAAATTTTAAATATTTATAGTCTTTATATTTGGAATGTATTGCATTATTTTTGAGAATATTCTGATATGAATTAGATTTGAATTAAATGAATTTGCAAAATCAAAAGGATGTTTTATTTTTATTTTTTTTCATAAACCTATCTGAATTTAAATTCACGTACTCAAGAATGAAAGCAATTGCTACAAAAGCCGAAATATGAATATGAAAAGAGATCTGATGAAAAATTTCCTTTAAAAAATTTATTTTTTAATTTTTTACAATATGATTATATGTGCGTATTATGTATTTCTTGTTTTTTTATAAATTTCAAAAAATTTAAATCAAAATATTTTCTAAATATTTTTTTATTATTAAAAATAATTTAACAGCATGTGAGAATAACAATTTACATCGATTAATGTATTAAAAATACGCGTAGTTTTTTAAAAAACAAAATTGTTAATTTTGCCTACAAAAATTCTAATTATTATATATCGAATAATCCCTCGAAATTATCCAAATCCTTTTGAAATATTTTTCAATATAATAGTTTAAAAAATACTTTTTAATTTCTAAGATTTATCTTCTCTATTAGTTGTGTCTATTTGCAATACTAATGGAATATTTCATATGATAATTATATAAAGTGTCTCCGAAATTATAATACAATTGATCGAGTGATGATCCTATATTTAAAAATTGAAAAAAAAAATAATACTTTTTCGTTTAAAGTTTTATTTTCAATTATCTAAATTAAAATTTTTAAAAATTAAAAAATTTTTCAAATTTAAATGAAATTAGCTAATTCTTTATTGAATACAAATGAACTATTAATGGATAATAATTTATATTTAGAAATAATTAAAAATATAGAATAAAATTTTACAAATTATAAATCTATGTTTTTTTAAAAATCGGGATTAAAAATTGAATTTTTAAATTTAATTTTCTAGAAAGCTTATTCTAGATGAAAAAATAATTTTTAGATGAAAAAAATTTATTTGATATTTTTTGCTTATTTTTACTTATAGAATTAGCTCCTATCAATAATTCATTCATATTTAATTGAAAATCAATCAATTTTGTACATAAAAATTTTTCTAATTCACTTTATTTGAAAACTTAAAAAAAATATTATTCTTTTTTTTTATTTATTTTTGCATGTAAAATCATTATTCGATTATTTACATTACAATTTCGGGGATCATATTCTGTACTTATATAATACAGATATATTTATAAAAATTTTCTATGGTATATGTTCAATATCTTAATGAATCATTTTTAGATACTATACACATATGTATTTATTATTTCTTTTCATTTCTAGTAATTCGCAGATGAGATAATGTAAATACCTTGATTTGCTTCAATGATTGAATACAATAATATGCATATAATTTGTTTATTTTCATGATATATGAATTTCAAATACAAACACAGTAAAGAAAAAAACTAATTTGCTTAACAATATTCCTAAAATGTTTACTTATAACAGTAATCATTCATATATAAATCATTTTCAAAACAATTTTTGCAATAATATTGTAATTCTTCCTTTCATCCATCACTTCCGATTTCACTACAATTCATGTCTTCATATGTGACAACTTTGGCAACGAGAAATATTTTATGACGTAATATTGCGTTCGCCAGCAAGTGTTCCAACTTTTTCTCTTCTTTTTTTCCCTCCCCACTCACCGATTGACGTCATTATTTTATGAAATCCCGTTTGTTGCACCTTGGCTTGGCACAATCGTTCACTCCGCTCTCAATTTACTCTCATGCAACCATGCCGGAAATGTACGCGTAACATTTGGTGCAACAAAGGACGGCGAATTTCTGGCAGAATGACAAACGTGCAACCGTTAGTGCGTCGCAGTAGTCCATGGACTTGGTTGGCATTTCGTTTCGTTTCGTTTCATTTCTGCGAAACGATGGAACAGTTCGAGTTGAAATCGTCAGTGAAATACAGCCGAGCGTTTCATAAAATATGAATATAACCACGGGAATTCAACGGACTGAAATCGTGAAAGAAATGGATTTGTGTGTAAATGTTTGTTTAGGCGACCTTGATTCTCGAGTTAATGTCACTTTTAATGTTTCGCTCATTTTTTCTTGATCTCATTTTTTGTGATTGATTTTATTGAAAAAAAATTAATTAATATCAGTGAAATTAATTAATTAATATCACAAAATTGAATCTAACTTAAGTAATCGTTGAAAATATATAGTATAGAATATATTTTTGTGAATATCTTAATAATTAAGGCTGAGCAGTTAATATATTTGTGAAATATTTTTTGCAAATTTATATCGATGGATATTGAGATTATATTGTTTTGCAAAATAAATACAAAATTTGGTATACAAAAATATCGAATGAGAATTATTTATTAAATTATTTATATAAACAATTTAAGTTCGCGTTAGTTGAGACGAGAAATAGAAATAAATATAGCGGTATGATGAAGATAGAACTATCTTGATCTGTTTCTTAGTTTATTTAATACAAACTGGTAATTTAATGAAATCTCTAAAATAAATCTTAACTGATATTTTTGTATTGCAACTTTTGCGTTTGTTTTAATTTCTAGATTCGCCTTATTAAAAAAATTATCATATTATATTATATATATATAGAACATGATCTTTAACTTCATTTTATATATATGTATATATATATATAAATTTCCAAAATATCTGATCTATTATTCAAAAGTAATATATCATTATAAAAATTATCTTAATTTAATAGTATTAGTAGTTAATTAATAGTATTATTAATGATAGTGTATAATATTTACATTTTATATAATACTATGTATCTGAATTCTTAAAAAATAAATTTTATAGAAGAGAGAAACGAGAAAATTAATTATTTTAGTTTAAATTTATATTTTATAATAGTTATTTTAAATATTTTTATAAAAAAAAATTTTGTAGTATTAACATACAAGAGAATTTATTTTTTTATACATATTATAAAAAATTATAAACATATATTATATATTATATAATTATTCAATATTTTTTGTTTCGATTAAAAAGAATGATGCTTCAGAATCAATTCTCTAATGTTTAACAAAGATATCAAATATATCAAATAGAAATGGAAAAAAATCTATAACTAAGAAGAAAATCAATCTATTATTTATACATAGTTATTTATTAACATTAATTTTTAAAACTTATAAGTCACTTTAACTAAAATAGAAATTTGTTTAAAATATTTAAAAAATTAAATAAATATTAATTAATATTTCTTTCTATTTATGTTTATAAGATATTTGTTTCTTTGACAAGAAGAATCTGGCAAGCGCTTATATATCTTAAAAATTAGGAATATTTTTTTTTATCATTCTGATATAACTGAATCTTATTTTACTAATTTTCCTCGAATAAAAAATAAAAAGTTACACTTTTATCATTATTAAAATTATTAAAAAATAAAATATGTGATTTAATAGTAATACATAATACATAATACATAATACATAATACATACATAATACATATATAAATACATATACAATATTGCAAAGTCATCATCTAAAATGGACTTCATTTTGGCTTAACTTTACAATAGCATATTTCGTTTTTTACTACTCTAATAGGATCATTATTCATTTTTGTTATTTGGATATTTAAATTTTTGGAAGCATTTATATATTTTTTTTCTAAACACTATTCATATAACTAATCAATGAATTTTTTATGTAATATAAGCTTGCAAAAGATATAAGTCGAATTTAAAAAAATCTATCATGTATCAATTGTTAAAATAAGCAAATAACATATTATTACAGGATTAATTTCTAAGAAGATTAATTTCTAAGAACTATATATTCTATAGAATAATGATCTAATTCGATATATCCGTCCTTATGTATCTAATAGTAATATTTTTAATAATATTATTTATCTATTAATAATATTTTTTTTAGGTTTAGAAAAATCTTAAAAAAGACTTCTCTTTTTTGTTAATTGACAATGTTATCTTTCTATATTAGGAATTCAGCATTAAAATCCAACTACGATTACTCACTTAGCTAAACTAATAAAATATTATATATATATATGATTTATATAATATTTTTGAAATTATGAATATTTTTGAAATTATGAAAGAGAGTACATTAAAAAAGCAATAATTTATTTTAAATTCCGTTTATATAAATAGTTATGGAAGGCAAATAATTTATATAATCAGATAAATATATCGAATGTTAATATTCATAGAACACTTTTAGAGGATTGATTCCGAAAATATCAATTAAAACTTATTTATTAAAAATTAAAAGCAATTTAAATTGTTAAATGAAGCGAAACAAAAACAAAATGATGGCAATATGATGGAAATGAAACTATCTTATTTTATTTTCCTGTTTATTTGATAAATTTAAATTGTTTATAATTTAATAAATAAATCTGAATTAATATTTTTCTATATTAATTTTCATGTTTATTTTGATGTTTAGAATCAACCATTCAAAAATGTTCCATAAATATATTAACACTGTATATAATAGAAAATCATTGTACTGATTTTCTTTATTATTTGTAATTTTTTTTTTGAATAATTGAAATTGAAATTTAAATTATATTCAAAAAGAAAATTCAACTATTCACTCTTTGGATTATGCATTAACTTAATACGTTACATTTTCATTTTTTTTTTGTAATAAATGTTCATATAATTAGGATGATTCAATCAATAATTCGGATGATGTATAAAAGCTCAATTAAAATTTAATTATTAATTATTAACGAAAATTTTATTCAATAAATAAAATTCAGATATATTCTGTTCTATTATATTAAATTTTTTTCTCTATAATTCGCAAATAAAAATTTTAATCAAAAATAATTTATGATATCACATATAATAGTTATAAATTATTTGAAATGATAAATGAAATAATGAACAATAATATTATTTATTTATATTTTAAGAAATAAATAGAAAATTGATTGTAAATTTAAATTAAAAAACTATATATATTATATTTCATTCATTCTTTCTCATTCATTCTGAACATAAAATATAATAAACTAATACATACGATCTCTTGTTTATATGTATTTATGTTTGTTTTAATGTCTATGATTAATAGATATACTTTGATATACTTTTAGAACTTTTGGCATTAATACAAATATTACATGTTATGTCACAATGAAATCTAAATATGTACTATAGTAAAGCAATTTCTATATTAATATAGAATTGATTTTTAATTGTCTCAAATTATAAATAATTAAAAATGATAAAGTTGTTATTATTCTTCTTTTGAAAATGTACGTTATGATAACATAAAAATAAATAATAATGCAAAAATGTAATACATAGAAGAGACTGAAACAAGTTAATATGTTGTCAATTTTTTAAATTTTTATTTAAATTAATTACTTAACAAGATATTTAAAAATACAAATACATTAGAATAATTTTTTTGTATCAATTTGTTTTGTTTCTTTATATATTATGAAATAATAATTTATTATAATTATTAATTTGATCATGCAAACAAATATTTTGTATCAATTTTATATAATTTTGCTTATATATACATATATTTGTAGAATATTATAAATAATTGTATGAAATTTCATGATTATATGAAATTTATGATAATATTTATAATTTCAATGATATAAATATTATTAAAATTCTATAATAAAAAAATATAATTATTATATATTTTTTATTTAATAAATAATTTAATAAAAAATGTCTTATTACTAACACTTCGTTTGTTAAATGTTTGAAATTTTTTGACAAGAATCATAAAGAGATTACATCAAATGAAATAATACAAATTTGAAATATCATTTTTGAAATTATAAGAAAAAAAATAGATTTTTAGATTTTTAGTTGGAATAAATAAATTAATAGTTAAAATTTATTTTAAAAATTAATTTTTTCAATTAAATAGTAAAAAAATATAAATTATATAAAAATAAATAAATCAAGGATATAATAATTTAAACAATAAAAATAAATTTTAATTAGACAAATATGAATATTTCTTCGAAAATATCAAACAAAAAATGAAAATAAAAAACTTATTGAATATGTAACATATTTTATTTCTTTTGATAATTTTCACTAAAAAATTTTATATTAACTAAATGATATTGATCAAATTATAAAATATTACAAAAAAAAACATTATTAATGATTCAAAGTGATTCAACTGTTTACAACATATAAATATTTGTTTATTTCAAAATTTTATATGAATAAATGCCATATGTAGAATCAACATTTTTCTTTGCTAAAATAAACATTTATTACAATTTATTCTTATATTGGAGACCGTTTATTTCATGGTAAATCAATTTCTATCTAATTAATAATTTTTTAATAATTAAATCTTATTATGTCATGATAGATGATTTATATGCGGAAAACAGATATTTTATATATGTATAGATAATAAAAAAAACTGTAAAGAATAACGTTAATATAATTATATATTATTACATAAGGAAATTATTTTTTAGCAATTTTTTAAAATAATTTTTAAAATAGATTCTGTTACAAAAGTATTTATATTTCGAAAAATTACTATATTTTCGGATTTAAACAAATTTTATTTGAAATTGAAATAAGAAATCATTTGTTTTGAATCGAATTATTTTCATTTATTCATTTTAAAATTCATAAATTCACTTTAAATAATAGAAATAGAAATAATAGAAATATTAAATAATAATATTGTACAAATAATTATCGAGTAACAAGCATAAATATAAAATAGATCTAATAACTTTCTTTTAATTAAATTCTTTTTATTAAAATTGTAGACTTATGAAATAATATTATCTAAAATGTTAACAATTAGGTAGCGAATGGTTACAAATTACAAATCTGTATTATGATATATTATTAAATGAATTAAGTATAGAAGATTTTCTTTATCATGTTTAACATATACATTTGAAAAATATTTTTACATAATTATTAATTTCACATAATAATTAAATTATAATATATAATTTTTATTTTATTTTATAATATATAATTATATAATTTTATAATATATCTCAATTGATCCAGCATTATTGATAGACTGTTGAATAAGTTACGCTTTAATTATTTTCATAATCATTTTAAATAATTATACGTTACTTGAAATAATATTTCAAATAATTTCAAATATGATTTCAAATTTCAGTCTTATGTATACTTTTTCTATATTTAGATAAAATAAGATGATATTTTTTAAAAATATATATATTTTTAATCTTTTAAAAATAGATTTTATGTAATTAAAATAGTTA
Organism: Apis cerana; assembly: GCF_029169275.1. Lineage (NCBI taxonomy): Eukaryota > Metazoa > Arthropoda > Insecta > Hymenoptera > Apidae > Apis > Apis cerana. Next base: position 1,721,784 of record NC_083864.1, on the reverse strand, counting down.
TTAATTTATATTCAATAGAATAATTCCTCAGTAGAAATATACACATGTCACTTCTATTTATTTTGGTTTTAAATTTTTCTTCGTGGAAATAAGAAACTCGGTAATTCCTACTATAATTACACTGAAATCACATTTAAAAGATAAAGCATCATGAATTAACGGATTTTCCTCGATCGTTAAACTGAAATCACATTAAAAAGAATCAAAGAAGAAAAAAAAAGTATAATGAATAATGGTAGTAAGTACGTATATGCTGGGTTTTCCAAACTCGTAGCGCCCCTAATTGCTTATTTCAATCCCTCCCGATGCATCTGTTCGGTGCACAAGGTCTTTTGTTGCCCACGCAGCTGAAACTGCTGAATTTTGGCGGTCTTCCAAATTACGATTCCACTCACGCATCACTCCGAAATCCTGTCCTCGGGATCTATTTTAATCGACCTACAGAGTTATCGATTAATCATTGCCGTATCTGAGTACTTCATGTCTTAGGATTAAATCAAAAGAAGATCAAATATTCGCTATTGTTTTTCTTTTTACAAAGATTTTTTCCTTGATTTTTTTTTTTTTGTTATTTGATTTGAAGGATATTTGCGACATATTAGCGACATATTATTAAAAAGATGTGTATTCTATAAAAGAAATTAAAAAATAGATAATATTCATTTATATTTTATTAGTCAACTTAGATTTTATGTTTTATAATATTTACATATAATATTTTTTCGATAAAAAAATTTCAAATTATTGCAGTATTCTTAACGTATATTCTATAGAAGAGAAAATATTATATTTGTCACTTGATTTTGATTTATGTTTTATAATATCTAATATGTAATTTAATATGTAATTTTTTCTAACGTAAAAATATTTACAAAATATTTATAAAATATTAAAAAAAATAAAAATAATATATGTTATTTGGATTTGTTTGTTAATGCTACACGATCAGTAGCATTTATTATCATCGCGGAGCGATTATGCATTCTGATTGTTTTTTATTAATAATTCGTTAACAGAGTCAAAATAAAAGTTTTAATAAAGAAAAATATTATTTTTTCTCAGCAATTGCCAATTAAATAATATTTTTAGAACATCTTGTAAGATAAAAAATAACTTGAAAAATTATTTTTTTGTAGATATTTTTTAAATATTTTATTAAGTATATTATTTTGAACAATTTTTCTCTGTGCAAATCAATTTAATAATCAATTAATTTTTGAATTACATATAAAAATATTTTATATTCATACTTCATATTTTGATGACATAGATAGTTGTCTTACGATGAGTTTTTATTTAATCTAATTAATTAAAAAACAATATGTTCCAGATTATTTTTCAGTAATTCACTATTTGATTTTTGAATTGAACTAAAAATATCATTACAACTTTAGCTTTTCGACAAGTTTACTCTTAGCATCATTCAATAACTATTATATTAGAAACATATATATTTAATAATTTTCCTACATATTTTATTATGCCATTAAATTAATACTAATATTATTGAGGATATTCAAATAATTCAATTCTAAACTATTTAATAGGAAGTATTGAATCATATTTTTTTAAATTACTTAATATCAAAATTCAAATCAAATTAAAAATAGTTAGAAAATATATTTAATCTATAATTTAAGAATTATAAATGCAATAAAATATCGATTATTTGAAATTTGATTATTTGAATATAGGGTGATTATTTAAATTAGTATTTAATAATTTTTAGATTTTTTTTATATAATGAATATCAAGTATCATCATATAAAATATATTGATAGGTTCAATTCTAAACATTAAAAGAGATATACAAAAATGTTAATTAAAGTTTATTTATTAAATTATAAATAATTTAAATTTCTCTTAAATAAAATGAAAAAATGGAATGAGATAAATTTTTAAGATAAATGTAAATATAGAAAGATACATATATGTATAAAAATATATATATATAACATATATATAGATATATAGATATGTATATACAAATATATGTATATATAGATATGTATATAAAAAGGATTTATGTTTATTCTAAAAATAAAAGAAATAATAAAAATAAATAAAAATTAATATTGAATAAAATATATTATTATAATAAAATATTATTTTTATAGTTTAATAATATTTTTTTTATTAATAATATAGTCTAATATAAACAATTTAATCTTTTATTTTAATATTGATTATATATATATTTTTGATATTTATATATAATTATTGATAGATTGATATTGATTTTTGATGTTGGAATATTTGAAATTGATATTAAATTCATAATTCAAAATTAATAAAGTCGATATACTTATTCAATAATTTAGAAAAATGTTTACAAAAATTTTCTGAGAAAATTTTTTTGCGATAATTTATTGTCATATTGTCAAGTTTAAAATTCAGCATTCAAAATCTAAATATTTTGATCGTAATTATTTAATTGAATCATTATTTCAAAAAATGATTTTAGAATAATATAATATGAAAATTTCTTAAAATAATATTTAAGAAATAACTTCTTGAATTGACATTGATAATTAACAAATATTTAATATAAAAAAATAAATAAATAATATTTACAATAAATATTTACAATTAAATTATTTATTTAACGTTTCACGAAATAAACTTGAAATTATTTGAAATAAATGTCCAGTTCAATGAAATAGCAACTATTATTATCAGTTAACATCATATTTTTCTTTTTCGAAATAACAAGATGTTTTTATATGTTGATCTTTCTGATTATGCTATAAGTCATGCTATTCGTTATAAGAAGAATTAATGAAATCGGTTTTTATTATCTAGATATTCATATTTAATTTGTTCCAGGATGTTAAAATTTTTAATAGAAAATCTCATAATTCTAAGCATTATACGTGATGAATCTTTATCATACTGTTCTATAACGAAAAAGGATAATTTCTTAATTGCACAAAATCAGTTTCTAGAAAAATTAATATTATTTTTTATGTTTCTCTAAAGTTAACGTTTTTTTTGAAGTCATAACATCACATCGCTTCAATTATTTTATATCAGTAAGAAATTCAACTTCAAATTTTAAAAATTCAATATAATCATTAAAATGTTTATATAATATATAATATATTTATATATTATATATTATAATAATTTCATGAATATTTTTAATAAGATATTCGCAATCATTCCGAAACATTTATTAAAAAGATATGAAATTAAATTAAATATTTTTTAAGCATTGTAAATTTTGACTCAAATTTATTTTCAATTTTCTTCAAATTTTTAAAAAGATATATAATTTATTTAAATTCATAGTATTAAAAATATTTTTGTATGTTTGAAATCAAATAGTATTTCACATGATAGAAAAAAATTATTCAAAATCTCGTTTTTGATAAAGATCATTGAAATTGAGATGCGTTTTTTTATATAATTTTTATATAATTATCAATATTTTTTTGTTAAACAAAATTATGAATAATGTAAATTGAGATAAAGCAAAAAATTTTAATAAATTAAATAAAAATAGATATTTATGAAATTATTTTAATATTTTTAAGAATTTATAATACATTATTATATATCCAATTTTATATAAAACATGAAACAATTGTGTTTTATCTGAGATTTAATAAATTTGTGAATATATTATAATAATACGAATAATGTTTATATTATACTATAATATCCTTATATATATATGTACTATTATAATATAAATATGCATTCAATAAACAAAATGTTTAAAAAATAAATATTAATAAATATAATATATTTCAAATCAGTTCACAATGCTGCTTTGATAATTTTTAAAAAATTAAATATATATATATGTACATGAAATAGATTCTCTCATTTTCAATTCCGAATAATAGTTATAATAGTTATAATAAATTTATAATAAAAATATTTGAACAAACTTTTTTTTTAATTATTTATGATTAATTTGAAATAATATTTTGCTTTTATAGTGGTTAATAATTAAAAATATTATCTAATACTATTTGATTTGATAAATATAAAGTATTTTTTCAATATATAAACTTCGAATAATTAAATATTTTCTAGTATAATAAATGCGATGAAATACTTGAATATTATTTTCATAAAATTTTATCTAATTTTACAAAATTTTAAAGAAACTAAAATTGCAACTTAATATTCATATTTGTAAAATAAATGAAAATATTTCAAAAATTTAATTATTAATATTCAAAAAATATAAAAAAAATTCATTCTTTAGAATATTATATTTTTTTTATATATTCTATTTTTTTATTTTTTTTATTCTATTCTAACATATTCTATACACTTTTTATAATATATTTTATATAAATCAAACAAATTATTTTTTTAAATATATTTTTTTAAATAAATATCAATTGTAAAAAATAATATTTGATATAATCACTGTAATATAGACATAAAATATCATTAAAAATAATTATTTTTAGTATTTCTTAAAAAATTATCATTTTAATTAATATTTTAATTTATTAAATTTTAAATTTATATGTTTACATACACATGTGTTAATTATTATAATTAATCATTATTTGAAATAAATCTTCAAATATCATTTCATTTCAAACAAAACTGTTTTAATATAATTATTTATAATACTCTCTGTTTGAAATATATCCACCATTGTTCATTTCTCGGAAAATCTATTTCGTGTATAATTTTAGAAACATTATAAAGAACAGAAGCATATTGTTACAGACACAGACACTATTCGCATGTTTCTTGGTAAAACGCAAAGAGAATTTCGTGGAAGAAATTAAAGGAGATCTACGTAAGTATCTAGTAGCGTCTATGATGAATAACATCGCCTAACCTTGTTTGATGAATTAAATCATCACCATCATTAAATCCCATTCAGTGAAATTAGTTATACCGTTAGTGAGAAATTTGCGGCACCCGCATGTCACATACTTCAATGCTAATTGTAAACAGCTTGTAATAGATGAAATATGAGATTGTTATTTGTACACGACCACATATTTATAAAATGTAATTTTGTTTGATTAAATATTTAAAATTTTTTAATATTATTATTCGATGCTGTATATCAAAGTAAAATAATTAAAAATATTAAAATAAATATGTTGAAATGAAGTAATATTTGAAATAATATTTCTTTCATATTATATTATTATAAATTGATATCTATTTACAGAAAATATTTATTTGAAATATATAAGCAAATGAAATTATTAATTGAAATAATTTGTTAAAACATATTAGACATATAATAATTATTTGAAATATTAAGTATTTCATATATTTAAATATACATTGACTATTTTAAATATTATTTTTTGTGATTATTATTTAACAAAAAAAATAAATAGAAAAGTATAAAATTTAAAAAAATTTCTATTTATATATTCGTATTATTAATTCTTAATAGAGATAAAGCATAGATTATTGAAATAAGTGATTTAATTAATTGAAACATTTATATTTAAAGATTATTTAATTTCTAATTGTTTCTTATATTTACAATTTTAAGTTTTTGTAGAAGATTATTTGAAAAGATATTTATTCGAAATAATCTCTCTTTCAATTATTTCAGATAATCGATATTCTATTATAAAATAGAATTTTCAGTACTAAAATTCATTTGTAAGAAATTCATTTGTATGAAGATCATACTGAAGATCATTGAACAAATTAATTTAGTTTGTAACAACAGGTATTTCATTAGGTTACAATATATGTTTCACACAATTAAAGATTTTTATTTACGAAGTATGCAAATCCATAAATATAACCAATGCGATGCAATCAGTTCGATCGTTCTCGGACATCTCGTTTGCAATTGTAGTTATTATAGGTATATTATAGGTATCATAGACGGCTGGTTGAGATTTACAGTTAGGATTTGCAGTTATACAGCAGTAATTATATGAATGTATTAGTACACGGAACTATTTGAACTATGCATAATAAATAAGAAATAGGAATGATATAATGATGAAAATAAAATAAAACTCGTTCAAACATTGATATTTTTTACTATTAATACTATTGATAGATTCATAAAAAATATATTTTAATTAATAAATTATTAAATTATAATTATATATAGATTTCTAATATTGAATATTATGTAAAATTTTACTTGGTAATTTTCTTTTTTTCAATACCTAATATACAATATATATTTACATAAAAATATATATATATATTACATTATTATACTATTTTTACTATATATTTTTATCTAAATATATATGTATATTAAATATTGAGAAATATAATTATATAAAATGTATATTAAATATTGAAAAATGAAAATTATCAAGTAAAACTTTAAATAATTGAATATTTTTAATATTATTATATACAATATATATATATTTTTTTTTTTTAAATGAAAAAAATATATAATGTATTAGAATAAAGTTTTTTGTAAGAAATTAAAATTATTTTTATACATTAACTTATATTACATTAAATGAGAATATTAACAATTTTGATTATTGTTACAAATTTTTAAAAATACTCTTTTAAAAATTTTTATTAAATGCTTGAATATATGTGGAAGTGAATTTATGTAAATATAATAATTATGTAAATATATCAAAATAAATAATTATTTTTGTACAAGAAGATTTTTTTTGCTAGAACGATGTTTAAAAATTGAAAATGAAAATTATTATATTATTCTGTAAATGGAATAAATGAAAGAATAGAAAACACTTTTGATTATTTTAAAAAAATATTTTTTGTAATTTATTTCAAGATTACTTATATTATTTTGAATTTAATATAATATTTTAAATTTTTCATAATATCAAAATAGAAATATAGCATAAAAAATATAAATATAATTTTAAAATAATATCTTTAACTGTAATTATATTTTTAATCTTAATAAACGAATACAGAAATTAAATCTAATACAATTATAAATTATAACGACGATTAATTACAATATCTATGTACAAATGGAATTATTTAATGTAACTAATTGTATTAATTGTATTAAATTATTTCACATGTTACAATACGATGTCAATAAAATTATTTATAATTTCGTGATAGGAATTAATTGTAAATTCTTTTTAATTTAATGAAAAAAAATAATAAAAAAAAAATTTTAATCTTGAAAAATTTCTATCTTTTAATCTCTAAAATCTATTTTTCAAAACATATTTCATAAATATATTAAACTCTATATAATAATATCTGTACAATATTTTAGAAATAGTGTGATAAACAGTAAAAAATAAAATGAGTATTGCATATTAATGCTTAGTAATCCATATTAACGCAATAAATATTGGAACAGCAATTTCAATTTCAATTAGGCTTTATTTATGAATCGACCATCCATTCATCAAAAGAAATGATATCTGTGCGCATCATGACTTATGATTTTACATTTCCACTTATAATTATCGATTAAGATATTTATAATATATAGTGTGATTCATGAAATATCTCTAACTTTCATGGTAAGAGATAACTGTATTTTGGATACTTGCTTTTTATTGATTTATAAAGAAACTAATTGTAAAACTTAAAATATGCATAATATCGTTTGAAATACTTGTTTTAAATACTTATTTCCTCATTATTATTATTAAATTTCAGATATTTATTACAATTTTACAAAATTTAAATATATTAAAACTTAGAGAAAGCATAAATGCAAAAACTTGCAAAAAGACACAAAATATTCAAAATATAATATATATTATACTTATAAAATAAAATAAATTTCTATTGAAATTTCATTTTTTTGTTTCTTGCAGTTTTTCTATTTAGTCATAAATTTAATTTTGTATAAAAACCCGCAGTTTAATTATACTTCAATTTTTATAATAATTTAATATTATACTACAATTATTATAATACAAATATCTTTTATATAAAAAATATTTCTCTTTAAATAATTTAAGTTTTTAATAAATGTTTTTTAAATTATTTTTAAAATTAATTTTAATTTAAAAAATTTTATTTTAGAAATTTCAATAAAATACAGATATCGATTTCTTCTTTTTTTTTTTTATCTATCATTCAATCAAAATATACAGAAAAACAAGTAAAGTATCTTGTAAGCTATAAATTATCGTAAAAATACGAAACATTATATGAATATAACTTTGAATCAATGAATTCCGCTAGATAAAACTGATCTTTTTTTATTTGTACTTGTCAAAATCTATAAAGTAATATAAAAAAAGATACAAAGTTTTTGTTACTTCGAAATAAAGTTGAAATTAATAATTAATAATTTTTTTCAACATCAATTAATGATATTTATTTCTAATTTTAATTAAGTTTTCTTATATATATATGTATAAATGAAATATGTATTTAATAATCATGACCGAAAACAATTGTAAAAAAACAAAAATATTAATCATTTATAATTAGAATATTTAAGAATTAATATTTTACAATATTAATTTTTATATAGATAATATATAAATTTTATTAAAAATAGTTGATTTTTAATTTAATTTGAATCGAAAGTATTTAATATTTTTATAAACACAAACTTTCGCACAGCTAGTTTCTTGTAACAGTAAAGGAAACTATGACCTTATGCGATGCAATAGGAGTGGAAATATAATATTTATAATGCATGTTAACGAGAAAATAATGCGTGAGATTGAATAGAGAAGATGATAAGTTTAATTTTTTAACAATTATTATTATTATTATGAAAGCAATATACTATACAGGATACTTTAAAAGGATTATTCCAAGAATGAGTACTCTGACGAACACATTAGCATGACTACCGTATTGTTTCGTATGTATCTATTAATCGAAATGACCAACTCGTTACTACATTACCATTTCGTAGAAATTTTATTTTGCAGAAAATATGCAGTATATTTTAAAATCACATTATGAGATAAAAATATTTTGTACGTCGAATGAGTAGTAATAAATACTTACATTGGTCTATTAATATTACTACGTAGTGTATAAAAGTTGTGAACGTAATAGTTTTAATGACGTTCACAACTTTTGATAAAAAAATAATGAATATGCATTATTTTTTAAAGAATTTGTACATGATCTGCCATCTATAAGAATTTATAAAAGTTATTGCAAAGCTTTAAGAATATGTAACAAAAAAATATTAATAAATATGGATTTAAAAACCATTAATTTTAATTTATTAGATTTTTCTTTTTTTAACAAGTAATAATAAATAAAATAGATTTTATTCCAATTTTAGATATTTGGAATTGATCCAAAGAAAGATAAACTTAAATTAATTATGCAATATCAGAAATATAATCTTTAATGTATATGTATATTTATGAGAAGAAAGATATATATATGTAAAAATATATATGTCAAAATAAATGGAAAATATATCGAATAGAAACATAATATCAGTATTTATTTATAAATAATATCAGTAATTATTTATAAAAAGATATTACTTTCTGATCTTAAAAGTTGTTTAATATTAATATTATCATCATTTTCAGTACTATTGTGAAAATATTCAATTTATTAAAAAATTATTAACAAAAAATTTCCAAAATAGTTTAGGTTAGATTAGATCAAATTAATTTTAATCAAAGATTTACTATTACAGACAATATTGATAATCTACCATCTCGATAGTTAAATTAAAAAATTAGTCTAAATTATTAAATCAGTTTAACAATTTATTTAGTTTTGATTTGATTAGTTTAGTTTTATTTTAAAATCACATCACAAGTTAACATAAACTAATTACCAAAAAAAATTTACTTAATTCCTGATTACATTATTAGGTTTAGATTAAGTTAGATTAAATTAATAACTTTTTAACAAATAACGATCATCAAATAAAACCTCACGATACTATTCAGTGTGATGATTTTAATATTTATTAAAAAATTATTGAAATAAAAAAATATTATCTTTTTTTAAATATTTTATTTATTTTATAATATTTACTTATTTTTTTCCTTATTTTATATTTTATAATTTCGTTCCTGAAGGTAAATAACAATTTTTATAAACACTCTATAGAAAAAAATAAAAAGTCAAACTTGTATAATTATCTTTTAATAGTGAAAAAAACTTGCCTTTAATCTTCTAGGTTAGTATGCAAAATTAATTTTTATAATGCAATATATACTTTCTATAACAATCATTTTTAAAGTGAAATTTTTTATGAAAGTAATAAAAAAACTGATTGAATCTCAAAAATCTTGAATGAGATAGAATTTATTTAACAATAATCAACAAACAATATTTATAATATCTAAATAATATTTAAATATATATTTTATTTTATAAATAATTGTAATTAAAATGATGCTATGAAAATAAGTAAAAATATATGTAATTATATTTCTATTTCAATGAATTAAAATTTTTAATTTTGTCAAAAACATCATGTTTTCAATAATCGTAAAATAAAAAATATAAAATCATTTTAATGGATTTTATATATTAAATATGTTTATGCGAAATATATAATTTAATTAAATCAGGAAAAACATTTATTTTTTTACTTTCTTATATAATAAATATATAATATAACAAAATGTAGTATAAGAACTTTTTTTTAAAATAATCTTATATAATAATGCTTAATTACATATAAAACAAATAAATTTATTAAAAACAAAAATTTATAAAATAAATCTAACATACTGTTATGCATATATATATAAAGAATAAATCATGAAAATAAAATAACATTTTTCTAAAGATTATTTTATGTATTTTTTCTTTAAATTTATTTTACAATGCTAATTACATATAAAACAAATAAATTTATTAAAAACAAAAATTTATAAAATAAATCTAACATACTGTTATGCATATGTATATAAAGAATAAATCATGAAAATAAAATAACATTTTCCTAAAGATTATTTTATGTATTTTTTCTTTAAATTTATTTTACACTCTTTATAAATTTCCTGAAATGTATAAAGCTTGACTAAACCTTGGAAATAATGCAATTTTTTTTAAATTGTTTTAAATTTTTTTAAAATGATAATAATCAGAATCGGATATAACAAATCTCTCTCATCTATATCTATTCAACAGAAGCCAATCAACAATATGTAACATATCACCAACTACATCATCTTTGGCTATTTTAATTATAATGAAATTAGAAGGAAGTTGGATATTGGTAATAACTTCAATGAGGCCAATTCATCTACCGATTATCAAAACATTCTAAGATTCTGCAAGAGCATCAAGATTTTCATCAAATTGTAATAACTCTGTAAATTTTTATCACTAATAATGTATGACGTCGATGCGATATTAAGCTTATTAAATAAAAAAGAAAAAAAAATTCCATGAATGATTTCATATCTGTATATGTATGCATATAATGTATAGTTATAATTAGTAAGTATATTAATCTTATAAATGACAAATATTATTGTTACAATTGTTTTAGTTCATGTGAGATTATGTTATGCAAGATATAATGGTATGTTTTAAACTTGAATATATTCTAATTATATCTATATTTTAATTATATTGTAAATATCAAATATTTATATCGATAAATTTCTTAAGAAAAAAGATAAAGGTAAAAAGATAAAGGAAAAAAGACAATCTTTATTATTATTATTATTATTAAGTTATTATTACCTAAGTTAATAATGTAAATTAGAACCTCTTAATAAAATCAATATTGAAATGTTATTTGTTATAATATAACGGTGAAAGAAGATGATTTTATATCAAAATATATTTGTAGCAGAAATAAAAGCTAAAATTAGAAGTAGATTTTAATAATATTAAAATATATAAAATAATATTATGTTTATTATAAATAATATTTTTTAAAATATATTTTTTAAAAAATATTTTCCTTATTTACTATAATGATTTATATACTTATTACATAAATTTTGTCTTATAAAAATTATAATAATTACAAAAATTATAATAATTTAATTTCTCTTTTAATTTTTAAAAAATTACTTTATTATTAACCTAATAATATTTAGAGAATAAGTATTTTCTCATTTTAATCCACAAAGTGATGCTTTGATTACAAATTTATTGTACTGTAATTTAATAAATTTTAATAAATTCTTTAAAATTTTTTTAATTCTTTTTCTTATATTCTTTAAGAAATTGAAAACAATAAGTATATACAATAAGTATATGCTATAACTCTTTATAGCATAAATAGCAATTAAAATATAATAAAAAGTGTCAAAATGTATGTAAAAAAATATTTAAAATATAGTGATAAAATTTTGTTTGCACATTTATTTTTATATTTTTATATTTTATTTTTTTTCAAATATATTTTTTGAAAATAAAATGAAATATTTCGAAAAATATTAAATATGACTATGTTATTTTTTTATATTCAAAAGGTATATACATATGCATATTTTTTATATGCACGAGGAATTTATGCAAAAAATCATATAGTTCTATAAAGAAAAAAGAAATTTTAATTTTCAATTGTATTTATTTTTAAAAATAAAAATATATAAAAAAAATCCAATTAAAATAAAAATGCATTAAAATATGCATAAAAGTTAAATAATATATTGCATTAATAAAATTGCATAATATAAATATAATAATAAATAATGTAATTTTATTCTAATTTTATTTAATAATTTCTCTAATGTTCTTAGATAAGTATATGTTATATGCTATATTATATTATATTATATTATTATACATATAATTATAATATTATAATATATAATTTCGATATATATCAATAATATAATTTTATTCTGATAAAATCAAAATTGATAATATATAATATTGATAATAATAATATGATTTATAATAATTTTATTGATATTGATATGTAATTATTATATTTATATAATATTTATTATATATTAATTTAATTATTTTTGAAAAATTACATTACAAATGAAATATTATGTATTATGATATCATTATGCTATATTTATTATTTTTATGTAATGTACAATAATATTCATTCGGTAAATAAAGATATATTTTTTTGATAAGAAATATAATAATAACAATACTTTTAGATATTTAAATACATATAATTTTTATATGAGTTTAACTCAATAATATTCTGATAATAATTATATTATTACATGAATAATTTATATATATAAATAATAATAATATATTATTATGAATAATTATATTATTAAAATCACCAATAATTTTGTTTTATATGTAATAGTGTAAGTATTTAGAGTATAATGAATTATATATATATATATATTATATATATATATGAATCAATTTTTTTTTAATTAACTAATATTATTAGCTAAAATCAATCTTTAAAATTTCAGATTAATTTTTTTTAAATGTAATTTCGTAATGATACTAAAATAAAATTTTAAAAATTAATTTCCACATATTAATACTTTTTTGTTCTATTATAAAAAATATTTTGAAATTGAAAATTTTAATTGAAATTATTAATTACAAAATGAAATAATTATAAAAATTTGAAGATCAATTAACATGTATTCAAAAAGATTTGCCATCAAAAAATAAATATTAATTCTGTAATCTATTAAAATCAGATTAAGAATTGTAATTCCTTGTAAGATAACGTGCGAAGATTTTTATGATTAACTGTAACATAAAAGGAACATTTTTATTTTGAATAAGATATATAAGATATAAAAAAAAGATCATTTTCTATTGATACATTGATTAACATCTAACAAAAGTCAACAATCTAATTATAAATATAATATATACATAATATTATTAATTTTTTTATATTTATTATAATAATTATGTAATAATTATGAAAGTGATATGATGGATTTATGGTAGACCTTTTATAATCTTTTTTTATATTCCTTTCATAAATTTGATAAAATAATTTAACAAATATAATATAATAATTAGTATGATATTAAATTAAAAGATATCAAATAATTCATATTAATATTTTTGAATAAGCATAATTTATTTAAAGATATTAAAAAAGAAATTAATTATTAATAAAAGTATTTTGTAAAACTTTGAAAAATTATTAAAAATTTTAGTTTTGATGTCGAAAAAATTTAATGTATTATTACCATATTTATATATTAATTGGATGCAAGTGCATATACACGAATATCATTACAAAATAAAAAGATAATTGTTTTGGATAAATTTTCTATCTTGAAGAAATTTATAATATTTTTTTTAATATACAATAACAACAATATATGTACTTTCATTTAAAAAAATAAAAGGAAAAATATAATTGAATTATATTAAACATACATATCAAATAAACATCCAATAGATATTAAATATATATCTTCGTTGATCAATTATTATTTATGAAAATAAACCATCTATAGAAATTATATGAATCAAATGCATTTCTTATTGAATTGCATAAATTTAAATAGTGAAGTAATCATGTAATTTATAAATTTTTCATTTCATTTTTAATTATAAATTAATGAATTATTTATTTATAAACTTATACAATATATGTCAATAAATGTCTTTCATTTTATTAATCACTATCAATATATATCTATTAATAATAATGTAGCTATTCATTAGATAACATTCATTATTCATTAGATAACATTATTTGTTAAATTAACTATTTATTTCAATATTTTACTGTATAAATAGATAACTAATGTATACATATAATGTATATATAATTAAGTAAATTTATTTATTTATATTTTAAATATATAATTATATTTTAAACATGGAAAAATAATTAATATTGGAATTAATATTGGAAAAATATGTTTTTTAAAATTAAGAATTTCGTTTAAAAATGAATAAAAGTTTCATAAAATATTATATAAATATAAATAATATATATATATTTATTTATTTTTAAAATAACACAAATGTATCATTTTTAATATAGAACATTGTTTAAATTATTGTATAATTTTTATAAAATTTTATGATTTTATAACAATATATAATAACTTTATTAATAAACATATATATATATTTATATGAATTGTTAAATTAATTAAATAATTTAGAAATTATTAATTAATAATAATTAATTAAGAAATAATACAATTTTAAGAAATCTTATAAAAATCATTATAACAATCATAATAAGAATTATTGAAATTTTAAATTTAAGAAGGAATACAAATTTATACATATATATAAAATTTGATTTATTTTTTTTTATTTTATTTTAAATTATTTTAAGAATACTATTCTAAAAATGATGGAATTTTCTTGTAAATAAAATATTAATGAGAAATTTTTTTTGGATTTTTTTAAATTTTATATTTAATTGTGCTTATAATTAAATCAATTTATTTTTATAAATTATTTATTCATTAGTTATTGCTTTATAAAAGTATTAATAACTCTAATACATTAAAATTTTTTTTTTATCAAATATTTTCATGGATTAAAGTTAATTTCAGATTAAAAATTTATAATTTGTATAAACTTCATTGAAAGTATTATAATATATAATATTAAATATAAATTAGAATAAATATAAAACAAATTTTATTAAAATTTATTATTTTAAACATTTTTATATAAATTTTCGGTACAAAAATAAGTTTTAGAAATAAAATTTTTATATTTTCTTTGTTCATTTTTATCGAAACAAGTTTATGAGTAGATTGTATATAATACATCATTATAATAATATATAAAAGTTTTCAATTAGATAAATTTATTTTTTTATATTTGAATACATTCATTTAAATCATTTTACGAATATATACATGCATAAAATAATTTATTATTTTATGTTTTTTATTATAATGCATATATTTTTTATTATATGCACAATTTACCTTATATCAAATATATCTTTTAATATATCTTTAATTCTCATTTCTAAATGAAAACATATAAAATTCATTTGAGTATATGTTATTACTAGATCGCAATTTTTATGTAAATACATCATTTTCATGTTATATATGTTTTGCATATTTTATATAAATAACATAAATATGTTAAATACTCTTTGATTCTTTTGATGTTAATTTTATGAAAATTATATGAAAATTAAATATTATAAACTACATTCTAAATAAAATAATTATTATATCATAGATATAATATCGAAAATAATTTATTAATAAAAAGACTAGAATAATATATATAGAAAGTAATTATATGATATTTTGTCAGAAGATCTTTTTTTCTATTTAATTTTTTTAGATAAACAATCAAAAAAATTATTAAAAAAGTTTTATATAATATTATAATTTTATTTAAAGAGTTTACACATTTATTTCAACAAAAGTGTAAGAAAATAAATAACACTTTTTATTTTCCAATTTTAAATACTGATATTCTTTAAATTATTTACTTTCTTCATTTCAAATACAAGATTTTTACACATGTTTATTATTTAGTTTTATATGTTAAATAAAATATTTCAAAAAACCTATGAAACTTTCATAGATAAAAACAAAACTTTGCTGCATTCCAGACAAAATAGTTACTGGACAAGTCTATACAACATAAATTAAATGGAACACATAACTCACCAACTACATAATTTAAATCGAAGACCCGTTTTTCTTCAGCTTTGACTAATCTAATCGATTAACCATTATCTGGTCTAATTGCAATGGAAATAGCTTGCTAAGCACATTCTTCTTTTGACAATTAAACATAATTTCTATTCATCTTATAACAAATAATAAATGTATGATTAAAATCATACACTTTAATACTTAAAATATTTTATTTATAAAATATTCTTAATAAATAACTATATTGAAATCAATTTGAAAATAATAAAAATAATAAAAATTGAACTCGATATAAGAAACAATAAACGTGATAAAAAAATAATAATTAATAAAACACAAATTAATTAGTGAAAATATAAAAGTTTCTAATACATTGAATAAGTTTATATTTATATTAATATTAATTATATTATTATAATTTATATATATTATAATTAATATATATAATTATAATATATTAATATAATAATATATAATTATATATATTATAATAATTATTTATATTAATTATGTCTAATATTGCATTGTTAGACATTATTATACAAAAATTACAATATTTTTTAAAAATATTTTTTAAATAAATATTTAAAAAATGTAAAAATAGCATAACTATTCATTTGTTTTTATATTTATTTTGTTTTTATATTTATTAAATCCAACATTTTTCTTGGCAAGAAAATATTGCCGAAATTCGTTTCAATATTCGTATAAAAATTCAATATTCGTTTTAATTAAAAATTTTTTACTATATGATTTACTTTCTGTCATTATAATTTTTGAATAAAAGTTAAATTTCTGCTTAAAACTTTATTTATTTAGGCATCGATTTCAGATTAAAAACATGATTGTTTCTTTTTTAATTATCTTTTTCATTAATGAAAAATTTGATTTTATATTCGCCTATTTAATACTTATTTTCGTTTCTTACGGAGATGGATTAATGACAAATATAGAAATTCCATTGTATATAAGATAAATGAATCTTTATTAAAAAATATTACTTCTATACTTATTCAACAAAAATGTAGTTTTATATTTATTATAATAATATTTTATATTTTGTTTCATAATTTAAACTTTCTCGTTTTAGTTATTCCAACGATTTCTTTACATAGCTTTGTATAATCAATGTTCATAGTCATGATATTTTAACCAATCATCAATTTTCTTTATATATTTTAAAATCTTCTTCATGAAATCTTAAAATCTTAAATTAACTATTAATAATTTAATGACATGTTTAAAATTATCTAGTGATTCACGAATATATAAACATATAATGGCTTTAAATATTATAAATACATCCTTTACATAACATAATAATTTTTTTAAAATTGAACTTAATAACTTGAATTGTTTTGAGAATTTAGGAGAAAGACATGTAAATAAAAGAAAAGAAAAATTAAAAAAAAATTTTAATTTATCAAATTGGCAAAGAAAATAATAAAAATCATTGTTTACAAATTTTTTATCTGAATCTCTAATAAAAATTTAAATTTTAAAAATATATTTTAAAGATTTATGTCAATTATATGCTGAAAGTTTTATTAAAATTGCTTAATCTAAAAATAAAGAATAATCAAAAGATGTAAAAATCGTAAAAAATTTCAATCTTTACCATTTTTTACTATTAGTAGCAATGTTAGTCGATTGTGCTATATTTTTTAATGGATATAATTGATACAAATTTATAAAATGTATTTTTTAAATTTTCATTAAAGACTCAGATAAAAAAAGTCGAAAAAAATGATTAATAATAACTTCTTTAAAATTTATTTTACACGTTACCTTTTCAAAAAAAATTCAAGTTATTAAATCTAATTTAAAAAAAAAAATCATTTTTTAAAATTGGGCAAAATTTTTTAGTCACTATGTATAACGAAAGCAAAATTTGATTTTATGCATAAAATCTTAAGTTTGTGATTTGAGATTTACGTAAGCCATATAAATTTTATGCAAAATTATTCAAGAATGGATGCTTATCTGTAATAAAGATAAATTTCTATGTTTCGTGGAAATCAGTTTTACCCTACATGGGACGGAAGCGAATGTAACAACGATGATGAGTTTCATCTTCAATCAGTTATATTAAAATTTACATAATTCTCTTGGTAATTCTTACAAAACATCGAATTCCTCTGTTTACCGTAAAATCTTGAATCATAGCTTGATTTCTATCGTCATCAATAATGCCAATCTATCTTAAAGGTTGTTTACGATGCGCAGATAATATGGCTGCATTTTCTTAATGAAACTTACAATCACTTTTATATTTTTATTTATAGTTGCAAATAATATAATAATGGTTGAATTTCTTTAATGAAACTTACAATTATTTTTATAATTTTATTTATAGTTTATAGACAAATGTCAGACAATTCATACATTTTATCAGATAATTCTATGTTTTCTTCATTTTTAACATTGTTTTCATATTTAACTATATTTTAAATTATTTAATATGTTATTCTTACCATTTTTAATCCTAGTTAATTATATTATACAAAAATTAAAAAAATTATTTTGATTTTATAATAAATATATTATAATAATAAATATAAATTTATATGAATAAATATATAATAAATAGATTGCTAATTTTTATGTAAGGTAAAATTTTTATGAACACAATTAAAGAAATGGAAGTTGAATAAAAATTTGTTTTATTTTTCAAATATCATGATACATATTATACTTTGAATATTATATTATATGCAATTTGTTGATTTAAATATTGTACATTTAAATATTGCATGAATACATAAATATTTCTAGTTTAATAATAAATTTATAGTAATATAACACAATATATAACGTAGATATTGAATTTGTATAAAATAATAATTCTAAGGATAGAGAAATATTCCTCTAAATCAAAAAATTCTTTTATTTTTAAGAATTATATTTGATCAATTCAGATAATGAATTTTATTGTATAATGAGAATTATTTAACAAGCATATATATTTAACAATCAAAATCGGAAAAGTTTAATAGGTTTATGTAATCAGTCATTTGCATCATATGTAACAACAATTTAATGAATAAGTATTTGGTTTATGGGCTGAATTCATACAACAATATAAATGATAGTTAACACGAAGCGCGGCTTAAATGTGGTTGAATACAAGCTGCTCGGTTCATCATATAATTTCATCAATGGAATCAGCGTGATAGCGATCGTTGCGTTACGAAACCATCATTTTTACCGTGGCGACTACGTTTAATTCACTAACTGCTAACTGCTTCGAAATCAGAGATCACCTGTCCTCATATTTTTCTATATTGCTTTAATCTGCTTAATACTATTTTCGTTTATTTTTTCTTATTTATTTTTCTTTCTTAAAAAGTATAAAAAAAGCAAAAATTTTTTGTTGTGTCAACTATGAATACCTGTCTTACCATGTGTCTGTTTTTCGTGACTTGACTAAGTTGATAGATAATAATTGCAGGAGATCATCGTTTGCGATGTCATATACTATACTACTGTCAAAAGAAACACGGACTCGTGTTTCTACATTTCACTACGTAAGATTTAAGTAAATATTTATTTTAACTTCTCTCAAAATTAATAATAATCTTTTAATTTTTTTCTTAAGAAGGTTTATTTCAGCAGCAATATAAGATTTCTATTGGAAAATTTATCCTCTTTAAAAACATTAACTATATGTATATCTTCAATATTTTTAAATTATTCCAAGTGCAAAAAAAAATTGTTGAAGAACTTTTTACTATAGAATCTTTTAATGAAATCTTTTAATAAAAAAATAATAAAAAATATAGAAATACTAATAATATTTTATTTTATTTGATAATCTTTATTTTTCTTGGTGTTTTAAAAATATTGTAATAACATCTTTTGCCTTTGATATTTTATAATATCCTGAAAAAATTAAAGAAATATTATAATTTTATTTATTTTTATGGAAAAATAGAATTTTCTTAAAAATTTTAATTAAAAAAATTAAAATAAATTAAAAATTATAAAATGTTAATTATATCTTATTCAAAGTATAACATTAAAATATATAATATATATAACATTAAAACATATATAACATTCTTAAATAATATATATTATAATATAATATAAATATAAAATAATAATATATAAATAAATATAATATAAATCATAGATAAATTCAATTTTTGAACTTAACAAATACATTGATAGATTCATTATAAATATAAATATACAGAAATATAGATAGACAAAAAAAGATATACATTGCACGATTAGATGATACGAGTAAAATGACTCTATCTCAAATACTACCATCGCATTCTATTTCCATCTCGCTTTATTATCAAAATTTAAATTGTTTATAACTTAATAAATAAATTTTAAGCAATATTTTTATATTTGCTTTGATCTCTAGCATCAATCATGTGTTTCATAAATATATTAATAACAATTTTTTCTTATTTCATAAAAAATTAATAGAAATATAATACTTTTTCAAGCATCCTTAACTGAAATCTTATTTTAGTTATTAAATTTTTTTAAAGAAAGAAAAACTAAATAAAAAAGAAAAACCTTTATAATAAATATATATTTTTTTTAGGTATTTTTGGATGCTTAATCGTGATACATAATTAGTGTTAATATATTTCAAATAAAAAATATTTTAAATAATTATTAAATTTTATTTAATTTTTTATTAAATTTTTGATTACATTAAAAATTTAATTTGTATGATAAAAAAATGCATATAATTATTGAAAATATTTAGTATTACTAAATGTTAGATTATTAGATACTTGAAATTTTACATATCAAGATTACATAATTTAAATAAAAATTTTTAAAATATGTTGTACATATTTATGAAAAAACAATTTAATTCTTATATACAAATAAGTTATATATGAATAACTTAACAAAATTTAATGAACAATATTTATATAGGACATATTTATAAGACATATTTCTATTTTATCTACGATTATTATATATAAACAAAATTAAATTTATTATTAAATTTAAATTTTTTTAATGATTATTTAGTTAATTAATTTTATTATGATTAATCATTAATTATTAATTAGATAAAAAAAATTTATTTGAGAATTCATTTTCTATTAATAATTAAAAATTATTGATATTTAAAATATAATTTAAAATCTCAATTAAATTTTAAAAACATAATTTCAATTATATTATATTCTATATATAATATATGTATAATATATATATATAAAATATATGTTTACTGTATAAGTTTCAAGTTACTAATATTTATATTATATATATATATATATATATATAATTTTCTTTCGTTATTAATATTAGTTATTAATATTTTTATTTCTTTTTAATATATAAATGATTACGTAATATTTTTTTTCAAATCCATATCTTGCAAAAAATCAAGTTAATGTTACTAAAAAAAAGTACTAATTTATCCATTTAGATTTCTACGAATTGATAATAACCACCATAATAAAAACCAGGAAGAAGATCGTTAAAACTAAAATGAATGATTTTGTAATCTAAAGGATTCGATGCTGAGGATAAAATATAGAAAAAAAAAAGGACAACGAGAAGAAGATTGAGAGGCGAACCATAGACGAGGTGATTACAAGAGAAAAAAAAAGGAATTGCTGAAGATTCGAGGTAAAGTTGCTACGAGACCCGATAAAGCGTCAGACCCGTAATAAGAGCTGGCGGAAAGTTAACTGAACCGTGAAACCACGCCTGAAGAGGGCTACGTCGCTGAGAATTCCAGGAACATCGTGTCCTCTCCTCGAAGTTCATACTCGACTCCGTTGTCTTGTCTTTTTTTTCCTTCTTTCCAGGAATACTTCTTTTCCGTTCTTCACTTTCTTATCTTTTTGACGTTTCACTCATTTCATTTCGCCAACTGTCTTACTCTTTTTTAGAATCCAACCTTCTTAGAAAAATTGCCAGAAAAATTCTTTTAAATCTTTTAAAAGAAGTGAAAAAAAAAATAACAGTGAAAAAAATAATGAAAAAACAAATAACGAATATTTTATTGTATTGTATTGTGTTTAGTTAGCGCTAATTTGTTAAGATTGTCTCCTTACTTCTATTTCTTCTACTACTACTTTCTCCTATTCTTCTCATAAAAAAGATTTTTCTAGACAATACAAAACTTTCGCCATTGAAAGATATAATAATAAAATAATCATAAAATATATTATTATGAGAAATTAACGCTAATTTTAAAAGTATTCAAAAGACAATATTTTTAATGTAAAATTTAAGCAAAGAAAATAATTATTTATGATACCATAAAGAATTATATGTTTAATTAATTTTTAAATATATTAAATATTTTTACATTGACAACTTCAATTCAGAAGCTCTTATCTAATTTTATGAAACATATGAAAAATTTATAACACGCACTTTATCATATAGATATTTCAAATGTCTAATTTCAAATAATCTATTTCAACAACGATGTTTTATTAATATTTGTGAATAGCTATTATAAATAGCAAATTCAATCTTGTACTATAAATATATTATGCGCAAAATATGCAATGTTTTTAAAGAGCTATATATGTGTTTATGCAATGTATGTACAATAAAAATATATTTTTAAGATCTTTCAATAATAAAATAAATTTTTATTTAAATTTTGTATTTTTATCTACATTCTATCGATATATTTATATGAACATGTAAAAACTTTAATAATTAATAATTAATTAATAATTAATTTTGCAAAAATAAACTTAGAATTTATTATTGACAAAATTTCAAAAAACAAATAATATATTATATTACTACAAATGAATGATTTCTAAATTTTGAAATATTGAGAATATATAATGTATAAATATTTTATAAATATATTATATATAAATAATGTAATTTTTTTTTTCTATCAAAATTCATTCTAACAAGGCAAACTTTATCTATGAAAATTTAATTATTTTTCGATTTTGAATTGAATTCAAATATAAATTTCATAATAATTCACAATTCACAAATTGTAAAAGAATTAAAAAAAATTTTTTTTTAATAAAACAACTCAGAGAACAGTTGTTTTTTTAATTATTTTAAATATTATTTTAAATATTATTACTTAATAAAAGATTTATCAATTATATAATTAAAGAGAAATAAATTAAATTATAAACAAAAAATTTATAATTTTTTTTAGAAACTATTAATAATATTAATACTATGATGAATTAAAAGAAAATTTTTTATTTTAATATATGATTAATAATTCAAATCAAAAAATATTTATTTTAAAATACATTATATTGATGGAAGTTCTTGATTTTCTTAATAATCAAAAATTAGGTCAGAACTCTCGAAAAGATTAGTAATAATTAACATTATACATATATACATTAATATTATATGTGTATTGCAATCAGGTTTTGTTAATGAATCAATACTCTTAATGACACTACATCACTATAACAAGAGAAAATTTAAAAGTATTACAAAAATAATAACATATCCCAGTTTTACGCAGACATCCAAGTTTTGGATTGATTTCTCTTATATATGAATATTATGTGAAATTTTTTATATTTTAATTATTTTAATTTCATATATCTTTGCCTTTAAAAAAATAAAGTTAAAGTTATAATAAATAATCTGCAATTTTCCAATTATAATACTTATCTGCAACTTGCAAATATTGCACTTTATTTATTTAAAATATAAAAATTTTAGCAATATGCACGATATATTATAAATTTTAATATTATAATAAAATATTAAACACATTAATTTTTTATTTTTAATTATTTTAAATATTATTTAATAAATATTCAAAGATTGTTAAATCATATTTTATTATAAATTTCATCAAAAAAAAAAAATCAAAAAAAAATTCTAATAAACAAATATATTTTTTTTAATATTTATATTTAATATATTACTTTATATTATTTTTATATTATATTTAATTTATATTATCATATTAATTATATTATTTATATATTTTATATTATATTATTTAATTTTATTGATATTTTTATAGTTTCCAATTCATTGGAGTTCATTTAAAATTAATTTTTGATAAACTAAAATAAAGTTCATAGATTGTTCCATCATTAATATAGAGATAATATAAACATATATATAAAGTGATTCATAATTTATAATATAAATGTATGATCAGATGAATGCTTGAAATAAAAAAAATAAATTGTATAAAAAACTTTTGAGTAAATAAGGTACAAATTTTTCAAATAAAATTAAAAAATAAAATTAAATAATTTCTACATACTTTCTTTGAACTTGTGATAGATTATGAAATATGTTATTCTAAGTATGAAAATATATAGAATAACAAAATATATAGAAACAAAATATATAGAATAAATTTCTTTTATTTAAAAATTAGTTCTCAAAATCGAATTGAAAATTCATCGATTATACAATTCCTTGAAAATATATGTCCAATCTTAATTTTTTTATAAATCATGATTTTTTTTAATAAATAATAAAATTTCATTCTATATTTTTTGCCTATTTTTCTATTTAAAGTAATCATCTATTAAAAATTCATTCGTATTAATTAAGAATTAGCTAATTTTATTATATTAATATGATTCATAAATATTGAGTCAATTCAGATAATAATTAAAAATCTAGAATAAATATGCTCGAATAAATATTACTTTTATTAATATTAAATAGATATATTAATTTTTCATCAATATTATAAATATTATAAATATCTTTATATTTTTTAAATATATTTTTTAATAACATTTTTTAAAAATATATTTTTTTAATAAATTTTTTAATAATAAATTACTGTTTAATAATAGATAATAAATTTTTAATAATAAATTAAATAATAAATTTAATAATTTAATAATAAATTAAAAAATAAATATCACTAATCAAAATGTATAATCACTAAATTATTTTAATTGATAAATGAAAATTTTCATTTTAAAAATTAGGTTGAAAAATTATTAATTTAAAATTTTTAAATATTTTTTCAATAAAATTCATATTTATACTTTTTTTGAATTTTCTTGTTTTTACGAAACGTTTTTATTAATTCAATTTTTCTCGGCTATTTATAAAGTAAAAAAAAAAAAAAATAGAATTATAAATACAACTAAATTCTGATAATGAAAATATCTTGTCTTTATAATAGTAATTTTAGAATAAAAAAATCTATGAAATGAAAGATGGAAGTAAAAGCAATTAATGAGCGTAAAACAATATTTAAGTGTATTTTCTTGCAATAAATATACTTATTTGAATCGATCTTTATATTTTTGATTACATATATATTTATAGATTTTTTTTTATCATTTCCATTTGCATTTTGATAGATACAATAGAATTACAAGATTTATAATTTAGAAATGTTTGTGAATATTTCAATTATGTATGTAAAAAAATATTTCATAAAATATTCCGTATTTCTATTATCTTAAAAATATCTTTAAAAATATCTTTAAAAAAAATGAAGCAGTAATTAATTTTATTATTTAATTTTTTTTATTTTTATTTTTAATCAAACTTGAGATATAATATATATCTACATCTGAATTATATGATTCATTCTTGTGATATGATTTTTCAATGCGTAATATCGTATGTTTACAATTAATATGCGAGTTATATGACTCGTTATCACTGTAGATTTCACACTAACGATGTAACTAAATTCTCTGAATGAAGCTTAATAACAGCGGCAACTTAATTCATCAAACGAGATCCGGTATTTTGTCGAGTTATTCATCAAACTTGATGTTAAATTATGCACAACTCCTTTCGCTTTTTCCATGAAACTCATCACATTTTGCCTAGAAATAGATATTAAAATTTATTTTTATATAAGTTACTGAATACGCTATAGTGATATATAATTAATGATTTTGTATGTCATGATTATATATAATCTATATATTATGATTATATATGAAGTTTTTCTATGTATTATTAAAAATTTTATTAATTTTAAATAAAATTTAAGATTATTGGTAATATTTTCTAATATATTTTATAGATTTAAATAAATAAAAAATATTATATAAACATAAATTATATAATCTTATGAAAAAGATATAAACAAAAACGAAACAAATATGAAATTTAAAGGGAATATTTATTCGAGGTATTTTTCTGTAATCATTTAATATTAATTTTCATTTAATATTAATTATTATTACTGATATTAATTTTAATACTAAATTATAATATTGATACTGTATTACATTATTGTATTTTACATTGTAATTTTACCTATATTTTACTATTACTACGATTATATTATACTTTTTTATAAAGCATTTGTAGTTTTTTGTTTGTATAACATTTTTTACTTATTTAGATCTATAAAATATATTAATAAATTTTGACATTTTAAATTTGATACTTTCTATATAATTATAAATATTCTAAATTTTCTTAAAATGTTTAATTTTAAAATCGTTATTCATGTCAAAATATTATTTATAAAAAATATTAATAATTTTTTAATTTAGTTAATTTAATTAATTTTTATATAATTTTCATGAAATTATTTGATAGATATTATTTGATAGATATTGATTAATTATTTAATATTTATTTAAAATATTTTATATTATATTTTTTATAATTGAAAATCTATTATAAAATATTTTATAAGAAAAACAGGAAAATGCATGACAATCATATGCACAAAAACAGGAAATACGGATGTTTTAATTCATGTCATATGATGACCATATGACCAAGTCACACGAACTTATTGACGTATAAATCATATGACAAATTAATTATAAAGTTAAATAATACTAAAATGAACAATTATATAAAGTTATCCAATTAAATATGTAATTCATAATTATATTATAATTATATTATATTATAAATATATTATATAATTCTTATTGTTATTATATTATATTATATTGTATAATTATACAATATATACAATTAAATGTTTCTTAGCCAACTCTTAAAGTAGATAAATATGATGCAAATCATATTAAATAATAAATTAAATTTTTTGATGTCAAATTATAAAAATAATTATAAAAAATAATATAAATAATTTGAAACCATTCATTTTATAAATATTAAAATCAATGCATTGCAAATATTAATAAATTAAATTATTCAATTTTAATTATTAATCAAATTTAATTATTAAATTTAGTTATAATAGTTGTTTAAAAATTTAGTAATAATAAAAATAATTAAACGATTTAAAAAAATCCTATATACTATTTAATACTATTTATAATTTTTAATAATTTATATTGCATTCAATTTGTCTACAATAGTTTGTAATTAAAAAATAACAAATAAAGTATAATAACAAGTTATAAATCAAAAGTAATACGTAAAGTTTATTAATTATAAGAAGTTTCTATCCTAATGTATTAAGATTTGACTTAAACATTTATTTATAATTTATTAATAAATTATCAATATATAATTATATAGTTGTATTTTTATACAAAATAGAAAATATTCAAAAAATATTCAACAAAAGAAGAATTTAAACAATTAAATAAAAATAATTAACAAGCAATAAAAACAATAAATAAAAAAATAGCAACATATAAGAATATAAATTCTTCAAATAAATTACTTATATATCTTATATTATTTTACATAAAAATATGCAATAAATATATATATAATATTGCGAAATAAAAAAGTCAAGATTATATAATTATTTTTTAATAATAAAAATTATTTTTTAGTAAAAAAAGAAAAAATTTTGTATTATAAATTGATAATTAATAATTAATTTTTAATAACATATCGATATTTTAAAATAAATATATAAAACGATTTTATTTTTACATAATAAAAAATATTATTTATTTTATCTGTTATTAGAATTCATCAATAATAAAAAAAATAATTTTATTTTTATGTTTTGCTTTAAAGTATGATTATGTAAAAAAGGAAAGTCTTAAAAATTTAAGAGGCATTTTCATCTATTTACAATATTTATATCAATATAAAATATTTATATCCAATATATATTATATGCAATATCCATCACGATAATTTATTAAAAATAAAATAATTTTATTTAAAATATTTTTTCGAATAAGAATTCAATAAATAATAGTATGAATGAATTTAAATAAGATATTTCTCTACACAGAGTAAAGGGTCATGTGGTCGTTACACTTGGATATTTCTTTAGTCGATGAATAATACATTTCGTGACATATTTAGAAATGCGTGAAAAGGTTAACGAGCTCTCACTTCATCGTCAACTTTAAAAGATTTCCGTTTAACTATAATTATTTCAATATTATAGCAAGCATTTGGTTATGTCACGAAAATAATTCTTATTCCTTTATTATAAACTATATTAATCCCCCTTATTATAAACTATATTAATTTCCGTTTTCTAGAAGATGATAACTGTTAAATATGATTCGAAAGTAGTATGATTGTAATTAAGTTTCTCACGTAAGATGTAGAAACCACAGTGTTTCTCAATCTTTTTTGAGTGAAAAATGCTTTCCTTTACAATAATTAAATAATTTGCAATTTTCTCCGAATATATAGCGTAAGATAGAATTAATAAAACAAAAAAAATATATTAAAAATAAGTATATCTAAATAAAAAGAATATAATTTATTTTAATTGTTATTTTTAATTATTATCTAAAATACATATGAAAAGTTTTAAAACTAGAAAGAAATATCAAATAAAACTACCAAAAATCAAAATATTAAATTAATTCTTTAATCAAATTTCATTTAATAATAATATTATAATAATAATATTATATAATACATATAATAAAATAAAAATGATGAAATTTTAAATAAATATATTTAATATATTATATACTATATTGTATACTTGAATAAATTAATTATACATATAAATTAATATTAAATTTTTGATTCATCAAAATGATCGTTTTTTATTATCTCTAAACAAATTTTAAATAATTAAGTTAAATAAATTATATTCTATATATAATTTTTCTATTATTAAAAATTGAATAATAAATAAATACTTATTTTATTTACAAATGATTATTTATATTCTGTATTTAGAAATTTATTAATTTTTTGAATGGTAGTGTATATATATATATATTTATATATTTAATATATTGAAAAATATTTAATATATTTATATATTATTATTATATAATTGTTCCAATATCTATATAATATTACAATTGAAAATAGCATTATTTTTTTTAGAGTTTCAATCACTGTATATTTTCTCTGTCTCTGTCTGTCTGTCTGTCTGTTTGTCTCTCTCTCTCTCTCTCTCTCTCTCTCTCTCTCTCTCTCTCTCTCTCTCTCTCTCTTTCTCTCTCTCTATCTATCTATCTATCTATCTGTTTTTCTTTCTATAAAAATTAACAATGTTATATTATTAATAGAATACAGATTAAAATTATATTAATATTAATAATATTAATAGAATAACATATTAAAATAAATAAATATTACAAATCGAGTATCAACTGCTAAATAAATGATAAATTAAAAATAATTATTATAATTCCCTAATTTGTAAATCTTGTGAGAATCGCCTCCTATCGATTGAGAACCAAGGAGCTAGTATACCTAAATCCATGTCTTCAATAAATGATATTTTTTTTCCATACTTAATTTATATGAAATTATATGGAATTTATCTTTAATAAATAAGTTTCATACTAAGTAATATTAAAGTATTAAAGTGTAATTTTTCTTGAGAAACTTATTATGTAGGGTATAACATAATATGGGTCTCATTTCAAGATTTGATCGTACATCCGAAAACAATGAAAAACGTCTATAAATATATAAATGTTTCCCATATGTTTTTTTTTTTTTATGAAATATAATGAATTTTATAAATAGAGCGGAAAATTATAAGTAGAAAGAAAGTTTCAGTCAATATTTAAACTTCTGTTATTTATACATAATGATATTCTATTGAATCTTAACAATTGCATCGAATAACAATTTAGTAAACACTTTCTAGATATTAAATAAATTAAACATAGAAATTCTAAGACTTATTTTCTATATTTAAATTTATTAGATTTTTACTTATATAGACATTTAATATCTATCGCGTACTTACACAAAATTTATGAAAATATTAAATGTTAATAATTGCAAAATAAAATAAAAGTTTTCAATAAATACTAGGAATCATTGAATAAATATTTAAAACAATGACAAGATATAATGATAGAATTTAAATAAGGACAAATAGAATATATATTTAGAAGAAAATCGTATATGAACCTAAATTTGGTTATAATTATTATTATTTATATATTCTATGTAAATAATATTATACATATTATTAACATTAACAATAATTATATTAACAATAATACATATATATATATATATAATATACATATATACATATATATATAAATATACATATATATATATATATATATTATTAATATCTTTAGCTTATTGATATTCTATTAAATATTGACACTTTTTTAAATGAAAATTCTATATATTCTTAAAAAAGAAATAGAATGACATGTCATTACTATACGATTGGAATGGATGTAAAAATTTATGATTTGTTACTTTCACAGATCTCTTATTCATCTTCACATTCGTTTCATTTTCATTTCATTTTTTAAACAAAGAAGTTCAATATATTTATATCTTCTTTAGTCTGATTGATTATAAGATCTTCATCTAATAATAATACTGAAAAACATTTATATTCATATCTATCTACATATATATTATATCATATCTATGTATTTAATAGCGATATCTATAGTAGTGTATAAAGTGTATAAAAAAAATTTGATGAAATATTTTTAGTTTATTTTTATGTTTATACGTTATAATATAATAAAAATTTAATTTTAACGCTTACTTTGTATTCAATTAATAGAACTCATATATTTTTTAACAAATATTTTAAAATAAAATATAAAAATCAAAATTATGTTTCAAAATTAATTTAATAATAATTTTATAAATATAAAATATATAATAATAATAATAATAATTATAAAACTGATTTAATTTTTGAAAAATTATTAATTAATGAAAAATTAAACTGATTTAATTTAAATTAATTTTTATTGAAATATATAAATAAATATTGAATAATTGAATTGTATAGAAGAAAAAATATTTAAAAAATAATAATATTTAAAATATATAAAACGAAACCGAAAGCAATTGATTATAAATGTTTAACAAAGTATTCATTTGAAAACTTCGAATCTAAATATTTTGAAACCAATGTATTTTTAAGAATCTTGGTGAATATTTTCAAAAATACAAAAGTTTTATTGTTTCAAGAAAGAAACATAATTTATTCTCTTTATTTTTTATCTGTTGAACATATTCAAGATTATTTCAAGGCTAATATTCTTTTTTTAAATCAAAATTTATATTTTTCTTTTCGCAAATTCTGATTCTACGAGGAAAAAAAAGAAACTTTTATTTAAAATTTAAAATTTTTTATTTATTTTTTAAGATTTCATCTTAAAAAGATATTTAATAAAATAAATACATATTTTCAAATTAAAAAATGGAAAATTAAACTTTTTTAATCTTTTAATAATTTTTAGATAATATAATATAATCAATAACAATTTCATTTTTTTACATTAAATTTAAATCATATTTATAATAATCTTGTATAAATGTTGTACAATCTTTATAGTATGCTTCCAAATTGCTCTTTATTTACGTATAAAGTTATACCTATAGTTATATTTTTTTTTTAAATGGTGAAACATATTCAATATTTTTCTGAAAGCTTTCGAGATATTTACATATGAAGTTTCTGAAACAATCTGTATATACATTGAAATTCAGAACTAATATACTGGTATATAATTATATAATATATAATTTCACTAAACAATTTTATCAATTTAAACAGTTTCAACTTCAAATTATAATTATGAATTTAAAATTGATGAATTTAACATTGATTGTAACTATTATTGATAAGTATAATTATTTATCTATAATACAATTTTAAAAAAATATTTTCTTATGATATATAATATATTATATAATATATAATATAATAAACATGTATTTATAATATTTTTATTTAAAATTTATACTTATATTTTTAATATAATATAATTTTTTAAGAATTATATATTTTTAATATATTTTTAATATAATATTCTAATATTATATTAAATATATATAATATTATATAATTATATAATATTTAATATAATATAATATTTTTAAAAAAATTATGATATATACTAATACTACAATATCAATGTTTCAAAACTATTGATGGTATTAAAAAATGTTTCAGATAAAAGTTTAATAGCTTAGGATAAAATGATATTTTTTTAACGACATATTTTTAATTGGATAATATATGTATAATAATAATAAATAATAAAATAAATAATATATGTATAATAAAATTATAAAAAAGATCAATTTTATTTTTTTTAAGATTATTAATAATATTTATAAATATATTGATTTATTTTTTATCTCCAATAAGATAATACTATTGTGAAAAATCATTGGTTTAGACAATATTTTAACTTTTAAATAATTAAATTTAGTAAAATTTATATATAAAAAACAAGAAAAATATGAATAGATATATATTATTTTGTTTTTTGTCCTTTATGCAATAAGCTTCTCAAAAATCTTCGAATGATATTAATGATTTTTCGTTATAAATATTATCTTGTTTCTTGTAAAATAATAAAATTATAAATTATAAATAATAAATTAATTACTATATTTAAAAATATAAATTCTATTTATATTTTTATATATTATATATTTAGAAAGCAAAATTGATCTTGATTTATTTTTTTATATACCCGATTAAGAAAAATTGATTTATATTATATTATGTAAAATTATTCAAAATTATTTATTTATTGAAATATTTTTCAGTATTATCAATAGTTTTAAAAATATTTAAGTAAATCAATTTAATATTTTATAGAAATATAAATTATATAGTAATATATAATATAATAATATATAAAAATAATATATAAATTATATAGTAATATGTAATATCTTGTACTATTTAAATTTCGCTTTTTTAAATAAGAAAGAGATAAATCGAACATAAACATACGTAACAGTTATGTCTTTTAATAATATTATTAAGACATTAAAATGATATTAAATTCAAAAACATTATTTAACCAGAATAAGATGGAAATTCTAATTAAAATTACCATTTGCGATTAAAATTTTTTTAACATGTAGCGTGTATAATATGCGTTAATGAATGTTTCATGCATGAAACTGTATTTCCTGCTAACATTTCGTTAGGTAATCCGAACATTCTCGATAAGGTTACGCTCGTGCATGCATGACGTGACATTAAAATTTCTATGTCGATTGAAAAAAGTAACCTCTTATTGCAATCTTATATGTAATTTCTATCATTTTTATTAAATAATTAATTAATCACTATATAAAAATGTATTATTCTATCACTAAACTATTCATTGATTTGTATAAATTATTATTTTAAAAAATTTGTTTGTGAAAATAATATGTTTTTGAGAAAATAATATTATTTTCTTCTAAAGCTCTAATATAATTTTCTTTTTTTTTTTTAATACACAAAATAATCATTAAATTAGAAAAAACATTGTTTAAAGAAAAGTCATTTTAAATTTAATGAAATTAAAATGATATCTTTTTAAGATTAAGGACAAAATAAAAGAAATAGTTAAAAATATAATATAAATAAAATTTATTGGAACGTATTAAAATAAATTTTATCATTATTTGTTATTCGATGCTACAATTTATAACATGAATACATATAATAGATATAATGGATAATGGATTATATGATGGATAATACATAATACCGGAATTATAATATTATGTTTCACAAAAATTTTTCATATACATAATTATGTAGATAAAATTTTATATTAATTTTATAAATTAAATTCAAATATTAACCAATTGTGATAATAAAATTTACGATTAGATAATTTAAATAATTTTCTTCGAATAATTTAAAATCGAATATCTTAAAACTTTTTAGATATTTACGTTATAGATTATCTATATTTCACGTAGATAAATTATACATTCTTTTAACTATTAATTAAAACAAATTTTAATATCAAAAGTTTAATAGAGTGTTAAATTGAATATAGTATAGAGTAGAATCTCAGATTACAAATTAAACTGGAATTCGATTATTCACAATTTCAATTTTAATTTGATTTTCTAATTAAAAAGGTAAAAAATTAAAAAGTTCATATTCATAAGAAAAATTAAAAAACTCAAAAATTAAAAAAATTATGGAAATTTGTTTTTACATAAGTATAAATCATTGATAATAATGTTTTGTTTGAAATTATTTAAGAGAGAACATTATTTGAAATTAATTTCAAAATGTTTTGAATTTGTTAATTTTTAAATATAACTTTGATTAATGATTTATATAAATATAATAAAATTTTAAATTATAATTATACAATCTTTTTTAAAATAAAATATGCCAGAAATGATAAAGTAGTTTTGAGTTTGATTTATATTTGCATATAAAGTATCATCATATCATTTTTTGAATTTCCAATTTTATTTATTAATATAAATATTAAAAAAAATTCTAATGTTCAATAAAAAAATATCAATAAAAATTAGTTTACAAAAAACACATTCAAAATCGAACTAAAGAATTATTTTAAATAATTCATTTATTTAATATTATCATTTATATAAAATATAAAATATATAAAATATAAAATATAAAATCACATGAGTAAAAGATTATTAGTTTTTTTATTAAATAAAAAATACTAACTATAATAAATTTTAATAATTCTCTAATTTTAATAAATATAAGTTCTTAAAATAAATTAATTTTTATTTTCATTATGTTATTATAAGATAATAATTTATTTTATTCTAAAGTTTAGTCTTGAATAAATTCTTCAAGTAATTTAACTCAAAAATAAAAAAAAAACATATTATTAATAAATATATAATTAAAATTAAATTGTATTACTAAATTAAATTTAAACTAAAGTTATTAAATTGATATTACTGATTAATTATAAAATTAAATTTAAATTAATTATTAATTTAATTCAATATTTTTCAATATCCATCAATCTTGTATACTTCTATCATTATATCAATATTTTATCAAGATTTTTATATTTTGAAATATATATATAATTCTCGAAAATAATTGTTATTCAATAGAACATTCGCAGATTATATTGAATCTTCGAATTATATTTTATATATAGTTCATGCGAAATTGTCTACTTTACCAATGGGATAATAATATAGGTTGTTACTATAAAGCGGTAATAAGACAATAACAGCTCACGCTATATTCACCTGTTGAAACCTCAGTTTCTCTGCATAAATTCTTCTTTAATTTAATAATTTGAATCAGTATTATAAATTATGCAATAATGACAAAATCAAGATACGGAATACTAAAATTTGAATAAAAATTACAAATAGATAATAGTTACAAAAAAATATTCTATGATATAATATAATAATAATATAATATAGATTTAAACAATATTTCATAATTGATCACAATTTTATTATCAATATGTTAATTTATATATAGAATTATATATAGAATTTCAATTATAAAAATTTCGCTATAATATTAATATTGCAATTATTTGTCAATACTTAATATTTACAATATATATTTGAAAATTTTATTTTCTTATTTTAAACTGAAATGCCAATATTAAACTTTTTTTAAAGTGTCATATAGAATAAAGCAAAACACTTTATTCTTTTTTAAAATTATTTGATTTTATATTATTTAAATAAAGATAAATATCAAATAAAGAAATATATTTATCAAATAATATTTTGTGAAATAAAGCATTTTGAATATAGAATTAATATATTCGTGAAATAAATTTGAAAATTACTTCTATAGATCAAAATAAATTTAAAAATTATATTTGTATATTTATTAAATATTATTAAATATTTAATTATATTTACAATACAAAAATCGGTTGAAGCTTATTTATTTAAAATGAGACAAGAATAAAGTACGACAGTTGAATAGTAAAGACAGAAATCTCATTTTTCTTCTGTCTCGTTTCATTAAATGTAAAATTCTATTCTATTTATAAGAATTCTATTGTTAATTTTATTGCTAATAAAGAAATCTTAATCAACACTTTTATATAGCAACTTTAATGTTTGTTTTGGCTTCTAGAATCTTCTAAAAGTCCCATAAATATATTTATATATTATCTATATATTATACCTATAATTATATATATATATTATTTTTTGTACTATTTTATTCAAAATTTAAAAACGATCTTATTTATAAATACAATAAAATGTTATATTATTCATATTTGTTTTAATAAATTTTATTATATTATATTTGTTTTATTATATTTTATTATTATACTTTTATATTTTACTTTTTATTGATATAGGTATTTTTAAGCATCTACATCTCAGATTGGTAAGTAGACTGTAATTATTAAATATGATTCGACGATTTTTATAATGTCGAAATTTTTGCATCATGATAATGCATCAGCCTATATTTCCTTAAGCAACTTAATAATTTGCAACTTAGTTAAAAATTTAATAATTTAATAACAATTTATTCTATAAATATTATTATTAACTAGCCTGATCATATGTGCAAATTTCTTCCTATTTTCTAAATCGAAAAAATCTCTTCAAATTGAGATTATAAAACAAAATTCGCCAATTGAGTTAAACATCAAAAATAAATTTCAAGAATATTTTAAAAAATTTTTAGCATAATTGAAAAATAAAATATTATAATAAATAATTGAAAAATTATTATTATAAATATTATTATTATTATTGTTATTATAAAGCACAGGAATTATTTATAAGATATCTCATACTTAATGTCATAGATTTCATTCATTTCTTTGTAAAAAAATCAATTGTATGTTAAGTATATTGCATATATATATATGTAGTTTCCATTATTATTAACATATTATATATTATAATATAGCAAAAGATTGTTCTCTGTTGTAACTTTCCCATGTTTTAATTGCGAATACTAGAAAGAGATTAAGGTATTTAATAATATCAGATTTGATCGAATTTGTCTTAGTTGATAACATAAGTGATTTGATTATTCTTTACTTATTGTATAAGATTTGAATATTTTGTGTAATTTTATGAATAATATTTAATAAATATAAAAAGGGAAATGCTTTATATAATTTTATATTCATTAATTCTTTAATATAAAAAATTAATAATTTATTAAAAAATTAAAATTTATTATCTAAATATTAAGGAGAAGTCAATAATTATATAATAATACAATTAATATTATAATAATTTTTTATAATAATGAGTATAATGAATAATATTAAATATTTATTTAAATTTTGTGGAATTTTATTGCATCGATAACACTAATCTAAAACCGGAAATAGATTGACAAGAGTAATCGAATATAATGTACTAAATAAATAGGATAAATTAAATATATAGAATAAATAAAAAATAGATGATAAATCAAGTCAAATTAAAATTCAAAGGAAGAAATATAAATATAGAAATAAAAAAATATATGTGTAAAAATAAGAAATAAAAAGTAAAATTATTAATCCTAAACTAATCATAATATGCAATTTGATAATTTATACATGTTTGAATTCTATGATTTTTATATTATTCAAATCACAAATAAATGTATTATTAAAAAATTTAGAATTATGAATTTAAAAATATATATAAATAAAAATATTTATTGAAATTCCATATGCGTATTGAATAAAATAAATAATATGTATTTCGTGTATCACATTCAAAAAATTATATTTCACCTTTTTCGTAATATTAATTCAATATTAAAATTTTCTATTTTTATTTATTACATTTTATTTTATAATTTATATTTCATTTTAGAATTATTAAATTTTGTAAATTAAGAATTATATCTAAAATATTTTACAATTATCTTACAAAATAAAAACTACAATAAAATAATAATTTTATTTTAGAAAGTAATATAAAATATAATGACAATATCTAAAAATTTTCTTCATTTAATGCAATATCTAATACAAGTGATTTACAATTAATTATTATACATAGGTATTCTAATATATAGGATAAAAGAAAATAATAAAATAATCATAAAATATTAATATATTTGTGATATATTAATGTGTATATAATATATATAAAATTTCTTTAGAAATTGATTTTAGAAATTAAAACAAATAACTTCAAAAGTTGATATATAAAATATCAGTTAAGATTTATTTCTTAAATTATAAACAAAATAAATTTATATTAAAAAAAACGAGACAAACTAAGGTAGCAATATAATAAAAATAAAACTGTTTCATTTTTCATTTTTCCTCATTTCATTTAATGTAAATTTATAAACTTATGAATTTATAATATAATATAATAAACGAATTTAAATATAATCATATATCATTTTTTGTGTTTGGTTCGATCTTCAAAAATATATATTAATATCTTGTATATTGTAATATATTAATATCAACTTCTATTTTATTTTATTTAAATTAAAATAATTATTTACTATAAATATTTAAAATATATTCTATTAAAAATATATTATATTAAATAAATATTATATTAAAAATAATTT
Source organism: Apis cerana (assembly GCF_029169275.1). Classification (NCBI taxonomy): domain Eukaryota; kingdom Metazoa; phylum Arthropoda; class Insecta; order Hymenoptera; family Apidae; genus Apis; species Apis cerana. Next base: position 1,682,865 of record NC_083864.1, on the reverse strand, counting down.
ATCTTTTTATTTTAATTAATTTATTTTTTATTTTTATTGTGTATTTTATTTTATACTTTTTTTTGTTTATCTTTTTTATAATAAAAATTCAATTTCTTATTTAAGCCTAAATTTTATTAAATGTTATATATATATATTGCAATTCAACAATAGTTATAATATTTAAAGAATCGTAACATTAAATTAATATAATTCCAAAATAATTAATATTAATTCATTATATTAAGATGCCATTAATTATGATATGATTCTCACTTTAAATTGATCATTATATTCATTTATATTATTATTACCATTATCTCTTATCGTTAAAATTTAAATATAATAATTCAGAATGCGAAAAGTCGATGTTCTAAAAGCAATTGGGTAACAATGTGAAGGGTTAAATTTACTATGGGCGAATCACTCTCAAATATCTTGTACGGCTTCCTCGCTTGAAAGAGAGAAAAAGAGAGATTAAAGGCGCGAGATTCTCGAGGGCATTCTCGTCAGCGGTCATCGTTGGAGCGCAAACAGACGGAGACCCGGGAGGGCCGACAGACTGACGCCAGGAACCTCGTGGTGCGAGACGTTCGAGACGCCTGCATCGCTTACACTCTCTATCCTACCATGTTAAACTTGATTAACACGGTTTTGTCCTCTTCATATAGAATATCGCAACAGATGCCACTCTTGTATTGACAGGATTAAAGTGATAAATTGTGAACTTGATCGATATATTTGAATCAAATAAATTGTCAGTGATTCAAAAATATTTATAACAATATGTTGCATAAATATATATCAATTATTGTTCTTTATTTATATTAATGTTATTGAATTGTTTCTTTGATATTTAGCGAATTTTTAGAAAACTAATTTAAAATTACATTTTTTAGAAAAGAAATTTTTTTAAAAATTTTAATTTCTTAAAGATTTAGAAATTGTCTAGAAAAAATTAAAGAAAAAAGCTTAAGTGATTATAACTAAATATTAATAGGTATTAATATTATGGTATAAAAATGGTAATTAATAGGTATTTGATTTTTAAGAAAATATGTTTAATATTATCTAAATCTGTAATAATATATTTATAACTTTTTATTTCAATAGATGACACGATAAAAATTAAGAGTTATAGATACTTATAAACAGAATATCTTTACATATCTTTATATACTATTTAAATTTTTTAAGTTTAATTTATTTAAATTTTTTATTAATTTTATTTCTTTTCTTTTATTCACAAATTTATACATTATATTATATATTATATATATATATATATATATATATATATATATATATATATATTTTCAAGGTATATATGTTTTACTAATAATAGACATCTAATAAATAGTATAAATTTTCAAATATAATTCATTTTAATTTACATTTTAATTTAGATTTTAATAATTTAATAATATTTTAATTTATATATCTTAAAATGAAATATATTCATTAAATTATTTATACTATCTACTACAAATATAAATTTGTACTTAATATACTATAATTATTGATTTTAAGAATATTATGATTTTAACATTTCTGTAAAATTCTAATATTTATATAAAAATTAATTAATTTAAATTTATAAAAACTTTATAATTTAATAATAATTATCATTTTTAATTATCGTTCATTATATATATCATATTATTAAAAATAATCTTTATTTTTTTGTTGAATTAAAAATTATAAATTCTTATTAATTTTTTTTTATAATTTTTTATATATTATATGTGAAATTTAAATTTTTAAGTTTAATTTGTCAATAAGTTTAAAAAATCTGTTTAAATTTATGCATATAATATAATATATATAATATATAATATATATTATATATTATATTATATTATATTATAATATAAAAATAAATCGTTATTTTTCAAAATGAAAATTTTCATGATAATATACAATATATACAGTATATTGCAAATTATATACATATTATAATTATATACAGTATTATAAATTAATCATTACTTGATCTATAATTACATTTATTAAAATTACATAATATATTATATACAAATTATTTTTGCAAATAACCATCACAATAATCATCACTAGTTTTCTCTGGACTTGACCAGATGATAATAGAATCCGATAAGATTATCGATCGAGGACACACAGACGGGACTGGTTGAACGAGGTAAGCAAGGACGTTTGGCTTCGAATTTCACCGCGACAGTTCGAGAAGAAAAAAGGAGGTTGCGAGAAAGAAGGATCAGGGTCATATCATGTTTACATACCTCGTGTATGTAACTATGTAACATACTCAATCGAATTCTACGTAAACATGACAAGTTTATTACTTTCTTTTATATCTAATATTTAATTTCCATAATTGATACAATTTAATATGCATGCCATTTAATCGATCTCTATTTAAAAAGTTTACAATTATTTTATTTCTTTCATTTTAATTAATTTAATGATATCATTTATTATTTCAATGGTTAATTGTTATAATATTATATATATATATAAATATATATAATATATATAATATAAATATTATAAATATTATATATATAATATATTATATATTTGATGAAATTTTATGTATTGAAAATTATGTATAAATAGAACAAATAGTTTTTGATTGTCATATTCATTATTCTAATTGAACAAATTGTATTTATTGTATTTCATAAATAAAAAATTCAATAAAAGATTTATTTTATTCATCGTAAAGTAAAAAAAATTTGCATATATATAATTATCTACTTGATATAATTAATAATATTATTATTAATAAACAAAATAACAAAACTTGACAAAAATTAAAAAAAAAATTGAATGATTTATTATTTTAAAATTTTTGTAACTTAAAAATCTATTTAAACCATATTAATTTATTTAAACTTTATTTAATTAAAATTTTTTTTTCTTTTACATAAATAATTATTAAAAGTTTTAATATAATAATAAAAAATTTAAATTTATTATAGTTATATAATTTTTTTCAAATTACAATGTTCTTGTATAAAATAATTATTATTTATTTATTCTTTTAATTTTCCTTTTTTTCTTCATAAAAGTAAAAGAATTTATTAAAAGTACATAAATTAAATTTTGGTTTGATTTATTACATTATATTAATTCAATTTATCAATATTTTATTAATAAATTTCATCAATTTGCTTCTTTTAATTAGAATTCAAATTTATAAGAAAAAATTTATAATTTAACCACAAAATTTTTTACAAAAATTTGAATCTGGATATTTCGAATATTCATAATCCTATTATAATCTTTTCTTAAACTTTTATTATAATCTTTTCTTAAATTTATTAAAAGTACTTATTATAATAAATACTCTGAATACTTAAACAGTAAAAGTTTTAATTATTAAATAACAATTTTTATTTTTTGATAAAATGAAACTAGTCATTATAAATTTTTCATGTTTTTAATTTTAATCTAAAAAAAAAAAGAATTAGCATAGAAAAGAATAATTAACTTTTAAAACTTAGGCATTGTTTCGCTCTATATATTTTATTATTATTATATCAATAAATAATTTATTGATTAATATGTAGTAAGTAATTAATTGTAAGATTTAAATTATGAGATGACGAAATTTTAGCATGAAATTTGATCTTGAGAATAAAGTTAAAACGAATATTTCATGTTTGATGAAGATCTTGAAATTGGAGGTAAGCTCAGTAAGATCAGAAATCGGGGATTCCATGGAGATCGGGGTCGAGGAGGGGCCAAGTTGATTCTTAAATCATCGGACCAGGGTCGTACTTGTCGTTTTCAAGCAACAAGCTGCCTCGAGATTCCAGTCTTTCTTTCCCTTTTTATCTCCTCTTTCATTACTTTATCCCACTCGTTGTCGAGCAGCTGTATATACCGTTGACAAGAGTCAGAAATAGCCCTGAACGACTTGGTCCAACCGATAGATTCTTCTTCAAAAAATAGCCAGTAATATACCATCACAAAGAGAAAGAGAAAGGATTATTTAAAAATTTATAATATTATATTGCATTACCTAAAAATTAAAATATTACTATATGATATTTTTGTGATATTAATTTTACAATAGATAATGATTAAATTCTCAGATTATTTTTTTAAAATTAAATAAACTTAAAATTTGTTGATTGTAAAATGATAAATTAATTTTGAGCTAAAAATTATTGATAGAAAATAAAAAAAATTATTCAATTTTTTTCAAATTATTTATTTATTTCAATTTTATTTATTAGAATGAAATCGATTTACATATATCAATGTAAAGTTCTATTATTTGAACGAGAAATTGTAGGCAACTTCAATAGAATCAAATGAACTTCTTAAACTAGTTATATAAACTGGTTATCTTCTGACAAGTTAACGAAGTTCACTGTTTTCAATAATAAGTAAATGGATGAAGAAAAAGTTATGTTGTATAGAATCATTTTATTAGAGTTTTCTAATCAATTATTATACTTCCTATTAATGGAATGATCGATTATCAGAACGTCAATTAAAGGAAAATTCGATTATCAGAACTTCGATCAACAGAAGATTCGATTATTTGAACTTATTGTTATCTAATTATCTATCTATTTAATTATAATATATTTTATTTAAGAAATAAAAGAAATAAAAGCTTGTTTTAAGAATTATATCTTAAGAATTATATCATTTACATCTTAATTATATCATTTTGACTATGCTTCTTTCTTTTAATCATTATTCATCATTTTATATTTTTGGATTATTAAAATTTACATTTTTATTGGCGATATTTGTATTTTTTACACATATCATAATAAAATAAAAATTAATAAAATAAGAGCGTGTTATCTTATCGCTACAAATGAAATATGAAATTATTAATAGATTAGAATATAGTGGAATTATAATTAATCAACACCAACGCTACTGTTTTTAGTAAGAAGTAATCTGCTTCCCTCTACAATTTCCTTTTACGTCATAACTTGTTCCTGTCTTCTCTTCATTCTCTACCGTGCAATACATCCTTATACATATATATATATATATACATATTATATATATAACTATATAATATTGTTATATTATTCTCGTTTCTGCTTATATAATAGCAATTATATAACAAAAACTCTCTCTTAAGGGAATGACGTCATATTATTCCATCTTTTATTTTACATCTATAACATATGATTACTCCCATTTTCTTATGTATTTAATAATATGAAACTCTATTTGTCTGTAATTCATGATGTCATAAATTTATTAACTATATATTCACTTTTGAAGGAAATTTTGCGGAAAATTTCTGAAATAAAAATCTGGTTGGACAAGATTTGATTGAAGAGAAATGCCTATTTTCAAATGTATTTCTTGATTTTTATCATATTATTTATCAACATACATATTGATTTGATTGAATGATTGTAAATTATACATTAGAATATTTTAATATTACAATAATAAGATCTACTGAACGAAATGCATCTCAATTTCATGTAATTTCATAAATAAAAATAATTATATCTTATTTATATAATTAAAATCTTTAGAATCTTTAGAATCTTTATTATTATAGAACTTTATTTTCTTATTATACATTTTATTCACGATTTTGAATATTTAAGAAAATTCTTCGATTATTAAATAACCAGAAGAAATACGTGATTTTCAAGAAAATTGAAACAAGAGATCCAAAAGATTGATTGAAGTTTTCTGTGAATAAATAAGTAAATAATAAATAATATTACTAATATGAATTCTATGGAATGTTCAAGATTAATTGAAGTTGAAATATTTTAAATCTATCTCAATTTATGAAAAAATAATTTTTTAATTCATTACATTAATGTTGATTGTCTGCTATTGTAATATTGATTATCTGCTATATTTATATTAACACATTTATATTTAAAATTTTTGTAATATACTTACATAAAAATATATGTATAGAGGATTTTTTATATAAAATCGAAAATTTTATAACTTCATCCAGAATTCAATAGTATAATAAATTTAATAAAAATTTTTTGCAAATAAATCGGAAATTAAAGTTCAAATTAATCATTGTTATATGTAAAGGAAAAGATTGTTCAAAATAAACCTTCTTATAAAATATCGATGAATTAGTTAACAGATTGAAAGATATAAAAAATGATAATATCTATTTTTATTATTAATTTATTGGTAGTACATTATGGACAAAATCAAATATCTTAATATTTTAATTATTAACATTAATATTAATAGTTGATTTAATATTTCAAATATTTTTAGAAGATTTAAAGAAAAAAAATTTTAATATTGAAGAATTAAATTATATTATTGATATTTTATAAAATATATAGAAGATATTTGAATATATTTTTTTTCTCTCTTAATTTTCTTTCAAAAAATGAATAGAAAGAAACAATAAATAGGCAACTTTAGAACGTCCTTGCTTGTAATGCAATACAACTGAAAATGTCGAAAGGCTGTCCTCACGTGTGAATGAATTGTCTTTGAAGTCGTAACCGCGACTTCACCATGAATTCTCTTATACAAGTGTTTCGCTCGTAGCAAAACATGCACGCGTGAGCGTTGCCACGAAGGCAAAGAGGCGTGCCCACGCGTTTCGCTTCAAAAATCCTGCACTCGCCAATTATTTATTCATCCTTATACATCCCAGCACAAAGATCTCTCAAATTTCATATGATACACATATGATGTATATATCGGTAACACGATGTAAATGTATCGTTTCATATGTCCTATTTCGAAATATTGCCTCCTTCGAAACTTTTTCGATATTTTTCACATAATAAAATATAAGTAGAAAACCTATCATTAGTAAAGAGATATTAGATGAAAAGTTTAAATAAAGGAATTTCTGAAATATTCATTTTTCTTCATAATTTCTGTATTTCACAAAAGATAAAACAAAAATTGAAAAAGTTTGATTTTTTAAATCATGTTTATATTATATGTATAATATTATAATATATTATATATATTTTATATATATATATATAGAATTATATTTACATATTAAATAATAATTTATAATGTTAATTGTTAATTAATTAATTATTAATTATTTAAATAATTAAATAATAAATTATAAGTTTTAAATATATTAAATGATAAATTAAATTATTTTATATATATATGTATATATGTATATATATATATATATATATATATATATATATATATATTTACTCTATTTAAAAGAAATTCTATATTGTAAACTAATATAAGTATAAATGTCCATAAAAAGATTTTTGAATTTATTTTTATAAGAAAAAAATATTATGTTATTTCTGAAATTATATTCTTGATATTCTAGTAAAAAAGTAATAAATCAATAATTGTATATTTTATTATTTATTTCAAATAAAAATTAATCATTTTTTTCATATTTAAATCAAGAACAATTCGAAAAATTCGCCAAAAATTGAAATAAAGATTTTTATCGATAATTATTTTTTAATTTTTTTGAATGTTAAGAAAATTTTATTTTCTAAATAAAATTTATTATTATGTTATAAATATTATTTTATAAATAGTTTTTTTTTAATTTTTTTGCAAATAAATTTATTTTTCTTTTACTATAATTGCAGAGGATAAATTATATTATAAATTTCCAAGATTAAAAATATGTAAATGGAGAAAATATTTGATAATATCATTTTTATTGATTTTCTTTTTTTTTTGTTATATAACTAAAAGAAAATATGTTATGAATGTATGAAAATTAAAAAGATGAAAATTAAAAGTTGAAAAATAAATTTTAAAATATAAACATAATTAAATAGGAACAAAGTGTAATAATTTCACAAATTCAATTTTGAAATTGCTTTCTTATAAAAATATGATTAAATTGTCAATTTTTAAATTACTAAATTTTTTCTTCTGATCTCTAATTATAATATTTTTTTTTCAAAAAAAAATTTAATGAAAAATTAGAATAAGTTTATCTTTTATAAAAATAAAATAATAATATAGAATAAAATAATATAGAAAAGGATATGTATGTAATTCTCATTTGACTAGGGAAAGATATAAAAATTTTTTTAATTAAACATTAATTGACATCTAATCTTAATGTTTAGAAACATAAAGTCTTTCATTAATACTTAAATTTTAATTTAAACTTATTCAAAATTTTCATCAGTTTTCAAAGCTTTTATCATTTATATTAAATTTCTATTAATTATATATTAAATTCTGTTTTTATTATATCTAAATTATCATATAATTATTATCATATATTAATTTTTTTCTTTAATTATATATTATTATCATATATTAATTTTTCTTTTTTAATTATATAAATATTAGAAAAGAAATAAAAAATGTTATTATTTATTATGCATAAAATATTACCGTATTAAAATAAATGAATAAAACTGTAACAAAAATTTATATAATACTTTTATATTATGCAATAATATATATTTACAGTATAAATATATATATATATATGTATATATATATATATATATATATATATATATATATATATATGTATATATTTTTGATTAATTAAAAGATATAATCAAAATACATCATTTGGTTAATGTAATAAAACATTTGAAATGTTTAAACATTAGAATTTTTTTAAAATCTTTCAATATTCAATGTAATACTTTTAGTATGTACAAAATATCATTTGTTCATATTTTAAATATGATTGATATTAGTATCGTTAATATCATTGTCAATAAATTAAATTCATAAAAATAATTAAAAACATCTTATTATATCTTTTTAATTATTTCTGTGAACACATTAAAATTAAATTATTATGCAAGGTATAAAAAAAAATTCAAGGGCTCATAATATTTATCAAAAGAAATAAAAAATATTTAATCAAGATTATACGATCAATCCTTTTGATCGAAAAATCGATTTTTATTAACGAATATTCGATATCGAATTTCTTAGCAGTATATTGAATGTAAAAAAGAATTATTCAGAAATTACGTTATTCAAGCTTGTCAACATAATTATTATTAATTTACTAATATTACTAATATTAATTAATATTAAGAGACCACTTTATACATGCAAATGAAATGTAAATTTTCAGTATTTATTTAGTATTGAATGTGGAAAGTGTTATTCTCGAATCTCCAATCAATTCACGTCTGCTTATTATTAGAACGTGAAAATAGCAGATATGCATTTTATGTATGGCCTTGCTAATGGTTTTTACTTTGTTCGCGTCTATAATCTCTTAGTTAATATTAATAGTAATTGTGTTGAAAACCTTGAGTTGTTTGATGTTTTTCTGAGTCAATTTCGCTGTTTACATTTAATATGTTACAATGTTCATTAATGATTTTCGATCAATTATAAAAAAAAATGAATTCAAACTTGTTTTTTTCGATAAAATATTTATTGCTTTAATAATAATATATAAATATTATCTATCTTATAAATATATAATTAATTTGATATAATAAAATAATATTAAGAATTAAATAAAATCACAATTATTTTTTCGTATTATAGAAATATGCGAACACTTAATAAATTTATGTTGAAATAAAAACAGCAATTTATCATAAAAATTAAATATTAAGTTTAATATTTTCTTGTTTCTAATATATATTAAGTAATTTAAAATGTAAAAAATTATTTTTAGTACTTACCTAATATTATTAAGAATTTATTATTAAGAAATATTATTAAAAGATAGTTATAGTATATAGTATATAATATATAGTATATAGTATATAGTATATAGTATATCTCAAATCTTCTGATACTTCATTGTAACCTTATACAAAATGATTAATTTCTGCTATAAATTTACTTATATTATTTTAATTCTTGCTTAAAATATGAAAAAAAACAAATAATATAGTGAAAAATAATGAAATTATTATATATATATAATTTACTATCAGTATAGTAAATTTGAAATAATATTTAACTTAAAATATTTTTTAAAATGATGGTTTCTTTAATAATATAATATGATCGATAATTACTGTTTTTTATTTAATAAATTTTTAAATTTTCTTTTTTATAAAGAATAATGAATTATATTCATTAATAAAATTAGAATAATCAATTTAAAAAAAAAAATATTTCGATTAATTTTAATTCTCAAAATTTTAATTACATTATAATTCAGTGATCGAAATATAATATAATATATTCTATATATTTATATAAATTCTGTACATAATTGTAGATTATTTTTTTTAAATAAATTATTTAAAATAACTTAAAAATATGAAAATTTCTGTATGTAATGTATAATAATGTTAGTATATATATTTTATGAGTAAAAAAAAGAAAAGATACCATATAAACACAAATTCACAAATTCTTCATTAAAATGTTGTAATAGAGATACAAAATAATAATAGATTTGTTTGTCATTCAATGAAACACATTATTATATAAATATTTACAATTTATTCCATTTCAAAATATTGAATGTTTATATAAATACATGATTGACATTTATGGAAAATTCAATTGATTACATTTCATTTTTGTTATTTACTAATTCCTTCATAATAACTAACTACTTTATATTTGTTGATGATAAAATCGATAAATCAATGAATATTAATAGCTTATATCGATAATATGTAATTATACTAATATCAATGCAAAAATGAATTAATTTGACAATCTTCTGATAAATTATTGTTTTAATATATAATTAGTTAATTGAAATAAAAATAAGTAAAGAAATCAATAATGATTTAAATATTATATAAAAATTAATAGTGATATCAAATAAATAATAATATATATAATAGATAATAGTCATCTATATATGTACATATATATATAATATATATAGTATATATATATATACATATAAAAGTGTGTCAATCAAATTATTATGTACTATATATAAGTTCGTATATGTGTGATATCAATTCTTAAAATGAATTTTTTCAAAAATGAAATTTAATTTCTAAAAATTCAATTTTATACATATTTCAATTTATTATAATAGTGAATCATTTTCTTATCAATAATATATCAGTTTAATAGCTTTAGATTTAAAATTTGAAGATTTAAAATTTTTCATTATTTTATTTGTTTATTCTATTTTTTTTATTATTTTTATTATTTTATAATATAAGTATTCTAGATTTATATATAAATATATTTATATATATTTATATATATTATAATAATATATTATATATGAATTTATTATTATTTATATTATATAATGATATTTTACAAAATATATAATTTTTACTTTTCATCAAAAATATTCATAATATTGATAAACTGTTAAGGATCAAAATACAATGAAAATTGTCTGATTTTGTTATAACAAGATAAGTTTTTTATTGTTCTACAATGTTTTTGAAAAGAGATAATAATGTTTAATAAATATTATATATTTAATAAAATAAAAAATGTAATGCATAAGATAAACAATTAAATTAAAAACTTATCTTATTAATTTAATATAATAAAAATTTGAAATCAGAATCTGATTACATGTGAACGAATTTATTATTTAAATTTTATTAATTTATTTTTGTTGAAGTAAACATATTTAATTTTAAGATTATTTAAGATTATTTAAGATTATTATGTTTATATCTTTTATATTTTCTTTTATATTATTTATTTTCAAAATTTTAATTTATAAATTTAATTATGTTTTCTTATATTTGATAATAACATTTAAATTGAAAATTTTAAAATAGCAGAAATGGGTTGTTAGTAATTTTTAATTTTTCAATGATTTATTTATTACATTTTATTTAAAATATTCGAAAAAATATTATGAAAATTATCTGACAGCGATATTTGTTATGCACTTATGCAAGAGGTCGAGTAGTATTTATGTATACGTGAGAATTCGCTTTGGCGCCGTTCATTTGGCATATATTCAAAATACCAGAATCCTGAGAATAAATGTAAAAATCTGGTATGTACTATTATTGATAAAATAATTTTTTAAAAAATAAATTAAAAATATTTATTTTGTTTGATTAGATAAAATAAATTCATTTTACACAATTGCTTTTTAGTTTGTTTTAATTAATCTCATTTTATGTTACAGTTTATATTAAAAATGATTTCATTCATTATTTTGAATAAAATGCTATATAAATGCAATTTTCTATAAATCTGCAAACAATAATTAAAATCAATCTGAGATTAGTAAAAGATAATTAAAGTATAAATATATAATATAATTCGTAAGTAATCTAGATAATAAATAATAATAAAATATTGAAATTATATAAATTATAGATTATAATTGAATTAATCAATATATCTAATTTAAATAATTATATTTATCAATTAAAAATTTTCAAAATAAATTTTATTAATTTTAATTTATACTTCAATAGAATTATTTAATTTATACTTCAATTCAATTATTTTTATTTTGTATTTTCAAATGTTTAATTATATGAATTAATTTTTATTTGGATTTTTAATTTAAAAAATATGAGTTTGTTATTTATTAATGAATCAGAAATATCAAATAATTTTTTAATAATAATTATATATATATATATATATATATATATATTAAGGTTTTTACGTGATATAAAAAATATAATATATGAAATGTTATATTTACAATATCTTTAGATACTCTATTCTAGAGATCAAAATAAGTAGAAAAGTTAATATATAAAAATGTCGATTTTAAACAATATAAATTTACATCATATGAAACAGAAATAGATGGAAATTCAATGAAGATAGAATTATTTCATTTCATCTTAATTTCACTTCATGCAATGCACTTAAATTACTAATAAATTTAAATAATTCTTTATTTAATTGTTTATTAACTTTTATTAATTTATAAATCAATATTAACTTTTATATTCATTTTAGTCCTTAGAATTAAATTTTCAATAATATTTTATAAATATATTATTGTAATATATTTCTGTTAAAGCTTCATATATATAATTTTTATTATTCAATATTTATAAATTACACATTAAGTTTGTTATTAATTTCGATATTTTATTGATAATAAATATAAAAAACATTTACAAGATTTAAGTAAGATTTACATTTTTTATTTAATAAAATTTTTTTTTTCTATACAAGAAAGAAAAAGAAAAAAATTATAAATTCATTGTAAGAAAACAGAATAAAGATTTTTGGTAAATATGTAGTTACATTTTTATTTGAATAGTTATATTTTTGAATATTTTATCTCTTTTTACAAGAATAAGAATAATGAATTAAATATTTTTAAATATTTAAATTTCTGAAATAAAGAGAATCATTGTATTTCTAATGAAATTGTTTTGTATGCATAAATATTCAGAAGATTTTTAATGTAGAAATCATTTCTTTAAAATATCAATTTGAAACTTGAAATAAATTCTCTTTCATAAAACATAGTATACACATACTATATATTGTATTAGATAAAATTAATATTAATATTAAATATTAATAAAAAAATTAATGTATGTTAAAATTAATGTAATATAAATTAAATGTATGAAACGAATTTTATAAATTTATCTGCAGTTATTACATTGCCTCTAAAGTAAAAATTTTCGATGTTTTATGATTAATAGTGAAATATGGCACTTGACATAATTTTAGACACCTTAAACCAAGCCAAGAATTTAATTAACTGTATGCAGAAGATATAGAATAGTCTCGCCAAATTTTCTTGTTCTATTTGTTGGTTGAATCATCGTGAAACACTGCACAAACAAAATATATTTTAATTTATATTAATCATATTTTTCATATATAAATTAAACAAATCTTGAATTTATTTAACAATATAATTATATAATTAATATAATTTTAAAATATAATTAAATTTACTTATATAAATGTTTCATTTAATTGAAATTAAAATTTTTTAATAAAGTTTTAATATGAAACTATATACATAGAATATAAAAATTAAATATTGATAAAATACTGATAAAGAAATAATAATTAAAACATATTAATATTGAATATTATAATTATATATTAATATTATTATAATTACTAATATATATTATATATAATATATAATAATATTATATAAAATATTATTATTATTAATATTATCTACATATAATTTAAATCAAAATTAGAAAATTATTGATTTTGATTGATCATTAATTATTGACAAATTTATTAAAAAATCATTATAAATAAAATAATTGCAAAATGAAATTATTTCAAAATAATTGTTTAATATTATAATTTTATTTGATACAAAATGATCATTATAATATTTAGCAAATATAAAAAACAATATTTTGTCATTTAATATTCTGCTCAAGATATTTATATTCAGAATATTTTAATATATGCATAAATACATGTGATATTTATAAGTGTATATATATATATATATATATATATATATATATATATATATATATATATATATATATTCAGAAATTTATTTATTTATTATAGTTCGAAACAATGTTTCGTATTATAAATATATTTAAATTACTTATATTAATTTAAAAATTTTTTCTAAGATTTTATGATGTATTATTTATATGATTATAAGCAATTTTTAATTTTTATAATAAATACTCCCTTCTAGCAACATTTGTTATTATTTTTTCTAATATATATTGAATGTTACATTATATAAATATTCATTATATAATTACATTATATAATTCATATATATATTATATAATTCATACAATTATGAATATATTACTGTTATAAAGAATTAATTTAAACAATATATAATATGTAACAAAAGAATACAGAAAAATAAGATGGATTTCTAAAATTATACATATTCAATATAATTAAATGCAATTTATTAATTTTATTACACACATTGAAAAATTTAAAATATACAAGTGATAATTCTATAGCTACATCTCTCTTTTTGTTGAGATTAAAAACAATTAAAATAACAATTTTTCATAACATTATTTAACAAATTATTGTCAGTATAGTTATCATTTGTTAAACAAAATTAAAGTTTGTAAATTTCAAAAAGTATAAAATTTTCTTTCATTTCATTAATTTACTTATGAGAAAAATTATACCATAAGACAATAGAATATATTAAATAGTATAAAATTTTTCTCTATAATTTTTTATATTTCCAATTTTAATTTTAAGATTGGCCTAATTATTAAAATTAAGTTATATTATAATGTAAATTTATTATCTATATTGTATAGAAAATAAACTTCGATTTATATGCTTATATTTGCATACATACTGTATAGTACATGTATGTATATAAAAGCCGGATTAGTAACTTATAGATCGAATAGTTACGATCTTCAACTATCGTAAAATATTTTCTTAGGAATCGCTGCCGTTACTACTAGTTGCAATTATTTTTATAGATTTTTACTATTATTAATTCTATTTTTTTTATTAAAAATTCTTATCTAAGATTTTTTTATCAAAATATTTTATATTTGAAATTCTATATATCTTTTATCTTTTATTAATTGTAAATTAAATAACTTATTAAAGAACTATATCAAATTTATAGAAGATCAAAATTTTTCGCAATAACTTTACACAAACAATTAAAAGAATTTTTTCAATTCTATTGTTTATAAAAATAATGTGTGAAAAACTCTTTTTTTCAAAAAAAAAAGATTTTTGATAACAAATAACAAAAAAAAAACAAATAAAAAAAAATAGATAAATATAATAATAATAATAAAATAATAATTTATTTATTTATTATAATATAATGCATTTTTTTAGATAAATATTCTTTTATGTAATAAATATTTATTTTCAAAAATTATTTAATTGTTTCAATATATCAACAAATTTATTAAATTAGTTTATCGATTATCCGATATATTACTTATTCAAATGAATTTTTACAATTTTTACATTAAAATTTGAATAATCAATGATCTACCATAATTTATTTTTCCTAACAAGAATGGCAAGAAAAAAGTGTTAAAATTTCAGATTTTTTAAAATCATTTAAAAATGTTAGATAGAATTATTATATAGCTATGCAATAATATTAATAATTGTAATAATGATTTTTTTAAATAAAAGATAATGAAAATTTATCTATATATTTCAAAATGGAAAGATGTTATTATTTATAAAAAATAAAATATTGATTGAAAACAAATTAAATAACATCAATATAAAAACAATTTTGAATAATAATATTTATTTATTTAAGAAATGAAATATCTCTATATAATAAATTTCCTTAATATACGATAACATTATAAATTTTCTTAATATACGATAACATTATATTTTTTTATTAATTTAAAATAACAATTTGTTTTTATATTATTTATTATTTGAAATTTATTTCACTTTATAAATATATAATAATATCATAATTATATATTTATGTATGGATTTAAAATGTTTAATCAAAATAAATTTTAAATTAAACATATTATTTATCATAGATATAATTATTAATTATTTTATTATTTTTAATAATTATATTTATACAATAAATATTATTTTTTTATCTATACTAAATATTTATATATAAATATTTTAAAATTTGTATTTACATATCATTACATAAAATAATTGACATTAATATTTATTTAAATTCATTTAGTAAAAAAAAATATAAACAATTTAATATAAAAGATATTTTTGTATTTTTTCTTTATACTTCTTTATTAATTTTCTTAATAATAATTACAAAAATAATATTTGATATAATTCATACAAATTTAAACATATAAAATAGTATTTCAAATAAATGTTTTTAACCTATCTTAAAAAATCATTAATTATCATTAATAGAATTTTGCAACAGAAAAAAAATGACTTTATTTTTAAAAATATTAATTATGTAAATTATTGCTTTTATATGAAAAAAAAACATTGATATATTCTTTTTATTTTGTGTATATACATGTGTGTGTGTGTGTGTGTGTGTGTGTGTGTGTGTGTGTGTGTGTGTGTGTGTGTGATTATTCCTGTAAATATCAGAAATATGAAAAAATTGTATATCATTTAAAAGATATGTCATCTAACATACTATAAATACATATTATAAATGTGGTAGATAACTATTAAATCAATAAGTCGTTATTTCAATTTTTGAAGTTTGAAATTGTCTTCAACTTGCACAAAAATAATTATTAGTTTAAAAAAAAAATTATTAGTTTTAATTATTTATTTATATGAAGAATAAAACGTACAATTTATTGATTTTTATTTTATTAATCAAAAATGAAAAAAATATATTAACATTTTCATTAGAAGAAATAACATTATTCTGTAACTTACTACTTAAAATAATAAATCGATTGCAATAAATTGTTCATTTTTTACTTCATCGATATAAAATTTACGCCAAATATTATTAAATTTTTACTAATAACTTCATTTATTATATTTTACAATTTTAATATTAAATTATTTTATATTCCATTAAATAATTTCATTTATTATATTTCAAACATAAAATTACTATCCGTTTCACAAAACTATTTTAATAACCATTTCCAACAACTTTTTCCTTGAAACATATCTAGTAAAAGTAAGAAGACAAGAGCAATAGAATTGCAGTTGAGTTCCTGGAAGCGAATGTGAACTCGTGCATACATAACTATCAGCGTAGAAGTTGATCGAGCAGGCAAAGGGGGATCTAGGCAAGAGCGGAGCAACGTGTTTCGTCATCGACGGTCTGGTTGAATCGTACACGGTTGGAGGCCGATCGAGTCGAGTCGAACGCGAGTGGAACGCCACGGAAATAGTACACAGACTGCGTCGATGATCGTTTGTCGTGCTATTACGCAAGCGGTCGTTCTCGGTCTGGGTTTGGTTCAGGTGTATGCGGGGATTCCTCGTGGCGCCGTTCGTCTGGCGCACTATTCGCCCCTCACACGCGCCAGTCGGCCATGTTCGTGAACTAGCCGATGACAGACACGAGATCTGGCACACTCGAGAAACCTCCTATGGCATCCGGAGAATTCGTCGAGCGCGCAAGGTAATTGATCGATTTATAATGGACCGGAATTGTATCGAAGAAACGTGGACTATTACATATATTAAATGAGAGGAAATAATTATATATTATATAATTACTGTTTTGAGATGCTTGTGTAATTCGATTCACGTCATTCTGATTATAATATTGAATCATCACGGTGAATGAATGAAAATTTCTATTTTCTTTTCGCCTTTTTGATTTTTTTCATGGTATGCATCTATAATAGAATAAAACGAAATTTATATGATTATTTTTTTAATAATAATGAGAATCTTTATAGAGAAAAGAATGTTTGTGATTATCACAAAAACGTTGAAATTTTGATTTCTTACTTCTTCTGTATATTTTTATATATACAGAATTTTTGAAATTAATATTTTTATATATATTATTGATTATATAATACATTTATTTTTTAATATGTAATTTGTACATGTTTCAATTTTAAGTCAATAAAATCTTTCAAACTATAAATCATTTTAAAATGTATTTTGAATATAACTTACATTATTCAAAGAAGATAATTTTTATAAGATAAGATTTATAAATGTTAAATATTCTCTATATTTCTTAAGATACCAAGATGATAAAGAAAATAACAATCAATATTTTTACTTTTTAAATTTAAATTAAGGAATAGATTTATTAATGTATTCGTCGATGCATTTTGGCATTATTTATAAAAAAAGTATATATTATGTTTATGTTTATATTTATGATAAAATATATATTATATTTAAATATATTGCAAAATAATTTAGTAGATATTCTAATTTTATTTTTATAAAATTTATAGTAGAAGATAAATATAGCTTCTTTCTTCACATAAATAGCTTATATTTTTTTTATATTGAATTAATACGTTTAAAATTATATGATTTCATTAAAAAAAAAGAAATAAAATCCATCAAATTCTATTCACATATTATTAAAAAAAATTTATAAATGTCGTAATACCTCTTCCTTGAAGCAATGTAAATTCTGAAAATATTTTTTAAAACTATCTATAATTTGTGAAATAATTGCATTTGAAAATTAATATAAGATAATGTATATATATATTTAATATATATATTAATTTACTGATATTTTAAAACAAAATCAGTCTTAATTCTTTTCTTTTTATTTCTAATTTTTTTTGTTTAAAAAAAATCTCTAAAAAACACTAATAAAACTAACAACAAAAATATGCATGATTATATATTTTATTAAAATAAAAAATTATAAAAAATCCAAGAAATTTGTGGAATTCATAACAGATTTATAAAATATTACTTTTGAGATTTTTTTGATAAATGCTCAAAAAAGATCTAAAGATAGATTTAATTTTTTTAAATAGAATATTCAATTTTTTTATTATCTGATTTCGATAGAATAGCAAATTTTGAATAGTATTAAGTGTATCTAAAAATGTATTATTTTTAGTACTTAACTTATTCTGTTACTTCTATTGTATATGTAATAAAAATGAAAGTATATGTATTTTGAATATAAATAAATACTAGAATACACAATAATTGATTTCATTCAATATCATTCATTCAACATTTATTTCATTGAATATCACATGAGCTTATTTCCTACAAGTCATAAAAAAAAGAAAGAAATGATATTGAAGAAAGAGGTTTGAAGATCACTGTGCTCCCTATTGCATGAGTTCTCCTTCATTTCTTCGTGTAAAGAGGTTTGCTCAAATCCAGGGATAATTTTCTCAATTTTTAATTCTTAATAAATACAAAACAAAATCAAAAAATATAATTTTTTTTGTTCTAGATTTTCATCTTATTTTAAATTTTATTTAAAGAATCATTTCTTAAATTTTTTAATATTTTTAATTGAATATTTTTTGTTTCAATTAAAAATAATTGAAAATCTTTTTTATGAGATTTTTTTTTTTGCTTTATATCATTTACATCATATTTATATAAGTTAATTTTATTATATTAGTTGTTATTTAGTTCCACGTACATTTTAAATAATTTTTAAAATTTTTATCGATAAATTGTTGAACCTTAAACATAATTTCAAATTCTTATTTATCAAAATTCATAATTTCAAATTCTTATTTATCAAAAAAAAAAGAAATACTTCCTGTCTACTGCAAATTAATATTCCCATAGAATTTTAAATTAGAAATAAATATATTTTTCATAAAAATTTATTTTTATGTGTTTAAAAAAAAACTTACATCACAACAAAAAGCAAATGATCTCATAAATTATAATTTCAACGTCTAAACATAAGCTCTGAAAACATGTTTCGATATACATTTATATTGTGAAATTGTACGACTGGCGCCTATGCGATGGTCAATTTAATTCGATATGACCGAATTTGCATTTTGGTCAAGCATAGAATTTTGCTATTCAATCTCTCTAATTACAACTCTACAGAAACGCAGTTGTATTTTAGTTATTAACGATAATCACCAACAATTTCGGCCGTGTCAATTATTTCTGCTTACTTATCATTAAGGAAACTTTGACAACAATAAACGTCAAGAATACACTATACACAATTAATTCAATATATTTTATTTAATGTTAGATGCAAATAATTTTTCGTGTGATATAAATTTATTTCTAGTAATTTATTTGTTTAATATTATTGAAATTATTTTGGAATTAATTCGATCTCAATAATTATTTTTTGTTCATTTTTTTCTATGTGTTATAAAAATTTCTATAATATAAATTAAAATATAAACTTCATTATATAAGTGATTATTTATTATATTGTCCGAATGAATTTCATTTTTGTCAAAATTGGAAAAAATTTAAGAGTAATTTGAAATAAAAAAGAAGATTGTAATAATATTTTGTTTCTGAAATATAATTATTAAATCATAACAATTTTATTATATGTTAAATAATATCAAAATTACTAATAAAAAATGAGAAATGGAGAAAATATCATAATCAAATTTAATCTTAAATCTTATGACACAAATTGTAATATAATTTTAATTGTAATACAATTAAAATGTTTCAAAAATTAAACCAAATTATAATTATAAACAAAAATAATCTTATTTATATATAATATTTATATATAAAATATAAAAATTATTAAAAATTATAAGATTTTTTAATAAATTAAAAATTATTTTATGCCGACAATTTTGATGAATATACATATAAATTATTTTTTTTGATTTAATGATTTTATGTGCTTAAATTTGTGCTTAATATATTGAAGTAATTTTTCAAAATATTTATATCAATTTAAAATTTTTTTTATTTAAAATTTTAAATCAGAGATATTTTAAATATTATAATTATTATAATATTTATCATAATTTTAAAATAAGAAGAAATTACTAATTTATTTTAATTACTTTGTAAGGTATTTAAAATGTTACATTCGTTCTCTTATTGTTATTATTATTATTATATATTATTTCCATTTATTCCATTAAAAAATTTGAAGTATTTTTATAAGTAAATACTATTTGAAAATATTATTTTATTTAACATTTAAATCAAATATTATATAAATCATATAACAAATAATTCTGTTCAGATGTTTAAATTTTTTTTTGAACTCTTAATTTTTGAAATAGATTAAAAATAGTTATGTTTTCAGAGTTTTCATAAGTTTTTTAAATTTCCAGATAAGTTTTTTTGAATTGTTATATTTTATAAATAATTAATTGCATCTTATTGATTTTTAATAATATTCATATTCATTCACAAAATATATATACGTTTTAAATATTTTTTTGTCCATTTGCTTTTTATTAAAATATCTTTTTGATTATAATTCATTGGCATATTATTATCAAAAAAGCTAATATATATACCTTTATCTTATGATATTTTTCAATGATAGATAAATTTAAATGAAGTTAGTTACAAGACTTGATAAAGACTTGATTTTAAAAATTATTAAAAATGTTTTAAATTAATATAATACACTAATAAAAAACTAATAAAATATATACATATCCATCTTTAAGATTTCATAAATATAAAATTATAAATATAAAAATTTTTCACATTGAAATTGAAACTGAAAAGTCAAAATATTTATATTTTATATAAATATAATATATAGTGATGTTATAAATATGCTTATAGTTATACGTATATCCTATAAAATTAAAATAAATTATATATTCTTATATTTAACAAATATTTCAGAAGTTATCAATAGTTCATCTATTTTGTAAGATTATTTAATTATTTTATCAATATCATCAACTCAATAAATAATAAAAGATAAAAATTAATTATTTTTCAAAATTTTTATTTGTTATGATTAAATAAAAAATCAAAATTATGGTTATTTTTTAATTTTATAATATAAAAAAGAACTTCTTAAATTTTCAGATTTAATATGCAACTAATTAATATTTTTAAACATATTCTTAGATTTCTTAATCTTTAATTCTTTAATTACTTTTATTATATCAAAAGTTTTTATTTATTTTTTGTTTTTTGTTCTTAGAAATATGTTTTTATACATATTTTGTTAAATATATTTTTGACTTTTTAATTTTATTTTTGTTATATTATAATTTTTATATTAATCTTATTTTATAATTTATTTATATTTCAAAATATAAATGTAAAATAATATACATTGCAAACAAGCAAGAATTAAGAATATTTGTGAAATAATTTTCTTTAATCAATTATAAATTTAGTTTAAATTTCTTTATAAAAAATTAATAAATAGAAATATTATTTTCTGAAAATAAAAATTAAATTGATATAAATTAATGAATAATAATTGATAAAAACAATTTTTAAATTTTCGGTATCTAAAAAAATTTATCAATTAAATTTAGATTTTGTTAGCTCAACTATTAATAAAAAACTATTTTTGCTTATTATTAAAAATTATGAAATAGTAAAAAATAATTTTAAATTTCATTCATTTACAATCAATATAAATTTTATATTTCATTTATTTACAATCAATATCTATAAAATATTTTTAATATTAAAATTTTTTTAAAATTTTTAAAATTCATAAAATAGATATTTTCACAAATATCTTGAATTCTTAATATAACTTATTATATATGTATAATCATTCAATCAAAGCAAAAATTTCAATAAAGATTCTATCAAATGATATGCTTGGTGTACGAAGTTCAGTGCACCGCTTTCATCGCTTTCACTATTTTCACCCCTGTAATAGGTGCGCGGAATTACCCCTTCGTTGTGCGTACTACGCTGGGGTGAAACGACGATGGTGAATCTCAAACGCTATGCTCGTCGTGTGCAAAGTTCGTCGAAGTGCGTGCACATCGTTGACACGCAGCCATCGTTCAGAAAATTCCTGTTCGTTTGCCGGCGGCGTAGACGTTCAAAGGAACGCTGCCGTATCGACCACGTTCTTTATGCGTTTGCATCTCTCATCTTCTAAAGATTTCACGGAAATGCAGCATCACAAGAATTAAGATAAAGTCGCCAAGTTCCTACGTATACAATGATAGTCTTTTATTTTCTCTCTTTATTATTTTAATTATTATAATATATTTTAATTAATATTATAAACAAAGACTTATATGCTTTAGTATAATATTTAAAAAAAAATTTGTTTTAAATTATTGTAATTTAACATAATTTCAAGATTTTAAAATTACGATATAAGATAAGATAAAATGTGAAATAAAATATAAAATAGTGAAGAAAATATACAAAATTATTATTAAATTATTAATAGAACAAATATTTATATAAATGATTTTTACAATGACTTTTATATTTTCGTGTGCTGAATTTGAATTTGATTATAAAAATTATTTGTTAGATTTAGAACATAAATGAGTAAAAAAATAAATAATTAAAAAATTTATTTTTTATGTTCCAATTTATGAATACTAATTCAATATCAAATATATTTTAAATGATGTCATACAAAATATACTGGTATAAATAAAAGAATAAAATTATTTAATTATAAAATTTATATAAAAAAAATTGTTTTGGTTTTAAAACTTTTTTGTTTCTGTCTTATATTTTTTGTTTATATCTCTTATTAATTCTTTCAAAAAATTTTGTTCAAAAAATTAAATCTTTTTTTGTTCAAAAAAAATATACTGAACTTAAATATGCAAATGAATCATTAAAAATATATATTATTTAATATCGTTTTTTTTTTCAAAGTGTATCGATCCTCTCCAATCTTTACTTATACATATCTGGTAAATTTTTGAAATCGTTATTTTTTTTGAAAAAAATCTTCTATAAAAAAATTTATTCTATGTTTTCGATTTATTTTTTTAAAAATTATTTTTTTTTTTTCATCATTATAAGTCTTCGATATAAAGATAGATAAAATATTAATTTTTCTCACAAGCTCGAATTCATGTTCATGTCTATGCGTTTCGCAGTTATAACGGGTTTATTGCGAGCCCAGCTGGCGTGCATCCATAAATTATGCTCGTAAAAATTCTATAGGTTTTCCCTGGCGAACTTAAAGCTACTGTGACAAGAAAGTAAGCTTAGCTGCAAGAGTTGAAATTAGATTTTTTGATATATTTATTATATACATATATGTATATAGATAATATAAATAATATAAACTTATTTCACTTGAAACAACAAATTTATAATATGAATTTATATATAATAATATGAATTTTAATGTATAAATTTAATTGTATTTTTTATTAAAATTATAAATATTCCATTATCTTACATTTTATTTTATAAAGTCAAATTAGTATTTATTACAGGTTAATTTTTTGAAATTATTCAGTTACAAAAATACAAAATTAAATTAATAATTTATTATAAAAAATATTAAGAAATTATCACTATATTCAAATTATCAATATATTCCTAGAATATTGATTCTAAAATAAATGTGAAAAATGATATACAAAAATATCAGTTAAGACTTAATAAGTGCTTAAATTGTTTATAACTAGATAAATAGTATCAATTAATATTTTTATATATCAATTTTTATATTTACTTTAAAATCAATTCCTTCAAAAATATTTTGCAAATAAATTAACACTTTATATAATAAATTTATTTTGTTATATCTATATTAAGAAGATGTAATATAATTCCTTGAAATGAATTTTAATTCAAAAAATAGATAATAGAAATAATAAATAATAGATAAAAATAAAAAATAGTCTTTTTTATTTATTTTACATAAAATTCATATTAAGATAATAATATTTATTGTAATATTTTTATAAATTTGTAAAAATTATTATAATAATACTTTTGTCTATAATATTATATCTTTATATAATCATAAGAAATATATTGCATACTTCTAAATTAATTATTCTGATTATATAAAATTTGTACATATATGATATATATTGTATTGTATTGATATAAAAGTTTTATTCAACAAATATAGCTTTCATTCTTAATATATTATCTATGAATATTAAATTTAAAACATGTCTTTTAAAGTAAGTTCTAATGAAGTTATATATAAGTTATGCACAAAAGAAGTTTATGCATATTTATTATAATTCTTTAATTATTTGTAATTCATACGTTAATTGATTTTAATAAAACTTTATAATTATAAATATAATTTCTAATCAAAATATTTATAAAAGATATATTCCAAATTTTCATTTTAGATTCAAATAGAAAAGTTAAAAATCATAATCTTTATTTTTTTTTCAATAGCAATTTTTATCAATAGCAATTTTTAAAAAATTTTTTTATATATTATCTAATTATATAAAATAATTTTTAACAAAAACATTTCTTAAAAATATTTGTCATTGTTTTAATTTTAATTTTTTATTCTATTTTAAAGAATGTTGTTATATTATTATTATATTATTATTTATTATTATTATATTATTATTATGAATTACATTATTATAAAGTCAAGCAAACTAAAGGACTGATAATCTTTCTTAGAAAATGATTCGAAAATTCTAAAATTTCTTATCGTTTTGACGACATGCTTTTGTATTATTATGAAATACTGCTAATTAACTGTGTTCTGTTTTTAGTAATAATATATTGCGTATAAAAGTTTCAGTAGTATGAATCAGTCTATTGCTGTGTCAAATAAATACTGTCAACCATCGAATGTGACGATATGAAATTTACATTTTAGAAAGATGTAAATTTGCGTAAATCTCTAACAGTTTTTTCATCAATCAATAGAGAATCAGTTTTTCATTAGCATATGAAATGATAACTATAATATGATCCGAAATAAATATTAGGGCAATGTTTCGCACAATTGACAATACCATTGAAAATTATGCATTAACTCATGAAATTTATCATCAATGAGACGGAAGAGGACTATATCTAGGAGAAATTCAAGATCGATAATTTCCAACGATTCAAAATCAACAGTGATAAATAAGTAATATTATGTATTATCCTCACAAACATCAAAGATCTAATCCATCCCGGATCTATTGACGAAACAGTTAACAGTTAATCGGTCATATCCATTAATGGATTTATGCAATATAGCTCGACAAATAGGAATAAATCATATGATAGTATGGCGAATAATTCACTAAGACCTTATAAAATTTAAAAGAATTAAACATTAAAACCAATTACACAATTTTTAATAGTGGATATTGGAACGATGGTTTTTTTAAAACGTATATTATTTTTAAATGAATATATTTTTTCGAGAAGAAATATCGTGAACCAAAATGTCAAACTTTGAATTTACACAAATTTTTATACAATTATCAAAAGATTTAATCAAGAATGTTAATTACATTATTAATTCCATTTATTTATCTTAACTCATAGATGCAATATATTTGCGTTTCTTACAATTTATAATACGATATTTCAATAAAAATATAGAAATATTGAATAAAATAGTTTTTAAAATTGTTTTTCAATTTCAATACATCGATCCAAAGATATAAAATCATGCTATAATAGTCACAACTTTTATTTTTAAAATATTGAAAAAAAATTTTAAACCGTTTAAAACTACGAATATATTTTATAATCTCTTATAAACTTTGTGCGAGATTTTGAACCACGAATATAAGATATCGAAATATTATATCATAAGAATCATATATACTATTACACGATCATAATATCAACAAGATAAGACAATACTTTTTCTCTCCATCTCTTTTCTGTTCATAATAAAGCTTCGAAGAAAAGGAAAAATTTGAGACAATAATAAGAATTATCAATTATGTGAGAAGCATCACTAATAAATATGATTTTATAATCATTTTTGCCATATGTATTATTATTATTTCTATATTCGATCACTCTTACTTTTTATATTTTCTATATTATAAATATATTATAAATTCTTTACAAATAAAATTTTGTTTATAAGCATTAAATAAAATCGTTGATGATATGAATTTATTCAAAACTTAATGATGATAAATAAGAATATTTTTTTACAAAAATGAAATTTATTATTAAAATACAAGATTATCAACAATAAGCAATCCATATTGAATTTAAGAAACTAATATTTAATATCATCAATCACTGATGGTGTGGCTTTCACAATAGAAATGTAATTGAATCATATTTTTGTCGATAAGGAATTGATTAAATGAAAATTTCAATTAAACTAGATATGGTGAACTAGTTGAATGATAAAAAATCATCGGATCTTCTTACAATTTTGTCTTCTGAAGTTAAAAGATTTCAAAATTCCAAAATATTAACGAATATTAACTATAATTGCAAAGAAAAATTATTATCATTTTAAGCAAATAATAAGAAAAATATTATAAATAAAACTACATATTTATTTGAAAAAAATTGAAAAATGTATTTTGAATGATGCTAGATATGGAAGGATAATTAAATTAAGAAATAAAATAAATTGATTCTATTTTAATTCAGTTTCAAATTGGTAAGCAAAAATATATTTTGATTAATTGTATTGAAATAAAAAAGTAAAAAAATATTAAAGTTCAATTTTTATTATTACAATATGCAGCATTATATTAGCCGATTTAAACTTGACTTCATAGTAATCTATTAATTTATAAAATAATTTTTAATATTTTATAATAAAAAATAATTTCATATGGATGATTCTGAATTCATCACAAATTTCATTATAAAACGAAAAAAAAATTTTATTTTATTTCGTTTAAAAAAATAATACTATCCCTATTTATAAAAAAATAATTTATAATTTATAATATATATATATATTATATTATAGTGTAAATTATTTATATATATATAATATGTTTTTTCAAAAAAGTTTTAAAAATTGTTTGAATCAATCTATCAAATTAATGTTTAATATAATGTTTAATAATGTGACTTCAATGAGATATTTCAAATTTAAAAAAAAAAAATATTTTGTATATGGAATAAAACGATATAATTTATATTAAAATATTATATGTGACCATTGAGAACATTTCACTTATTGCAATAATGAAAAATGAATATCGACATAATATTTCTCTCAAAATCGTAAAACATTTGTTTCAAATATATTTTTGTATCTGTCTTTCAAAGTTTTTGAAGATATTTATAATATGTTTATTTATAATATGTATTTACAATGTTTTCAAAATAAAATGAATATATTATTTATATAATAGAATTTCAATTAATCGATTTGCAATTATTTGAAATTTCGATCATCGAAGATTTCGATTATTTTGATTATCCGGCATCTTCTGTTTATTAAAGATATGAATATATTTGAAAATAGAATTCTTGAAAATTGTTATTGGAAATTTTTTTTCATTGCGTTGAAAATGATTTTCAATAGTAATTTTTATTCTCAATGCAATATTTATTATTAAAAAATAATTGAATACTAAAAAATTGTATTCTCTCTACAATATTATTTAAATCAATGATTTGTAAATATATTTTCTTATTATCATTTTGAAGTCACTTTTACATTTTATACTTCAACAATCGAACTAATAATTATATCGTATAGGATATATTGGTTTATTCTAATAGAACAGTGAATAAGAATTCAAAAAGTATAAATTCTTTCTCTAAGAAATTCTTTCTAATAAAAATTTTCAAAGTTGAAGCTTCAAACGGATCTAACTACCTGATAATATCTTATCATCTTACTTCTTAATATACAATAAAATTAAAATATCGAAGTGAAAATTAACAAATAAATTGGAAAGAAATAAATAAGATATCTGGCATGACAAGTTATAAAACGGAAATTAAATGCATATAGCTATAATATAACAGCACAGAAAAAAGATCTTAGAGAGAAGAATAGAAAACTCATTGTGAGATAGCAAACTCCTAAAAATCTATCTAATCAAATTTTTATTAGAGATAATTAACTTTACAATAATATCTAAATTTTTTAAAAATTTTCTCTACTTAATTGAAAAAAAAAGAAAAAAATTTTCACAATCTGAATTAGAGTAGCATAACCTTACTATCTTTTCTGCTTAAAGTCTATCAATAAAATAGCAATAGGAAACTCTCAAAGGTAAAACAATTAAAAGAAGAATGCTACAACAAGAATACAATACCTCGATTTCGAATCACAAAACAAATTTGATACATTGTCCGAGTAGAAGATTCAATAACAAATTAAAGCAAAAAATGAAAAAACAGACTCAATTAATATACTTATAGAGACTCAATTAATATACTTTACTAATATAACCAACCCTAAACCATTACAAAAATCCAATAACTATCTATTTGATATTCCAATAACTAATAAATCCAATAACTAACTATTTGATATTGATAAAGCAAAGAGAACTTCACTTATTAATACAATGGTTATCAAAAACATTCGGAATTAATCCCCGACAAACAAAGCTTTCTTTCCAAAGAAATAAACTAGTAGGCTATTATCATTCTATTAAAATATTTATACAATTATCAAGAAATTAAAAATATTTTTGATAAGGAAAATATTAAATACTTTACATTTACTCTAAAAAATTCTAATTGAAAACTTCTTTTCAAAGGAGTCAAAACAGATGAAAAAAAATATTTAAGAAAAGATATCCAAATGCAAATTATCCAGATAATAAAACCAATCAAATACTCAAATAAAAAAATAAAAATCAAATAATAAAAATAAGTGAATAAAAATAAAATATTTTCAATTCACTTCATTATACAAGTCATATCTATTAGTGAAAGAGTAACAGACAGAAAAACCCTAACAGATTATAAAAATTTCTTGAATAATAACAGATGCGACAATTCTAGAAAAAAAGAAATGCAATGCAAATAGCAACTGTTTTTTAGAATATATATATATGAAATGTATTAGAACCATGATCTGAAAAAAATCACATAAACAATCATACTCAAATTGCAATCAAACGAGTCATCTAAAAATTTATAATCCAAAAATAAAATGCAAATTGCAATTCCATATAAGAAAATGATAATATGTGAAATGTGAATCTATTTGGTCAGATTGAATTCACACATCTAACAAATTGAAATCTAACAAAAATCATCAATACTTGAAAAAAAAAAATAATGGTATATTGCCTTAAAACTCAAACTACAGTACAATACAGTTGATATATTATAAATTTTATCATAATAATTTCAAAAGAAAAACTTAGATTTATACAAGCAGCTTCATCATGCATAGATAATTTAATTTAATTCAAAAAAAATTTTAACAATTATTTTAACAAATTAATTTTCAGCACGAATTCAGAAATAATAAAATAAGTAAAATTAAACTAATTAACAAGAAATCTTATTGCAGGATTACATCAAAATTTTTTTTATTCGTATAAATATAAATTTTTTTTTGCAAATTTCATATTTTCGACTCTTTCTAATTCTGATATTTCTGCACATTCTTTGAATATCACATACTTCGAAAATATACTTTGAAAATATGCATATGTGCACCGCGTGATATCATTAAAATCAGTGTAATGATTGATTATTTGTAGTCATTATTATTTTCAAATTATTTTTTTATTTTATATCTTAATAATGGAATTATTATATTTGAAGCTAAATATTATACTATGTAGGAACTACTAGTTCTTGTTCAATTATCAAAATCAAGCTACATTGAGTATTTGGTTCATACTTGGATAAATGACTGTTTGGGAATATCATGTGTTGTTGATATTTTATTTTCTTTTTTATCTCTTTATTATTTTATCGATATTACTTTTTACCATTTCACACATTATCTCTTCATTGTTACAATTTTTAAATTATATTGATATGTTAATTTATAATTTCAATTATATGGATATATTAATATCTTTCATTTTTAGAAGTAAAAACGCATATCTGCTTAATATTTCCTTTATGTAAATTTTATCTTAGCATTGATTTATTTGACGATTTGCATAAAATATTGTTATATATGACAATTCAAACATACTTGTAAGTATTATATTATAAGTATTATCATAAAGGACAGAAGGCAAGACCCATATGACTATGATTTATGGATATTAATACAAGTAAAAAAATAAAAATGAGGATGCTAATGAGTAGGAATTTGAGATTAATAGTTATTAAATAGCCATATCTAATATATATTATAGATGTATATTATAGATTATAGATTATATATTATAGATTTAAATTATAAGTAAATATTGAAAAATGAATTGTAAGGAAATATAATTTGTATAAAAGATTTCTAGTTATTCTTTGTACTATTCCTCATTTAGTATTATTTCTCACTTAATTGTTAATCCTATTCTATTTTCACATATTTTTTAAATTTACGATCTTTCTTAAAAACATATACATATGCACTGCGCAATATTATTTAAATTAATGCAATTGATTTATTTATAAATTTTTTCATCATTGTTTTAAAATGATTTTTATTTCCTATATTTTAACAACAGAACTAATATTACTCATTCCAACGATCATACCACATAGAAACTACTGGTTCTCGTTCGATCACCAAAATCAAGATATGTCGGGCACAGTTAGTACTTGGATGGGTGATCGTTTGGAAATATTTGTATGTTGATGGTTTTTTTTTTCCTTTATATATATTCTATCGATGTATTTATTATTTTTTATTATTCCACATATGATTTGCTCATATAATTTTTCAATATATAATGATCTCTCATTTTTAACGTATAGTTCAATTGATATTGGTTCCTTTATATAAGTTTTGTATTGATTTATTTTATTATTTGCATATTATACTGTCATTTATGATATGCAGAACTAATTAAAATAATATAACTGATTCATGATAAGAAATATTTTATGATAATAAAATGTAAATGGAATATATAAATGGAAGTATGATAAAAATGGAAATGAAAATAATGAATAAGAATTTTGAGATTGATAATTATGAGACTATTGGTCATAACTAATATTTGATTATAAATGAATATTTAAAACATAAAAATCTACTAAAAAAAAAAAATAATTTGTATAAAAAAGTGGATTTCTAATTATTTCCAATTTTGATTATCCAACCATGGTTCGATTATCCATGAATTTCAATTTATTTATGTTGTTTATATTCTGTTTAAGTTAATCGAAATCTTATTTTAATGCACATATATTCACATTATATATAAATATTGTATTTCATAATTTTTATTCTATATTTTAGTTTAGTTTAGGAAATTTAATCTATTTTTTTATTTCAAGCTGAAGTGTAAATATTAAACTTTTTCTAATCTTTATTTATATTGGGCAAAATGATGTACTTGAGCATAGAATAAAATTAAATATCTATATTATGTAGAAATAAAAATGTTAAAAATGTTTCATTTAATATTTTTTCTTAAAATTATTAGATTGTACAATACATTGTCAATCCATAAAAATTATGCACTAATGTAGGAAAAGAATATTATATAAATTTTTTATTATTATTTATAAAGAATATTTTGTTTATATATCTTTATCTCTAACTCTTTTTAACATTAGAATTATAGTATTTTATAAATTATATACATAAATGATAATAATTAAGATAATAGTGATGTATTATAGAAATAATATAATAAATAAATATATAATTGAGGTATATGTAAATCTATTTTTATATTAATAAAATATAATATTAATTTAAAAAAAATTTTTTACTTTTATCAATAATTATAAAATAAAAAATGTTTATTGTAATGTTGATTTTAATATTTTTTATATATTTTTAATTATATATATATTTTTTATTATATTTTTATATATTTTTAATTATCAATATTATTCATATAATTATATAATATAATATAATTTTTATAATATAATTATTTATATAAAATAGTTTTATTATATTTTTTATATATTAATAACTTTTATTTAAAAAAAAATTACAATGATTTTAAATGAATATTTTTTTTAATTTTTGTTTAATTTTATTTTTTGTCAGTTTAGTAAAAACGGTATTTTAATATTTTTTATTTTTTTTGTAACTAAATATTTTTTATGATTTTTATTTTCTATTTTTTTCCATTAGTAGAATCTAAAGTTATATATACATAAAACATATATAATTTCTCTTATATCTTTCTTTGTTAAATAATAAAAATAATAAAAATATCCATCTTTTATCTATTATTATTATTATTATTTTGCATATTTTAATTCATGATTTTAATTGATTATTTTAAATTATTATTATATTACATCCACTTATAGAATATTAATATATTCATATTAACTAAAAATAAATACTCATATCATATTCATATATTTAATATTTTGAAAAATCTATTCCAAAGGATTCCAAAGCACAAAAGAAATATAAAAATTGATATAAAAAAATTATTGATATAAAAAAAAATCCATTAAGATTTATTTATTAAATTATATTATATAATTAAATTGTTTATTAGACGAAGCAAAATATAGAATGCAATAATTCGACATTTTTGTATACAATTTTGTTTTAATTTCTAGAATCAACTCTCAAAGATATCGAATATATTAATGAATATATTAACAATTATAAAAATAATAAATGCAAAATTTATTTTTTAATTATAAAATAATTTATTAAATTTTTAAATCTATTTTTTTCTTAAAAATGTATAATATGTATTTTTTTGAATTTGTTTTGTGAATGTTCAAAACTTTTATCTTGAAAATGAAAATAATTATTGAAATGAAATAAAAAGAAAATAAAAAAAGGATTCTTTAAATTTCTTTAACAAAAAAATTCTACCGATCTATTTTTGATAAAAGAAATTTTTACTTGATTTCATCCAAGTGAAAATGACTATCCTTGAAATGTTCTTTTTAATTTTGAAAAAGAGAAAATCTTACTTTGAATTTTTAATATTAGAATCGTTTATTTTTTTAACGTTTTAATTGTTTTGAAGATTTTATAAATAATATTTTTTATTGAATTTATAAAAGAACATTTATAAAACATTTAAATTTTATGCTAAAAAATAATTTGCTATATATTCGTAATACATAATTTATTTTTTTTAAATAAAATAAAAAAATACTGTTTATAATGCATTCAACTTTTATTCAAGTTTTAGATTTTAAATATTTGCTATATTTAATTATGACATTTGTGAAATCGATCATTTCATATATAACAATTTAATATATGTAAAGATTTGATCTGATTTATATTAGCTATTTACTCAAATGGTATTTATCTACTGGGACAGATTAACAGCTTAGGATAAATGCAGATGAGAAAATCGGGAACATGGCAAATATACCAAATACTTGTATTTATTAGAGGCCAGAATATTCAATCATATGGGTATATATATGCCCAAAATTATACAGTTAATCAGTTGTATTTAGAATTAAATTTGAACGTGCAAACTAAGTGGAATAAATTACAATCACACATTTACATACATATATGATTTGCTAATATTATTTCATTTATCAATAGTTGAATTGTTTTAATATAATAATAAATATTACTACGTTACAAATTTAAAAATATGACGTAATTCTTATCCGTCTTCATTCGCTATCGGAATTTATGTCGGTCGCCATCGTGTCGCCAGTCATTCATGCAATGAATACATTAAACAATTTGCGTGTTATGGATTCGGGAAAGTGCAAAAAATATGGTTGTTAACAGAAAGAGATCTTAAATAATTTCAAAAATAATCTTAAATAATTCAAAATTATTTCTTGTCTCTAATTCATTCACTTCTATATTTTATATTATGTTTAAAATTATAACTTCATGGTATAGGCATAATAAAATTAAATTTATATAAAAAAATATTAATATAGTTGAATATCTTTGGAAGATCGATTGGAGAATAAAACAAATACAAAAATGTCAATTGATTCTACTTATTTATTATTAAGTTATAAATAAATATACATAAGTTATTAGGTATGTTTCATAGAGTTTATATAAATTTTAAATGTACAATAAATTACAGAATGCATATGATATGCAAAAAAACAAAATATTTCAAATATATTATTATAAAATTTAAAGAATAAGAGAAATTTTTATTTGAATTGTATTTCTTGTTTATAAATGTTGTTTTATTTTGTATAAATATTTGCAATCTAATTATTAATTAATTAATAATTTAAATTCGCCTTAAATGAAATTATGTTGAATTATGGCTGAGATAAAGCAAGATAGCGGTATGACAGAAACAGAATAGTTTTATTACATTTATCTCGCTTTACATATATCTTACTCTAATGCAAAATTCAATTATTTATAATTCAATAAATAAATAAGTTTTAAACAATATTTTTGTATTTTTTTTGAGAATCAACTTTTTAAAAATATCTCGAATATATTAATATTTTGTATATATGTGTATTTAATTTCTTATTATAAATATAAAAATAATAAACTCTTTTTTGAAAGATAAATAAAATAAAAATATAGCTTTATATCAAAATTAAATTTTTATATTTAAATTTTTATTAAATATTTTTTACTCAAAATAATATTTATTTGGAATAAATAATTAAAATTACCTTTGTACAATAATAGAAGATCGCAAACACACACTTTTTAGATTGGTAATAAATTTTCTTTTTAATTTTTTTTATAATGGGAAAGTAAGGGCCTTTGATACGAAGACCTTTCAAAGACTAAACATAATTTACTCTCAATTTCAACTTTGATTCTGCGAATCGAATAGGGGGCCTTCACCAGGTATAAAGTCTTGGTTAAGATCGGTGTACCAGGTGCGACTGAAGTGCAGAATCGACATTAACACAAAGAAGATTAATTTAACGAGCAATTCGTGCAGAACCATAAACTGTACAGAGTTAATTCCTAATTAGCTTGCCATGGAACACGAACCATTCCGTTTCACAGTTTAATGTGCTGATGAATGCCTATGTACGATATGAATAAATGTATCTGTGCACTTGAATTTATAACCGTGTACAAGTTCCTTATTCTCGTACTGCGTAGCAAAGATTGAATGAAACTGTTAACATTTTCAATTACTTATCAAATAACAATAATTTTTCGATTATTATTTTATTTTTTTCAAAAAAACAGATATAGAATGATAATTATTTATTTGAAAGATTTTTCTCTATTTTGAAAATATTATTAAAGAGTTTTCTTAAAAACTTTATTAATTTACTAAACAAGAATTTAAGGTTAAAAAATTATATTTTTATTCATTTTTAATAAAAAAAAAAAAATTCAAATAATGTTATTATTTTTAACAAATTAAAATTATTAATGCCATTTATAGCTACTTATTAATATTAATTATTAAACTAATTTATTAACATTATTTATAATATTAATAATATATTTATATAAAAATTTTGTATAAAATTAGATATATAAAATTTCTGGAAACTAATTAAATTTTTTATAAATCACTGCATATATTGAATCATTATATTTCTTATAATCCTAAAATAATGAATTCACATAATTCTTTTTTCATGAAAAAAAATATGGATCATTAACGATACATTTTATATCACTTTCAAATAATTTTTTTCTTTATTTAACTTAATTTTAGCTTTAATTTTAGCTTTTATTAAACTTCTTCTTTTTGAAATCTAAAATGGAATAGAGATTATTATTTTAATAAAATTTATATTTTATAAATATAATTTTTATAAGATAAATTTTATAGAAAGACATATAAATTTATAATTATTATTCATAAATTAATTTAATAAATTTATAAATTGAATTTATAAAAAAATTAATTAATTATAAAATGTAAATAATTGAGAAGAATTCTAAAAAAAAAATACATCTTTTCTTTACGAAAGCACATATTATAGATTATAATTTAAATAAATATTACCTATGCAATGTCACATGAATCAGCGTACACGCGTCTTTATAATGCTTTAAATCGAAGTTCGTGCGAATCGCACCTTGCCTTGAAAATCATAATGCGTACTACCGATCAATGAAAAGAAACGAACACAAAGAAGAGAAAAAAAAAGGAGAAAAGATGATATAAGAATAAAAGAAAAAAACGAGAAGGTTTACCTCTGATTTCGGACGTCACACCTTGCGCCATTTGTCGGTGAGAGCCACCAGAAGGATAGCTTGTTGTCCATCATGATCTTCGGAAAGTTGCTAGCAGATGGCCGCCAGATGTCTACCATTTTATCCTGATTGTAGGTCCAGACGAAACCATTCGTGAAAGGTGGTATCTGTTAGCGGATTGATAGCAAAGCTGTCTTTATTCATCATATACGAAGATTTAATCGATGCCGCAGGAAGAAGAACAATCGAAGAACGATAGTTTTAACGATATCCTTCCGTCAATATTTTTGATTAATAGTTAGAAAACGTTATAAAAAACTATAACTATAACAAATTTTAACATTACAATGACACGATGCATGGTATACAATAAATATGTATTTTAATCTCTATTTATATATAATATATAATATATTTTATGTATAACAATAACATACAAATGATATTTTATATATGATATTTAATTATTAAAAGAGAATAGAAATATGCAATATTTTTATTTTATTTATTTTTCTTGAATAATTCTTTTCTAGAATAATTTTATTTATTCTTTTTTAGAATATTCTTAATTTTAAAATAATTATACATACATATATACATACATATGTGTGTGTGTGTGTATGTGTGTATAAATCAAATGAAAAAGTATTCATTTTAAAAATTAAATTATTGCATAAACACAAATATGATAAATGAAATTTATGAACTTTTTATTTTTTCTAAATAAAGAAACAATTGGATAAATAAAAACTCAGATATAATTAGTAATATAAAACAGTATAATTTTTGTTAAAAATTAATGACACGTTTTAATGACATACAAGTCTGAAATAGAATAATATAGTTATAACTTATTTTTTTAAATAATTATATATTTTTAATAATTATATAAATTTCAATCATAATAATTATTGTATTAATCCTAAATTCTAATTTTTTCTTTTTTTTCGTAAATTTATTCTTGATATAATATTTAGAAATTCATTTTATTATTTATTATTAAACTTCAAATATCCTATATAATAGTATACTATTAATACTAGTACATTATCAATTCCATGTTTTATAATTTATTTTATATCTTTATTATATAATGTTAATATATTTGTAGAATATCTTTGAGGAATTGATTCTTGAAGTCAAAACAAATATAAATGTTAATTAAAACTTACATCAAGTTATAACTAAAGATGAAGACAAAAAAAGATTCGAAATTTTATTCTTTATTTTTAACTTTATTTCTTTTCTACATCATTATTTTGCTGTATCTTCTCGTTTTATTTAACAAAAATTCGTTTAATATTCGTTTTAATATCTAAAATTAAGTTGCTTATAACTTAATAAATAAGCTTTGATAAGTATTTTTGCATAATCATTTTTATGTTCTTTTTGATCTATTGATTTTTTTCTATTTTTTTCTTTTAAGATTCTTTTTTTTTTCTAGTATTAATTCTTCTATCTAAATCTATATTATTAAAGTATTATATAAGATTATATAATTATATAAAATATATAAAAAATATTGAAAATTTCTTATATAAATATTATAATTAACTAGAATAAGATAAAAATGACAATATGGAGTGATTTTACATCTTATATAGATTATATAGATTATATATTATATAGATCCTTTCTCACAAGGATAATCTTACAAGTCTCCAATAACGAAATTATAATTTCAGAAGCATCGAATTCGATCCTTGGAATTTCGACATCAAACTATGTTAAAATCATTCACGTGAGAAATTTATTTTAGAGAATAGGATCCTTTAATACTTGGTGTCAAACCATTTGTCGGCTCTTCTCAAAATACCGAAGAAAGATTATGGATTTTTGTCCGTTACGAGATG
The DNA here is from genome assembly GCF_029169275.1 of Apis cerana. Classification (NCBI taxonomy): domain Eukaryota; kingdom Metazoa; phylum Arthropoda; class Insecta; order Hymenoptera; family Apidae; genus Apis; species Apis cerana. Next base: position 1,643,850 of record NC_083864.1, on the reverse strand, counting down.
CACCTGTTCATTGATCCCCGCGGCAATTTGCTCAGCATCTTCCATCTTTTTTTTCTTCATTATATTTTCGCTTCGTTAAACAATTTTGTATATCACAAATTGGAAAATATTGATAAATTTTTAGTAATATTTTATATAATATAAAAACATAAAAATACAAAATAAGATAATGTAATATGATATAAAAATAAAATACAAAGTAAAAATATTATATAATATATATATAGCTATTTATATAATATTACTAATGTTTATATAGTTTTTATATAATTTATTGTAGTATTTATTGTAATATTTATTGTAGTAATATTTTAGTAACATTATTGTTAAAAATACTAACAATAAGTACAAAAATACTAACAGTTAATAACATTACATAATAATAATAAAATTAATTACATTTATTTTTTTAAATATCCTATTATAACATTAAATTTTTTATTATTGTATTTCAAGTATACAAGATGTCTTAATAAAATCTTAGAAATTATTTTTAATAAAAACTAATAAAAATAATATTTTCGTTTTATTTAAATTAAATAATCTAGGAAAACTATTTTTTTTTTTATGTAAGAAATTTTTTGGAATGACTGAAAAAGAACTAATAAAGGAAGTTTCTTTAAATTTTTGAATGAAAAATAATATTAATTTGTTATTATTAGAAATTTCATTATTTGAATTTATTACATGCTAAAAAATGAGTCTCTCTCTAAATCATTTAATTCAAAAAAAATTTTTTTTTAATTTTTTAAAACATTTGTTTCTTGTAACATTTTATGTAAATCATTTTATGTTTACATATTATATATTTTTTTTCTTTTAATATATTTATTGCTATTTGATGACAAAAAATTGAACAATTCAAAAAATGAACTTGTTTAATATAAGCAACGAATTTATTAAAAAATATCATTATTTGCCATTAAAAAAAATTCTTTTTGCCATTAAAAAGTATTTTAGTCAATAAAATAATAATATTGATGAGAAATTAAATTCCATATGAATTTTCTAGTTTGTATTATATTAAAATCAAGCTATTATAATTTCTTTTGTATTTCATAGTAATTTTTTAATTTAGTTTTAATATATATTTATATAATTTTTTTATTTTTATTTTTATTTATTTTTTTATTTTTTTTTATTATTCATAGAATATACTAATAGAAATCTATATGATAGATAAATGTAGAATATATTGCAGAAAATTTTAAATTTAAAAAAATTTAAGTACAAATGAAATTATTATTATAGCTGTCAATCAATATACGACGAAAAAATTTAGTTTTTAAAATAAATCTATTTAATAAAAAATATATGTAATATAAATTTACATAATAAAAAATAATATCTTTTTTATTCTTTAATATAATATAAAAATACTTTTTTTTTATTATTTCTTGAAAATATAGCAATCAATTAATATTGATATGATTATTATTAATTGAAATCTAACATTATTGATTGCGAATTGTCAAACATTCAATGATTCAATTTTTCTGCAGTGAATTTCCGCAAAGAGAGGAATAGACATGACGTCATGTACATCCCCACTGTTACTGTTATATTAGGCAGAAATTACGTCACATTATCAAAATTCCGTCAAAGCCAATCGTCACATTATGTTATATGATGTATCTAATCTAGTAATGGCAATAGGGATAATAATGTTATATATTCTTCTCGTATTACATTTCTTTCTCATGAAAATTCATTGAAGGAGAATTGAGTTACTCTTAAAAAAATAGTGTATTATTTTTTCGTAATAAGTAATCTTCATTAGAATAATTAATTAGGATTAAAATAATTTTATTCGAAATATTAATTGATTAATTAATTGTCTGAGTTTTCTCACTACCACAGATAAAGTTGATAACTGGGCCTATCATTAACTTTTTCGTTTTATAGTTTTCATCAATATCGATATATACAAATAACAATTGAATGATTGTCTAGAAATATATTTTACAAAAAAAGAAATGTAAGAACTATTGATTTTTCACTAAATATAGTTTGGAGAACGTAACATTCTTTCATATTTTTATTGCGAAAAATAAATAAAAATTAATTTATTGATTGTAAATCCGAAAAATTAAGTATATCAACTGTATATTAACTATATAACTATATATTTTAATGTTAATATGATTAATATGATATATATTTTGTAATAATGATTTTTAATATTGATATATATATATTTATATATTTTTATGATATAACAATTTATATAGAATAATTTTACTATACATATTAATTTGTACAGTAATCTTGCTGACAAATATATATTTATTTATTAAATATTAACCGATTTTCTTTCTATGATAATTTTCTATAGTAAAGGGATTGACCAATTTTACTTCTTATATTGCAGTAATAAGACGATTAAATATTGAACGCTTTTGTTTTTCGAATTTCGTGATAAGCTGGATTTGGATCAATTTTTAATTTGTAATGTGTGATCTTCTGGATTTTAATTAAAATTTCCTTGAAATATCTGACTATTAAAAAAGATTATTAAAAAATTAAGAAAATATTATTGTAAAATAAAACTTAATAATATTTAATAATGCAAATAGAACAGTGTAAGAATATTGTTCTATATATACTTATAAAATAATATAATATATTTGAATATGATATAAAAAGAAATTATAAAGTTTATTTATATATTTATTCAAAAAATTTTAAGATAATAGTATCAAATCTAATATCTTTGTAATAAAATTAATAATAGAGAATAATTGTATAATAGAGAATATGAAATTATTCTTTCTAGTTTTGAATTGTTAATGTAAATATGAACACTAGCAGCATTGAAATATCAAATGAAAAAACATTAATATAAATATATATTATATTATTAGCTAAAAATGAATGTGTAGATTTTAATTAAGATATAAATAAGTATATAAAAGCTATAATAATTTATCATTTTCTTTATTACATTTATAAATAAATTAATTTAAAAATATATATATATATTAAAAATATATTATCTACGAGTAAAATAAAAAGAAAATATATTAAACATAAAAAGAAATAAACTTAAGTGTCTATGTAAATTTAAATTTTAAATATTAATACTATTTTAATTGATATACAAGATAAAATATTGAATATTAAATATTATAATTGGTAATTTCTGAAATAATTTTAAGCAACATTTTCTTTGCAAAAATTTTCTTTATGGCTTAAGAAATTATTAACAAAAAACAATCAATTAGCACTTAGGCTTCGACCGTTTTTTCGAGATATATTACTTGAACTTATTTATACTTGATTGGCAATACTCAATGCTACTGTCATTGTAAATGGACTAAGCTCCTTGATTGACCAATATTTTTTTAAATAAGTTTTTTTAAAAAAGAAAATATTGATTAAAATTATTAGAAATCAGTTTATGGATGTTCTCACATTTTTGAGATATTTTATATTATTATATATAAAAACAAAAATTAAATAATAATTAAAAATTAAAAATTAATAATGAATTAAAAGAAATAAATTATGAAAAATTATATTTATAATAATTAATAATAAAATTATATTTATAATTCTTTATTTTTTATGTTTATATTAATTTTTATATTTTTTAGAAATATTTTTATTATTTTAAACTTAAATATTATATTTTATATTTTACATACCATAGTAGTCTAATAAAATAAAGAAAAGATAGATTTAGGAATTTGAAAAATATTACAATGAAATAATTATCAATTATAATAAATGTTATAATAAATGATTATAATAATTTGAACATATAATTAATGTTAAACAATATTATAAAATGAGAAATATTTTCGTAAATGAATCCGAACAGAACAACAGATTCTTAATTAAATCTTAATAAATGCTGAAATTATTAGAATACAAAAAATTAGTTTTTTTTAACAATCATTTTTTTATATTATATTCAATTAAAGAAACAATTTGGAAATATGATAGTTTAAATGTATATATAATAGATTCAATAAATTATAAATATGAATATATATGCTTTATTTTTTTGAGTTTTCATAATTTGATCACATTTTAGGTTTATTTTTATTTATTTTCTTATTTTAAAATCATTTAATATCTTGATAATGACCATAATTTATAAGCTATATATTTTGTTTATTAAAAATATTCGAATGTTATATTTTTCACTATAAATTATGATTTTATATTGATAATAATATAATCAATACATCAAATGTTTTTTGTTCAATATTAATTTAATTATTACTTTATATATATATAATTAATAATAATTATATAATTATTAATTAATTAATTATTATAACTAATAGAAAATTTAAATAACTTTTGGAAAATTAAATATTTTATGTAAAATTTAATTTATATTTATACATAATTGCATTTCATATTAATTCCTTTAAATATTGATTTTGTTGAAAATATTTATTGATAATATAATTGTTGATAATATAAATTCGATATTCAATATATAATATTAAATATTGCAGTAATAGTCTATTATGGGGGGAAAAGGGAGGGAGAAAATTCAAATTTATAGTATGTATTAAAAAAATTTAGACAGATAAAAAAAGATTATATAAATTGATATCCGAAAATGATTTATTGAAGAATAATAAATATTCAAGAATTTATCAATTATTTTGGCAATTATAATAAATTTTCAAAATTTCTTCTTTTTAAAAAAATTTAAAAAAAAATATAAACTTCAATTTATCGAAGTAATGATTATCCAACTCTATCGAATATTTCTGATTTTAAAAAAATATTATGCATATTTTTTAGTTGTTATTTTTATGATAATGTAATAAAAAAAATAATTTTGAGAATACATCCAAAATATATTTATGATCTTGAAATAATTTTGAAATCAGAAATATGAAAATAATTAAATATTTATAATTTTTAATAAAAATTTCTTTATAAGATAAATATATTATTGATTTAAAATTGATTTTATCGTATAAATCCATACAAAAATTTAGCGTTTGATTGTGAAATTGGAAATGGAAATTGAAGATTTGATTTGATTGTGATCAAAAAATGAATGTGTAAACAACAAAAGATTTTGTACATTTTTTAAATAAAATTAAAATATTGTAGAAATGTTTCTGTGAAAGTTAAACACGATTGAAAAACAAAGTCTTCGATACAACAATATTATAAAATAATATCATTATAAAATTGTATTATAAAGTGTATTAATAATAAATAATTAATAAACAAAATTGTATAATAAAAATATAAAATCAATATATAATAATACAAAATGATATAAAAATGACACAAATAAAAATCTGTTAATTTATTTCTATTCTTATTTTTATTTAATAATGAAAAAAATTTACAATTGTTAATTAATATTGATATAATGATTCATATTTTGTTTATATTAGATAAGACTAGTTATGAATTTTTTAATGTAGATATTAAAGAACTAAATTCTTAATTCTAATTATATGTAATGTTATAATAGAAAATTATTTGAAATATACATAAACAAAATGTAGAATATTAATTTTTATTTTTATATTATTGATTTTTATACGTGTACATACAAATAATAAAAAATATAAATATAAATATAAATTAAAAATCATTTTAGCTTTAAATTGACGTTAATGATTAAAAATTATTTACAAAATATTGATGTAACAAAAATAAAAAATTTCATCCAAATTCTAAGAAAAATAAAAATACATGCATTATATAAAATTTTTCACATATTTGAACATATTTGTCTTTAAATTTACAACTTATAATCAATTAAATGCATTAAATATTATATATCATATACATTATTATACATACATGTATATATCATGTCAAAAGTTTGAAATTCATATATTTTGTTTTAAAAATTTAAATATTCAATCAAAAAAATTTTCAATTTAATTTTAAAAAATTGTAAAGAATTGTTGAAATAATTATCGATATTCTGCAGGAAATTTTCATTAGACAAAATTAATAAAAAATGTAATAATTGTCATTGAAAATATGATAAAAGTTTTGGTTATTAATATACTTCAAATAATTTGAGATTTCAAACATTTCAAACTTATAATTTAAATATATAATATATAATAATTTAAATTAATCATATTTATATAAATATAATTAATTTATATATTATATTTATGAAATGTATAATTTAAATAATAAATAAGATATCATGATGTAATAATATAAAGAAGATACGACAAAAATAAAATAAAATTTTCTTATTTTTTCTCATCCTAATTATTTCTATTTTTGTCATAATACAATCTAAAATGCAATTCAATTTTTGTATGGCTTATTCTATTGTTCTCTCTTTTTTTCTCTCAATCCTTCTATATTTTTCTCTTTCTATTTCTATTACTCTTTATCAATCTCTTTTTCTTCTGACTCACATTGCAGTACTCAAGCATAATTTCGGATCAATGCACCTTGTTGAACCTATTTCCGTTTCATAGACGAACGTATACGTGTTAATATATTCATGGTACACTTTTCAAAGATAGAAAGAAATTGTATTAGAGATTTATTATATTAGTCAACAAAAAAAAACTAACAAAAAATTAGTATATAAAAATCTCAATTAAGATATTTTTAAATTATAAAATTTAAATTATAAACAATTTACATTTATTATATCAGATAGCAAACTCTCATATAGAATATATTCATTCAATTATTATAATTATAATTGAATTTTCAGTTTATTTATCTAAATTGAAATATTTTTTATATATATAATTAAATTAAATATTTTAGTATAAATTATTTAGTATTAGCAATTATTCATATTTAGTATTAATTAAATTCATTAATATAATTAAATTGTGAAAATCTATAAGTAAAAATAGTTTTTAATATATAGTAAAGAATTATTTCTTGATACTAATTACTTACTAATAATTATTTATTAATCATGAGAATGATATCAATATAAAAAAATATAATAATTATGTTTTATTCATTTTAATTTGAATTAAAATAATCCCGATATATTATATTTTTCTTTCTTGGATTTTTATATTTGTATATATAAAGTATAAAAATATTTTGAAAGTTGAAAAAAAAATTTGAAAAATTTATGAAAAATCACATATATATTATAAATTTTTGTTATAATTGTGTTATTATTGATACAATTTATATAAACTATATATTTGAACTTTCGAAATTTTAATCAGATTTTAAAAAAAGAGAAATTAGATATTGCCAATTCGATGTGAATTTAAAATACTGACTATGATGATATATTAGGTTTAGAATTTAATTCACTGGCTTTGTAACATTATAACATTTATAATTTTGATTTAAATATTTGTAACATCTATTTGTAACATTTTATAAAATATAAAAAATATAATATACTACTATATCTTTCTATACACTATTTGTATTATTATATTTATATATCTATATTATTATACATATCATATTGCATATTTTATATATTAGAATTGAGATATTATCTCAATGTAACTTGTTAATAGATAATTGTTAATAGATACTTTTCTTTTATTTATAAAGATGTTTCGAGCATAATAATAAGTTTTTTGCGCATTTTTTAATATGAATTTATTTTATGATTTTTAAAAAAAACAGATAAAATAAATTATATGATAATAAGAGTAATTTCAGTATATTAAAGAAAATTTGAAATATTCATGTTTCTGAGTATGATAAAAAAAAAATAAAATAACAAATCGATATATTTTGTAACATTTATAATTCTTGTATATAATTTGCAACAAAATGAAAAAAAACCGTATTTAAATAAAATTTCATGTTCATTTGCAAATCACATTGTCTTAAATGCATAAAATCGACATTTTTTTAATGCCATTATGATGTACAAAGTTCAATCGAAAAATTTCCTGTGGATATCAGGGAATAATGCTAATATCGATATATTTTTAAATATGATTTATATAAATATATTAAATGTTTGAAAATATCTGAATTTCAAGCATAAAGATATAGAGTTTTTAAATATTAATGTGATTTTCATAATGTGTTTTAAGGTTAATAAAGTATATATAAAATCATATTTGTAAAATTAAATTTATGTCATCGCTATATATATATATCTTAAATCCTATAATTTTTGTATATATTTTTGCTGTTCACAGATAAAACGGATACACTGTATAATTACATATTTTGTATATCACTGCAGTCTTATTTCATTCTTTGAACTATTCGATCCATTAGAACATTTGTAACTATCAAACTATAAATAATATGAAATAAAAACTTTTTTAATGTTTTTTATTTCATAACTTTAAACTAACTCTTTTTTCCATTTGTTAGATTCTCTTTTAACACTTAGTCGTTTTGACTTTATTATCAAAAGACAATAAGGTCTAAAAACAAATAGTGGATACTAATTCTTTTATTGTAAATATAAATTTTACAAAATAATATAGAGACTCATTCTGAAGTATAATAAAATTTCGTGAAATATTATAATATATTTATGTATACTTTTAAATATTAGTAATCATAAAAGAATATAATAAAAGAGAAATGATCTTTTATATAAAGCATATTTAATCAAAAAATAAATAATGAAAAAAATCTTTTTAAAATATACAAATTATTTTACAAAAATTTCAAGATGGTATGTATTATAATAATAATTATATATAATATAATATAATAATTCTTAACATTTGAGAAGGTATACTTCATGAGTTTAAGAAGTCTTATAAATGATAAAAAAAATATCATAACATTTTTAATTCACATATTTAATTACCTTAAGTAATAAAAATTTTTTAAATTGACTTTTGATCAGTTAAATCAGCTAATTGTGTTATCACTATGCGTCGTGTTTTCGTTGAAGAAGTCTGCTACGCAAGTGGATACTGTATTACTATACTGCATTATACTGTATTCTACTGTACTGTCGTGCACATAGTTGAACATTCTCACTTTATCACTTACTCCATCCAATGCAAAATTAAATTATTTATGACTCGATAAATACATACATATACATATATATGTACATATGAATTACATAGATATATTCGTATGTACATATGAACTTCTTTCATCGTTTCAAAGTGTGAAAGAAGTCTTATAATCATTCCTTTATTTTCATAAACACTTTCAGTTATATGCATGTATTGATTTAAATATATAATTTAAACATATGTATATCTATTTATCCTTACACAAGAAAATTATTATCAAAATTTCTCTGAAGTGAAATATATGTTTTCTAATAATTCGTTCATTTTAACTATTCATTTATTTACGATTTTATTATCCGTTCTAATCGTATTGTTTTCCATTGTACTTTTATAGGTAATGAAATCAAATTTTAATTGAACTTGTTTCGAGGTTATACAGCTTTCGAGATTATACTCTGAGGTATGCTTAGTTTATTGGTGTACGACAATGCTTAAGTGCGGTTTTAACATCACGTTTATCTTGCGTACAGCTGAACAGGAAATTTAAGATGCGTACTAAATACAATAAAATATTCTATAAGATAATAATTGAAGTATATAAGAAATTCAATGTAATTATAATCTGTTGTAAATTGTTCTTTTTTATACATCATTAACAATCTTAATACACATTCGAAAACGTTCATTTAAATCTTATAGAGCATTGAGACCTGAAGGTATTGATAGGCTCCTTCCTATAAAAGAGGAGAACGCGCGCTTAAGTCGTTCAATCGTAGAAGGTGAGTAGCAGTGTTTAAGTTTAAACAATCGTTGAAACGATAACTTGTAAGTACCATCTCGTAACAGGGAATTCTCATAACTTTCATAAACTTTATTTTAAATTTTGTGTTTATTTTTATGTTTTTTTTTTAAGCAATGTACTTTTTGCGTATATATATCGTTTTCAAAAAAACATCGCAATAGTATGTATATATTTTAAATTATTTAATTATATATACATAATCTTTCATTTCAGATACAATATAGGTTCCTTCAAGAAAATAAATATGTCGAATATAAAAATCATTGCGATATTAATCGCAATTTTTTGTTTGACAAATCATTTAGTTTTAAGCGATTATTGTTACACTGATGATACAGATCCCTTTATGCACTTCGGTCCATACACACGTAATCATATTGTTCGTGGTGCAATAACTAATCCTCATTTGCCAAGTAGGTAATAGATTGTTACCTTATATCTAAAAAACTCAAATAATGCATAAATTATATTTTCTACTTACCTTCGTTATATTTTTTTTTTTTCACAGATTGTAAACTTCGCCAGATTTGGATGTTAGCTAGACATTCAATTAGTAGTGATAACAATTACTGGTCGCCTCATGTACATGAACTCTTGCAAAAATATCATAACAATATCTCCGAGAGCTATGACCTAGGCGGTAAGTATAATATAAATATTTTTAATCAGTTCATAATTTTCATATAATGTTATATTTATTATTAGGAGTTCATTTATGTGCAAAGGATATTGAAAAGCTGAGAGAATGGAAAAAATATGAATTTCTAGATGATGATAATCTTAAGCTATTGATAAAGCAAGATAAACAAGATATGTTTTCTCTTGGTATACGATTTAAAAATTATTTCCCGAATTTTTTTGAATATGACTCAGTTGATTCTTTAAAACATGAATACCTTGTAAGTACTTTAAATTTAATAAATATATTTACAAATTTTTATAATAATTGACATTTGATCTATATATAGTTTAGAGGAATTGAACAATTGGGAACAAAAGATAGCATAAATAGCTTCATAAATGGTCTGTTTGGTAATGTAACTTTTGATATAAAAATAAAGAAGAAAGATAATTTATTGCAAGTTCGTATAATATTAATTATTAATTGTTAAGATAACTTTTAATTTTACAAATGTTTAATGTATAATAATTTACAGTTTCATAATATTTATCAGCCATTTTTGAAACATAAGAGTGCATCACAAATGAAAGAATTTCATAAATATATACAATCTGCAGAATGGAATGAAATGCTTGCGAGTATTAGTGATCGACTCGGTTATTCGTCACCACTTCCTTTTAGTATAAAATCTTATTTTACAATTAAAATTAAAATTTAATCTTTTTTTGTTTTAAACGAATTTTTTATTAATTCCATTAATCAATTTTATTTAGGTACTATCAAATCTTTTTATCGTACTTGCACCTTTGAGACTATTTATTACGGGTCATCTCCCTGGTGCGCCATTTTTAGAAAGGAAGATCTGGAAAAGATTCAATTCAGCGAAGATTTGATGTCTTATTATAATTCAGGTTATGGTCAAAACATGAGACAAATTGTTGGATGTCCAATGATAAAGGACGTGTACAATCATTTTCGGTAAGTATATATAGAAAATCCAAAAGAATTGGACCATGTAGGTAAGATAGACTATTATAATTTTGAAATATCTTTTTAATATTAAAATTATTAATTGATTTTAGCTCTTAGTTATATAAATAAATAAAACTTTATTTATTAATTCATATTTAATTCATAATTGATAAATATTTCAAATATTTTTTTTAATTTAAATTAAATGTAAAAATTTTTCATTCTCGTGAGATATAAAAATACATTTTATTAAATTTTTCTATAATATATCAATTAAAAGTATTTCAAATGGTTTTTAATTCAAAATTTGTTAACAAATTTATTAAGTATATAATTAAAATTTGTTAAGTATATAATTAACTTTAAACTAGACTTTCGTTTAACATATAATGGAACTTGATCAGATGGGAAGGGGTTAATTGGACCATTATTTTTGAATGTGACAGTATATGCAAAAATATATTGAATGTTGAAATAAAAATGAAGAAAAATAGATGATTGGATAAAATTTTGTAACTATGATTATGTGAAAATATACAATAATGTATACATAAAATATGAAAATATAAAATAATCGAGAAAAAAATCTTAAATTATAAAATAAAATATTATTATAATAAATGTAAAATTCTATTTTTTTTTAAATGATTAATTATTATTTTTTCATATAATTTTATCTGTCCCATATAATTTATTTCAATTACTTCATTACAATTAATTCTAAAAAATATTTAAGATAAATATCCAAAAGATATCTATTTTTAAGAAAAATATTACAATTTTTTTTTATAATATGTTCAGCATTACTAATACAATATATAGGAATATATTATATCATAAATTAAAATTTTTTTTAATAATTATAGTCATAAATCCATTTTAATAAAAAAAAATGATTTATTTTTCCCAAAATTACTTTAATATAATATAGTTGATAATAAATTACATAGAAATTACACTTAATAAATCGAAATATATATAATATCATCAATAATAAATATCACATCATATATTACATGTGAATATTTTAGAAATTTTGAGGATGGATATGGTGTAGACGAACCGAAAGGTATTTTTTACTTTGCTGATATTACCGCGATTCAACTTTTGTTATCAACAATTGGAGCTGCAAAAGATCCAGAACCTTTGTTAGCTAAAAATTTCATCCAAGCAAGAAACAGAAAATGGTATCAGGCTCATATAACACCGCTCTCTGCAAATTTAGTGATTATGTTGTTTAAGTATGTCCATGATTATTTAAATTTTTTCTTAATTATTTAGATTAATTTATTCTTTTCTTATTATATTGCTAATATTATTTTCAGATGTAGTAAAGATTACAAGGTGAACTTGTACTTAAATGAAAAACCGTTAGATATCGATTGTTGCGAACACGGCATATGCGATTGGAATTTTCTGAGGAACAAACTAGAAGAAACTGTGTTCAACTGTAAAGCGGACATATGTCATGATTAATGTACATGTTAAATCCTGTTTTAAAGATATAGTATTTAATAATCTAGCAAAAGATAAGAATAAAAATAAGATAATAGTGAGGATGATAGTATACTTTTGTTAAAAATTGCGTAGAAGAAATGACAATATGACAACTTGAACGTGTATGTTGAAATCAATAAAGCTGATATGATGAAGAATACGGTCATATCCTATGATGCCTTTAAATTCAGTTACAATTACTTGATATTGTCATTTAATTTTCAAATTTGCATATACATCTTTATTGTCAATTAAATTGACAAATTATATACATATTGTTTAATTATATTTTATATTTAATTATATGTTATATACATATATTGTTTATTTATTCAATATGTCATTTAATTTTTTAAATATAATGTACACATCGTATTAAAGTTAAATTAAAATATTAGGATTAATGTATTAGTAAGTACCAATATGCATTTTACACATATTGTTCAAATTTTTTTTAATAAATTATACAACGCACCGAGCAATTTTTAATTAATGTAATTTATCATGGATAGACATTTTAATATTAGAGATATCAAATTACAGATATTTTATTTTTTTTAATTATTAAATCTATTTTTTTTAATTTAGTTTTGTTTATTCAATATAAATATCATTTTATAATACATGTAATTATTTTCATAATAAAGAGTGAAGAATTATATCAGAGTTTTCAATTCCAATTCCACTTTTTAAAGTTTTATTCCAGATTATGAACTTAAGATCGCTTGAAAAAAAGAATGTAAATAAAAAAAAATTAATAAATATATTATATGAAATATATAGTATATAATATTAAGAATTAAGATTAGGAATTAAAATTAAGATGGCCTTTAAAGAGAATGATTCACTAGACCAAAATGAAAACAAAAATTATAATGTATAATGTATAAAATACAAATGTTTTTGATTTCGATAATTTTTATATATATTATAGAAATCGATATTTTTTAAAAATGAATTCATAATTTATGTTCATAATTTATCAAATTAGTCTTGACTTTTGTTAAAATTTTCATTCTCAAGTTCAACATTATACACACTAAATCTCTGTTCTTTTGATATATAGAAGATATAAAAAGATAGAAAAAAATAAAACGAATAGAAGATTTTAAAAATGCTAACATTTCTCTTTTTAAGTAGATAATATCAGATTCATAGCCTTTAATGCAATCATTCTCTTGATCGCAAAACATAACAAAACAAAATAAAATATAACTCAGAGATTCACATTCATTTATTTAATGATAATTCATATCATATTAGCTCTTTAAGAAAAATAAAATTACCAAGAGACATAAGAAAATACAATTATATTACATATTAATTATATTATATAATCTCAAATATACATACATATACACACATATATATATACAAGGGTGCCAATAAACATCGTAATCTAAACGATCAATCTGCACTAGTAACAAATATTGAGTACAAGTGGTCGAGATAAAGGTTTATCAACTGATTCACTGAGCTATGTACGATATTTTTATATACATGATTAAAAGAAACAAGTTTCTATGTAAAAAAATATTCGATTTCTTTAATTTGAAATCTTATGAGTATGATTTGATTTGTTTCTTTTGATTTTGTTAAGTAGATTGAATACAATGATTCTATGGAAATACTATGGATTTAAATAAAATACACAACGATTCATTTATAGATTTAAATAAAATATTATATAATGTCGAATATCTTGGAACTTGTTCGAAATAAACTTCTTTTTATTAAATGAATGTATCATATATTATAAATATATATAGTATTTTATACTAAAATTCGGAAATAATTAATTGTTTATTTAAAAGGATATAAATTCATCATTTTTTCATTAAAATGATACAATACTGCCATATATCTAGTTGATCATTTTCATTTTATTATTTTTTATCATCTCTTAAACTTTAATAAATTTAAAATATTTATATTCATTAGCCATATAACCATATATATATATATAACAATATATATAACAATATATATATATATATATATATAAATATAGATATGTTTATTTCAAAATTTCAAAATTATATTATTAAGAAATATATAATTATATTTATATTTTATTAATGAAAAATTATTATTGATATTAATCATACATTTTTTATTTTTTTATTGAAATGTATCTATATACTATCAATAAAATCTATTTATTTATTGTTATCTATTGCTAAAGTATTTATAATTTATTGTTATTATTATTTGACTGTGTATTGCAATTGTTTTGGTTTATATCATATTTGTTATATTATTTTTTTTTGCATATTTTTATTGCATAAAATTGCATAAAATATGCTTTGATATTTAAAATAATATAAAAATAAATAATATAAAAATATTTAAAATAATTTATTTTATAGATATAAATTTGTATATTTGTTAATTGCATATAATTGGACATTATCTATTACTACATATATAATTTTATTTCTTATAATATATTGAGTATGAATAATAATGAATAATAATAATAATATTTGATATCGTTACATAATTCTAATTAAATAATTTTGTAGTTGTTTCATCAAAGTTTTAAAATAGTTTTATGTATTATTAATAATTTCCCATTTTTCAATTATTTTATATTTTTCTAATTATATAATTCTGTAAAAATTCCCAATAAAATTATTTTTAATTCAATGAAATGTAACAGAATTGTACATAAATGAATTGTTTACGTTGTATCATATCATTATATCTCTTTTTAAATTTAAAAGTTTAGATAAGATTTATGGAAATTATTAATTTTTTAATAACAATAGTGGAGATTTTTTAATAATTTTACAGATATTTTCCCTATTTTGTAAAATATTTCATGCAATTAAATTTATTGTATATTTATAAATAGAAATAGTTTTTTCATAATCACTCATATATCATTCTATTTATAAATAGAATATAACAATAAAATTAATTTGCTAAAATATATATTTTTGTGAGAACTTCGTATGAATTATAGCAGCGTATTTAATAAGAAAATAAAAAATTTATAATGTGTTAAATTTTAAGATAATCGTGAAAAAATGGATAATAATGGATAATAAAAAAAAAAGATATTTATCCATATATCTATAAATTAAATGACATTTTTCGAGTTTTTTATATGTTTTGGAATAATTTTTCAACAAATATTTATTAATTAGAATTTTTCTATTATAAACATTTTATGTTTTGTGCATAATGTTCAACTTGATAAATTCTTCATCATTTAACATTGAAATGCACATTCTCTGCTATTATTTTTATGTAATTTCTTATAGTTTGAATCTATTAGATATTTTCTAATATCATCAAAATTTCTTGATATATTTTATATAGCATGATCAAAACTTGTAAATGAATTTATATTCTAACAATATATTATGTGATTTTAATGCAATTACATAATTATATATATTTTTCTATTTTTTGAGTGCTGTATAATTGTAATATTATAATTTATATTTATATTTATATTTATATTTATATTTTTATAAAACAATTGGTTAAATTTATTGGTGAGAAAAAGAGATTAGTGTAATTTCTTGAATTGTTTTTAACAATTTAATAATTATGTTAATTAATTAATATTAATTAACATTAAATATATTTATTAGATTAAAATATAAAATTATTTTTATGATTTAATCAAATACAAAAACAAATACAAAATTAATCAAATACAAAAATTTCCTTAGGCTTAAATTCCATAAAATTATTTTTTATTATTATAACTTAATCAATCAGTTTTTTTAAAATCATCATTAAATATATAGATTTGCAATCAATTATTTCGTTTATTGATATCTCTTTATCATTTATTAATGTAAATAGTCCTAACATAGCTCTTGGTATTTTAAATTTTACCTTCAGTATTCCAAATTAACAAAATGATATTAAAATCTAAAATTATGTTATATTTTGTATCTTCGAAATTTTAGCAAAATTCATATAAAATCATAAAATTAAAATGCAAATAAAAAAATTAGATGATTTATTTAAAGATTTAGCCATAATTTAACTTTTATGATTTTTAACAATTGATATCTATTAAAAAAATTTTGGAAATTGATATTTTATAAATTAAATCAGAAATATTAAAATTACAGTTTTTATATAAATGGCAATAAAAAATCATTTGTTCTTATTATTATTGATATTACTAATATTAAATTAAATAATGTTAATTATTTAGATATCTTGGTATTACCAAATTATCAAACGCATTTTCTTTATATTATAAGATATTATAAGATATTATAAAATATGATATATCATAAGATATTATATTATATTATAAGATGTGAAATGTGTAATAAATTGTTATTTTTTAATTTTAATTATGAAATATTTTAATATTTTAGTTTCGATTGCACAAAAAATTCAATTAGACAATCATATTATAAATAATTATTCAAAATTCATATTGTACTTCAAAAAAGCTCTAATTGTTATTTGAAAAAAACACATTCAAATTGATCTTGAGATATTATCATTCGATTCAAGGACTATGAGTTTTAAATGCTTTTATGCGTCTCTATAATCTTTCTTCTGAATATGTCCTTTTTATCTTCTGCATCCAATCTTGCGGAATCCCAAGGTAGGAGAAGGGAATCTGGAGTTACTGGGAAAACGACCATCCTGGCTTGACGTGTGCTGGGTTATGACCTGAATAGCAGATTACTCGTTTATGAGGCTACGTCCCACCATCCGCCGTTTTATTGAATTCAGGAAATATTCTATGAGCATTGCTGTGTTCATTACTAAAACCTATCTAATATAAAATTCCATTGTATTTGTAATTTAAATTTCAGAAAAAAAATATTTATTTTTATTTCTTTATTATATATATTTAATTTGATTAAAATTAATTATAGAATATATTAATTAAGTAAGTAATTAATATATAATTAAGTTAATTAGTTGATCATTTAAATTGTTACAAAAAAATTACTATACAAATAAATAATGTTTATTAGATATTAATTATGCGGTTAACTAATTGAACTCGTATTTCAGTAATTAAAAGATTTACAGACAACTTCATTTTTTTATATTTTATTAGAAGAGTCTTGCCAAAATCATATCACTCAAATTATATTGCACTAATTTCAATAATTTTAAAATATATTGTTGCAAACATTTTTAAATAAATTTGTCTTACAATAGATTCTGAAAGATTTTAGTTTTTGAAATATATGTATAAATTTTTATGAATTCATCCAATAAATATCTTTTTATATATTTGGAAATTTCCTATCAATATTGATTTTAAAAATTCAATACATGAGCAAGTTCTTTCTCTGTATCTCTATTCAAAAATCTAATCCAACTTAACATAATCGGTTAGATAGAATAAATTTGGATTACATTTCTAGATTAAGTTAAATTAGGTAAATTTAATGAATTAACTTTGGGATAATAATACAGAGAGAGAGAGCAATAAAGAGTTATAGCTTTAAATTTTTATAAAGTCAATATTTACTAAAATATTCATGTAATATATCTCTTCGCGATATATGAACAACTAATGAATTGTTGATTAATTGCAAATCCATCGATTGTTATCTATATTACGCATTGCTATTGATAGTAAGAATATTATAATAGAAGAAGCCACCTAGCGGCAACAGTTATTACTAATCACTCTTATTGTTTGTGACTATATTAGGAGAAAGATGTTTTGTGATGTTTCGATTTTGAACAGTTCTAGAAATAACAATTATATTGATATTTAATGGGATATTTGGAATTAGTCAAAATTCCATTTCAAAAATTTTATCGTAATTCATAAAATTTTTTTTTTTAAATAAAATAGTTAAATATATGAGCAACATATATTATATAATAATATGTTAGAAAATAAAATTTTTTTTTGTGTACAAATAATCATATTTTTTGATTTTCAGTGCATAATTTAATATATTTATTTTAAAAGTGAATTTTATCTTCTAGACATTCATTTAAAAAGAATTACTTTGAAGAATCAAAAAATAAAAAATACAACTTTAAAATAGTATTTCATTTATTAATTTTGGTTAAATTTTTTTTAGTAAAGATATAAAAATTTAAAAATTAAACAAATTTTCAAATAATTTTATTTAACTTTTTAATAATACTATACTATGCGATATCGGGTCGTACAAGTTATTTATAAAAATGTGTTTTTATGGTACAATTTAATTATTTACAAATATATTTTATTAATGATTACATATAACTAAACAGAATCATTGATATAATATATATATATGTAGGATATTCTATTTAATTAAATACAATTGAATATCATAATATTAAAGATATTATTAAAAATAATATTTAAATAAATGTTATTTGATTCAAAGAGACAACAAACAAATATAAATAGTAGACAGAAATATAATAATAAATAAAATTTATTTATTATAAACAATTATATAAAATATAAATAAATATAAATAAGATATAATAGTTTTATTATTTTTATTATCATCTCACTTTATCTTCATCTTATTTTATTTAGAACAAAGAATTATGATTTAATAAATAAACTAAAATAAATATTTTTGAATGTCGACTTTTTCTGGGCAAAAATTTTATAAATATATTGATATCCTATATTTAGAGTTATTTAATGCAATAGAAATAATTACAATCAAATATTAATTAATATTAATATTTCTTTTTTTTAATATCTAGGATTAATATTAGGATTTTTATTATTCCATTACTATTAAAATTTTGAAAAATTATTTTGCAATTTTTTATATTACTTAATTAATCATTTAGAATATATTCCAATTGTTACAAATTGTTACAAATTATAGATATGTCATATGTCATATATAAAATCGATAAATTATTTAAACATCAGTATTATTTTATTTATTTATTTTATATTTATATCACATTTATATCACAGAATAATTTAGGAATTGCATTCAATTTATTAATAAATATTAATTTAGCATTTATAATATAACATATATAACATAGAATTTAAAATATATAATAATCTACAATAATTTTGACATTTTAAAAAATTTAAAGATACGAATTATATTTTCAAATTCTAATTAACTAGGAGAAAAAATTCTAATTAACTACAGAAAAGTAAAATATCCATTTTGAATATTCACGATTTATGTTAATAAACGTAACATTAATATAACATTAGATATTTTACATTTTTCAATGATGAAAAAATTGATGAGATCGAGTATAGACTCTTCCTTATATAATAATAATCGTGCAAGAAAAACTGCGTGAAAACTAGAAATCGTGTTTCTTAATTTCTTATTCCTTTGGTTCGTCAGTCTTCTATTTTCAATGAAAAGTTTCGCCAACATCTGCGAATCAGTATTTCCGTCGGATTTTCAAGATTTCCAACGACGCCGTACCGGTAGTCCGATAAACTCGAGCGCAAAGAGCCGGAGTACGTGCACAAACGATCTCGGAACGAAAGCAGATATTAAAGTTCCCTCTTTCGAGCACTCGTGAATCTTCTAAAAGATGCAGCAAATCCAAAGGAGGAAAGAAGGGAGCGTTGCACGAAGGAAGCACGAGGGTTTCAAAGACGAAGGGAAGGTTTTTGGGGATACAAGGCTGCCACCCTTCAAAGGAAGAAGGGAAACTTGACGATTGCTCGGTCCAATTAAAGTGGCGCCTAGCGCTTGGCGATGAGTCGAGTAGTGCGTAGAAATAAAGGCAGCAGCGAAAAAAAAAAAAGGAAGAAGAGAAAGAGGGAAAATGTGCAAGAGGAAAGATCTCCTTTCTCATTTCACCTTCTTTTTTTCACTCCTTTTATGGTCCCTTTTCTCTCTCATTCTCTCTGCCTTGTCCATTGGTCGAATAAGCACCGTTGCCAGGCGACAGGAGCGCTAGCGACCCTCGAGGATGTCACGCAGGGTGCACGCAAAGAGAACGAACTTTTGACCTTTTAAGGGTGTCTCCTTGAACCGCAGCTGTACGGCCTCAACCCGACGATAGTCATATTCTCGAGGTTAATGTACCCTCTTTGAAGCACAAAATATTAGAAATGCGACTCAAGTAGATATCTATCGTTATCAAACGATTTTATATCGTTTGAATAATTGTTGATATTATATTTTTTTTCAAAAGATTTTTGTTTTTGGTCAAACAAAATAATATAATATAGTATATATTAAAGAAATATAGTAAAGTATAAATTTTAAAATGTAAAATGATATGTCATATAAATATTATATAAAGATATAATATGCTTGATATAATAAAACTTCAACAATATAAAAAAATATAAAATAATAAAATAGTATATTAAATACGATAATAATAATAATAATAATGATGATGATGATGATAATGATAATAACAATAATAATGATAACAATAACAATAACAATAATAATGATAACAATAACAATAACAACAACAATAATAATAATTTAAACTTTTTTTATTAAAGAAAAAACTATAAAAAAATAAAACTTATTATTATTGTAACTAACTTTAATATTAACTATAAAAACAACTAGCAATTATAAATGAAAATGTCACAAAATAGATAGATAATATTCTAAGAAATGATGTTTATATAAATTTTTTAATATTTATGTGAATTTATAATATTTTTTTTCAGTTTTTTGTTAATTAAATTATTTTCCAATTAGCATTTTTTCATATATTCTATTAATTTATCTCATTATATTGCAAAGTTTAAATTATTTTTTTTTATATTTACTTCATATTATATTTATATTATTTAATATAACAAAAAACTTTTCACCAAAAGTAATAAAATGAAAAATAAATTATACATTTAAATTTCTTATATTGTATTTTTATAGATTTTAACATATCTACGTAAAATTTGAATTATTATTTGTCTGTTGCATAATTCTTTATTTTAAATATTAAGAAAAAAAAGAAGATTTAGTAATTAGTTAGTTTCTTATAATAATATACAATAAAACTTCATTTATCATAATTTATCATTTATTCATAAATATGAATTATCTGAATGTACAATAATATTATTTGAACATAAATATTTTTTATTATAATATTGTATGGAAAATTTATTTGCAATGATTCAGAATAAAATTAGTATTGAAAACTATTTATATCAAACCGGATTATTCTTATATATATTTTAATAAACCTTGGTATATTTTTGTAGATCATACTATTATACTTCATTTTCATTTAGTCGTGATTAATAGAATTAATTATAATAAAATTTCTTGAATTATAATAGAATCTCTTATATAAATTAATTGGGAAACAAATCAAATTTATCGATTCAAAATTTTTTTTGCAATAAACTTTTTTTAATAGAATTATTTTTGTATTATATTTCTTTTTTGTGATATCACGATACTATGTTCCAAAAACAAAACTCTTCTGAGTTATGCTTATATTGAATCACTATATATATATATATATATTATATAAGTAAATTTTATTTTACTGAAAGAAATATGTACGTATATTATTTTTATAATATGTATGTATATTTATTTATATAAATATTTGATATATTTACATGTAATATTGTAATAGGAAATATATTGTTATTTAGAATGTTTATTTTTAACATTTTGTAATAAAATAATATTTTTTATTTTTAATAAAATTTATAGATCTGAACAATATTTGATAATAATTTTTATTAACTAACTAGTATAAGTTATCAATTCATTTTTTATTAATTATGCATAAATGTTAATAATTTGTATTTCTTTCTTTTCTTTTAATTACATTTCGTACTTTTTCCGGCATTGTTTTATTTCTGTATTTTTGGATTATTTTGCCAAATATTCAAAATTTTTTCTTTAAATCAGCGAACGTAATAACAATAACAAATGTATATAAGTGTTTTATGAATATATAAATATTCACTTGATTAAAATTTCATTCAATTAAAATTTATTACGCATTGGCATTCTATCACTTATAAGTTATATTATATCACTATATTATATGATAATATAATAAATATATTGTATAAATATATTATACATAGGTAATATTCCATAATAAAAAATAATAAAATATTATTTATATATAATATATAAATTATTAATATGTGTTCGCGTACATTTATTGTCCACGAGATTTATGAACAGCTTATTCGAAAAAATTCCTCATATGGAAATTCTTTTTTTTATTTGAGAAGACTGCCATTTTTAAGAAGAATTTAATCAATACTTATAATTACATATTTTTGATATACTTCAAAAATTCCGCTTCTGCTTGAAGCGGAATTCGATCCTAAGAATGACATACTCGAGACTTAATTGACAACCAACATCATAGTTCGAGGAAATCTATAATAAATATATTTTAATCAATGCCTAATTATTATATCTATTTTGATATCTTTATACATTGATCATCAATTTAATTCAAACAATTTTCCTATAATTTGGGAATGTTATGAAACAAGCACTGACCGAGATATTGATTATTATCGTGCTCCTCTGTGATCTCAATTGAACTAGGAGAGATTTTTTAAGAACACAAGCCTCATTTTGGAAGAATCTAATTAGCATTCGTTGTGAATACGTAATATTCCTGTTGCCGGATAAATAGATAACAACACATAGTAGTCTGATGATTACCCGTAGCATTATGAAAAATATCTAATTAATATTTCATCGTGAACGTTTTAACTGCCAAATATGACAAATAAATACTTTCTCTTTAACTAGACATAATGATCTAATTATTGGACATACGCAATTAATGTGATATTGTAACAGATTCAATTTTCATTCAATTCAATTCACACGTACACTATATTTGTAATACAATCCACTTAAGAAAATACAAATAGTCACAAGCACCAGCTTTACAAGCACCACACACATACACATGTATAGTTTAGTTAAAAAAAATATTCGACATATATATATACATGTACTTAATAACTTTATAACAAGCATACTATTGCGGACGCGAACATATACATACATTAGTAATTATATTTGTAAAATATATTAATAATTAATAAAATTTTCAATTAAATTTCGTTCAAACCTTTGAAAAATATGAAAAATATTGAAAATTGTGAATAGTCATAATCTTTTGATTTGGATTATAACATTCACATAAATATTTTAAAGAAATATTAAAAATTCAATTTTGTTTAAATTACATTATATATAAAGGTTATATATAAAAATATTATAAAAATATATAAATTATTGGAAAAGATAACTCGATATGAATAAATTTTTTTTGTAATATTAATAATATTAAAATAAATTCAAAATTATTAAGATAAATCGTTTGATTTCTGAGAAATTCTTAATTTCTGAAAAAAAGAAGTAACATTAAATGTTGAAAGTGAGCTGTGTCTAATCTGAAAGCATACATTTAGGAGCATATGTGTGATATTGTAAGAAATTCGATAGTAAGGATACGCTTCAAAAATAAATAAATATAAAATATGGAATTTTTTTTTAGAAATAATTATCAATAGTAAGATTTTTTCGATTGATATTTTTTAATTTTCATATGCTTTAACTCTCATCGAAAATGTCGATTAATACTGATCATTAAAAAAAACAAGAAAAGCGAAGATAATAGTTCACAAAACGATCTGGATGCGACTCTTTTTTTATTTTCTTCCCGCATTTTTTACCGTTATTATTTGAATTTTAATTTTAGTAATATGTTAATTTATACATATTAATAATAAATTTATAATATGTTAATTTGTTTATATGTTAATTTTAGAATTCGAATTTTAATAAATTTTAATAAATTCGAATTCTACTATTGTTAATTATAAATATATTAACTATTGTTAATTTGTATATATAACATATAAAGAATGTTTATTCTTTTATTTTGTGTGAAAAATAATTCTAATATTATCCATTTCTTTCGTTCCATATATATATTTGCACGTTATCCCAAATACTTTATAGCAATTCTTCTATTTTCATCTCCTAGTATGTTTTCCTGCTTTGTAAGCACGCACATATACCTGGACACGTATGAGTACGCATTTTCGTGCGATTGTCTTTCTCCCTCTGCGTTTGCGTACTTTTGCGGGCGAAATACGCCCCAGGGATCCCGTACTATTGTTCCATCTTGCCTCTTCCTCGATTCTTTTCTTATTTCTTCAATCTCCTCACCCTTCTTTCCCTTCTTCCCTTCTTTTCATTTTTATGTCCTCCCTTACTGCTATTTTACCTTTTTGCCATCACCTTTCCGCTTTTGTGCCTTTCTCTCTTCTCTTTTCTGTCTTTTAGCAATCTTACTCCCAAGCCATCTTTTTCATCGCTCATTCCTAAAAACAACCAACTATGTACTACGTAGTTACTTCTATTGTTTTTATTACACCACGCACAGGTAAACATCTATTTATTTGATACTTCTTATTGTTCTGAGATTTGAAATGATTCAAATAATTAAATTTGTAATTCGCATATATGTCATTCCTTTTTTCCATTTTTTTATTTTTCCGCATGTTTTACAAATGTTAACACGAAACGAGAAATATTGTAAAATTTTTATTTTAATTTTTTAAGATTATTAAGAAACAATTAAAAGTTTACATCTTACATAGTATTAATATATTCGTTGGATATTTTCAGAAGATTACTCTCAGAAGTAAAGTTAATTAAAAAAATATAAACTGGTATATAAAAATATCAATTGAAACTTATATATTAATATATTTTACATCATCATTCTAGATCACAAATAAATAAAAAGAACATCCAATTAAGAATACTGATTTTTAAAAATATTATAAATATTACAAAATGCAATAAAATATAAAATGATTGTATATAATGACAATAGGACTGGTGTTAAATGTAAAAGAAAAATTGGAAAACTTTTTATCTTTATTTGTTAGAACATTTCATGGCGCGATTGTATTGAGTTAATAGATAATTTAATAGAAAAATTGAGTTAATAAAAAACCACGATGCAAATATTCATCGATTTTGAATGTATTAACATATTATCATCTAGTAAAATAAAATTACGCTTTATTTAAATTAACATTTATTAACAGGTAACATAAAATTATACTTAAAATTTTTCAGATGATTTTGATTTTGAGTACATCTATAAAAATTAAATTTTTGATAAAATCTTAATAAAATAATAAAAGAAAATTAATATTTTTTGGATTTATTAATTTAATGATCTATTTATTTATCTTCTTAAAAAACGTTCAAAAAAATAAATAATTAATAAAAAATAATTATAAAATAATTATAAATTTTGTAATAAATAGAAATAAATAGAAAACAAAATTAAACTCTTATTTTTGCATATTTATGAAATTTTACATATATGTAAATGAATGTTTTACTCACTTTTCTAACTTTAAAAAAATATTAAATTTCTAATTTTCCAATTTTTTTCTATTTTTTAAAGATAAAACTATTCATTTCTCAATGTTTATTTTCTTTTTATTTTTGAAATAAATAAAAAATTTTCACATTAGTTTTAGTTTCTAGTTTTAAATAGTTTATATTAAATATTCATTATTCAATTTAAACTTCTATATTATCATAGGGGCATTTTGTTAAATTCAATAAATTTAAATATAAATTTAAATATAATATTAATAAAATGAAATTTCGTTGACTATACATGATATTTTCTATAGTATAACAATATGAAATTATCTAGTAATTATCTAATTGAACTTACAATTAATCAACTAACATATTATGTGCTGTTATATTTGTTTTAATTGATCATCTCTTATATGCATTGAATACAATTCTAACATTAAATATAGCGATCAAATTGCCATAGAGTACATTGATTATTGCAAAATAAATTTTATAAATGCTATTAAATACTATAAAATGTTACTCGTATTATAAGAAAATAATGATTTTATAATAATGGCAATATTGTTGCAATTATGCTTTCATTTTATAGAAATTGTAATCTTGTAACTTTTATAAATTGCTTAAATTGCTACAATTGCTTAAATTATTTATAACATAATGAATAAATCTTAACTATATTATTATATATATATATACTATTACTAAATCTTAACTATATTATTATATATATATATATATATATATATATATATATATTATTATATATATATAGTTTATTCTATTTTTTTAGATTACCTTATATTATTATTAGAAAAAAAAGATATTTTCCATTAACTTTATATTATAATTATAGTTAGCAATTCCAACTTTTCAATAGTTCATCAGTTTATAGAAATATTTAGAATCTGACAGAAAATCAATATTCAATATTACTTAATTGACTAGCACTGTTGATTATTTCAAATTCAAATTTTCTTTTTCGTTTTTTTTTTTAATTCAGTTTTAATACAATTGTATTTTGCAATCGTTTGCGTTTGTCTCAAATATGTTTCAGATATCCTGTCAATATCTATTTGGATTCAAAAAGAAAAGGAAAATTATGAAATAGCTTTGTCAAAAAAATTTTTAACTCTTAGCAGATGAAAATTTTTTTGTATATTTATATTTTTTGTATATTTTCTAGATTCAATGTATTTTAATACAATTCAAGATTATATACTAAAAAATTAAATGTTTTTAAAACATAATAAAAGTTATTATCTTAATGTTCGAAAAAAATTAAAAAATATATATTTTTATTTTATTAGCCTCAAAAATTTGTAAGCAAATACTTTTTTTTAAAATAATTTTAATATATATCTATTTTAACTTAAACATTTAAAGATTAATATATAATTGCTAAAAAATGTAAATAGATTAATTATATTAAAAAAAAAATATTGGAATAAATAATTTATTATGGAAAATGTTTACAAATATTTTTAAATTTATTATAACACTTTTTTAAATCTAAAAAAAATATATATTAATGCTATTCAAATACATTTATTTTTCTTTTCATACGAGATTATACAATTTATATACATATAGAAGAAAAAATAATTCATCACAAAAAAAATATTAAACACATATATTCATAAAAACTATATTAAAAAAGCAACAAACCTATATTAAAAAAGCAACAAAAGTTACAAATTGATAGTAAAAAGATTAAAAAATTAAGAAACTTACGTTTAAAATTAATGATTTATAAACGAGAGTATACATACCAATTCAAGATTTATATATTTTCAACTATTCTTGTTTTGCATTAAAAATGTATATGTTATATGTTCTCTTGTAATAATTTTATATATACATATTTATTTATATGCAAAATATTCATTTTAGTGTTTATATATGATTTTATTATTATATATGATATATGATCTTTATAAATATTAGAAATAAAATAAATGTTTCAAATGAAAGTTTTATAATATAAGGAGAATTATAATATGGTTAATAATATGGTTTTGAAATATTTAGTGAGAATTCTATAAAGAATCATAATTCAATTTTTAAATTTTATTTATTTTTATATTTAATTTTTAAATTTTAGAATTTTTAATTTTTCATTGCATATTTTTATAAATAATATCGAGACGTACAGTATATTGTATATTTATTATTTTTCATAAGCTTAATAGCTAAAAAGTATAAGCATAATTTTTTTACTTTTCATAATTTTTTATTAAGTTACTAATTTTCAAAGTTTACATGACACCAGTATTAACATTAGCCAAAATATATTATGAAAAAATTATTCGATCGAATTTTGTATATCATAATGACTTTAAAAAGAATCAATTTTGTATATGCACGCTTATACATTAAAATAATATAATCTAAATAATTTATATTTTATATATGTGTGTAATATATAATAATAATAAAATAAATAATCTATAGATACGATATTATAAATAAATTATCTATATTAATATATACTATAAATAATATACTATAAATATATTATCATGATATTATAAATGAATTATTATTTATTGAATGTTATAGGTTTTTTTTACTAATAAAAAATAATATAATTTTGATTTTTTTGTATCTTAATTCATAAACTTCTTTATAATAAAATAATAAATGTATTATAAAAATTATTTAATTATTTAATTGTAACATAAAAATTATATCTAACACATAAAAATTTTAATAAAAAATTTTTAATTTTATGTTTTATTTCTAATGTTATAATATTTAATAATGAATCGTCTCTTTGAAAATTTATGTTTCATACTTGTAGTTTTAAAGAGAATTATATTTATCTTACTCTCAAAAAATTTTCCAAAATTCAAAATTTTAAATCTTATATTTTATTTCAACATCGTCTATATAATTCGCCTTTTTGATAAAAAAATTTATACTTCTTTCTATACTTACGATTTTCAAAGAATATTAATAGAAAGTTGGATGCCTACTTTACTCTCGAAAATTCTTTTAAAGAAAAATCTCAAATTTTTATTTATCTATTTTTTATTCCTAACGGCAGCGTTATTCCAATAGCTTTAACAGTATTATTCCACATAATTCACCTCTTTCATAGAAAATTTATGTTTCCTTCTGTACTTGTAGTTTCAGAAAACATTAATAAAAAACTGCGCTTGTGATTATTTTATTTTCGAAAATTTTTTCAAAGAAAAATTTTAACTGATCACGATTTCCTTTTCGGTTCTCGATTTAATTCTCATTTCTACTTTATTTTATCATTTTTTGCGATGATTGCTGTGCGATTTTCTCGATAAAGCCCATGATCTTCCCGTATGAAATGCCCTTAACTTATACCGTTTCGAACATAAAATTCGAATATCTTCACGATACATTCTTGTATCAACGACACAATTTTACTTCGAAACTTTGTACGTACACAGTGACGTGTTGATACATATATATACTTTAATGGAGAATGCAGCTAGATGCAGCACCGATGCGATTGTATTTGTATAGCGTTCTACCAACTGGTAGGATTTTACGACTTACGTGCTACGCTGCTCGCTTTATGTTTACGTCCTATACGTTATGCCCTCGTAACTTCTTCCAAGCGTGTCGATTGCACTGTCGAAACTTCCAGCTTCGAAGCATCAGCGATATTTACGAAGAAAGGTAGAGCAGTTTAGTTAATAGATAAAATCAGGGAATGATGAAGAAGAATTAAACAATGATAAGTAAATAGTAAAAGATAGAGATAAAATTCGTTTTTGTTATTTGCGATTTTTAATAGTGAACAAAAATTATTTTCTATATTAATATATGGAATAACAGAAAAAAGTAATGAGATTATTAAAAATACAATATATACAACCATAGAAGTATTTATATTTGTAAAAAAGTATAAGTAGAAAAATTTAATTTTTTAAATTAATTTTTTTAATTTTTTATTTTTAATAAAATTGATTTTATTTTTAATGAAAGTTTGTAAGTGTATAGAGCATAATGGATTATAAGGTAAATTTTTAGTCGAACATTACTTTAAGGAGATAAAATCAATGTTCAAAGTTTTAACACTTTTTCATTATTTTTAATATAATTTTATAATATTGGCAGAAAATAAATCAAAATTTTAAATTATAAAATATTTAATTTTTAATTCTTTATCATACTATTGAAAAAAATTTTCAGATGAAATTGTTTTTAAAATTTAGGAGATGTTAAAATTTTGGGAAAATTGATTTCATTCGACGAAAAGTTTGTTCCATTATGCTCCACATGCAAAGTTTAATAAAATAAAAAAAAAATTTTTAATAAAATGAATTTTCTTATATAAAATATTTTCTTAATATAAAATATGAATATTTCTCAGAACAACTATAAATAGTTATATAAGAATGCAACTTTTTTATTTCTTATTTTAGTAAATAATTTCTAAAAAAATTCAATATAAGATTTACAAAATTTGTTTAAACATTGTCCTATTTAAATGATATTTAGTTGCTTTTTATTTATATACTTTAAATTATTTAATTTAATTACTTGAAATTGTTTATTTTTTAATTTCATCGAATCGAAAAAGATCCGTTGGTGCTAAATTAGAAATAGATTGACTAAATTAGGATATTTAAATAAGAAATTTTTTTTTTAAAAACGTTATTAATATGTATACAAATATTTTATCTTATAACGACTCAATTTTTATCTCAAGTTTATATACATCAACAATAATTTTTAGCCAAAAAAAGAATTCTTTTATGAAAATAATTATTAAAAAGAAGAAATATTTCGCTAAAGATAATATTTTGAACAATTTTCTTTCCTAATATTTGTTTTTTTTTTCAGTATATTTTTTCATATATGCAAAAATATATTTTTAACATCATATATATATTAAATATTATATATTTTTTGATTGATTTAGATTAAGATTGATTTGACTTAAATTTAAATTAGATTGAATATACATTCTTAAGATATTTCACGGAGCATACTTTTTAACAAATTGATATGTTTTTAAAATTATATTAAATATAAATTGCGGATATCTATGCAAATTTACATTTTTATAAATATAACTAATAGCAGAAGAAAAGTTAAAACGAAATCTGTTTCATCCATTAAATATCATAATATGTATTTTAATTTTATCTTTTTATTTTCATCTGTTTTAATTTTCACGTTTCATTTCTATTTGAATTTTATATTTTTTTGTCATGTATATATTATAATAATTTTTCTATATTCTTTCTTCTCTTCCATAATTTACTTATTAATAATTATAAAAAATTTTTATAACTAAAAAATATTTTATAAAAAATATTCATAAAATAGAAAATTATTGTACTATATTACAATATTATAATAAAATTATAAAATAATGTTATAATAAAAAATTATAATAAAATAAATTAATTATTTCATCATCGATCATAAAAGAAAATTATTCAAACAATTTGGTTTGAACAATATATTTAGAATCATTAAAATTGCTGTTATAATCCTAATAATTAATAACTATAATTAATATTAATAACTATAATTAATAACTACATCTTATATTAATCTATTATTTTAATACATATTTTATGAAATGATAAAATAATATGCGAGTTTCTATTTGAATCTGAATTGAATTTATTATAACAAATTTTTAATAAATTTTATCTTCATTAAAACTGTTAAAACTTTTATTAAAAATTGATCATAGAAATTTCAAGAATAATATATCATAAGCGATAATATCATATAAGAATATATATGCACATAAATTCTGTATTAACATTCCATTTTCTCCTATAATTTAAATCATGAAGCATCTCTACACAATCTAGAACATTGTCTTTATCTAAGGGTAGGAACCCTTACGATCGAGCGAAGCCTGCGCTTTACCATTCAGTTCCCTTGGGATACTTTCAGTGAGTCTGGGTTCCTGATAAGTTACCGCCTATTCCTTTTCTTCCCTCAAAGACTTTCTCGAGGGAATGCGTTTCATCATCTTTGAAACACGTACCGAATTATGAAAATGTACAGATCTTTGACCATCTTGTAGCGACTATCCGGGGAAATCGATTCACAAACAACGATAAAAAAGCGAAAGAGAATAAAATGCGTAGACTACACGCACGGTTTATTCAAATTGTACTCTGCATTTGAGGATGAATTTCAATGGAAGTTATGATATATATACACATAAGCAATATTTCATATGACAGAAATGTTTGTACTTTAAGTTTTTTTTTTCAATTTAAACATTTTTTTTTTGATCGAAACACACTTTTGTCATAAAAGTTTAAAAAAAATTATTGTTTAAAAATATGATAAATTAAAAAAAAATATTTAATAATACATGGAATTATTATATATATATTTACATATTCTTTCATTTTTATTTTAAAAATACATATTTATATTTTTTATATTATTTTTTAAAAATATTATATAATTGTTTCAAAAATATTTAATCATATATTCATACGGTTCATTATCCATATATATAAAATTATTCTATAATGATAAAATATAATATAATCATATATTTATCTCAGAATGATAAATATATTCATACTATTTAATTTTTTTGTATTTGATTAAAATAAAAAATTTAAATTTGTAAAAAATTATAAATTTATTATTTCTATAAAAAATTTTATATTATTTAATGTAAACATAGAAAATATTTTTAAATAAAATATTGTATTGAAATAATTATTATTTATGGAAATTAATATATTAATTTTTATTCCTAAAATAGAAATATATGGTATGTAATAATATTATCCATTATTAATAATTATTAATAATCATGAAACTGAGATAAAAATTAAAATCTATAAGAAAACAATTATTTTTTTTTTTACATTATGAAATTCTTTACAGAATTATTAGCTATATTTAATATGCATATTGTAGTATTACACTTATATTTATATTATGAATAATATTTTCATTATGAATAAGTGAAAGGATGTTAATATATTCATAGCATACCTTCGGAAGGTCAATTCTAGAAATCAAAACAAATATAAAAATTAATATATAAAAATGTTGATTAAAATTTGTTTAATAAATTATAAACAATTAAGTTTATGTTAAATAAAAATAAGATAGCATAATATTGCAAGAAAAACAGCAATCTTATTTTATCTGAGTCTTATTTTTGTATTATTTAATGTAAAGTTTAATAAATATAATAAATAAACTCAATTTATTATTAATTATATATATTTATTTATTATTAATTATATTTTTATATCATATTATATCATATCATTAATCATATTTTTATATTATATCAATTTTTATGTTTCTTTCGACATCATAAATCAATCCTTCAAATATAACACTCTGTACAACTTAAAAAATAAAAAATTATTATAACTAAATATTAAATAATATAATATATATTTATAAGTAAAAATAATGCTTTCTTAAAGAAATTTATAAAATTAAAAATGATACAAAAAATAGTTTGCTTATTCTTTATATAAACAAAAGAGAATCTAGTTTTATAAAGTCTAGGAATTGTCTATTACTTTGTCTATGAACATTGTCATATCACGTGATTCAGATCCTGTTCTAGACAAGTATACTGACATTTTAAATTAATTCTAAAAATGAAATAGCTAATTAATATGATTTGCGCAAAATCTATTAATAATATTAAAAGATGGAATAAAAGAATAATTATTTATAATAATTATCATTAATTAAAATTACATCAAAATTAAAATATTATATCAAAACTTTTTTATGATATTAAAATATTTTTAATCTAATAATATAAATTTTTTTCAATTAGATACTAAAGAAAAAAATTTTATATTAAAAAAAGAATAAAAATTTACAATTATTTTTTTTATATCTGTTAATGAAAGCGATCATATGGAATATAGATAATTTATTTCATAATTTTATATATATTATTTCAATTTTATTAATTAAATTTATTTTTAATAAAATAATTCAGAAATTCGATCATTTACTACAAGTCAATAATCAGAGTTATTTAAAGAAAACCTCCGTCAAGCTTGTTATCCTGTGAAACAGGCGCGCAATTCGACGTTACCTTGCTCATCGAGAGTATTCCACCTCCACAGAGAATCCCGAGGGAATCAGAAGGATTGGTATCGTTAGAGAAGCATTCTGAATCTTCTCCTGACTGCCTGATACAATATTCCCGGATTTTCGAGCAAATCAGCAGTTTTTCTAGCAGATTATCTTGCTAGCACATCTGGTATATTAGTGAATTTCTAACCTAACTAACATTATATCTATATGTATATATTCTGATACTTCCAATATCGATAACTATTTAGATTATATAAGACAAAAGAATTTCTTAGAAAAGAATGAAATTTCAACGACCAGAAACACTTTTATATTCGGAAACGATACAAAGTTATCGACAGATCATGCTGAACGAGGTTAAGTTCATTGATTTCCAGCTACGATTCCTTTCTACGAATTGTCCTTCGACATTCTCGTCTTTCACTCTGCAAATTATGCTGGTTCGTTACATCAAAAGCATTTTCATCGGTCTCCGTACACCTCGTTATGAACAGGAGAACATGAGGCTGGTGAAGCATTTGTGGCCTACATCGATATTACAGTGACACAGAAATGTTTATCGATTTTATACTACCGCTCTGCGCTTGCTCACGATAAAATAATTCTTTTTTCGATAGTGATATGAGCTTGTAAATATTTGAGAATGTAAATATTTTTTTCTGTTAATATTCATTTTTGATTATATTTTTATACATTAGGCGAAATAAAAAACTAAAAATTGTATGATTAAAGATTACTTTTTTTAATAATGAAGAAAATTTAATTAGATTTCATTATATACAAGATGAATAACTATGAGCAAAAAGTATCATTCAATAGAATGTCAACATAAATATGCTAATGATTTTTTGAGGAAATAGCAAAAACTATAAAAAATTAGAAAATAAATTTTCTTTATTATATTTTAGTTAAATTAGAAAAATATTTTTCTTTGATAGCTGTAATAATTGTTCGAATGGATCTGTTTTATCGTAATTGCATTTGACTATTAATATTTTTTTAAATCAAGAAGACTTGAATATTTTTCAATTCTTACAGATATTTGCATTTTTAAATTTCTGTTTAGAGTACTTTAATATATCTTAATTGTTTAAATATTTTACATTAAGTTATCGCTATAATTATTATAATCAATTATCACAATCTGAATTTACTATGACTTTAATTTTTGAATATTCTTTCCATTTATTTTCTAATTCAATCTTACTCTTTGAAGCTGAAATACAAAACTATATATATTATTGGATGCCCTTTTCATGTTAAATACATAAAGATTTCATCATAAGATTTATTACTTTATCCAAAATAAAATAATATTTAAAAATTTACCTAAAATTTAATAAAAAAAATAATTGAATTTAATTTTTAATTTTTAAAGTGCTATTTTTTTGTTTTTTTTTAAACAAAATATTTTTTATTCTTTAATTTTTATTTTTATATATTATCAATTCTAATATTTTTTTCTCAGTTTTATTTAGTTTAAAAATTTATTAATATTTCAAAATGAAAATATAAAATAATATGTCTATAATATAAATGATATAAATTAGAAATATTTGTATAAAATGATAATTTTTTTAAATTTATTTAAGATCTAATTCAAGTTTCTTTATCTAAAATTATTTTTATATTTATATAAAAAATATCATTCTTTGCTGAAAATAAAAATTAAATTATAAAAGTTGATGAATAAAAATTTTAAAAATCAATGAAAATAATAATTTTTAAATGATTTATTATATTATAAAAAATTTATTCAATAAATTTAGATTATGACATTAATATTAATTAAATATTACTTTTAGGATGTAACTTTTGATCATTATTAGAAATCATGAATAACAAAAAAGAGTTACATTATATATTTTATTTTTCACTTTGTAATATAAGTAATACAAATTTATAGTACAGTTTTCTTGCTAGTTAATTCAAAGATAATTCCATTAGTTAAGAATAAAATCGAATCATACAAATTTTAAATCATCATTTTTGAAATAAATTATTCCTGCAGTTATACTATGTTTCAAATGTATTCTAAAAATTTTAATAATTTAATTTGAATCTTTTCTGAAATGAAAAAAAATATCTTTTTGTAATATTGAATATTTTTCATGGAAAAAATATAAGTTATTTTGTATGTGTGCGTGTGTGTGTGTATTTTCTTATCGATAAGATTTATATTATTTATATTATTGAATTTTTTTAAATTCAAATAAAAAATACGAAATGTTTTAATATATTTAAGATTATGTTCACAATAGATAGTTGAAAATAAATGTTTTTAGAATGCATTTAAAATATGAAATGAATTTAAAATTATATTTATGGACTTTAATACAAATCCAAATTAAATTTAGATAAAATCATTAATAAAATTTCTATGAATAGTCCAATTTCCAATTTTTTCAATTTTTTTTCATCATAATCTATTTTCAAAAGCTGATATCGCTAAGATCTGAAATAATGATAATAAATAAAAAAAATTATATTTGAAAAATTAAGATGATTAGTTTTTTCTTATTTTTGTTTTCAACTTAATTTTCTTTTCATTTTTCTTTTTTTCTTTCTTATCTAGATTTATTTTTGACTCTATAGTTATTGAAGATTTTGATTGAAATAATTTTTTACATTTATTTTCATTTAAATAGAGGAAAAATCCATTGGTCAATAATACTGATTTCTGGACCAAAGTGAGAGCAGGATCTCATTATATCGAGAATATCCCACAGGCAAAGTTCTTTCGAAAGATTTTCAACTTTCCCTTGAACATGGCCTCCTAGTCGTGAGGGAAATTCGTGTTCTAGTATCGGGAATTTTCTCGTTCGAAGGCAATTTTATTCTCTATATTGCTAAGTTGCCCTAGGTCGGGAAAAACGTATACAGCTTCTTTCAGTGATTTTATTTGTTGATATGTGTTAGTTTCTTGACCGAAAAACATTGCTTTTCCATGGGGAAAACCTGCACTAGTAGTGAATATCTATCCTTCGGGATAACCTATAACGAAACCTCTTAACTTACCTGTTATCCTGCCACTGACATGTTTGTATTTTTCAACAAAAGATTTTTCCTAGAAAAAAAAAAAAATATTTCACCACAATATAGGAAATGAATTGTCTATTAATTGAATTTTAATTTAAGCTTACTCATATTAAAAAGCACATTACGTATTTCAATTGATATTTTTGTTCGTAAGTGGATTAAATATGTTTCAGGACAAAATGAAAAAAATAAATAATAATCATGATGATAATAGATAAGTGAAAATACATATAGAAATTTATAAATGAATATTGTAATTATAATATCATATTGATATTAATTAATATAGTATAAGAAAGTACTATTTTAGTTTTAATTTCAATTAAATCTATCTACATTTTTCATCGATTAAACACAAAATAGTAATAATAATGAACAATATTAATAAAAAAGATAAATAGAATAATTTATATATTATATTGAAATATAAAAAATATATTAGGATGTATTAGGATAATATATTTTTTATTAATAATTTATTAAATATACATATAGTTTTATTATAGTTTCATTATTACACGATTTAGTTCATTACACATTAAAAATTGAAAAAATTATCGCAAACGTACTATATACCAAAAAATATATTATGAAATATTAACAATAAAAGAAGATATTGTCAGTATCATATAAAGATTTTATAGGATATTTCGTAAAGTTATAATCTTTGATAATCATTTCAAGAATCTTTTTATCGATATCATTTGATCGATATTAATTTCATTGATATTTTTTATTCAACAATTTCATCATTCGACATTCATTTTATTAATATTGATTTTGCATTTATATATTTATTATATTATATATCGTTATTAATAATTTTTCAATAATTAATTTATATAGAAACTCTTTAATAATAATAATAATTTTATATATAAAAAATAAAAATAAAATATAAATATAAAATCAATATTGATTTAAGTATCAACGAACTTATTATTAATTATTTCCATGTAAAGATAAATGAAAAATTTCGTCAAAATTAGTGTCAGTCAAATAATATTTACAAAAAATATCGACATGGTAATATATCGGTAAAATAATTATTGGCTATCATACATTGATTTATTCCGTAATTGATGGTATAACTCAAAAAGAAATAATTTTATATGAAAAAAATTTATTCTATATTTTTTCTTATTTTCATGTATTTATTTATACATCGATAATACATCGATGTATAATAATATATATATATTTATTATTTTATATCGATAATTCATTTACATAATTGGGAAATTTTATTTAAAAATTTCATTTAAATATTTTTCAAACTTAACTTGAAAATGAAATCTCAAATGAATAAATTTTATTATATATTTTCGATTTATTTTATCAATTTAAAATTACTTTTATAATCAAGTTATAAAGTATTTTAAAAATAAAAAATCTCAAAATATCAAAAGTAATAGAAAAAATTAAACAATTTACAAATAAGAAAAGTTAAAAAACATGATATATTAGATTTTTTCCATCATTACGATTGATCGAAAACAAAAATCATAGAACTTTCATACTTAGTACGATAATCAATATTCTATGCATTAATCTATATATATAAAATGGGAAGCATAAAATAGTAATATCAGTGCAAATTATAACAATATATCTAACTAGTACATATAAGTATATGTTACAAAGCATACTTCTAATCATTCTGAAATCCTGATAATGGAACAAAATTTTGAATTTTATTTTTTAACAATTCCAGAAAGATTTTTCTAAAAATGTTTTATTGTATATAATTATATTTCCAAAGCTATAAATTTCTCTAATTCCATAATGTATTACATTATACATTATATATATCAGTTATTGCAACTTCGATAATAAATCTAATTCAAAATACTTTTAAAACTTATATTGATAAGTACTATCAATTAAACATCTGTCAGTTAAATACTTGAGACAAAGTATAATAAAGTATATTATTACATATTAATTTGTTTGTACACGTTATAAAAATATTTAATTTAAAAATTAATTATAAAAATTAATTTCAATAATAAATTATAATTTCATAGTTTAAATTCGAAATTGATTGTCTAAGGATATGTACAATTTTTGTTAACCGAAAAGAAAATTTTAAAATAATCAAAAATAATATGTTGCAATGCCAAATCAGTTATAATTTGTCATATCTATAATATATAAAAATATCTCTAATAAAAATAAATAAAATATATATTTTATTCTAAACAAAATTAGTGACACAAAATTGATACAATATGTTGTTCATATATGTTCAATATAAATTGCCACATATATGTACTGAACTGTAAAAAACAACTATGTGCGCCATTTATGCATAACGCATAGCAACAAAAAAAATTAATTCCTGTTAAAAAAATAATAATGTGAATATGATTCTATGATTCACATGATATTCAATCATTTATGATCATTTATGATTTAATGAAAAATGATTGAAAACTATTTTTAATAATTATTTGTGATAAAAATAAATTTTTTATATATTTGATTATATATTATATATTAATTTTTTATATTTTTATAAATCTCTATATTCTTATCTCTCTATTCTTATTTCTATATTAATTTAGAAAATAAATAAAAAATTTATTAAAAAACGAATTTGTAAAAAAGATAGATATAAATAAAAAACAAAAAAGAAAGAAAATATTAAATTAAATTTATTGATCAATTATATAATTTTAATATAATTTTAAAGATAATAATTAAGATTGTTAATATTTTATATTATTTTTAATCATTAATATATAATGATAATTATATAATAATTTTATAATAGTTATATTATTCAAGAATATATAATATTATATATTATTATATATTCTAATATAATATTTAATTTTGTTAATTTAATAAATAAGTAAAATGTTAAAATAAAAACAGAAATTAAAATATTTCTCATTTATATTTATAATT
Source organism: Apis cerana (assembly GCF_029169275.1). Taxonomy (NCBI): domain Eukaryota; kingdom Metazoa; phylum Arthropoda; class Insecta; order Hymenoptera; family Apidae; genus Apis; species Apis cerana. The sequence goes on along the minus strand of NC_083864.1, from coordinate 1,603,776 downwards.
ATATTTATGTATACATTATGTATATATATATATTTTATTTATATACACATCATTTAACTATTTTTATTTATATTCCATATGATGATTTATTTAATGACAATAAAATTTCCAATTGTATTTATGGAAGTAAATAATGTTTGCAATGAAAATTATGAATACAAAAATAATATTTAATCTTATATTATAAACCTGTAAATTGTACGAGACAGTAGTACAAATCAGCATATTCGCTTATATGTTATTCTGTGTAAGTGGAAATTTATTATATTTTTATAATAACATTTGTATTGTATTTTAATATACTGGTAAAAAAACGAAATTGTATGTAAATATATAATAAAATAGCATGATAATAAATTACATGCAATTTACTTCAAATTTATTGATTTAAAAAATCGAATAAAGAATTTTATTGTATAATATATCGTTTTTTATATAAGATACTAAAAAATATATTAAAAAATATCTCTACAGTATGAATTTTGAATTATTATAAAAAAGATAAAAATTAATATGAAAAATTAAAATTTATTTTTTTAATTAATTATCGATTTTTGCACTGAAAATTTCTATATAGTGAAATAAATAAATAAATAAACAAATCAGCCATCAAGAAGTATTAATTTTGATATAAACACGTTATGAATAATATCTTTCTTCATTTTTAATGAATATTAATATATTTGATATTAAAAATGAAAATGGATAACATTTAATTTATCACAAATAAAACATATTTCAAACATTGTCATTGAAGATAATATGTTTCAGCGTAGAATAAAACATTTTATCAAAATAGAAAAATTTTCCATTATTAAAAAAAAAATTAATAATCATTGCTATTGAAATTTTACGTGTCCGCTGACATTAATAAAATTTAAGAAAATATTCTTTCTGAAATTTGTATCTAAAAATTTCAAATTGTGACAACATTAATCGTGGACCGTAAAAGCTTTAAAATTTTAATAGCATTTCATAATTGTTTATAATGAAAATAAAAATTCGTAATTAAATTAAAGAATTAAATAATAAAAGTATAGAATTATATATATTTAACATAATTTTTTTTTCAATAAAATTTCACACTTTAAATTTAAATTCTGAAGTTAAATTACACTATCACTTTTAGTTTTCAAAAAACAGGATTTTTTAAAAAATAATAATGCGATATTTTTGCAAAAATAAAGTATTAAACAAAAACTAAAAAAAATTTTAAATTTATCTTAAAAAACAAAAAAAAATTTTCTAAATGATAATATCCATACTTGTTATTTATTTATTAATTGTCATTTTATAATTAAATAAGAATTAAAATTTAAAAAAAACTTATATGAATTTTTATATATTATTTTTATATTTATAAACAGTGAATTCTGTAGATATTTCTGAAAAAGAAATGATTGAAAAATGTTTTAACATTAATAAATTTAAAATAATGCCCATATAATTTAAAATAGTAATCAAAAATTACATATACATGATGTACGAACGATAATCAAAGAATAGTCGCATGACGGTCATGTCAAATGCAATATTATCGATTCGAATACAATTGCAGCGCTCATAGTGATTAAAATTAAAACTAAATTTCAATATAAAATTATAGACACAAATGATATTTTATTTATATTAATATAAACAAAATACAGAATAAACATAATATTTTTTTTATATCTTAGAAATTCGAAGATATCCATTATTATTTTCATATGCGATATTATCGATTCAGATATCAGTATAGAAAACTATTATAGCGTCATAGATGAGATATACGAATAATCATACCATCGCATAATAAAGCTTTACAAACAGAAAATTATGTCTATTCCATATTTCTGCTTTATTGTAATCTTCTTTTTATGTTATATCGATAATATAGGAATCAACATAGTAATAAAATAATTTTTCACAAAATTTAAATTTTAAGTCATTAAAAATCCTTTTTAAAAAAAATATTGTTTTTATCTAGAAGGAACAGATTGCAAAAATTTTAGCCAAATTAAATATTATGAAAATTTTAAAAATTACAAGAACGATTTAAAAAGTAAAGTAATAAAATATTTTTTGCAAAATTTTTAACTTTAACATTCGAATTGTTAAAAATCCTCGCAAATATTGTTTTTATTGTTAATGTTTATATATATATATATATAATAAAGTTATTTATTTAAATTTCAATTAAATTCAGCTGATAACTTTTCGGAAATATAATCAATTGTATCGGATTTATTCTGTACATTGTCTATGACATAATATATAATATATTTATTATTTGCTAGTATTTAGATATATATGGGAATGAAGAATAAAAATCATAATTTTCAAATTAATTAATTTTTAGTGATTTGTATCTTGATTACTTTTTTAAAAATAATATCAATTGATGCGTAAAAATATTTAATTTTATTTAAAAAAATGACCCTTATTTTTTATTGAAAATATTAAAAACTTTTTATTAATTTTCATTATAATTATTAAAAACAAAAACCAGAACTGATTTATGAAATGATCAGATAGTTTAACTTTCATTTTCAATAGTTTCAATATTTTTAACATTTTAAGTTTAAGTATTAATTTATAAGCAGATTTATTTAAAATATTATCAAAAGTAAATATTCTAAATTATAAAATAGCTTGAGGATTAATAAGATTTAGAATAAATTAATAGATTTAGGATTAAAAATTTGTCCTATGTTTATATTCACATATAAAAACGAAACTGTATTGTCTGTAATGAAACAATAAAATCAATATCGATATTGATAATGATTCCGTATTAATAATTATATTAATAAGAATTACAGCGACAAATACATCAATAATTATACAATCCTTAATAATATGTTAATAATATGATAAGATGACAATATTCAGATTAATAGAAATTTAACTAAATATCTATTAATTTATATATATATATATATATATATTAAGGTATCCCATAAGTTTCTTTTTTTTTTTTGATATGAAATGAATATACAATATTTGTTGTTTAAGATTAATTTATTGCGTTATATATGAATTGTTCTGCTATCATTTTCTTCCATCTCTTAAGAAGCCTCATTATTTTCTTTTTCCAAAATTGTTGAGAGTTTATTTGCAAAATATTTCTTGAAGTGCGTTCTTATTTCGCTTACAGATTGGAACTGTTTATCATAGAGAAAATTTTTAATAATAGTTGAATATATTAAGATCTGGGAAGATCTTGGGATAAAAGATATGCGATAGAATGTCCCAGTCAAACAGTTTTTCTCTTATAGTCAATACAATATACGGTTTTACATGTCATTTATATGTCGTAATGATTTCGCTAATTTTGGTCGTTTTTCTGCTATGGGGTTTTTCAATTTATCAAGCTAATTGCAATATTTTCCAAAATTGATGATTTCATCTTGAAAAAGAAGCTCGTTGTAGACTACATCTTTCTAATCCCATCAAATGGATAAAAACTTTCTTCGGGTGAAATCCAGGCTTCGCGACAATTGAAAGTCTATTCTTTAAATCAAGTGAATTTTCGATACAATTTTCGATTTTGATATAATATTATATATATAATATTGATATAATTTGATATAATATTATATATATTCAAGTTTAGTCTTCAGTGACAAGCTTCTTTAAAAGGATTTCTTTCATGTCTCTAGAGAAGGAAATTGCAGAGACATAGAGACACGGTTCAGTCTCCGTTAATAGTTCTGAAACCTAAACTTTACATCAATTGACGTATCTCATTCTAATTAGATGATTATGTACCGTTGTCCTGGAAATGTTAGTGACATCCACTATCTCGCGCACACTATATCACGGATTTTCAGCAAACATGGCCTTCATAAGGTTCATATTTGTCGTTGCGAATTGGGCAGTCGAATCCAAATTAATTTTGTGAAATGTTTAAATAAAACATTGTATTGCAACTATTATTGCTATTTAGCAATTTAATTCATAACAAAACATGAATGAAATTGAAATTAATGAATTTATTTTTTAATATATTGCATTTCATGATATGAGTCGTTACAATGACTGATGATTTTGTATGGATACAAACTATACATATAATTGCAAAGAGGATAAGAAAATATTAACAAGAAATTATTATTAACAAGGAAAATATATTCATTCATTGGTCAATTTTTGTTCGAGAAGAAGAGGCTTCGTCGAGAAGATCATTTCCTTATTTTCTTCTGTGGAGAAAACGATTTCAATAAAAATCAGTTTTTTTACGAAAAATCTAGGTTCAAAGAAGTTGATAAGACTTAATAAGCAAAGTTGAAGTCAAAACATGAGTATCATTGGTAAAGAGATAAAGAAATATACTGAAACCCGATTTATTTTAAGAGTAATAATGATATTCCTCTGATATAAAAGAAATTTCTCTGATAAATCGAAAATGCATTTTGAAAAGGAAATTTAATCTTTAAAATTTAAAATTCGCCCGATCAAAATATCAAGAAAAAAGAATATAAGACTTAAGAATGAAAAAGAAAAACGAGAATACGGATTAAATGAATTCTAATAATAAAATTCCCGATGCTTTGTTTAGAGTTTTAATAATGAGTTTTCCTTGAGATGCAGGATGAATATTGAGGCGTTAACTGGAAAACACAATCAGATATAAAATAAAATATCTTTTTTAAACAAGAGTATGCTTTGACATACATTGGCAAATGGATCAAGTAACATTAGAATTTGAAATTGAAATTGAAAAATAAATTGAATTACAACATAATGAAGTGAATATTATTCATAGATTGAAATTGCAACAGTCGTATGGATTCTATATATAATATAATATATTGGATAAAAATCCAAACTTGAAATTTATAAACTTTAAATTCTTTTATTGAAATATATTAATAAAAAAGCATAGTTTTCAATATTATATGAAATATTATTTTATATATCAATTTAGGTATAAAAATTGAGATTAAAATTTTAATGTAAATTTCGAATCATTTTTTTCAAATATGTAAATTATATAATATTTAGTCCAATTTTAGTATTAATATTAATATTGTAAATTAGTATTAACATTGTAATAAATTAAATTAAATATTATGATAAATTAAGTTAAATAAAAAATTAATTTTATTTTAAATTTAAATTTTATTATATCAATATTATATTATATTATATTTATATTATATCTTTTTATATCAATATTAATAAATTGTCTGAAAAAAAAGTAATATTAATATTTAAAATCAATATTTTTATAATATAATTATAAAAATAAATTAATATACAAAAAATCGAAGTCATATTTCTCATTACTTTTTTATTTTATATTAATATTAATTTTAATTGCCTGAACTTAGTTGAAATAAAAAAAATAATTAAAATCAATATTAAAATTTTCAATATCCAATAATCAATAGGATATATATAGTTTTAGTTTATAATATACAAAAATGCCAAACAGTAAACAAATAAATAAATAAAAATAAAATATTGGATAGATATAAAATTGCACATTTTATCCTGATATTTATAAATGTATTATAATTTTTTAAATATTTCTTAAAAAAAATTTTTTTCTAAGTGAGAATTGATTAAAAATAAATTATAATATTAAAAATATTGATGAAAAGCTGCAATAAAAATAATCAATAAAAAATAAGAATCATTTCATTTTTTAAATGAAATTTTGAATATTTTTTTACGTATTAATTGATATATTATCAATTATTTTCAAAAAAAGTATTAAAGAATAGATCGAAAATTAAGTTAAAAGTTATGATTTATGTTTGAAATATCTATATAAGTATATTAAATATTTAATCAAGTCCTTCGATTTATATTACAAATAAAATGAAATGTGATTACAAATAAAATGAATACTTTTATAGAAGAAAAAAAGTACATATATGAGTATATATAGTAATAATAGTGTGCTGATAATAAAGTTGAATCATACCTGAAAAAAGTTCTTTAGAGGTGTGATAAGATGTTCTGAGAATGATAGAAATTAAGAATAAAGTTATGTTGAAAATAACTTGTTATTCAAAGTATCAAATAACATAACTTTAGTTCCGAATGACAACTAACCGATTCAAATATAGTGCAATGAACAATATATATATTGATCTGATAATACAGTGCGAATATTATTTTTCATTAATAGTTTATTCGTAATCTATGTTATTAATGTTATTAATATATAATTAATGTTATATCTATATTGTCAAAAATTAATTTGTCCATTAACATTAAGGAAAAATATTTAAAAGACTTAATAGCATATTGCAAAACAAATTGAATTTTTAATGAATGATTGATTTTATTTATTTAATATGAATTGTTTCTTAATTTAATATGCATGATTTATTATTTTAATTCCAAATATATATTGTAGTATTGTTCATTTATTAAAAAAATTTTATATTGGTTTCTTTATATTATAATTTTATCATAATAACAATTAATTAATTTATTTATTGTTCGTGATGTAATCGATAAAAAATTCGATATAATTTTTTATCGAATAAAAAATTATTTGTTATATTTAAGATATTTTTTTTCGAGATTTATTGCTTAGATTTATTCATATTCGATCAGCGATTAATCAATATTTTTTAATAATTAATTAACAAAGCATATAATTCGTAACAAAAGTTTTTGCAAAAGAAAATGTTGCTTGAAATATCTCAGGAATCTCTAATTTATGAATGTCTTGACATTTTTGGAACATTTTGTATATTCGTCTGAAAAAAATTCTCAAGTCAAAAAACAATGGAAGATAAATTTACATAGAATAACTGATACTTTCGAATTCTATTCGTCAAATACTATCATAAAAAAATTCTATAATATATAGATTCCTAAGACAAAAAATAACTTCAATTTTCTCGTGTGTTCCTTAATTAATGCTTCTTTCTATAATTTTATTTGGAAACTAATATTATTTAAAGCTTAGAGACTAACAAATCTCTTCTCTTTTTTTTTTATAATCGTTTTCTTGCATGTTTGATTTTTCTCTTCTATGTTAATTTTTTTTTTTTGCTTTTTTAAAGATTCTCATTTTCGTTCCGCGATTTATTTTTGCAATCTGTCATGATTTATTTTTGAAAATGTATTTATTTTGTTATGTCGATGTGAAAAATTATCGATTCGAATTCTTGAATTTTTCCATAATTGTAAATATTTCTTTGTTGCTAAAGAAGAAATTAATAGAGAGAAAATTATTGTAGGAAAATAATGTATAACATATAAAAAAAAAATGGAAATCAGAAGACATACAATATCAATAACAGTCTAATTTCTGTTTATATTAAATGAATTCGTCTAATCGAAGAATATGAAAGTGAGATAAAAACCAATGGCATAAAAAATTCTTTTAAAAAACAAATAAAAAATGAAAATATATAGATATATTATTGAAACCATGATATTATTATCACAATCAAAATTGCTAAAAAGTTAAATGTCTCCCTAATAAGTCAAACATTAAATCAAAGAATAAATGCAATAAATTCCAAATTTATTGAAGCAAAATCTAACAAAAGAAAATTTAAAAAAATATAAAATATATTTGCATAACAGAAAAAACGAAGATTTAATAATAGATAATAGATTTTACATGGTTTTATAAATTTTTAGCAATTGTATGTCATTGTTGTAGAAGAACACATTCTTATAATTGCTAATATAATTGTCAATAAAATTATTGAATTATTACAAAATATAGATAAAGAATTTTATTTAAATCCGTAAAAAACGTTATTATTATTAATAATACGACTAATTTTTCGAGAGCATTCAAAATATTTTAAATACATAATGATCAATGAATAAAATGCCAAGTATATCAGATGAAAAGAATGAAAAAAAAAAAGAAAGAAATAGAAGAACGGAAGAAAAATGGAAGAAAAAGTTTCAAAAAAAGAAAAGAAAAAGAGGAAGCAATAGACAAGGATAGAACATTTCTTAATTTGCTCCTTCTATTTTTAATTCAACTATTTTCAATTCATTTCGTAACTTTGGATGATGCAAATTATCCAAATAAATGAAATAATTTTTCAAATATATAATAATATAATAGAGAAGTGTAATGTACTGTAGAAATCGTTCTCCTATGAATGATTTCTGCTGAAAAGATGAAAAAAAGTTACTTGCAAATTGTTAATTGTCTAATCTTAATAAATAGTTTAATGCATACATATATAATAATATAAATACCTAATAAATAAAAATATTTAATATTTATTATTACATTGCAAACGAATAATTTTATTATTAGCTTTATTCAGTGACCAAATATGTTTCTATATAAATACTTTATCGATAATAATTTTTGTATTCATCTGCAATATGTTAATAATATAAGAATATTACAGTATGAATATATACAAAATGAATATATACTATATATATACAAAATGAATATATACTATATATATATAATATGAATATATATATACAGAATGAATAATAGATTAATAGATATATTGTGTAATTTATAGTTTACAGTACTGATATATTTATAGTATAACTGAACTATAGATAAATCTGTTAATGTAAAATACAAAATTTTTGTATTTTAACGTAATATAAAATATATGATTTTTGCAAGAATAGTATCGATATATTTAATATCAATACATTTAATTTCAGATTTTCTAAACTTGTTTGTATGAACTGGATATGAAGATTATTATTAAAGTATTGATTTTACAATCAGAAAAAATCGAAACTCAAATTGTATTTCATTTGAAAGTTTCTAAAATATATCAAATCGAATCGAATTAGCAATTCTTAGTTACATTCGAAAAATATAGTTCTCGAAATATTCTACATTCTATGTTTCTACTCATATATATTATCATATATATATTAAAAGAATTATAAATTTTCTCGAAGATTGTTCTATTTCTTCAAAAAACTTTTTTTCCGTCTTTTGAAGACTTTTACTTTGCATATATGTATCATGATATTTCTATATATATCTTGTTTTCCATAAGCACTTTGCTGGATCGAGACTTTTAAAAATATTCATCAGTAGAGAAATTTAATCAAAATCTAATTTAATCAAGATAAAAAGAAAGGATCCAAAACATAAAGGAGAAGCAAAATCGAAAATGACAGAAGAGTTTATTATTTCAAGAAAATGAACCATAATTAGTAATAATTATTCTTATTTTTAAATTAAATAAGTAGTTTTTGACAATTTAAGTTATAGTTATATATAAGTTTTATTTTTCGCGCAAATAATGAAATAGAATGGATTGTAAATTGATAGTGATCTATCAATCTATTTTATTTTTCTTAAAATTATCTCAGGAATTAATAATGTAAAATGAACCTATATATAATTAGATGGAGATATTATATTTTTGAATGAAGTTGATTATATTAAATTTTTTGATATATAAATAAAAAGACCTCCATACTTGTCAGTTATAATTCACCAGAATAAAGATTGATTATGATGATTATGTAAATTATGATAGATGTAAATTCAAAAATATTATTAGAGAAGAAATATTACTAAAGAATATAATAGAAAAAGAATTGAATGAGCATATGTTATCTTCTATATCATTAAAAGTGATTTAATTTCTCTGCGACGAATTTCCACATTACAAGAATACGAATGATATCACATCATTCTTATTGCTACGATGCGATAGCTTTGATAAAAGTCTGATCACATGACGTATTTTATTTAATGTTCTAGCTAAAGATAATTTAGTTGAAAAGAAAAGCATTAAGATTGGATGTAAACATAATAAATTCAACTAATGTCTCTGAGGACATAAGTATTTTCTGTTTTGAAAATGTGAATTAAAACTAACCATTTTGATTTTGTCAAGCAAATTTTGTTTCGCTTTATATCTGTTTTGTGAAATTAATGCAGTGACACTAGAAAGATACTTTTCAATGCAAATTGTAAGGATGAATATAAATAACATCGTTTAATATTTTATTTATATCGCTTTATCTTCACTTTTAAATGATTTTGCATTTTTTTTCATTATATATGAAGAAATTCATTAATTATAGATTCTAATTAGTAATATAATAATAATTTTTTTTTATCATGAAATTTTATTATATATATATTTCCATGATTTTATATTATAATAATTTTATTTACCAATAAGTAAATGTTATTTAGCAGGAATTATAACATTATTTGATCAAAATTTTAATATATTTTTTTTAAAAGTAGTTTTGAAAAGTAGTGGATTAATTCTTTATCAACATTTATTTTGATTTTTTGATCATCCAAAAGTTTATATTTTAATTTTATCGAGATATGGATTAATTTCTCATATTGTAAAGAAATTTTTTGGAAATTTAATTTGGAATTTATGCAATATTAAATATTGGATTTTTTAGATTCATTGTATGATTTCATTATATATTTTAACTTGAAATGGATATTAATATTTAAACATATTTTATTTCAATAATTAATTATTGTTGTTCTTACAGTTACTATTACTACAATTACTATTAAAATTTTTAAATAATTAGAAATTAAATATTATGAAATTAAATTTAATTAAAATTTACATATTTCGATATTATAATGATTAGAATTTATTTTATTATTTACTATTATTGATTTAATAAGTATTATATTATCTAATTTATTTATTGACATTATTTTTCACGATATATATTATATTATATTATATATATTGTTGTCATTTTCATTATATATTATCTATAGGATATTATATATTAATATTTGCTATTATTATTTCAAAATTCAATGATATCCATTAAACAATAATTTATTAATAAATTATAAATAAATAAAATTTCAATTTATTATAATATTATTAAAATAAATATAACATTATTCTTCCAATATTTTTTAATCTAATATTTATACTATAATATTATTCAGATTATTATCATTTGTTTAGCAATGCAATGTGCTTCTTTATTCCTGAGAAAAATCTTTTCGTTCTCGAATAAATGATATAATAAATAAGTTTGGATTTATATGAATAATAATGAATGTTGTGCACAAATGTGATTTTTTTTATATCATGAATTATATTTGATTATATTTGATGATATATTTCATGAAATATATTTTTTATATCTGATATAATGAATTGATCGATGTTATTGTTGATTGTTGTTAGAATTCTGTAAGGCATAAATGATTAGTCAGTTAATCAGATGGAGAAAATTGGAATATTCTTTGATGATTTCGAGGACTCTTCTGATCATCAGGCATTCAATAGTGAAACATCTCAATGTTGATATTGATGTTCTTCACACAATTTAATTTAGAGCAAAACCATACAGTATCAGTAAAAGTTTCTTGTTTTGGATATAATCTAGATATAATCAGAATATAATCTAGATTTAATAAAACTTCTTAAAAAATTGATGCAAAGTGATTGATTTATGATATGTTTATAGATATTATACCTATTTATTTTTATTTTTATATATTGTACTTAAGTATATTTATTATATCAATTTAAGAGTAATAAAATTGAAAAAATTATCATACACTATGAAAAAAATATTCCTAGAGCATTTTTTGATGATTTAGTGATTCGCATTAAATGTGATTAAGTATTTGTGGATTTGAGAATATTGTTTTGAATCAGAAAATGATTATGTAATATAAATATATATGTATATAAATATAATGATGTATAACATAATGTATGTAGTAATGATGTATGTAGTATAACATAAATGATATGTATATATGCAATAAAAAGTTAGAATATATTTATAATAAAATTATTATACATTTAATTAAAGGGAATTTCTCATATAATAAGTCAAAAAGTTTTTTTTTTATATTCTTTTTGTAAAAATATAATGAAAATAAGCTTCTTAAATTTTAAAGCTACAAACATCTATAATTATTATATAATATAATAATGTTATATAATAATTATATAATTTGTTATGTTATAACTTCTTATATTTAAACGCAATTTTTTTCCAAAAAATAGCAGAAAAATTTAGCATTTCAAAGCGTTAGTATTCTTAGTCTTAAATTCAATAGTTTTAAACGATCCAAGTTATATGCACTTCGTAAATAGAATGATTCAATGTACACTAATTTGTTTTTTTTTTAATTTCCTATAATGCAAAAATGTAACAACTCAGTAAATAAAAAACAGATAACTATATTTTTATGTTTTATAAACTATTAACAAAATTGCTTTGTATCAAGCATAAAAAGCATTGATTATATGGTATACTATCTAAATGATACGTTGATGTAATATAATTATATTATTACATTATATAATTGCAATAACAATAAATATAATAATAATGCATGCAAAAATTTTAATCAAAGAAACTAACAAATATGTTTTACAATGATAAATTTATAAATGCATATCTTAAACTAATAATAATTGAAATATAAATATTAGGGCAAACATGATAAAGTAAATTTATGATTTTTATTCACTTATTATTTCTTATTTGATTTAAATAAATTAATATTGTATTCTTATCTTTCATTCAATATTATTTTTATTATCCATCTAAAAGCACACAATGAATCAATATCATTTTAGTAAGAATTCATATAATGAATTAAAACTAAATCTTAAAAATTTAGATTCGAACGATAAATCATCACCATTTTTGAACTGATTGCTGCTTGCTTTTTTTATTGCTGAATTATTCAGATAAACAGATAGAAAATATCTTTCTATAAAATATTATATATTATTATTATCTTATTTAAATGTCGTTGATATTATATATTTGCAACATTTGTTATTATTATGTATTGTCCACTATTATATCTGCAATATTTTTATTATAAGTTTCAAATGATATTTTGCAAATGGCAAATTCAATCTGGTTAAAAATTAATATAAACAATATGAATTTTAAATAGTTCACATATTTAACATGTGGAAAAAATATTTTTGATATCATTGACACGAATAGATTAAACTGATTTCAAAACTATATTAATTTTATTAACAGCTCTCATTAAACCTGTAATCCATAATTCACATCAGTCTTTATATGACATGATAACAATGATTTTCATATTGATATTTTATCTATAGTGATAATAATATTTATTGACTCTTTATGTCGTTTTAATAAATTATAATTGGAGCAAAAAGATATTTTATTTTTTTATAATTTATTAAAAAAAAACTTATATACTTAATACTTAATAATATAATTATTAATATACAAAATATGTTCTTTATTAACAATAAATAAAAATATTATTTCATTTCTCCAAATTACCATAACGAATAAAATCAGTTAAAATTTTCTAATATATACTCTAAAATTTTTCTATATTATAAATCTATAAATAATCGTATAGATATAAAAGATTTAATATTATAATAGATATAAAAGATTTTATAACAAATTGATTTTATACAATGAAAACAAGTTGTTTAAAAAATAATTGATTTTTAACATCAATATATGAAAAAATCTTTAAAAGTCTATGTATGTGAATTACAGATAAAAAAATATATTAAAATATTTTTAAAGCTGATCAATAATTAGGTATATTTTATACAAATGATCTAGAATAAATACATTAAAAATTTAAAAATATAAAAAAAGATATCCTATATTTATCACGTGACCTTATTTTTCTAAAATGATAAACTCATTTAAGATCAATATTTAGAATATATAAATTTCTTATGTGTATCGTTAGTAATACAATTTTAAACAAACACAATAATACAATTTTAAAATAGCATTTTGTTCATGATAATATCTATTAAATAATTCGCATAAAACTTTTTCAAAACGAATATGTTTTTTAAAAATAATATGAATATAATTGATATTATATTACATAATAAATATTTTCTTGAATCTTTCATTTTAATCTTTCATTTTAATATTTTTCAATAATTTTTTCAATTCGAAAAAATTAAACAAATATTTAATGTAAAATTTTTAAATATTACAACAAATAAAAAGTATTTATGTATGAAGCAATTTATTAATGCATAAAGTATTTAAGATATAATAATATGCAGCAAAAATAGCAAAATAATTATTTTCATATTTCTATCTTCTATAATAATTTGAAAAAAAATGATAAAAGAGATTTATCGTTGAAAAGAAAAAGACATATCTTAACAATGATAAATGTTTTAAGATATTATGAAATATTCAATATTACTAATCAATTAACAATAATTTTTTACATGTTATTACATATTCTTTATACATTACGTAAATGAAAAATTTTTGCAAATATGTATAATATATTGAATTTTTTTTTGTGACATTTTTTTATACTGAGAATTAAATTTGCACATTCCAGCAAATTGCAATTTCTTTTATAAGTTTAAGTCCTGACTTGTTGCTTTTTGACCATAAAAATTGCTATGATAATGAAAATTGATAATGAAAACTCATCAGTTAGTAATATAATATAATATATATATGTAATATAATATAATATAATATATAAATTTAAAATTTTTTTCTTCATTTATCGTTTTTTTATTTCAAATAATATATATTTTTTTTTTATTTTACGAATTTTTTTCCTTTGATGTAGTTAATGATATAGTATAAAATGGAATTATTTTATATTCATTACATTGATATTGATTCAAATTATTTTTATAATTTTCAAGAATGAAAATTATTTCTTAGTTCAACCAATCTAAATTTTTTCAAATAACTCAATTATTTGTAATGATGATTCAAAGATTGAAGATGTGCCTATTCAATTAATTGAAAATTAGGTTATACATATAGTATGAAATAATTCATATAGATTTCATATAATTTCTATCATTTTGAACTTTCATTTATAATTAAACTGTATTTTATTTTATTCATATAAATATATATTTATATATATTCTTTTATTATGCATAAATATAAAATTATTTTTTCATGTTCTTTTAAAACTATATAAAAAGATATATAAACATATTTATAGTCGTTATCATTAATACAATTATCATTAATACTACTTGTGATTATTGAAATTAATTTTTACCTCGATCAATTATGTTCCTGTCACATTGCTTGTAAATATTGAAATGTATCTACCAATAAAATACTTTTCAAAACGTTGTCATCTAAATCGTTAAAAAACAATAACTCTCATTTATTATACACGATAGCGCATATCGTACTAATTTTCTCGACAATAATTCTCTTTGAGCAATCTAATAGCGTAATTGATATAATTTTATAGCAATTGTTTCATGTTGTTTTCTGTTCGATTTCATATTTTCGATAAATATTTGATTGCTGATGTTTGGCATCATAATTCGTGACATATCATACATTTTTTTTTTTTAAATATATATATATATATTAATTAATTAAAAAATTCAAACTTATTTTCTTCAAGTAGGAAGCTAAAGTAAAAAAGTATATAAATAATTTTTAACATTAAAGGAAATTTCTATTTTTCAATAACTTTTTATTTATAGGCGTTAAAAAAGTTATAACAAAATATATAAATTAGTCCAAACGAAACTCAAACTTACTTACTCATAAATTCAATATTGTGATTCATAATTTTGTGCAGTCCATGAATAGTTTTTAAAATTATTATTTCGTTTTCAATATGAACATTTTCCTCTATTATAATTAATCTTCAAATTGATGATTTTCTATTATTATTTGATAATTATTATTAAGTGTATCTATTAAGATCCAATATCCTTTATTCTATTACGATCATATCATTATAAAATTTTGATTAAATTTTCGATCGAATAATAAATTAAAAATAATTGAAAAATTAATTGAGAAAATATATAAGTAATACAAGAATACAGATATATTAAGAAATATCAAACTGCTAATATAATTGCTAAAGTATCTAGATAACGATTGAAGAATTGAATTCTGAAATTCCACTTAATTCTATTTTTCTCATTTATATAATTATATATTGTAAAAGTAATATAAATATAAAAAACCATAAATAATTATCATTTAATAAAACGTTTTTAAAGAAAACATATTTCTTCAAAAAATGAATAACTGCAAATTGTTTGTTACCACATATTTAAATATATAAGGATAATTAAAAAGTAGAAACTAATCAAATATATGTATTTTCAGTCATTTTATATAATTTCATCAATAACCAGAATAGATTTTATTTAATAATTTTTGTTTTTGTATCGAAGTAATTACCGCTTTTTTTGAAAAGAGTAAATTGCACAAATTCCATTTTAAAAATTGTATTATTTAAAAATAAATTCTAAATAAAATACAACACTAAAAAAAATAAACAAAACAATAAGAAAGAAAGGAAAAAAAAAAGAAAAACAAGAAAAATAAAGAAAAATAAAAAAAAATAGAAAAAAACGTAACTATACTCGGAAAATACGAATAAACATTTCGAATGTAAAAAAAAACATAAAATACAAAACAAATATAAATAAAAAAAATTAATTTATTAAAATAACAAATATTTACGAGCTTTTGTTTATAAACAATGACTTTATTCATTAAACAAATCATGATTAAAAATGAACTAATATAGTATCACTAAATCTAATGGCATCAAATATGGCCAATCTTAAATATACATAACTTATGACTTGGATTTCTAAAATTGAAATTTGCATTTTTGGATTTTATGAATAAAAAATTATCAAATGGCAAAAAAGTTTATGTCTCCTAAAGTAAAGTTTGAATTTCATTTAAGAATTTCAAATCTTATTGATTTTCTTATTTAAAACTTTCTATTTTATTTATATATAAATAATTATACATATTTTTTATATACATTAAATTATTATATTTCAGATAATTTAATGGTTGATTTTATTGTGATTATTGTGATCGATGTTGAATTGAATGTAATATAATATTTAATGTAATATTTATAAGCTTTCTGTGTGACAAATAAGCAATATATCGTCTAAATTTTGTGTATTTATGTATCCTTGATTATCAAAGAGTATGAAAGTTTCTAATATAAGCTATAATGTAAGTTTTTTTGTTATAAAATGGATCAGAATATGTTAAATCAATAATTGTAGATAAGATTATTGCTTTTTGTCGCCCAATAGTTTCAATATAAAGAGATTTAGTCTTTTTTTTTATATGTTTCTACAATTTTTAATTATTAATTTTTTGTATAATTTTTGAAATACAATATATAATAGATCTTCAAACATATTTTTTTATAGAATCGATCATTGTAAAAGAACAAAGGAAAGAATGTTAAACAACTAGACAATTAAATTAAATTAGAATAAATTTTATTAGAATGTGATAATTTTGATATATGCATAACTTGTAATTATGATTTAATAACTTGTAATAGCTTTGTAAATTCGAGAACATATCATTGTAATCTTCTAATCAATAACACTTTGAAGATGATGACTACTCCACCTTGTACTTGTAACATGTTTTTTATAATAAATAATATATGTCAATAATGAAGTTATATAAATTGTAATCGGTAAAAAACCGATATTTTGTATTAGATAGATAAATACATCTTTTTATTCAAAAATATTTTATTAAATAATATCCGATGCACATGAAGACATTTTATTTTATTTTTTTTGATGATGAAAAATTTTGCTGAAAAATTATTACAAGTTAAATAATCATTATTGCTTTTTTTTATTTATAATTTATAAATATTTTCAGATATTGAAAATTCAGATATTGAAACATAAATATAGCTTTATTTATGATCGTATAAATTGAATCTTCTATTCTATTTCATTATGGAATTCAATTCTTTTAAAATCCTGAAAGAATTTTCAATTTTTAATATATCAAAGAAATTTTGTTATTTTTAGAAGAGATTTTTTTCAATATTTAATTTCTTTTTTTTTTTTTAAATTAATGATTTAACAGATTTTAACTTAAAAGAAAATATATTATTTTTCAATATAATGTTCAAAAATTTTTAAAAATTAATTATTATTTAAAACTAATTTAAATTATTCACTATTATATTTTAAATAGTTTATTAGATTTATTATATATTCATAATATAGGATTATTATTAATTATGTTTTAATTATACTTCGATGAATTACGTTTTGGGAGCACTAGATAAATAGCGAACACTTGTTATAAATTTATGAGATATAATTTTTGAATAATTTTTATAAAATGTATTTTTCGGAAATGAATAATCAAGTACAATATTATTATTATACAACAAAAATTATTTCTAAAAAATTTTTTCATTCTGATACTTTAAAAATCATGATCACTTTACTATGTATTTGTAACTTGTTCTGATAATGAAATTAAATTATAAAATTCTTTTATGTGTTAACAAATGAATTTCTTTCGTGAATAAAATATATCTTTATATCGAAAGAAAATGCTTGAATTTCTAGTTTTAATATTTATAGTATTGAAAAATAACATTATAATCTCATAAAATATAATAATTTGCATAAATTATATAGCAACTGTAGAGACACTTTATTCTAGAAACAAAAACGAATATGAAAAAAATTAGAAAATAATGAGTGGAATCAGTTCTAAAAGATATCTTTCTTATTGATCGTAGCTTTAAAGATTCATAAAAATATACTTCAAGAAGAAGTTCTAAGTATATTCGTAATGTTATTATGAAAAAATAAACACAAAAAATTTTAATTTAACATTAAACAAATGATTAATTAGAAATATATTGTTAAAATAATAATATCACATGAAAAAATAATTTCAATATTTTAATGCTACTAACTCAAAGTACTAATCTTATTTCTTAATGAAAATTTGCTGAATTTTTCTTTTCCCCTTGCTCAATTTATGTTTTTTCAGACTCATTTATTTCGAAGTTCGCAAATGACTTATATCAGTCAGCAAATGATTGATTCAATTGAACTTCTTAAACTAAAAAGCAAATGTTGTATAATACTAAATGCTTACTAACATACTAAATAATACTATGTAAATTAGGAAAAATTGATTAGATATTTCAAAGAATTATCTCTTCTAAAGCTATTAATATGATAAAACAGCAAGGATAGAAATAGCATCATGATTGATGATAAAATCAATCAAATGAGTGCTTATAATGAAATGAAGAAGGAAACTGATAATAAGCAGCATATAATAGTGTAGTTAAAAACAACAAGTATTTGTTTCTGATAACAGAGACATTACAATTTTTAACATTGTTTGTATTTTTGATAAAATTTAAAGTTTAAAATATTCAGTGTATAAGATGTTATTATTACTTATGTTATTTATTACTTATTACTTAGTGAAACAATATATTTTCTATTGTTTATATTTTGTATTGATTTACTTCTTTATTCATTATTCAAATGTATTTTCTTCTTTTGTTCAATTATAAAATAATTAAAAAGAAAATAAATAAAAAGTGACTTTATTACATCAACATTTTGGTGCGATAAAAATAACTCACTGTAAAATACTATTAGGATATATTATAATAAACTGTCATATAGAAAATGAAAAAAATATTTACACAATTTTTTTTTTTAAGGAAACATGATTATCAAAATAGATCACTTTCTGAAGAATTCGTGTAATATTTTTATGAACTATCAAAAAGAGGATGATTAGGATTGAAAAATTTTAAAGATTATTTTAAAAGAACAAAGTAGAAAAAGAAAAATTTCATTCTTCGACAGAAATCATTTATACACTTTTTAGAAAATTTAGAAAAGAAGTTAACTGTTGTTGCAAAATTATTAATGGAACACACATCTTCTTCAGTCACATTTTTTACGATTTTATTACGATTATAAGATATATGATAAACATTAAAATTCTTTAATCGCAGATCTGAAAAAGTACTATTTCTAATAATAAGCCTGGATTTATCGAAACATGTAATACTTAGCGTTCATTATTTTACGTAGAAATTTTTATAAATGAACAAAAATATAGAATTACAAAGTTTATTAAACAAAACATATAAAAAAAATACAAATAATTCATTAATTTTTATCAATCAATGCAAATAATTTAACCTTATTTTGCAAGTGGAGTTTCGACGGAAGTTCCAGTTATACAAATTACAAACAAAAAATAAAAACAAACGAATTTTAGAATGATAAATTTTTTTATTATTTTTATATTCGATTACACAATAATAATAATGTTTTTATATATATCTGAAATAAATTTAATTGAATTCATGCAATTGGAATCTCTTCAGTCGCAGATATACAAATTCAAATTCATATACAGAATTGATTCTTCATTATATATTTTGAAATTTTTATTCTACATTTGATACAGATTGTAATTCAAAACATCTTACATGAAGGTTTCATAAAATAAATTTTTAAAGAAAAAATGATGATTAAGAATAGATATGGACACGATATAAATCTAAAGATTTCATACATTAAACATGTTGTTACGATGCATATATCAACTTAAGCAAATTTAGATAAATGGCTCACATAATGTAGGAAATGTTTCAGCTTCGTGTATTCCATGTTTATAGATCTCAATTAACATAATCACGATTATTTATACAATTATACAGTATCAATATCAATTGTCACTGCTAGGCAGTTTAATATAATAAGCTACGAATTAATGTTATGACGACATCTATCTTTGTTCAAAGAATATGCATTTAGTAATAGTCGCAAAAATGCACGCAGACGAGAATGCTAATTTTTTTTCAGAATTTCGATCGATCGAAATAAGAAAGAAAAGATTCAAATCATACTGAACATAGATGCGCAATAAAACTACGAAAATTTATTAAAATATATAATAAAATTGTATAATAACATTATTATATAATAACATCTTTATAAACATATTTTTTTATCATAGCATATTATATATAATTTTTTATAAACAAATTTTACAAAAAAGTTTTAAAATATTATTGTTAAAAAATATTAATTATTTTAAAAAATATATGGATTATTAGTATTATATAATGCAAAAATTAATATAGAAATTTTGGAAGTATTCCTTTCTATTTTACTACTTCTAAAAATAAATGATAAGATAAAATGTAAATGTAAAAAATTGGCATAAGTTTCGATTAAAGAAAAAAAACAAATTCTACGAAAAAAATAAATAAAACAAGAAAAAATAAATAATTAAGAAAATAAACATTAATCTTATATAAATCATACTAAGATATAATCTTTATAAAAAAAATCTATATCATTGAAAGACTAAAAATCTATGTATCATTTATATTCAAGAGAATTAAAAAGCAAAAGAAAATGGCTAATGAACAACCAAATTTAAATATAACATTAAAGAATAACGATATATAACTATAACATTACATTTAATTTTTTATAATTATTTTCATTAATTCGATGAAAATAAGAAAATTGCAAATATTTATTATGTAATATATCTATATTGATTACATTCTTAGATTATAATAAAATTCTTTTTAATATAAAAAATAAACACTAAAAATATTTTATATTCGTTAAATTTAAAGGAATATTTATTAATATATATTATTTTCAAATATTTCATGTTTTTTTTATTATATAAAAATAATTCTATTATAATTTAAGACTACAATCAATAAAATAATTATTTATTGAAAATAATTATAAAAAAATAATAATAATAAAAAAATAGAAATAATAATAATAATTAATAAACTTTAAATTTACTTTGATAAAACATTTAAATTATATTTATTAAATATTTTTTATAACGGTATATTGTGTCATTGCATAAAAAAGGGCAAACAACTATCATAAAGTACAAAATATGTGAAAAATTAAAATAATTCTATTATAATTTAAGACTATAATCAATAAAATAATTATTTATTGAAAATAATTATAAAAAAATAATAATAATAAAAAAATAGAAATAATAATAATAATTAATAAACTTTAAATTTACTTTGTTAAAACATTTAAATTATATTTATTAAATATTTTTTATAACAGTATATTGTGTCATTGCATAAAAAAGGGCAAATAATTATCATAGAGTACAAAATATGTGAAAAATTAAAATAATTCTATTATAATTTAAGACTATAATCAATAAAATAATTATTTATTGAAAATAATTATAAAAAAATAATAACAATAAAAATAAAAATAATAATAATAAACTTTAAATTTACTTTGTTAAAACATTTAAATTATATTTATTAAATATTTTTTATAACGGTATATTGTGTCATTGCATAAAAAAGAGCAAACAATTATCATAAAGTACAAAATATGTGAAAAATTAAAATAATTATATTATAATTTAAGACTATAACCAAAAAAATAATTATTTATTGAAAATAATTATAAAATAATAATTATAATAAAAAAATAAAAATAAAAATAATAATTAATAAACTTTAAATTTACTTTGTTAAAACATTTTAATTATATTTATTAAATATTTTTTATAACGGTATATTATGTCATTGCATAAAAAAGGGCAAACAATTATCATACAGTATAAAATATGGCGTAAAAAATTATAAACAAATATTCATTTATTTATTATTATTATATATAATAAGTATTATATATATTATATAATAGAAATATGCAAGAAATACGCAAATACTGCATTTTGTGACATTTGGATATGCAAACATTGATTTTGATAAATTTTGACTTGATTTCGTCACAAATTTTGTAAACATTCTAAAAACAATGTCTCTTACGAACAATTAAATAATAATCAATAGCATTAATGTGGTCAAATAGATCATATATATCATGGAGTAGATTAAAAGCCGCATAATGTCTGGTGAACTACATAAGATTAATACATTTTTAATTCTAGAACTAATTTAATATTAAAATTTAATATTAGTAGTTATTAATAGTGTTAGTAATTAATAAACTTTAAATTTAATTTGTTAAAACATTTAAATTATATTTATTAAATATTTTTTATAACGGTATATTGTGTCATTGCATAAAAAAGAGCAAACAATTATCATAAAGTACAAAATATGCCGTGAAAAATTATAAACAAATATGACAAAAAATCAGAAATATTAGATATTTTTCCATTCTTTTAAAAAATAAACATTCTTGTAAACAAATAGTTGGAAAAAATTAGATTCTGAAAAAAAAAATTTAAATTTTAATGAAGAATGTGGAAATTTACAATCTCTAAGGAAAAAATTGTACATTTCGATACATTAAAAAAAAATTTTATTGTTCTATATAAGATAAAAGAATAATAAAGAATATTTATTGTTTATGAATTAATTTAATATTTATGAATTTTACATAGAAAAAAATGTTCATCAGATTAAGTTTATTAATTGCAATTCAAAAAATACCGAAAAAGTATCATCTTCATGGAATTGAATCTAAATTATATACTTCGTTACATAGTAAATTTTTAATAGAAAAAGAGTAAAAATACATGAAGAATTCTTAAAAAACCAAATATATAATGACATAATGGGAAAGAATTTCAAAGCAATACAGCATTATAGAAAAGAAAAAAAAACATATTAGGAAAAGAATAGGTTATGAAATAATTTAATTAAAAATAACAGCAAGAAAGAATTATATAATAAAGAATATTTAATAAAGAAAATAAGAATAAACCATTATATAGATGTGAATCATGCTAATGTCTTTTGTTATACTACTTTGTTGAATTTACTATGTCATCATACGACAGTTCAAAAAAGAGAGCAAGCTAAAGAGAAAAGATAACAAAGTAGAATCGAAACAGCGATCGTATCCAATGATAACCAATTCATACATACATATATAAGATGAGTCATACTTTTGCATATATAAATTCAACAATATAATATAAAGGATAAGGGTAAAAGCTAATCATTCACATTTTTTAAAAATATATAAAGTTTAAAAATCGTTTTATTATATTTAAATTTAAACTTTATTTATATTTTCATTTTATATTTTTTATTATTTATATTTCAATTTTCAATTTAGAAATTAATTAAGTCAAAACTAAACAAAAATTGAAGTAGTTATCTAATTGATTTATTAATTGAAATTTGAATAAAGAAATTTTTGAATTTTTAAATCATTTTCGAAGAATATAATTTATATACTTCGAAGAATATAATTTTTACGTACGCAAGCACACACACACACACACACACATTGAGCTATAATAAATAATATTCTAATATAATAACTAAAATAATAGATTAAAAAAAAATGAATATATTATAAAATACAAGTTTCTTTCACCAATTTATAATTGTTTATAATAAGAAAAATGTATTTATAAAAAACACAAGTTTGATTTTAAAAATTAAAAGCACAATTAGAGATTATTATAGTCAAATAGATTTTACAAATTGAAAAATATAAAAAGAAGAGAATATCAAATATTCTCACCAATAGTTTAATCATGTATAAAATTTCATATAATAGTTCAAATAGTTCAAATTAACAAAATTCCTAACAAATATACCAAAAAATCATTAATAATTAGCTAGTTAAAAATAATCTTCAACATGTTAAAATGAAAATATTGATAAAGTTAATAATGTTAATAAATATAAGTAGACTTCAACAAAAAATATAAAAAATATAAAATAAATGATTTTTAAATTTTAAAATGATATGACATTTAAAGATCACTATCATACAGAACCTACTTTTTTATTAGGCATTCCTGATTATTAAATTTTATATTTGAATGAAAATTAAAAAGAAAAATTAGTAAAATTAGAATATTCACATAAATTTAACATTTCCCGAGTTAAAAAACATTTATTAAATATTACAAAAATAACTCATAAGTGAACAAAATTGCCAACATATCGAAGATATTGAAAAGAAATATTGAAAAAAATAATCTGATAAAAAAATTAATGTAATACTTGGATAAAAATGATATAATAGATTCTGATTATGATAATCTCTCGAAGGATTCGTAATGAAAAAAAGAAAATTATGTAATTCTCATTTTGATTTTAAAACAATTTTTATTTATAATTATCTTGATGAAAATAATTTAAAAATGAATTATTTTTAAAACGAAATATAAATTAATTTTTTAAAATGATTTTAAAACTTTGTATTTATACGAAGTTGTATTTGAATTTATTTTTTAAGAAACTAAACAAAACATTAATTATCAAATTAATGCTAATATTTTTTGAATATAAAAAAAATTATAAAAAATAATTAATGAATTATTTTATTAATAATTAATATTTTACTTATCGAATTAACACATTTTTCTTGAAGCTATCGTTATCATTCTATTCCATTCGATATATTCATTTGTTTACATGAATAAATAAAAAATTAAGAAAAGTAATTAGTGAAATTTTTATTTTATTTATAATTAATATTTTACTTATTTAAAATTAACGCATTTTCCTTGAAGTTATCGTTATCATTCTATTCCATTCGATATATTCATTTGTTTATACGAATAAATAAAAAATTAAAAAAATTAATTAGTGAAATTTTTATTTTATTTATAATTAATATTTTACTTATCGAATTAACGCATTTTCCTTGAAGTTATCGTTATCATTCTAGTCCATTCGATATATTCATTTGTTTACATGAATAAATAAAAAATTAAAAAAAGTAATTAGTGAAATTTTTATTTTATTTATAATTAATATTTTACTTATTAAATTGACGCATTTTCTTTGAAGTCATCGTTATCATTCTATTCCACTCGATATATTCATTTGTTTATACATATAAATAAAAAATTAAAAAAAGTAATTAGTGAAATTTTTATTTTATTAATTCTTAATATTTTATTTATAAGATGAATAATATAAGATGAATACAATCTACGCAAATTTTTTGAAGTCAACGATATCACTCTATTATACGATATACTCTCAATAAGATGTGTTAATAAAAATCAATTGAAATAAATAAGGCTAAATTAAACAAGATATAATAAAAAAAAACGTAAAATTTAAAAACAGTGGATTTTTTGTGATATTGATTATAATATTAAGGAATTCTTTATTTTGCGATATAATCGATCAAATTATCTTTATTTATCTTTCGGAAATATGTTATTATTATTAATATTAATTTATTCATTATAAATATTATATTTCGTGAAAACAAAAGAATAAATAGAACAAAAAAATCTCAATAATAATCGAAGAATTTTAACTAAATTAACAAAAGCAAGAAAATATGTAAAATAATGCTCAGGATATTATCAAGAAAATATTTTGAACTAGTTATTCCAATGTTTAATGAAGATATTACTAAAAATATTATTTTTTATTTGCATATTATATATTAACTTTATAAAAATTATAAAGATAAGAAAAGATTTCGATAATTCATTATTAAATCATGGAAGATACTATATCTTAGAAAGTATAAAAATTTAAAATAAATGGAAAAACGAATTGAAATTGTCAGAAATTTTAATTAAAAATAACATTCTTTTATTTTATTAGTATCGAAAAAATACTTTTATTGTTTTTCAAATACTGATGTAATTGACAAATAACTAATAACTTATGATGTCTTTTCGAGATTTACGTAGCATAAAATTTTGTGCATAATTCGAAAACACATTAACTAAAAAATTTATAATGTATTAAAAAAAACTATAAAAATAACAAAAAAGAACTAAGATGTTATTATTATTAAAAATTTCAGATAACAATTCGATGATATGGATATTATATTGAACATCTATATATGGTGTATATATTCATATTATTCAAAAAGCTTAGAATCTTTAAATATGACAAATGAAAACAAGTTATATTCTTGTTTAAAGAACAAAGATATTATTCCTGGAGAATGAAGTACTTTCTAATAAGAGGAATATAACTACTCAGTAATTTCTTCAAAATTATCATAAGACAAATAAAAAATCCAATATTTCTAATAAGTAAATAGCCTTTTTTATTAAAAATATAATATTATTGTATAATCTTAATAATATTAAAATAAAATAAATTTTAATTTCTTTTTTAGTATTTAATTTTATAGTATATTTTTAATATTAATAATATAATTTTATATTATATTTTTTATTATAAAATATAAATATAATATTAAAAATATAAAATATAATATTAAAAATATAGAAAAGAAATAAAAAAAAAAATAAACTGTATAATGATGTATATAATATGTTTCGAAGAATCATACAAAATATAATCACTTCGAATTTTTCATTTGATAAATTAGCCTTTTGTTTATATTATAGATCATACGGGAATATTAGAAAAATTAATTTTTGTATATAAAAAAAAAGTTTCAGAATGAAGAAATATATTATATTCCTCAAGAAAAGAATATTTACATTAAAAAAATTTCATTATTTTATTAATATTTATTAATAAAAAATATAAATAATAAAAATATAATAATACTGATTTTAAATTATTAGCGGAGATATGAGAACATTTTCCGTTTCTTAAAATCACGTTGTATAATCACCATCATCTTCTGAGTACTATGAGATACAAATGAAAATTAAATAATTTAAGACAAATTCTTATCGAATCGAATATTGTCAATTGAAGGATGAAATATTTAAAGATATTGCAATTTCATAAATCGAAAAATAAAAATCCATAGTTACCGTCGTCTTCTGAGTATTATAGAATATAAATGAAAAAAATTAAATAATTTAAAAAAAATCGTTATTAAAAAATGAAATATTGTCAATTGTAAAGCTTATGAAGACACTGAATTCATAAATCAATAGAAATATCATACGTATATTTAAGTAAAATATTGGTTTAGATTAGATTTCTCCCAACTCCCAGAAGAGCTGGACAGAATCGAAGCTATTTTTGGGCATCTGGGAAAATCGAATGCCTATATACAGAAATCGTATGCAGTATTGTATGGGCTCTTCCTTTCAAGGGAAGTAATGTTCCATAATAACAAAGATGAGGTTGATGATATTGTAATTGAGTTATCGTCATTTATGATAGTGAGATTAAGTTTAGACATATGATTCTCTGGTTTTGAGTCTCTTTTAAAGATGCGAATATGAGGGATATCTGATGTATTCAAAAGAATTCCCGGCATACATTATTTGCATACATTATTTAGATGATTATCGTGGAGATTTTAGTCGATCTAGTTCGATACTAAGCTGCCTTTCAGAAGAAACGGAATGTTTTATGACGATTTCTCTCATGTCAAAGAAAGTTAAATTAACATAATTATTATAATTAATTATAAACACTTTGTGCTTTAGCAAATATTAATAGAATGATAATCTTTATATGTACCGAATACCAATCCAATGTGTAAATTTATCATAACACATAAAAAAATGAAAAAAGCACAATAAATTTTTAAATCTCAAACAATCAAGAATAATTATCATATATAATCTGGAAGAACATAAAAATAAATATAGGAATTGTTGATAAATGGTTATCAAAAAAATTATTGATAATTATTGATTAATTCATAAGAAGATTATTTTATAATGTAATAGATTTGGTTACAACATTCAATTGGAAAAATTGTATGTAAAAACAAAAAAAAAAAAAGAAAACAATTTTAAAAAAGAATTTAATTGAATGATATAACAAAAATAATATAATTCTATTCTATTGGATACATTAAGAAAAATATTTCTGTCATTTGAAAAAAAAAAAAAACGAAACATTAAGCAAAAAAAAAAAAAAAATATGAAATAAAAATAATTATGAGATCTATATAGTTTTAAATTTTAGTAATCTCTATGATTTTATTAAGTCAAAGATCAGAACAAGTCAGTAACTGAACTTATAAAAAAATGCATTTAATATTCCAAAATATACTTTAATAATACAAAAAAGTTGTGATGAAAAAATTCAATCTATATAGGACTATTTAAATGGAAACATTAATTAATATCTCTATCAAAACATAAATATCTCTATTATTTATGATTTTATAAAGAAAATCCGTTATAAATACTTTTCTACTCAATAGTTGTAAATATACTTACATTTTTGTAGGTAATATTTTAACATAAAAATTTGATTTTTTAGATAATAATTTTCTATTTTGAAAATATCTTTACTCTCACGAATTTTACTATGAATAATGAATTACAAATATAGAATATAAAATCAATACAATAATTTATTGAAATTATGTAATTATTAAGAAAATTGAAACAATATTCGAAAGAATGAATAATTTCGATTGATTGAATTAAGATTGAATTAAGATATAATTTCTAATTTCAAAAATTTCGAAAATATTCCATATATTTCCTTAAAATATTAAATTATTATTAATATTAAATAAATGTAATGAAATTAATAAATAATTCTACTTTATACTGTTCCATTAAATATCGTAATGTTTCTGTTGTTTGTAAAAAGAAACAAACAAAAAAAAAATTAAGCAATGAAAAAGATATGAAATAGAAATTGTGAGATCTCCCAAGATATATTGTTAATAAATTTTAAATTGCGATCTTTGATGATTTCATAGCGTTAAAGACAAATCAGTACTTAACTTATAAAAGAAATTGCATTTAATTTTTCAAAATATAGCAAGTATAATTTCCAATTACTTGAAAATTGACAAAAGTCCTATATAAGATGAATCATTCAAATAGAAACATAAATTAATTTAAATATTTTTATTAAAACATAAATATCATTATTTATGATTTTATGAAGAAAATCCTCATTATAAATTTGTAACAACAATAAATTGTTTTTGCAACAAACAATAAATCATACTACACTTTCATATTATGAATTTATATATAATAAAATTCTGCTCGTTTAAGATATCAAATTTCTGTAAAATATTGAATAAATATTAAAATAATAAATTTTTTATTTGAGTTGGATTTGCAAATAGTCTGAATTTGCAAATACTATGAATTTTACAAATAAGCAAACGTAGAAAATTTATTTTTCATTATAAACACACGTTTGTTCAATAATAAATGCTCAAAATTACATTTGTGTAAATAATATTTTAACACAAAAATTTTATTTTTTAAATAATAAATTTCTATTTTGAAAATAATAATAATAATTATTTATATTATAATGAAGATATAATGCACATAGAATATAAAATCAATACAATACTTCAAATATTTGATTAAAATTATTTAATCATTTTAAAAAATTTAAAAAGTATTTGATGGAACAAATTTCTTTGAAAGAATTTAAATTGATTAAGCTAAATATATTTTTCAATTTTAAATTTCAAATTTATGAAAATTTTCAGGTATTTGAATTTATCAATATTTTTACAAAATTATCTAATAACGAAAATAACACGATTCAATTTTATGTTATTTCATTAGATAAATAATAATTAATAAGATACAATTATTTCATTATCATTTCATTCATTATCATTTTTTATTAGATACAATAAAAAGAACGTCTTTTGTAAAAGCAATGAATAAAAAAAAGACGTAAAGAAATTTATATTTATTGTTAATGAAATTTAAATAGAAGTTTCTATAATTTAATAAAAATACATAATAAAATACATGACAACATAATAAAATATATGGCCAGAAGGCAACAAGTCAGGAATTAAACTTATAAAAAAAATTGCATTCAACTTTCAAGAATATGTAAGTATAAACCTCAATATTTAAAAAAATAATGACAAATAAATTTAATATATATATAATAATTTAAATAAATTATTTAAATAAAAACATGAATTAATATTTCTATTAAAATTTAAATATCTCAATTATTTACAATTTTAAAAAAAATTTATTGAAAGAAATCATCATTTGTAACAAAAATATAAAATAAATTTCTAATAGAATTATTGAAAGAATTGTCTTGATTTTATTAAAACCAACTTTAAAGCATCAAATGATAAAAATGCTATTAAAAAATTTTTAAACACACAGTTTAAATATAAATCTGTTTAGATTATAAATGCAAATTATTTTACATATATATATATATATATTCAATTTTCGATTTCAACATTCATTATACTTAGAATACAAATATTATAAAATATGTATAAATTTATAAAATTTATAATGTTTTGGACAGTTATTTAGTAAATATATGATTTCTTATTCTAGAGATAAAAACAATGCGTCCACATGAAATAATATATTACTAGAAAATCAATTTGAGCGAGAAAAGTTTTTTTATCGTGTCTTTACAGATTTATAGATTTCATTTAAAAAAAAATTTTAAGTGTATTCAAAATGCTTATATTTATAAAAAAATGAATACAAAAAACTTTAACTTCTGATTGAACAAATCACAGTTTGTCATAAAAAATAAATATATTATAAAATAATCAATAATTGTATAAAATAAAAATTTAAATATTTCAATGATTTCAATTTTACTTCATGAAAATTTCTTGAATCTATTCGAATTTGCCAATTAAACATTTAGTTGATTTGCTACTTTCTTTTTTTTAGATTGATTAATTTATTTTAATAATTGATGATTTATTTTGAATTTTTTTTATATTGATTAGATAATTATATTATGGCAAATGATTATCGAAATCAGAATGACTTTTCAACTAGATTTGTAAAATTTATATTTTCTAGAAACTCAAAGAAAACAATTTCTTTTATATAAAAACTTTACATAATTTTCTTATAACATAGAAAACTTAGAACTTCTTGTATATTTGACTTGCGATATAGTTTATAGTCTTTAAAATTGGTACACAGAATTATCCCCGGGACAGATTGACTTCCATTTAATACGCGATGATGAAGAGAATAAAGTGTCTTATAAAGATTAATTTTAAATTCGCCACTGTGAAATATAGTCTATGACTCAGCACTATTCCCTGTCTGACGACGTTAATTATTACATCGACGATATGCTCATTATAGCCAATGACAAAGAAATATCAAGTATCTATCTTGCAGATATAAGACTGGTCTCTATAGTCTCTGTTGACTGAGAAAATGACACTTTATAAAATCGAAGCCTTGTGGTTCTACTTGAGAAAATCTACCCCTTAGTTATGGATTGTCAGAGAGCATTTCGATTTATTTCTGACATTTAGAAATCCAACTGCTTGTCCTTTACTTAGAAAGAACTCGGCCGCTTACTATCCAATCTTGAGGGACTGGAAGAGAAAATTCGCCATCGTAGAAATAATACGAAGTATGATGCTATACTTAGGGCAAAAGACTTCTAATGATAATATGGAAAAGCAAGTTCAATACTGAGTTCAATACAAGTTTAATATTCGTCATTAGAGGATATTGCACAATCTTTTCTACAGCAGATGTGATGCCTGCTATCTATTCCATCTATTGATGCAATTACGCCTATGTATATATTAATTATGTACAGAATCTCCGTCATAATGACTTGACAAAGAACACGATCGAGTATACGAAAAACATCAGACGCGATGTTTTTTGCTTAACATAATCGAAGTGGAAAAAACAAGTTTCGCAACTTTATTCAACACATGACCAGGACACGCCTTTCGTACGATACAGATTAATACGAGATACTTCGGATCCTATCTGTGTCGAAAGAAAACCAATAGTACGTATGCTATAAATTATATTTATATACTTTGTTATAAAATTAAGTTTTTTTTTTATAGAAATAATTTTATACAATGACTTATTATAATATGTTCATTTATTATTATCAACAATTATTACTTTCAACAAAATAACGATTCGAAATATGAACTATTATTATTATTATTATTATTTTATCATTTATCATATATTCTGAAAATATTTCTATATTAATTTCATCGAATATTTTTATGTAAAAGATTCAACCGAAAAATAAAAAAATATCAAAGAAATAGATTTAAATATAAGAATGAGATAAAATAGATGATAAATAATTTAATAAATTCTATGCCAAATCATTTAAAAATATTTAAATTATAGAATTAAAAATATATGTAATTATATATTTATGATCATTTATAATTCATAATTTATAATTAAATATTAATTTGTATTTGTTTTATTTTTTAAACAAATAACAAATATATGAATACTTTTATACTTGGCATTTTTTTTGTAACATTTGCAAATTTCGCTTATTATTTTTTTGGTTCTTATTTTTCTTACGTATTAAAATATATAATAATCGAAAATTATGATCATATAAAAAAAAATCTTAATTTAATTTTATCATTATAATATTCATTATAATATTATCATTATAAAATTCCATGTTGAAATTTATATTATATATATATCATTTATGAATATTATGAATTTTTTTTTTCAGTTACGTAGTCTATCATATGAAAGAGCTGTTATCAATGACATTCCAAATATAATATGTAAATGTAAATTTGCAATAATGAAATGATGAATGATTCATAAAATCTTCACTCGTTATTATCAAAAGTTGATAATTATTAAAAAGTAGACATTTTTCAAGTATATTTTATACTTCTATATCTTAATTTAATTTAACTCATTTTTTAATTAAATTTAGGATAAAATAATTTAATTTTTCCTAAATTTAAATAAATTAAGAAAAATAGATTAAGTTAGATTATATATATTATTTTAGATGGAAATATAAAGGTGTCCATGTCTGAAATTTTAGATAAACTTTTTATTCAATAATATAATAAAAAAATTAACATCATAACTTAATTAATAACATAGATCAATATTAAGACAACAATATTATAACAAAAGATATGATATTATGATACATATCAACTTTATTGACAAAACAGATCTTTCATATTTTTCTTAATAATATATGAAAAATGATAAAATAGTAAATTTAATAATATAATGAATATAATATATTGTATGTTCGTAACCAATAAATGATCATAAAATTCTTGATTTGATGACCATTCAATAAAAGTTTTCTTGCATAGAAATCTTTATTCATTATTATTAGACTGTTTTTAAGGAAAGTACTTAAGAAATATTTGATATTCTATATTTTCTATTTTGTATATTTTTGCAATCTGGCTAAAATGCAATATAATCTTGTGATCTGGAACAGTCACAATACGATAATTAATATTATTTTACATTCAAGGAAATTTATAACAAACATGTACGATTCTTAAATGCAACGTGTCTTTGTGCGACATTATCTCCAGTAATTCTAGAAATTTTTCTTAGATTTGAAAATATAAATGAGAGTTGATTCTTAATATTATTGGTTCCCACATGTCCCACAGAAAAATCAAAGAATTTCAAAAAATTGATCATAAAGAAAATTTCCATAGATATGAATTCTCTTCTAAAATTAAAGAAAAAAAAAAAGAATAATGAAAGTTTTTAGAATTTCTATTTTGATCATAGAAGACAATGATTGTTGATAAATTTATTGATAAAAAAAAAAACAAGGTACATTATTCTTTTTCTAGCTTTAAAAGTAGTTTTACAGCGAATTTGAAAATAAGAATATATAACATCATATTATTTTCTAGATTTTTTAGATTATGAAGCTACTTGCATCACATTGTAGTATCACATTCTTCTCATGTGAAAATTTATTGAAAAGAAATTGAATCATTTTTAATAATATAAAGAGTAACAAGAATACTCATTGAGAATAGATTGCCGAATGTGATCACTTTAATATTAATTGACAGTGAAAGACAATTTTCATGCATTACATATTGTATATAAATACAATAATATAATACAATAATATAAATATAATAATTATTGTAAAATATATTATCTTTTATCAACTTTCAACTTTGTTTAAGGAATTCAACTCATATATATATTCTTGGATTTTCGAATTTTTTTATATAATATTGTACGTATATTATTAATCTCAATATATACAAAAGCTATATATCAATTAATTAATTCAATATTTCAACATGTATTTGCATGAATTCATCAATTTAATATGCAATTATGATACTTTGTTGAATTTTTTAAGTGAAAAAAAGACATTAGTAAAATTGAAATAATCAAAATAATATATCCTAGATGGCAAAATATGTTAGTATTAAATAGTTAAATGTTAGTATTAAATGAAAATTATTGTATTGTACGAAAATATATAAAATTATAAAAGATCGAAAAAGGCGAAGAAAAAGTTGTTCATCAACAAATGATTTAATGAAAACGATATTCTTTCAAAATTTATATGTCCAATAAAGCTGATAAATATTGCATAAAATTATGAACTTTGCAATTCAAAAATATATTAATGCTAAAATTATATATAAATATATAATAAATATACAATTCTAAGGAAATATGAAAAATACAGATTTAGTAAATTACTATTAATATTAAATGTAATGAAAATAATTCTACTTTATACTATTCCATTAAATATCGTAATTGTTTTTATTGCAAAAAGAAACAAAAAAGAAAAAAAGAACAAATTAAGCAATGAAAAAGACATGAAAATAGAAATTATGAGATCTCTATATGCTGTTAACAAATTTTAAATTGCAATCTTTATGACTTCATAGCGTTAAAGACAAATCAGTACTTAACTTATAAAAGAAATTGCATTTAATTCTTCAATTTTAAAATATACAAGTATAATTTCCAATATTCGAAAAAATCATGACAAAAATCCTACATAAGATGAACTATTCAAATAGAAATATAAATTAATATTTCTATTAAATACTTCCATTATTTATGATTTTATGAAAAAAGTCTAATAAAATTGTAATTTGAAACAAACAATAAATCATATTTCATTGATATATTATGAATTATATACAGTAAAATTCTACTTATTTAAAATATCAAATTACCATAAAAATTTACAATATTAATGCTATATTGATTATTCAAGTTTAAATATTATTGATTTTAAAAATAGGAACATCGAAAATTTATTTTTCACTAGAAACATTCTTCTGCTCAATAATAATTGAGTAGAATAAATATACTCGATGTTATATTCGTGTAAGTAATATTTAAATAAATTAAATAATTCAATATTTGATTTTCTAAATAATGAATTACTATTTTTAAAGTAATTATTTATATTATAATGAAGATATAATGAATACAGAATATAAATCAATATAATAATTCAAATATTTAATTAATTCAAATATAATATCAAATATAATAATTAATTGAAATATTAATTAAAATTATTTAATCATTTTAAAAAATGAAAAGAATATTTGAAAAAACAAATTTCTCTGAAAGAATTTAGATTGGTTGAGCTAAGATATAATTTTCAGTTTCAAAATTTATGCAAATTTTTTAGTACTTTGATTTATTAGTATTTTAGTATTAAATATAACATTGCTTAATAACAAAGAAATAAAATTAGAAATTATTAGAGAAAGAATATTATTATAAGAAAAAAGTTTGTTATTTTAAAAAAGATATGAAACAGAAATTATAAAATCTCTATATGCTGTTAACAAATTTTAAATTGCGATCATTATGACTTCATAGCGTTAAAGACAAATCAGTACTTAACTTATAAAAGAAATTGCATTTAATTTTTCAAAATGTGCAAGTATAATTTCCAATTACTTGAAAAAATGATTATTTGAAAAATCCTACATAAGATGAATTATTCAAATAGAAACATAGATAAATTTAATTATTTTTATTAAAACATAAATATATGTTTTATAATTATTATAATTTTATGAAGAAAATCCTTATTATAAACTTCTAATTTTCAACAAATAATAACTCATGCTTCATCATTGTATATATTATGAATTATATACAATAATTCTACTCATTTAAGATATCAAATTTCTGTAAAATATTGAATGTTATAAACACTAAAATAATAAAACATTGGTTTTATACGAATTGAATACTATTAATTTTACAAATAGAAAAGCATAGAAAATTTATTTGTTATTGTAAACATTTTTTTGCTTAATAAAAAAAAAATTGTAATATTGTCGTCAAATTGTAAATATTTTTGAAGTTATATTTGTGTAAATCATATTTTAACATAATAATTTGATTTTTTAAATAATATATTACTATTTTGGAAGTAATTAGAATAAATATATTATAATGAATTACAAATTTAGAATATAAAATCAACACAATAATTTAAATATTTTATTAAAATTTTGATAGAAATATACATCATATGTTTGAACCAATGGCATATATTTGAAGATAATAATTTTAAGTACAAATACATTTTTTCTCATTATTGATAAATAAATATATATTTATAAATTTGTTTAATACTCAACAAATTTATTAATAAAAGAAATTTTTCATTTTTATTTATATAAAATGATCAATATAATAAATAAAATATCTTACATATTTCTCGTTAGCTCTTCTCTATTTTTAACAGAATATGTATATATTTTTATATATTAATTTTATTAATACATGTATTCTATTTTATAAAACTTTTATTTTATAAAATTTTATCTTTTGATTCTTGCATACAAAGGAATATATGGGATAAAAATTTTTTCGATGTCTTTATTGAATATTAAGTTATTATAATACTATTTATGCATTGATATGAACAAGTTATAATTCTCTAATAATTCATATATTCATATATTGATTGATATGAACAGTATTTTTATTGATTATTCATTAAAGATCTTTCAAAGGTCTTTCTTAATTAATATTGGCATTCTATTTAATCTAAATTGTATATTTTATATTAAAATTATGGAATAATAAAATTAATTTGTTTCGAATTTTCTCTACGACTTTTATTATTTAAACTTACAGTTACAGTTACAGAATTTTTTTTTCAATAAAATATATTTTGTCATTCTTATTTCTCTTTTTTCTAAAATGCCAATACACGAGAAAATAGAGAAAAGTCTAAAATCATTATATATATATTAGTTTCAAAGATATATTAGTTATTATTTTGCCAGAATTAATTGCTAAAGATGACATGTAATAACTTGATAGTAGCAAGTTTCTTTGAACATCTTGAAATCGATCATAAATCTATTGATTAATGATATTTTGTTTACCAAATATTATTTTTATTTACTAATTTGTATTTTCTGCATTATATTCTTACTTTTTTAAAAATTTATTGCAAAATTTATTATATAGAATAATAATTACAAATTCTAAATGATAATGACGAACAAGAATAATTGTTTTAATTTTATTCTTTAACAAAATATTATCCAAAAGTCATTGCATTTAAATTTATACCATTTATCTTTTGCTGAATTTACATGTATGATAAATTTTCATATATATCTTCGATTCATTATCATCAATAAAGTTTTTTTGTAACAATATCATTTAACATATTGATAATTTAAAAATTTATTCTAACATTATCATTAATGCATAAAAAATTATAATAAATGTTTCATTAGCGATTAAAATTTTCATTTAATTAATTCATTTATATTAAATATTCGAAGAAATTCTTTTGAAAATTTTGAAATATTTTAATAATTTATGTTAATTATCATTTTTAATGTGCAATAATATTATTTTATTATTAAAATGATAGTTACTTGCTACAGAAATATTGCCCAGAATCTTTGCTAATTCATTCTTACTGATTGTAAAATTATTGTAAAATTATTATGTTATTAATTGTAAAATTAGCTGATTTAAAAAAATGTTTATGCATATGTTGACTCGTTTCTAATATGAACAATTGACAATGAAAAATTCAATGAAATTGATATGAAGATCCAGATCAAAAAATTTAAATTATGCTAAATACCATTCTATATATTAATAAATACTATTTCTTATATATATATTTATAATAATTATTATTTTTGTATTTTATCAACAGTCTTGAAAATCTTTACATATTATATATATCATTTTAATTATTAAAATTATGTTATCGAATCGAATAAAAAGTTTATTTTAAATGAATTTTGTGAATATAAAATATAATATAATGTAATAATAGTATAATGAAATCTAAATTTTTCAATTAGGTAAATTTTTTTATAAGATAAGGCATAAATACTTTCATAATAAAATTGAGTAATAAAAATAAATAATACTATTTATTATAAATATAAGATAATTATTTTCAGTTATGAAATTATATGAAAATTTGCATCTCATTGTTTCAATAGAAACAATCATATTATTACATAATTATTATGTATGTCTATGTTAACAAATAAAAACCAAAAACGCATATTGATTAATCAGCCGATTATTTTTTTAATAGAATTTCTTTCCAACAATGAGCAGTATGTATATGTATACAGGATGTCCCAAAAATATTCAGACATCCGTAAACTAAAGAGATTCCTGAGATAATTTCAAACAATATTTTCTTTTGCAAAAACTTTCATTACGGCTTTATGAATGACATATTATAATATTATAATATTATAATAGATATATATACATATTATAATAAAATATACTGGTTAATCATAGATAATCTAGCATATAACCTAGTATATAATAGCATTGACTACATGCCACTGATCGAACAGGAATAATGAACAAACTAATTTATTGTGATAAAATTGTAATATAAAAAAACAATATCAAATTTTTCTAACAAATGAGCAATCAATATTACAATATGAACTAAAAAATAAACTAAAAAACAATCTTCAATTTCATATCAAATAGATAAAATTACTCACCGAAAATTCAACTTGAGATTCAAAGGGCGCAAACATTTTTTAAAATTTTAATAAAAATAGAAATTTGTAACTTTTAAAATTATTAAAAGCAATTTGTGAATTTTGTTGAATTTTATTTTCAATAGTGTAGATTTTAATAATAATTTACGAGCAGTACTATAGTATAATTCTTTTATTCAATTTTCCAAAAACATTTTCTCAATATCAGTAATCAAGATTGAGATATAATAATGGTCACTTCACAAATCACATTTGCGTGCTAAATACCTTGCGACAAACTACCATA
The DNA here is from genome assembly GCF_029169275.1 of Apis cerana. NCBI lineage: Eukaryota > Metazoa > Arthropoda > Insecta > Hymenoptera > Apidae > Apis > Apis cerana. The sequence continues at coordinate 1,564,158 of NC_083864.1, read as the reverse complement.
AAAGCAGTATCAAGATTCTTATCTTCACGCATGCGACGCAACTCTGCGAATATTTCTTAAAAATTGTCTTCTAATGTGATTATTAGTTTTTCTTAATTTTTTTTTAATTTGCATTTTTGTTAGAAATAATTATAGAGGAAAAACTCATAAGAGAGTTTCCAAAATCATCTAAACAAAGTTCAGATTAATTAGAGTAGAGCCGGCTAGTCGTGTATACAACACGAATAATGTAATGCTCACAAAATCGGAAATAGTTTCTTTTTTTTTTTTTTTCTTAAAGAATGAATATTTTTATCTATCAATATTGACAGAAGAAATAATATTAAAAATTTATGTAGCTGCATCAGTATTGAAATGTTCATCGAAATTTTGTAAAATGTTATAAATCAAGCACTATTAAATGTACAGAATCATGTGTATGTATAGCAGTAAAAAGAAAACATATCGAATTATATTTGAAATAAAAAATAACCTTTTCAAGCCATCAATATTTTTAACGTAGAAATAATTCAATTTTTGTGGAATTGCTGAATTATAAGTGATCAGCTAATATTCATGATAGTGCAAGGGACGATATATTGATTTCATGATATAATATGTGTGTCCTTTTTTTTCAATAATATTTTATTTGTAAATCTGTTTAGTGTTACATCTAAATTTGTCAAAAATTAATTCATCCATCCAATGTTAAGAAAGAATATTTAAAAGATAATGATTCAATAGCATATTTCAAAGTTTAAATTGAATTTGACGAATGATTGATTTTATTTATTTGATATAAATTGTTTCCTAATTTAATATAAGTTATAATGCATGATTTATTTTTTTTATTTTAAATATTAGTATTAGTAATCATTCATTTATTAAAAAAGTTTTATATTGGATTTTTAATATCTCAATTTTATCATAATAACAATTAACTTATTCATTGTTCATGATATAATTCGTAATTCGATATAATTTTTATCTATTAAAAATTATTTGTTAATTTTTATCTATTAAAAAATTATTTATTATATTCAACACATTTTCTTCGAGATATGTTGCTTGAACTTGTTCGTGCTCGATCGGCAGCATATAACTTATATAACATATAAGGTTACTGTTAAAGGAATCTCTAATTTACCGATATCTAGATATACTTGAACACTCTATATATATTGTTCAATATTATCTCCAGCTTGAATATCAATGTTTCCTGAGCGAAAGAAAAAAATAAAATTGATGTTCTTGGTTCATTAAAAAAAAAAAAAAAAAAAGATGAAAAAAACAAGAAGAATTCATATAGATCAGAATATGTTGAAATCTCTAAAAATCAATTTTTTATAATATATTATATTTAATTTTTATCTAATATATTTTGATTATATTTTTATATTTTTATATTGCTTTTATTAATTTTTATAATTTTTTTTTAATAATTTTCAATGTCCATAAATAAAATGATTAGAATTCCAAGTATTAATTTTTTCGAATTAGATAAAGAAAATATTGAAGATTCAATAAATTTATTTGCTTTATTTGCATTATATAATTCAGATAATATAATAATAAATCTAACATGCAAATATTTTATTGCGATATTACATCATAAATCAATAAATATTATTTCCAAAAATATACTACTTGAAAATTGGAGAGAGATATAAAGAGATTTGATATTTATATTGCCTTATATAAATGGCATAAATTTTGTAGAGTGTTCAATCAGAAAATATCAGAAATTTCAGATCCAAATATTTCGTTCTATAAAAAATTTTATGAAACTTCAAGTTTACCCAAAAATTAATTAAATTTAAGATTTGTCTTTGGTATTAAAAATCATATTGCCGAACAATTAGAAGAATAGATTCAATTCAAAGAAACTGTGCAATTTTCAATTTAATATTTCATTCAAGAAAAACAACAAATTTTAAGGAAGGAATTATAAAAAAAAATTACAAAAATTTCTCAAACTTATAATAATTTTCTTTAGTGAAACTCCAACAAATAATAAATAATAATAATTCGAAAAGCTTTCTATCATTATCTATGAAATGAAATCTTTATATTACTTAAAAAATACATATATTTAAAAAGAAATTTGTAAAAACATACTTTGAAAAAAGATATAAATTCATAATATTTATATTTTTTTTATTAATTTAAAAGCAATTCCAATAACAGTAGGAATTTCATATCATAATTTAATATTTATCTTTAAAAAAATTCAATATATGAATTAGGAAAATATAAACGAAAATATAAGCTACATATCAATATAAAAATTGTGAAATTTATAATTTATAATATTTAGTTTTTGAAATAACATAGATTTTTTTCGATAAGAATATAAAGAAGAACATTAAATTACAAATAGTAAAAAAGAAAAATAATAAATTTAGATATATTATAAAAAATTTATAATAATTATTCTATAAGATATAGAAAATTATATTGAAAAAAAGCAAAAATTTAAAAAAAATAAAATATTTAATTTCGAAAGAATCAAAAAGATTAAGATATATGGAGAATGATATTGATTAGAAATACAAAAAGAATAACAAAAAGAATAATTAAAAATTATCAATGATAATGCTGAAAGTTGATGTTAAAATTATCTAAAAAATGAAGAGGAAAAGTAATTTACATTTAACTATTTCTGAATATAGAAAATTTTTGAAAACAAAAAATATATTATTGAAAAATTTATTAAATATCATTATGAATTTATTAAATATTATTAAATTATATATAATTTAATAATATATTAAATATCATTTATGAATTTATTAAAAAAATATTTTAAGATAATATTTTTCTTTTTCACTTTTTTAAATATTTATTCCCAATTATACATTATATTATAAGCATAATATGTCAACGAAAAAATTCAAATCAGATACTATAAATCACAATTTGATGAAAAATAGAAAATATTCTTATTAAGAAAATATTTTTATAAATATTATTGATTGTGTTGATATCATTTAAACATCTTCATATATGTACAAATGTGTAAATTATGTGTAATAAAAAACGAAATATTGTATAAAAAAATAAACTGCGTTCGAAAATCAATGCTCAAAATTACATAAAAATGTCATAATAATGCTATAGAAACAGTAGAAAGAAAAATTTAAAAAAAAAATATTTATAAGATCAAAAGATGTTAAATTATACTTACATAGGAAGTAATAATAAATAAACTACAATATTGAAAATGTGAAAACATGAAAAAACAAAAATAAATCTTTTTTTATATACATATATATATATATATATATATATATATATATAAAATTTGATATTATTATTTTTCTTATACAATTGATATGCGATCAAAAAATAACAATTCGAAATTGATTTAGTAACATATTTTAATAATATAATATATACATAGGATCTCGAGCTCGAACAATTGTTATTGTGTTAGTATAATATCCGTGAAAAATTTAAACAATATGTAATGGATATAAATAAATTTTGAACTACAATATTCAAAGGAGTAATGATGAATTTAAAAAGGAATCATTATTAAAACATAAGATAAATTTATTATATGGGAATTTAATCTTCAGATTCGCTTTTTCGAACGCATTATTAATATAATTAAAATTATAAAAATGATAAATATAACAAAAAAATAAAATTATTTTCTCGAGAAAAAAAAAATACTATTTTGTTGATCTAAAATTTAATCAATCAAAAATTCAAATGACAGTAAATATTAGCTCATCGAGCTAAAATTTTAATGAATATAATTATTTCTTAATGATAGTTATTAATTTATTATATAATAATTTTATTAACAATATCTTATCAATTTAAGATAGATTTAGAAAAATTTGAAAAATTTTGTTTTTAAACTGTTATATTATTTTATAAAAAATATTTTATGTTCTCAATATTTAATTGAATTTTAATATAAAAAAGTAACTAAATTTTAAAATAGAGAATTTCTGCTCATAATAATTATAGAAATAATTTTAAAAATTTAATAATGAAATAATAATTAAATAAATTACTTTTCACAGTATCGTTCACCATAATTTTCTCTATAGATAATATTGAAGCAATTTCACGAGACAAATTTATTGATAATTTTGCTTAGAATTTTGAATATATGTCCTTCCAACCATATTTTTGTTTTAACAATTGATTACTATATATATATATTATATAAATACATTACAAAAATGAAAAAATGAAATTTAAAACATAGTGCAATTAAATTTTGTGAAACTTAGTGAAAATACAATGCAAAATAACATTAGCATATCAAGAACAAAAATTTTCAGATAGTTCTTAGAATCTGTAAAGATGAATCGAATGAAAGAAAAAAATGGTTAAGATTTGTGATTTATTTTTTATTAGAATAACTCGAATTTTACTCTACGACTTTCAATAGTTTGCAATAATTTGTTGCAGCATATTTTCTTATATTCTTCGAAGATTCGCACAATAACATGTGACTATTTCATAAATTAAATATCTTGCTATTAATCACCAGAGAAACGATTACAAGAATCATCATTTAGTTTTTACAAATTTCAACGTGATCTAAAGAATCTATTTTTGGAAAATTGTTCTTCAATGCAATTAGTTTTATTTTACTCTCGCTTAATTCCATTTTTATTGGGGATAACTAACTAAAGAGAGAATAATAGTCTATTGTAATTCGAAAAATAAAAAATCAATATTTTTCGAAATCTTATAATATCGACTTGAAAGCAGGAACATCTCCTTGTAAATATACTTTAAACGTCTCAATCTTGAATGATTTTTTTTTAGACTGTTTTAAACATAGTTTTAGACTATATGATATTTTTTGTATTCAATATTCAAAATCGCTGATTTTGAATGATTTTAATAAATTATGTTTTAAAAAATCATATTAAAAAGAAAACATTCGAGAATTGTTATATTTTTAAATCAAATGATAACACTAAAAATGATTAGTAATTTGAATCATTGTATCGTTCATAAATTCTTTATCGTTCTAATTAATGAATTATATATAGGAAAAATATATACAAAGTTCGTGTCAAAAAATTGTGCAATAAAAGGAGAACATATTATATTATATGATTATTATGATATTTTGTTATATTTTTAAAACATTTATTATATTTTGTTACATTTTTAAAACATTTTATAGATTAGTTTTAATATACAGTATATATTAAATACATTCTTAATAATTGATAATAATTTTTCCGGATACATACAAAAAAATGAAATTTTATAAATACACTTTACAAAACATGATAAATATTTAAAAGTTTATTATCTTTAACGATTAGAGATTCTTGAAGACTATAAATAATAAAATATAATAATTAAGAAACGATGAAATTCATAAAGATCTGTATAAATAAATTCTGTAAAATAAAACCTGACTATATCATCAATATAGTTCAAGATTAGATCATGCTAGAATGAATTAGCTAGGACTATATTGAATTATATTTCTAATTTATGAAAAAAATATTTTGATGAGTTATCAATAATTACTTATCAATAACTGATCAAAAATTCATTATTATTATATATATAATTTCGTATAGATTATCATTCAAAGAGATAAATATCTATATGATATACAAGATAATTTATTTAATATTATCATTTTAAATATTATCAATATTATTATCTATAACAAAAAAGTTGAATAATTTCAAAAGAATATTATTAGTTTTTTTTGTAGATCAATGTGTAAAGTATAGATTAGAGATTAGATTATTAACGTTTTTTTAAATAGCATTGTATATTTTTTATTATATATGTTGATATAATTTGATATTCTCTTTAAAATTAATTTTATATTCAAAAATGATTGGTTTAGCAGATATTTTAATTTGAAATTGTACAATTTATCATATAAAAAATAAAAAACATGCGAAGATATATATTCACGTTTTCTTTGTGAATCATTCTATTTACTTTCGTATATTATATATTTATTTAATATTTCTTCTGAATAAATTATAAAAATTCTTGAATAATTAAAAAAAATAAATAGAGATAACAACAATTAATTATTTTTATCCATAAAAAAAATAATGATAAATGAAGAAATGGGATAACATAAATATAAAATATTTAAAAAAGACATTTGCAATGTGCTTCATTGTTTAAAAAAAATTATTTAAGCACAGAAATTTCTCTATAATATATTATTTTTTTCCTTTTTCTTTTTTTTTAAATAATAAAAATAAAATTTAATTTCATTCAATTTTTCGTAAGTATTCATAACGAACAAATGTGTTTATACTTCCAACCCAATATTTTAAAACTTCCTTCTTTAATATTTCAAAATTATATATGTATAATTATATGTGCATCAGTAATATCATGAAATTACGAGTTTAGAATATGCGAATTAAAAATAAAATTACATCATAAATATTGCATAAAATAATGTATTGTTACATAAAAACAATGTGTTTGTTACATAATTATATATATAACATATATTTTATATGAAGAGCGAACATATTCTATTTATAACAGCATTCTATTTATAAATTTTGTGTTTATAAATTTATCTTTAATATCTTTAATATTTTGTGATCAATTCAAAGAATAAGAATATGAAAGTACTACATCATACAAATTTATAAGAATGAATACAAAAAAAAAATTCAAATATCCAAGAAAGAATATCAAAAATAATTAAAAGAAATTGTATTATATATAAAATTATAAAATATATATTGTATTTAAAATTTATTATATATTTATTAGTATCAAAAATATCTGAAGATAATTGTAAAATGATATACAATTTCTTAAAAAAAGATATTAAAAATTATAATAAAAAAAATGTATATATTATTGAAAAGCAATTGAATATGTATATATGGAGTGCAATAATCATGTAGACTATTAAGAAATTAAAATTGAAGAAGAAAACCTTCATAAATACCGAAACACAAAGAAGAACGTTTAACTATTATAAAAAAAGTGAATATATTAACAAAAAAAAAAAAATAATGATTATAATGGAATTAATATTTTCAAAAGAAAAATTCGATGATTCAGATAATTTCTAATTATCTATTAAAATTTCCATGACCATAAGAAATATTGACAAAAATTTAATAACAAATAGACAACGATGGTATAATGATTTAATTATTTTGGAATGACAAACATCTAATTCATCTGTGGAAAAATAAATAATAAGAAATATTTAAACTTTACAAAAGAGTAAATAAATAAAGGCATTTCTAAACATGAATATATTTTTCAACAACATAATGCATCCGTATAAGCTGTATATAAAAATTACGTTTATTTTACTATTTTTTGGATATTTTCTAAATAATTAAAAATTGTTGAAAACAATTAATTCAAGTAGTAAAATAAAGTAGTGAATAAATCACGCAAACAATATGAATATTTAATATATTAATATATTAAAACATATTATTGCATTGCAAGAATAAAAAGTTTAAGTCAAAATAATTCAAAATTTTTATAAATCATTAAAAAATCGATAGAAATAATAGAAAATAAAGAAGAAAATACCAATTATTAAAGAATAAATAAATGTCATTACCTATTTATTTATTTATTTATTATTTATTTAAATTATTATTTATTTATTTTATTATCTTATATACTATTTTATTCCTAGAATTATTTAGAATAATTTTTTTTTCTTGTATACAAAATTTATGATGAAAACTTGTGATTTATTTCCATGATCTATTTTTGATCTGTGATTTCGCGATATTAATTGTTATAAATAAAAAATCGTACATGCATCATTTAGAAATTAAAGATAATGTACGCATTTATTTTCCATAATATATTCCTTTTTATATTTTATATTTAAGGAAAAGGAGTAAAAAAAAGAGGTCACTTATAATGAGAGAATAACATACTGCGTTTTCCTATATATTGTGTCGACAATTGTTTCGATAGTGCTTATGTCGATCAAAAAGCATCAACGTTTCTTTTGCAACTATAAATATAATGATTTCATTGATTTATTTTTTCAATTGAATCCATTGATTCTTATTGATACCAAACATTGATAATGAATGACACATGAAAGATCATTAAATTCGATAATGATAATTAATATATTAACAAAAAGAAATTTTTAATCTCAATTTAAATTTTTGTATTTGCAAAATCATGTAGAATAAAATTTTACAATTAAAATGTTAGTAATCTAAAATGCTTTATTATAAATTTCTTCAGAATTTTATGTATTATATCAATCAAATATTTTCTTTAGAAAAGAAAAATAATATATTAATATCAAATAGTTTTACATTATTCATAAAAATTGAAGATATGCTTCAACTATAAGTAAAATTCTAATAATTTACATTAGAATAATTTATATTTTAAAAAAATTCAAATACAATCCAAACTTGAAACTATAAATTCTTTTTTAAGAAAAATTACTATTTGCAATTATATTTCAATAATAATTATTTGAATACTTATACTTCTAATAATTATAGTTTGCGCATCAAATAAATTTAATTGGATAATTTCCGAAATTGTTTTTAATAGTAAATTTAATTTTTAATAATTACTTTAATTATATAATCACAATTTATTATATAATATATACACTAATATGTATATCTTATTATATAGACACAAATTATTAAATATGATTTAACTAATCAAAAGAATATGATTTATTATTAGTAAATTATTATACATAATGAGATAAAAATTGCTATCTTTTAGATCAGAATCATATACAAATATCATATCATATCATATCATATCATAAAAAACTGATTAAAATCGAAAAAGAAATTCAACCTTAATAAATATGTTCATTTAAATATTATAAAAATCAAAATGATTTAATCTGAAATAAAATAGTAGCACGATATTATTAGCCATATTGATAAAATATCTAGAACTTTGTTCCAAATAATAACAAACTTATATAAAATTAAAATACAATATGAAAAATAATACAAATAATATAAATTATTCAACAAATGAATGAATTGATTATTATTTCTTAAAGAATAAATTCAATAAAAATAATACAATATAAATTTATAATAAATAAACCAATATGAACTTATGAAATCTTGAAAGAATCCAATCCAATCATAAAAAAAAATAAAAAAACATACAAATAAAAATTTTTTGAATAACAATAAATATATTCTATATGATAAAATTTAATGAACTATTAAACATTTTTTCCGTTCAAAAAAAAATATATACAAATCACGAAAAAATTAATAAAGTCAAGATGGTTTCTCACGTAATTTTATTAATAATAAATTATTAAAATAATCAGAAAATTAAAGCGAATTATCCAAAAAAACAAGATTTATTATATAGAACTTCCGTCATTATCATGCTTTATCATACCTTATTTATATCATTATCATCTATTTTTATATATTTAATATTTATCATTTGAAGAAAAGAAAATCAAATGCTATTAAATATTATATTTATCATTTATTGAAATTTATTGAAATTTATAATCACTTGTTGAAATTTTTAAAAAATTGGAAAATTATCAATATTCAAAGAAATTTACGTCTTTAATGATGAAAAAAGAAAAACAAAAAAATATTGACATATGTAATAATAATCAAAAGAAAAAGACAAAATTTGATGCATATATATGATAATAATAATAATAATTTATTATTATGATTATATATTGACATAATATCATAGATATGAAATATCATAAATAATTAATAATGCGACAGAATAATAAAGATGAATGTTGTAAGCAATAAAATGATACATAAAATAAATGAGAAATAATATAATATCTATAAAATAAAAGTTAATACCATGACGTGTATGGAATATTTGTTTATTATTATATTTATTTGATTATTGTTTATTATTATATTGTTTGATTATTATTCATAACTAAATTCATAAAAAATTAAGTAATCACAAATTTATAATTTAATTTAATAATCATTTGCAAAAAATTTTCTTGAACAAAAATATTTTTCTAATATTGAAATATTGAACAAAAAGATATAAGATAATATTGCTACAGGACAATGTCGAAATAATTTAAGAGCAAATCAAGAAATCATCCTAAATTCGCGAAAATTTATAACAAATAGGCACAGATCAGTTCCAGACTATATAACAATGTCTTTGTGCAACATTTCATCGAATGTATGTCGTACTATCTTATCTTATACTATTAAAAGTGGCTCAATTCCCTTTTAATGAATTTTGGTAGAGAGAGAATACATATAATATTATCCCTATTACTATATTAGGAAAAAGCATACATGAGATGCTTAATTTTGACAAAATTATTCATGCGATATATTTCTACTGTATCAGTAGAGATGTAGCAGTGAAGATAATATATCATATATCGTGCAGAAAAATTGAATCACTTTTAATAGTAAAGAGAATATAAAACATGTTAATTAATCATAATTTACTTTCTAATCTAATTCAATGAATTTTCTTTATACGTCAAAGCGCTGATCCGCGGTGTCATTGGCTTCTTTATATTTTATATTGAAAAACAACATTTGTACATGAAGAAGATTTCTGTAAATATGAGCCCTTTTTTAAAATCAGAAAAATAAGAGAAAAAAATCTTATAGTATGTTTTGACGGAGATAATACTGAGAAAAAAAATAAATTCTACATATTAAAGATAATACTCTAATCTCTGAATGTGATATTTATTTTAAAAGTAAATAATAAACATTGAAAGGTTTTAATCATTAAGTTTATTGTACATATAGTCTATTCATTATCGTGATAAATATCTGAAACTTTTAATACAATTTTATTTCCAACTTATTCCAAAAAGCTAAATCTCTTTCATTCGCAGTCTCTATTTATTTCCAATTTTATCAACCAATCATTCGCAAATGCAAAACAGAATAAAATAAATATAATGGATTTGCAACAGTTATAGTTACTAATATGAAAAATTGAAGTTATTCAAAAATCACATAATTATAATAGGAATATTTGAAGATTCGCAAATAATGAACATATCATTATGCAATATTGATAATATATTCATAAATATATTATAATTGATAGTATATTCATAATTCAAATAGTTAAAAATTCTTTTATTAAAAGACATATGTCAAAATAAAAAAAATCAAATTATTTATTCATTAAATAATCAAAGCGTAATAATATAAGTGAACATATATAACAGATGAAGACGAATTTGAACAATTATTAAAAAATACAGAATTTATACAAATTTTGCTTCTAAATTAATAATCATGATAAAAAAAATAATCATTACTAGACTGTGGATTTTTATGCAAATACATATTTTTCAAATTTTAGAGCTTTTACATTTATATCTTAAAAGATATAAATAAATAAATATATTTATATATAAATATAAATATATAGATATAAATATATTTTTTTCTCCTGTATTAATTTTATCTATATAATAATTGAATAATTATTAATAATTAAGTAAATTTAAACAAATTAATTATATTTTCAATGGAACTTCTTATTGTAAAATTAAAAGTTGGAAAAATTTTTCATCTGTAAATACATTACAAAAATACATGGTGTTGAAACAATATAGATTTCTCATAGAATCTTTTTTTCATTTTAATATATAGATAAATAAAAGTGATTTATTAAAAAATTATAATAAAATTTTTATATAATATTATAATTTTATATGTATATAAATTTGCAGTAATAAAATTATTGATATTTTGTAAATTTCATTTTAAATAATATATTTTTTTTTAAATAATAAATATTGATAAAATTTATAGTTAATAACATATATGTTACATAGTTTTAATTTTTTTTTTGAATAAATGAAATATTTCTTTATTATAAAATTTTTCTTTTTTTTAATATTAAATAAACCAAATAAATATGTATTTATTTCTTTGGCTTTTTTTTTCCACTAAAATTTTTCGAATATACAAACGATCAAAATGTAAAAATGAAATGAAATAATTGATTATGATGAAAGAATGAAATATTTTAATCAAGCTTTTTTTCAAAATACATGAGAATATAGTTATTTCTTCTATATAAATTATTTCAGTTTTCAATTTATTTCAATTAATATGATATGGAAGAATGGAGAAGAAAGGAAAGATCTCAAATATAATATTTTAATTTCCGAAATTTATTGATTTTTAAAATAGTAATAAAAAATTTACAACACTATATAAAACATGCTAAGTTGTATATACAGACATTACTAATACATTGAATGCTGCGTATTTAAATATTTCTAACATATGATTTATTGTAATAATTATTATCATCAAGTTAAGTTGAGTAATTTATATCTATAAAATGCACCATATAAAACTTTTGTTCCATTATATATTTCCATATATTTACATATTATATTACATATTATTATATATTTACATATTTACTTCCATAAAAAAATACAAATATTATAAATTATTATAATTTTCTAGTAACAAATATCTAACATTATTAATTTAAAAAAAGTATTTGTTATTTAGTGTAGCTTAAATTCATTATTGTAGAATAATGAAAAATAATTGTAAAATATATTGCTAACTACTAATATTATTAATATATTACTAATATATTAATATATAATTTTTATATATAGATATATATTTCATTTGCATACTTCTCGAATATAAATATATTTTTTGCATATTTATCGTGCATAAATATCCGAAATTTAGTAATGAATATTCAATGAAAATGATTCGAATGTACAAAAATAAATTTTCTGATTAGTAATTTATTATACATATACAAAAATAAAATATAATATATCAATATTATATTATAAAGAAACACATGAGAAATAGAATTGATAGAAACAAAAAAAAATTAAAAAAATATATACGAATAAAGTTAACAAAAGTTATTAGTGACAATAAAAAAGAAATTTGATTTTTCATATTCACATATTTATAGATTATTGAAAAACAAATAGAATAAAGTTAGTAATCTTAAAAAAATTCTAATTGAAAAATTAATTATGTTTAAAAAGAAAAATATTTAAGAGGAATATAAAATCATTATAAAATAGACAACAATGTAATTTATCTCATGAAATATAGATAATAATTTTATTAGCGATAAATATTGACAAAATCAAAAGAATAAATGTGGTCTAAACATCAAATTTTTTATATCTTTATTACTCTGCATGCAAGTGGAAAAAATGGATAGATGAAAGATGAATATATAGTTTTAAATCAATAATAGAAAATTATAGAGCAGATGATTACATGATTACAGAAAATTACATTATCAATTTTAAGAAGTGATTAATAGAAAAATTATTATCTAATATTGCATTTAATTTTGTTTTATTATTTTAATTATAATGATAAAGAAAATTTTTCTTATCACTAATATAATTTAATAAATCATTTGACAAATATGCAAAAAAGGTATGAAGACTTGATATGATTTGATTATAAATTATATTTATTCATTAAATTATACAAAAAAAAATGGAAAAATTATGAAATAGACGAAATAATAAAATTACAAGGTCATTATACATTACTTCTTCTGCTTTATATATATGAATTTGGCTCAAATGAACTGATTTGAGAAAAAAATTCGCGAAAATAAAATAACTTTAATAGCAGCTGAATTAAAAAACTGATATATGCAAAGTTAAAGCAAAATTTAAATTTTTTATTAAAAATTATATATAGAAAATATATCGAAAATCAATAAAAGAATGAAAGGATGAAAGAGACATTAGATATTTAGAGAACTAATGGTGATGTTTTATCTGAGAAGATGAGAGTATTTGTATTAAATATTTTTGTGTTTATATTTATGTATTTAAACATATTTTGTTTTCATATTTTAAAATTAACATATTTCATTAAATATATTTTTCCTCAATTTGTTAATAAATTTTATTAATAATAAATAATATTTAATATTCAATTACAATATTTTAAAATTCTTTTTATCTTTCTCCCCTTACTATATATCATATGGAGTTTCTAACAATAAATATTAGCAATAAATAAAATACAATATTAGATTAAAATAAAAATATATTTTTATCAATTAACCATAATTACATTTGTAAGAACAAATTTCTGAGCTCACACAATATATGTTAATAGCTACTATTTATTTTATTTATTATTTATATATATATACATATAATTATATATAATATTTATTTAATATATTATATATATTTTTTTATTTATTTTAAATTTTATTTTATTGTATCTATATGTCTATATCAAATTATAAATTTTAATTCATTTAATTTTTTTTTGTTATAATATATTTTATGGATTTAATTTTTATTATATATAATATAATTTTATATTAATATAAAAACTTCAAGATTTATTATATTTTTTTTTTAAATTTTTATTTTTTAAAAAATTTTCTTCTTTCGTATCTTTCTTTGAATTTTATTTGTTTATATCTTTTTCAGATTTTAATAATAATAAAGATTTATATTTTATATTAAGAATATAACAAGAACGATATGTGTAACTACATATTTTTATACAAAAAAATATATAAATAAATCTATATTTTTTCCATAAATTTAAATGTACTTTTTAAATTTAAAATATTTGGATTAATCTCATATTAAAATACGATGCGATCGAAATTCACTGGTATTCTTGAAGATCTTTTTATTATTTAATTTATTTTTAATATTTTCATTTAATTGCCATCCGGCAATGAAATTTTGCCAAAGATATATAACATATATAGCTTATAGACATATATTTAAGATTAAAAATTTTCAAATTATGAATTAGAAAATTTAATCAAATAATATTTCGAATAACGAATCAAATTTTTATCTGACGCAAAAGAAATGGGAATTTAAATTCAAATTTTTTCTATTGAATTCAATTTTTTTTTTAGCAGAACAATATTTGATTAAACAAGATAACACGTTTATAAAAATGCAATATACATGAAAAAAAAAGAAAAAAGATTAAGAATAACATACATTCGAACTTAAAATATTAAACGTAGAATAATACGAATTTTTAATATTGAATTTTATGTGATATCATGCTAATATTTAAATTTCGTTCAGCTTCTCATTTTCAACATTATTCATCAAATCATTATTTAAATAATTTTTGTATGTTGACATAAAACAATTTTTTTTTATTTTTGCTATATTTGCTATATAATAGATTCACAAATTTAGTGAAATGTTTAAATATTAAAAATATATTTAATATAATTTTTTGAAATCATAATCATCCCAGTGAACATTTTCATCTTATGAATAAATCTCTTTTTTTTTTGCATGTTACTATAGCGAACTTGTATACTATAGTATATATTTTCTAGATTCATATTTTTTTATATTTTATATATATATATGATATATTGATTTACATTATTAATTTGTGATATTCAATTTTAACTATTATTTTTTTTTATTCAATAATCTCATAGCAGAATAAAAAACATTAGTTGCGAGAGAGTAAAATAATATAAAGATACAATAAGTAATTCAATATAATTCGATAACTTTGATATATTTAGTATATCACAATTTGTATATATATATATATATATATATATATATATATATATATATATAAAATTGGCATATCATATGAAATAATGCAATCATGCATTATATGATTACATTATATCATATGATATGCCAATTATATATATATATTTGATATATAATTTTATATATACATAAATAGCAAAATTATTATTCATAATGATGAAATTTAAAAATAAAAATGTTTAAGACATAAAAATTTATTAAACTATTGCACTGCATATTGTATAACAGGATTAAATAAGGAACAATGAAGGAAATGATTAAATTAAATCATAAAAATTAGAAAATTGATAGAAATTGAAAAAGAAAAGTATGTATAACAAGAAAAAGATGATTTTAAATATAAAACAAATGCTATTATATTTTAAAAAAATGATAAATAATTTTTATAGAATATAAAAAGATAAATTTTGAAAGATTTCATGACAACAATTACAATGACAATTATATAGATGAATCCCATATGATACATAGAATGACATAATACATGATACATAGAATTGTTCATAAACTGATAAATCGAACATTCGTTATTAAAATATTAAACAATAAAAAATGCATATTAAATTCAATTAAAATCAAATAATATTATAATTATTACTATTGTAAAACAAGTTTTAAGTTTATATTGAAGTTATATAAAGTTTATATAAAATATGAATATCATTGCAAAAATGTAGTGATACATGATCACAAAAATATTCTTATTATATTGATTAATAATTACCTTAATTCGGTGAGGAATAGGATCTTTCTATAATTTTAATAATTTATTTCTATATCTAATTTTATGAAATTAATTTTCAATATACAAACCAATATTATTCATTACGAAGCACGAAACTCACTATTCGATATTCTTCTACCAACTGAATCTATTAGTGTTGACTTTTCCTATACAAAAACATTGTTTACCCGCTTGATCTTTAGGAGTTCGAATACTTTTATGAGTTCCTGTTCTATATTTCACAATATTTCATAACTTTCACAAATATTATCCGATTTATTTAAATATTTTCTAATTTTATTTAATTTTCATTAAAATTATTAACAATTTTTGTATATATAATCTCAATATTTACAATATTGTAATATTTATTGTAATATTGTAATAATTATAATATTATCTTTAGAATTTAAGTCTGATAAATATATTTTATTATTATTATAATTTTTGAAAAAGAGAAATCAAAGTTAATCTATTTCTGATAAAAAAAAAATTACAAAATTAAAAAATGAAGAACTTAAAGAACTAATTATACAGAAGTATTCAGTAAAAAGATTTTCTTATTTAAATCTCTTGGAATCAATGAAAAATATTTTAAATATTAATTTGTAATATATAAAATATTTTTATATTTTTTACATAATTTTACCGATAAATTTTATGAATAAAAACAAATTCAAAAATAATTATTAAAACAAAGTTCGAAATAATAACGTATTGGTTTTCGTTCGATACAATATAAAAACAAATTGATAATATTTATCTAATTTATCTGTTTACACAAGCTGTATTCGATACTAGGTCATGTAGAAACGTATGTAATGTGATTTGTATTCATAAATAATAATACAATTTCGCATCAATATATCAATTGAATATGTCGGCATGTTTCATTTTCAACTTTACAAATACTTAGTTGCTGTACAGAATATTGAAAAAGATTTTTTTAACAAATTGATCTATTGTGTTTTTGTATGAAATTTCATGAATTACAATAGATAAATTCAAATTATTATAAACACTTCAAAATTATCATTTATTCAAGAATTTTCAAGAAAGAAAATAAAAATATATATATGATTTTTTTTTCATTATAAGATATATTTCTATTTCAGGAGATTTTGAAGTTCTATAGAAAATATATCTTAATATAAATCAAACGATTTTTCCGAAATCAAAAACGAATCTAATGTTTTAAAATTTAAAATAAATTTTTAGAAAAAAATCACAACAGATAAATTTATATGTATAATGCTTTTATATATATATATATATATATATATATGTATGTATATATGTATATAATCCAAATTCATTCTTAACTAAATTTTAAATAATTAATAATTTCAAAATATTCATAATAAATTAATTATATGAGAAAGCAATATATTTCACAAGATATTAGAAAAACAATCTTTGATAAAAAACATATTCAAACGATTTTTGATAATAATCCTAAAGAAAATATTTACCGAGCTTCCTGATAATTAGGAATAATATAGGATTTAACAAATGTTACATAATAATAATTTATCCATAACATTATACAATAATACAACTTTACTAATTATATAATTACAATCTTATGAATGACAATATAATAATAATAATAATTCATAAGAACTGCGATTTTCAATTAAAAATTTTATGGAGTAATAAAGTAATATTAAAAAAAGTATGTAATAGATATAATAAAAACATACAAATCTTTATTGTTTTCATGTATTAAGTATAAAACAATGAATTATATTTCTTATCAATTAATTGCACAATTTTTTATAAATTTATTATAAGATGAATTAAAATTCAAAATTGATAGATATGCTACTGTTCATTTATAGATTTATAGATATATCGATAATTCTTCACATAATGCAATGTAAATGCTTAAATGAACAATGATTAAATGAGTTATTCATTATTGAAGATACATAGGATTAAGGATTTTAATTTTCAAGATCATTTTATCGCAATTTTGAAATTTATTTGTTTTAATAAAAAAAGTAATAAAAGTTAAAGAATAAAGAAATTTACAAAATGATTTATATAAATTTACTTTGATATCAGCTATATGAGATAGATTAATTCAAAATAATTCGAATTGCTAGAAACCAGGAGCAAATATTACAATTGATGAATAATTTTTTCTATTTAAAACTAGATGCAGATTTATTCAATATTTGCCGAATAAAAGTGACAAATTTGTTATTAAATTTTTAGCAGATATTTAATCTTCAAATTAAATATATTGTAAATAGATTTCATTATTTAGGAAAGAATGAGACATGAATGATATCAAAATCTCTAAGTGAATTTATTCAAATTTATCGAATCGTATATTATTTATATTTAAAGGAAAAAAGCACAACAATTAACAATTTTTTTGCAAGCTTATCATTGATATTTAAATTTAAAAGAAAAAATTATATTGATTGTCAATATACAAAAGGTAATATATAAAAGGAAATTATCAAAAACTTGTAAAATAAAAAAGAATATTATAGGTCGTTTTTCATATATTTTAATTTTTTTTAGATCAAATGGGTGTGTTCTTAAAAATAAGTTGAAGAAGAAAGTTTTTGTATTGAATTTAAAACATAAATCTATCAAAATTGAAAAAAATAACAAACACTTATCTAAAACGGTTAGAATATGAAGTTTTATAAGAAAACTTAATTTGGCGTATACATTGGAGACCAAAAAAAAATATAGTATCAAATTAGATTAAGAAGATGATCATATTTTAAATTTAACTATCATAAATATCTGAATCTTATATAAAAAAACAAGTTGAAAAAATATTCAAAAAAGATTTTATGTTTCAACTAACAAATAAACTTGCCATTGTAAATGTAATGTAAAACTACGAGTGTTACGAGAATTACGAGAAGTTAATGTCCAAACAACTTCATTTCACTTTTTTCATATACAAATGATGTCAAATTTATAATATTTCTAAAAAATATGCGGAAAATATGCATTCAAAAAAAAGCTACTAAGTATATAAAAAATGTGACAAATTATAACTTTTTATATCTAACAATTAATTCTATAAGAATTTATTATAATATATAAATTGAAATTTAAATTTAAATTATGAAAATTGAAATGAAATGGAAATTTATTTTAAATTTTTATTACCAAAACATATATTTTTTATTATATTTATTGTTCTTATTGATGTATAAATGATCCCAAATGGATTAATAATACTAAAAATATACTATATAACATGATATTGCTTTTGTAAGAAAGTAATAAATCAATTAGTAGACTATTTAGTATTTTTTAAAGATCAGTCATTTTGACTAATTTTTGATCAGAAATAGCTTCATTTTACTTAAATTGTCGGTGGTTTTAGTGTTAGAGATACAAAAATTAATTTTTTCAATTCAGATAATTAGTAGAGTAATTATTGGCGGAATAATAAAAGTAATATAAAACTAATGATAGATTATATTCTGGGACTATATGACGATAAAAGGTAAAATAAAATTCATTAAATTAATAATGGATAAAATCAAATATCTTAGAAATTTATATATATGAATTTAAGATCTTCAATCAAAAATTATAAATTCCATTTATTTTTTAATTTATTTTTTATTTGTTTAAGACATTCTTCTTATTAATACAGGAATTATTTATATATAATGTTCCTAAATTATAGATATTAAGATTGCAAAATATTGATAAGTTTGATTCAGAAAAGAAAAAAAATTTGGATTCCGTGT
This sequence comes from Apis cerana, assembly GCF_029169275.1. Taxonomy (NCBI): domain Eukaryota; kingdom Metazoa; phylum Arthropoda; class Insecta; order Hymenoptera; family Apidae; genus Apis; species Apis cerana. The sequence goes on along the minus strand of NC_083864.1, from coordinate 1,544,180 downwards.
GATAATTATTATCACAATAAACATATAGATTGGAAGCCGTGAACTGAAATCGCGATTTTAATAGAAACTATAGTAATAAAATGTTTAATATGCATACAATCATTTTACTCATTATAAAAACTCATTTTATTCATTACTCATTATAATATTTATTTAATATTTATAATGATTGTAATTACTATTTCATTCTGTAATTTATTATAATGTAATTATCGTTTTTGGAATAACGAACATAATTATTAAAATTTGTTTAAGATTTATTATCTTAACAATATTAAATACGTGCTTAAATGCATCACATATTTTATATGATTGCTTTCGATTGAAATATCTTTTAGAATTGATTGCTATTGTAATTATTATTGATGATAAGTAAACCTCAATGTGTTAGTATTAATTATACGAGTAAAGGGGAATCATAGTAAAATGAATAGGAGAGTAGAAACTATAACGTAATGTACGTAATGATGCGATGTACGTAATAGCAGTGCGTATTATATTATGTAGATTTTAATAATAATGCACAAATTTGTAATTAAAAATAGAAATTAAATGAAAATTAAATTCAATTCTCTTTATTCTCACTCACACATAGTAATAATTGTATAAATAATATTAAATAATTATTAAATATAATTAATAATTATTATAATTATTAAATAATTTACGAGCGAAAGAGTAAAACTACACGAAGAATCATCAAAGATTGAGTTTATTTAAATATTTATTTTAATTAATTTCTATTTGTCTTAGAATTAATAACATTTCTTACCGATTGATTTTTGATTTTCTGAAACAAATGGACTTTGATTCTCCAATTAATTATTCCCAACGAAAGTGCAAATAAGAATATATAAAGACAAAATATCAATTATCACATTGATTTTCAAAAAATAAATCTTCGTAAAAATATATCGAAATGAGAATCCAATAATTTTTGTAATTTTTTCTCCGATCGCAAGATATTTAACGCGTAAATGTGATAATCATGAAACAGAATCTAAGTTTTTCTTTTTGAAGAATGTAAAACAATGATCGTTCATAAATAATGTTCGCGAGTACTTATTACTCGCGAGATTTATAAATTTATTCTGAAAAATTTCTTGTATAAAAAACTTTTTTTATTCTTACCACGCGAGCCTTTATTAAACCTAACCAAAGAACGATGTTGTCTGAGAAGACTATCTTTGAGAATTTAGCTGATATTTGTATCTTTTTAACGTATTTCAGACCAGCTAAACCGATTCTAACGGTGATATATTCCAAATGGCTGACTCAAAGACAAATAATATTGTTCTAGTTTGATAATCTATAAAAGAGATACGTCGATCTGTTTCTGTTTATCGTGAGATTTTTGTAAACAAATCATCCAAACGAGGAATTTCCTCGAACTTGAGTGATTTCGCAAATCGAACACTGATCGCGATATTATTGATTATTGACATGCCCAACCAAGAAATTGTAACCTCTCTAATTGAATTAAGAAAGAATTTTTTTCAGGACACAAACTTCATTTGCAAATAGAATCTTATGATGATCACATTGTAATTTGATGTCGGATACGACAATTGGATAGTTTATAAACACATCGTGCTTTGATCGTCGGATTATCTGCTATGACATTATGAGAGACTTTGCTCTCTAGACATGCGCTTCGTACGAATAACCATTTATGTAGTTCATTCATCTTTAAGAAGTATACTATTACGGAATTTGAAAAGTATTCGATATGCATTCAAGCATATTAGCTTACATCTACCAAAACCATTATTATAATATTGCAGGCGCGAATAAATAATTGTTAATAAATTGAAAATTAAAAACTATTGAGAATTTTAAACTGAAATTAAAAGTATTATAAAAGTATGAACACTTAAATCAATCATAACCTTTATTTCTAATATATTTTGATGAATTATATTTATTATAGATTTACTTATTGTTTTTATTTTAATTTTTATTACACTATTATTTATCGATGATATTTGTTATTCGATGGATTTTTGTATTGTTGTTATGTTTCTTTATTTACAAATTTTTTATAATTGATTTTATTTATAATTAATTACACTGTACTTATTTATTTATATTAAGATATAAAATTGTTCGGCAAACAGAAAAGAACACAATCATTCTGTTTTGTAACCGACGAAATAAATTATTAAATCGATATTTTTAATTTTGATAACAATTGATATTGTCATTTTTTTCACAATTGATTATGACGTGATTATTAACGTTCATATTTTTATCATTTTTTATCATTATTTATCATTATTCTAACTATTAAAAAAAAAGAGGACATCTCGTCCGCAATAAACAAAAATTTCGTTCCATTCACTATATATTGAATATTTCTATCTGAAAAAGAAATTTATATATAACTTTCGATATTTTTCTTTTATTCATTGTAGTTGCAACCATAAATTTTTATAGATTAAATTAAGAAATAGATTAAAGTTGATGTACACATTAGATTACATTAGATTAGGCTAAATCCCAATCGATTGATTGAAATACAGATTTAGCATACCCGAAATACTAGCTCCAGTATACCGTAAAGTGTAGGACATCGTAGGAACGGGAATCTTGCCTTCATCGGCTAGATTATGAAGATGATAATCTCTTTAAAAAATTCCTCTAAATTATGGCACGCGGCGAGGAGAGCATTCTCCAGTTAATGGCACTAGAAAGTGGATCAGTGAGTACACCGGCCGCGAGTGGTCAATTCATAAGTATCCTGCCCCCTCTCCCCTCCCATAAAAGCCTTGCTCAGATGACGGATTTGCCCGAGTCAACTTCCGATCCGACCATGCTTGTGGGTCCAAATATGAATTTATTACTAATTCACTATTAACTACAATATTACTAATTCAATAATTTCTTATGCAGAGGAGAAGGAGAAAGTAAGAAAGAAAGAGTCTGGAAGGAGGAATATGAAGAACAACGTTCCTTTTTATGCAGGAAAACTCCGCGAACCAATGCTACTTACTGGAACCAAGTGGTAGTGAATCTGGAAAGAACAGCGTGGTCACCAGTTGCGAGTTCAAGACGTAGTCAGCATCTAGAAGGTATCGGAATCTCTGCCAATCAGCGAGTATGAAAGGGAGAGTGAGGATCGATGCAATCAGAGGAGTAAAATAACAGTTGATTGAAGCGACCAAATTGGAGGTGAAAGCGAGGAAGGAGCTCGTTATGATAGAACGCGTCGGAGATCCAGCCTCGCTGTCGAGATCAAATTTTGCGAGGAGGATTTGTGGTAGGAATATAAGAAAAAGCCAATTCTGAACTCTGATCCTAATTCGCAATTGCGGCATCTTAGGACCGCAAGTCAAAGTCGTCAAGAGAATCGCCACCATGGGATCTGCAGCGGAGTTAAAAAACACAAATGCTGAGCTAAGATTCCAAATTGGAAATTTCAAAAGCAAACTTGAATCCCTAAAGTTGAGGGACTCGAGGAATAAGGACAGCCTAGGAAAAAGAGCGAAAACAGCTTTCATCTGCAACCGGAACCGCTACACAGCCAGTGCAATCGTCAAAGACACGAATCTTTAATATCAGTCATCGGAAAATTAATTAACAAAAAGCTCTCCGAATTTAAAAGAAACGATAGTTAGAGGATTTGACTTCGTTCCAATGCCGTTGGATGAAGCAACGGTATAGAAGCCGATCATCGTCGTTGTCGTTCTCGCGCCCTGACCCTCTGATCCCAATGATTGCTCAGCCGCATAGCAAAAAGAGAGCTGAGCGAAAAAGAAGGAGTGAAAAAGGATATGATGTCTGCCTTGACGATGAAAGAAGGAATTATTGTTACTAGCGTCTCTGCTAGGAATGACGGAACATCAAGAACGAAAGACAATAATACGCAAAATGGGCAGTCTCAAGGAACAATAAAAAGAAGAATATCCGCCTGGGAAAAATGCAAATCATGGCAATCTTCATTACGGTGAAAAAAAAAAAGAAAGATATGCGCAGATTGAATATCAATCTGGTTAAGATCGAGGAAATCCAAAAAGAGTAGTGACTGGGAGATTTTAGAAATCCCCGATCCAGAAGATGTCAAGAAAGCAGATAAGTTAACGATCCGTCATAGGAGATTCTCGAAAACTCCAAGATCAGGGTGACTCGGCCAATCAAGAATGCTGATCTTCCTCTGATGAGTCTAAATAACTTCATGGTCTCCAAGGTGTCGCTGCGCCAAATCAAAGACACCGTGGGTCTTATTAAATTGTTTGAAAAGAGATTAAGGACAATATAGATTAAATATCCCATCGCCACTCCCAAAGTCCTGGACTAAGAAGCTAATTGGTTGTATCTCTGTCAGAGTAGAGGTCCTACCTAGAAAACAGTTCCAATGTTATTGTTGTTTGGAGAAGGGTGCATGTTGGGACTAATTGCGCCATCAACAAGAGCAATTGTTGTTACAATTGCAATCGAGCAAGGTATAAAGCCAATAGGTGTTCTGCCCTGATTCACTGCCACTGCTTATGGCATAGTAGGGAAACAGGTCACGCACAAAATAGATCAGAACGCAGTTTCTTCAAAGAGAAATAAAACTTTTTCATTAGTTGATTCGTATATCGTATGGACAAATTGAATTGTACATATTCAGATCTTACATCATAGAAACCGTTTTTATTGATTATGATATAATTTTTAAACATTTTTTATTTTACATAATCATGTTAGAAAGAGTTAATTCCTTTCCATATTTTAACGAATCTGACTCGTGATAAAGATTTTGACCCAAACATGAATAGCACAAGTCAAACTCGTAAAATGAAAATCGGGCCAAACATAAACATTATGAGTGAGACTCATGGAATGGAAATCTGGCCAAACAAATCTGGTAAACATCACGAATGAGACATATGGAATGATTTTTTAATCAGTTTTTTAATCATTAATTCTTATAATCACGAGAAGATCACGATTTTTATAATCTACATTGCAAAATAAGTATGCTAATGGTTTTGTACTTTATTGATTATATGATATTACTTAATTTTTGAAATAAAATTTAATAATTTTATTTTTTGAATAAACTCATACAAAATGCAAGATACAAAACATTTATATAAAAGCAATGATAATGAATCTAGTGAGAGTGACGTATTTGTATCAATAAGAAAGCGTCTAAAGCGTTCAATTATAGATGAGAGTAGTGACAAGGAAAATACAATACGTCAATCATGTATATCATGGATTTGACAGAAAGTGAAAAATACACCAATAATTTAAAAATATTCTGAAACTAATGACATCTGTTTCAAATAATTTAAGCGAAGACCCAGGATTATTAAAGCTATTTTCTATTATATTTGATAATAAATTTTGGGAAATATTTATTACAGAAATAAATCGTTTTGCTTGTCAGGCAATGCACAACAAGCGAAAAAGACGGAAAGTGGACGACACTTGTATCCTGTTATCTTAGATAAAATGAAGGCCTATTATGCACTGTGTGTTTTGATGGCTCAAATAAAAAAATTATATTGGTCTAAAAAGTATATTGGTCTAAAAGAGTAGTAATAGAAATGCCATATTTAAAAAAATAATGTCTTTAAAAGATTTCGATAAATTTCGAGATTTTTCTAATAATGAAACTGCTGACAGTAATAACCGACTTCGAAAGATCTATCATCAACCTCTGGAATAAAAAATTTACAGAAATTTACACATCCAATGAATATATGAATATAGACAAATCCTTGATGAAATGTGAAGGACGTTTAGTGTATAAACAATTTAATCCGTCGAAAAGAGTGCAATTGGATTAAAAATTTACAAATTGTGCGAAGCAAATACTTTTTTCTGTCATCAATTTAAAATATATACTTTGCCAGAATAAAATTGATCAAAATTATAATCGGAGAACGTTATGATAGAATTATAAAAATCTATAATAAACAAGAGATATACTTTATTTCTGAACAATTAGTACTCCTCACCCAATCTCTTTTTAAAATTAAATACCAGAAAAACACAAACGTTATCGAGATAATAGAAAAGAATAAAAAAATATGCCAAAAGACATTCAGAAGAATATTTTGAAGAATGGAGAATGTTGTAATAATTTGTTAGTTCTGAGATTGAAGGATAAGCGCAATATGTATATATCAACTAAACACAAAAGTGTAGAGATGCTTGAACAGTCAAATAAAAGTTAAAAAAAAAATAAAAAAGATAATGAAATTTAAATGCATCCTGGAACAAAGAATGAATGTAATTGATCACTAAGATCAGATGTTAACCTGTTTCCCAATCATGAGAAAAATTATCAAAGAATAGCAAAAACTTTTTTTTTATATGTCAGATATGGCTCTGTTCAATACTTATATTATGCATAAAATAATACACAGTCGAAAAAGGCAGATATATGTTGATTATCAAATAAATGTAGCAGAAACAATTTTACAAAATACATGCGAAACTTGCATTAGGTGAAACAACTCTTGTCTAAGCATAATATTGGGCTCATTTCCCAAAAAATATTGATAGGAAAGAAAACTCTCGAAAGAAAAACTCAACAAAAACGTGTAAAGTAGTTTTACATCTACTAGAATGTTTTCAGAAGTATCATACCATGGAGAACTAATTTTTAGAGTTTAAAATATTTTCCTATTAAATATTGATTCAAGATGAGCATTTTTTATAATTAAATTTTTGATTTATAATATTATTTATTTTTAGGCGTATTTTTATTACATTCCTTAAAACAAAGACATATTTGAAGATGCTCAAAAGACTGTAATTTCTAAAAGTATTGTTTATTTATGAAATATAGTTTTGTTATTTGTCTGTTAACTGTTATTTGTCGTCTATTATAAAATATAATACATTTATAATACATAAATAAAAGCAAAAAGAATTATTGTCGCAAAAGCTGTAAAGCAAATAATTATATCATATTTCGATTCGTATTGCAACTGTTTTCGAATATCATTCTGATCTGTTTACGCGCGTTACCTACCGCTTTCGTCAGGATTTCGTCGAGCTAAATGGCACGGAAAGGAGTTAATTGCTATTCATGAATACCGCATTTGTATTTCGGATAAAAACATATATATATAAGATCTATTTTCATTCCTAATTTCTATCATTGACATTATTCTTCAAATGGCTTTAGATACAGAAATTTTCATAAAGATCTGGAGATCAATGTGATCAATCTATTAGATTTTTATAGCCAATCCATATTTTGATATAAAATTTTTCTCGGTATAGCAAAAATATATCAATGTCATAACAAATAAAAAAAAATTACGTTAATTAATACGAATGCATGTGTGTATGAGTAAAGAAATAATATAAGAGATTACACGAAAAATTTTAGAACGATAAATTTGTTGACGAAAATGCCTGACAATGGCAATATATGAATTTGATGCTTTCTTTTTCACATCTTTTATTAAAATAATTTTAATATCAATATATTTTATTTTATTATATAGGAATTTATTTTTATAACTATCCTTATCTATTTATAATTTATCCGATCGAAAAACATTCTTGATTTCTAAATCCGCTATCAAAATCTATCTTTGAAGCATGATCCGTTTTCAAAAGACTTAAGTTCCAATCAATAATCATTTTAGTTTTTTCCATTCAATAGTTCTTACGAATTTAAAGATAAATTTAAAGATGGATCCATGTTTAGCACGATGAGCGTAATAGGAATAAAAGTCGGAGATTTCCTTTTTTCCGCGATTTCTAATTTTCTTTTTCTTTCTTCTTGTAACAATTCTTCTGAAAATGTCTTTGTTTGTTCTTCGCATATTCAAATTATTGCTGCAACTTTATTGTTTTATTTTTTATTTTTAATTTGTTCCTGGAAACAAAATTGCATTTGTATTTTGATTCTGATTTATTTCATTATATGGAATCCCCAAAACGAAGAGATTTTTTAATCTCTCCTCATTGGCTAATATTGTAATAAATTGAGATATTAATTTGTTTCTGTTTTTTGAGATACATATATAAGTTATATATCATATATAAGTTATTTATATCAATCTCCTAATTTTATCAATCAAAGCTAAAATCGACTCTTCTAGCGCCCATAATTTTGAAATTTTATTAAAAAATAATTTAAATTTGAATAGATTCTTCATATTGAAATAGAATTCAATTGCCAATTTAATTTTGTATAATGAAAAATTAAAAATATGCAATGGAGAAAGAAATTAATACACTCCAACATCAAACACCTTCTAATGAAGCAATCAAATAGTTTTAGTCATTTCATCTTATTTTGGTCACGTCATCATTTTGAATTATATTTTAAACTTTTCATAAACAAAAGTTTATAAAAATATGAAAGTTTTGCCACATATTCAAATAATATAAATCGTATTCAGAAATGCGAATAAAAGACAGTTTGAAAATGGAGCGTTAACGGAAATAGTTCATCTAAATGCAATGGCATTTTTCATTATTTATATTAATATTCACTAAGGCAGTTTCTCATTATTTTTATATTTTAAAATTATTATTAACAATAAACAATATTGTTGAATTGTTGTGTTTGTTTTTTGAGATGATCAATTCGTCCATCCAGATTTTTATTTTCTTCATTCACTTCTTTCTGTTGGATATGTTGAGTTTATATATAAAAATGGTCATATCTTGTGTATTTATGTATGAATTAGATATTCAATGCAATCGCTGTTTCGATTCTTTTATTTTTTTGTTTTTTTTGAACTGCTTTATAACGCGACATAGAAATGTAGAAAATATATCTATAAAATATAGTTTATTCCTATTTTCTTTAATAAATATATTCCTTCTTATATATATTCTTTATTTTGATCAAATCATTTCACAATCTAATATTCCCTGATAAGTTATGCTAGTGCTTTCTATTATCGTGTAGTGATTTGATATTGAATAGTAAAAAGTGTATTGCTATGAAGTTTTGTGATTCAATATTAAAATGTGTTTTGTACGTGTTAAAATTAAAATTAAAAAAATAAAATAAAAATGATTGAAACAAACTGTATCACCTTCATCATTTCAATTGTCAAAATTATCAGCTATGAAAATGACAAATAGAAATTTATGGATCGTGAAAGAATGGATCATATACAATATATGTTAAATACTCCAGAATCTAAATCATATAAATCTCATCAAAAATTTATGGGCTGTAATAGATAAAAAATTAAATAAATTTCAAATATCTTAAGCAAATGCTTAAAGAAAAAATTATAGAAATATGAAATTCTATCGATTTTACAATAATTTTACAAAATCACTGATTCATATAGAACATCGACTGAAACAAATTATTATCATTAAAAGTGGTCCAACAAAATATTAATATTAAATAATACTGCATATATGAAACGTTCAATTTTTGTAACCAATTAATAGTTAGTGTATATAATAAATGTATTATAACTATTGCTACATTTTGCTGACATAATCTTGAGATTTTATACATTTATTATACATTATACATTATACATTATACATTATACATTATACATTAAACAAGTTTTAAACAAGTTTCTTTAACATATATATTTCATTCATCGAAAATTGCAAGCGTTTAAGTACTTTCGTTATCCATTGTATATGATGAAGAATAAATTAAAAATATATATATATATATATATAGATAGTTCGATTTTCAGAAAATGAAGCAGATGTTGCAAGAATTTTTGAAAGATCTTGAATTAAATCAATTAAGTCATTTATCGGATAATTCTATTGCATTCTATTGCTGATGCATAAATATAAATAGATTGCGTATCATATATTTTTGAACTAATTTATAAATATAAAAATCCGAAAGAATCTATCGTAGATTATATTTCGGAAGACATAGCACAAAATTTGAAAGACATGAATATGGAACAAAAAGATTCTCTTATCATCACAAAAATTTCTTCAAATTTAACTACAAAATATGATAATGTTCTTGTGGTATGCTATATCATGAGTAAAACAGATAATTCAGTGATTGATAGATGCAGAATGAACAAATGTCGTTGAAAATGCGAGATATATAAATATCCTATGAAAAAAAGGAAAAAAGCCTACTATTTTAATCTACTATAAAAGGAGAAGACATCGAAAAAATAATATTCGCCATGATTCTCATAGTATTGATATAAATATAAAAAGAAATAATACATTTTTGCAGAAAACCCAGACTCATGATTGTACATTGAAAAAGAGAATCTTAAATTAGCTCAAAAGAATGAAAAAAAAAAAAACAAAAATATTAACATTCTAGTTCAGCTATTTAAGAATCAGCTATTATCAGAGAATGAAAAATAAAGACATATGATTTGCCAACTTGAGTGCGACACTTTTCTTTCAGAAAAAAAATGGTTCAAAAATGTGAAAATACATATAAAAAATATATACGTAGTTCGCATGGGTGATAATAATATATTATGTGCTAAAAGCAAAAAAAAAAAAAAAATACTGACAGACGTCATTATATATATCACATAATGCAGAATATTATATGTACCTAATTAAAAAAGAATTTGTTGTCAATCAGATGTGCTTCTGAAAAAGAGAATAAGAATTATTTTTAAAGAAGATCAACAAACTTCTTCAATATTTCTAAAAAAAAAAAACAATAAATTATTGTTAAAGGAAATAAACTTAATAACAAATTAAATTTCATTCCGATATTTGAATATGCCAATGAATGTTACATCAAAACAGTGAAGAATACGTAAATTTTAAAATATTGCAACACATAGTAATAATTTCGAATGTGTAAGATTTAAAAATCGATAGTAAAATTGATAATAAAAGATAATATCTTTTATGAAAAATGTGTATATCGAAATATTTTATACTGATTTATACTAAATAAAATGAACTAACCATCTATTGGAAGATCGTATTATTTCCTATTATTGATGAATGATTATTCAAAGTATTGCTATATTTATTTTTTGAAAGAGGAAACAGAAGTTCTCAATCATTTGAAATAGTTTTATATTGATGTATAAACGGACAGGCATAATGCAAAAAAGACAAAGAACTGAGAATAGTAAAGAATTTTGTAATACAGCGGTCAAAAATTATTTACTTTCGAAAAATATTACACATGAAACAACGCAACGCATGCATTAGAATAAAATGGATTTATCAAGAAATAAAATGCAATAATTGTTAAATCAACCAAATCAAATCAACTCTATATTGCTTGCAAAAAAGTTACCACTATTTATGGATAGGAATTGCAACTATTTACGTTAAAAATCGGATAACTATGAAAACCTTAAAATCGATCGCCATATGAAAAATAATATAGCGAAAATTACTACATTTACAAATTTTCGCTCATATATACCAAAAGATCAAAGAAACACGTGGGATATAAATTCAGAAAAATTTTTTATGATAGATTATAGCAAAGGAAACAAAGTTTATCGATAAAACTTGCGAAGAAATGTTATTTTAACAAAAATCTAGATATGAGTTTACAGAAATAATTGAGTTTATTAATAATAAGACAAATAAAACAAATATGGAAGAGAATAGTAAAATTGATCAGGATCTATCGCTATTGTTACTGAAGAAAAACAAAAAATTCTCGGCAGCCGATTCAATGACATTCTTATCTTCTTTGTGGAAGATATTCAGTATCAGAAGCTCATTTTGAAACAGTTGAAACATTTCTTGCTGCTTGCGAGTTACAAATAGCAACTTGTTCGCCTGTGGAATCAATTGCCAAATGTAAAGCAGTAATTGAAATACATGATGAATATGCTCCGGAATAATCATTGAAAGATATTTTTGTTAAATGTTGTTGTTTTTGTCGAATAAAATTTATTGAAAAAAAGCTGCAATATTATATACTAACCTAATATAATTCTCAGCAAAGATTTTCTGAAAGACATCGACATATGATTACGAAAATGCGAAATAGTAAATATCGAAAAAATCAAAAAGTTACAAGCAGCTCAACCGGCAAACGAAGTTCCGTCGATAAGGAGGAAAAAAAAATTCCAGTCTTCATGTTATAACAAGCTGTGACAACCCAGCATTTTTCCGAAAAGGAAAAAAATATTCTTTCACTAATTCGAGAAATTACATACAAAGTTTTGTGGAAATGAGCAATTTATCAAAGAACCGCGAACAACAAGTTTTTGTAGTAAAATATTGATCGAAGAGTTCGTCTGTCGAGTTTATGGATTCAAAGTTATAAACAATATTGATCAAGTTCGAGCAATATTTTTGAAAATTTACAAAGTTTTGCAAAACCATGACATGTTTCGATTACCAAAAAGTAACATCAAAAGTAACTTCAACATTTTCACTATGTAAAGCGAAATTGCATTATTTACGAGTTTGCTATATCGGCCATGTACATCTAAAAATTCCAAACGAAGCTCCTTGACTTGACTAGAAAGATGTCCATCAATCCAAGATGTAAAAATTGAATCAGATAAAGTTTAAGAATATTTTTATAAACAAGTTCTATTATATGTTAATTTAATCAAGTAATATTTCATTAATGATACATTGATTAATATTAATGATAAATAATTAATTTTAAATCATCTTTTGTGACAGTGTAAATTAATTTGTAATTGATTATCATAGAAAGAATCCAGAATCATATAAAAGATCTAAACATGTAGATACAAACAATCATCGTTTTAAAAAATACTACACTTGTAAAAAATAGTTAAAAATGTTAAATATGTTAAAACTGATAAATAATTAGGCAATCCGTTTACAAAAGCATCCGAAATAAAAATTTCAGAGTTTGTTATTTGATTAAAATTACAATGTTACAATGGTTAAAAGGATATAGAATTGATTTATTCGACATTCGAATGTATAATTTTACAAAGATATTTGTCGAGTGGAAATATTGAGTTTATATATGTAAATACTTGACTCATATTTTGTATATTTATGTGTGAATTGGGTATCATTGGACGCGATCGTTATTTCGATTCCGTTTTGTATTTTTCCTTTCTTGAACGGCCTTACGACATTGTGAGCTCTATCTAGCAGAACAAAGCATGGACACCATTCACATCTATATAACAGTTTAATCTTTATTAAATTTATTTTTCCTTACTGTACATTCTTTATTTTAATCATTCACATTATATCATAAATCATTTCATAATCTATATAATAGGATACGCTATTGTTCCTTCTTATAGCGATTATTCTAAAAGCGGCATTGTTTAATTTATCCTTCAAAGTATCTTAGCAAATCAGAAACCAATTCTATAAGAAACGAACTTTCTTTCAAAGAAAGATCTCTCTTTTTCTTTCTAAAAGAAGAATTATATTTCTAACATTAGTTCGTATTTGATTCCATAATATGTTCTTTACAATTTTCAAAAATAGTTACAATAGTAATTTATATAAAATTAATTAAATAATAAAATGTCCTTGCAAGAGCAACATGTCCGTTCTATTTGATATGTGAAACAAGTTATATTTTGAATATCTATGACATCTGAAACATTTCGACAAGGACAATGACTATATGACGTAATCGATAAGATATGATAACTATTTATTCAATTATTCATCAATGAATATCAATTATTCATCATCCGCTCTTTATACATTGATTTCTCAAAAATACATCACTAAATATTATAACGGTATAAATATCGATTTCAAAACATAAAAACAATAATTCTGAATTTACTCTAACTGTTATAAATAACATGATCATCTCTATACGATTCTCATAATTCTTTATAAAATAATTATTTTCAATCATATTTTACGAAAGTCGACATTTAGAAATATTAATTATTGAATCAAGAATCTTTACGTTTAATTCGATTTCTACAGATAACTAGTTGAATCATTGTTTATCAATTTTTTATTCAAATCAGAATTCAAGTGAATAAATCTTCGATTTTACAAATTTTCATGAATTTTCATGCAACAGTTGCAATGCTCGTGTCCATTTATTTACAAGTACGAGTACATACATATCATTTAAATGTGGCAAAATCTCCATATTTTGATGGACTTTCTTTTTAGGAAGAATTCAAAGTAGAATTCAAGACGATTGCAGGCGAGTAAGGCTACGACCATGATTGCTTTGTTAGAAAGTAGTTCGATGTAGAGCGTATTAATGTCTCTCTCCGTCGATATTTTACGATTTTTCAAAATTAATTTCAACAATTGAATTCTAAAGAAATTTTTTTTTGATGAAAAGAATTTATCAAGTTTGAATTATATCAAAATTATCGTCAGCGGAGAAAGGATTGATCCTCGCTACAGAAATTCAAAGATTGGATGGATTTTGCCAACTGTCATCCGGAAACACGAGACAAGTTCAATTTGTTATTGGTATTGCTCAACGAAAGATTAAAAAATTTCTTTGTCTTCGTATTTATTTTAAAGGTTGCTTATATGTACATGCAGAATTATGAAGATAAACTGTAAAGACTATGTCTCGAGAAGTCAAAGAAAACAAGTTGGAATCAAAATACAAGTCTATTATTCTTTCTAGGAATAAGATAGAAAAAAAAAAAAGAAATGAAGAAGAAACCACAAAAGCTATATTTGATATGCAAATAAGAACATTTTCAAAAAGATTGTTATAAGAAGAACAAAGGGAAGGAAAACCAGAAGAAATCAGCGCAAAAGAAAAATTTCTGACTTCTGTTCCTTTGTTCTCATTATATTAAAAATAAATCCATCTTTAAACTTACTAATTATAAATTACAATAAAAAAAAATTAAAATAATTATTATTAATATATCAAGTTTAAACCTAAAAGCTAAACGGTTCATGCTAAAGATAATTTCTCGGCGAAATCAGGGATCGAAAATATTTTCTCAATCTCTGAAGGAAAATTATACAGGACGTGATTTTAAGTACAGAATTTTCCAAGAATTAATGAAATTGAAATCAAAAAGATAAAAACAACTTCATTCTTAATCAGATAGATTGGCAGAGCATTTAACTTGAACCTCACTATTTATATATTACAATACTTGACGATATTTGATAAAGAAAATCAACATGATTGGGATGAATAGATTCCATTATTTCTCTTAGCTTATTACACTTGGCAGTGAATCGATACAAATGCTGTCAGCTGTAATTTTATATGATCAAGAATTATTTGCCCATACATTTAGAAGAGAGAAGAGTTCCTTGTAATTAAGAATAAGAAACCACAATATATACTGAAGAAATAAAGAAAAAATAAAAAAGATTCACCAATTTGTAAAAGAAAAATTTATTAAATCTTTTCGATGAAAATAAAAATGTGATAGTTATGACACCGAATTTTATCTAGGAGAAAAGATACGATTGCATCAACCACAATGCAAACAAAAGAAAAATGTGCGTAGTTACAATTGGTAAAGATTTTATACAATTAATAAAATAAACGATATAATTTATCGCACTCAAAGTTCACTGAGAAAATAAAAAATTAATTAATTTTAATCTTAATCTTTACGAAAAAATTGTTCACGTTCATCGATTATTGAAATATGAAATTCGTAAATAAAAAGAGAAGAAATTGAACTTTTCATTCAAAAAAAAAAAAAAATGCAGAAAATTAGGCCGCATTTCAAAGTAAGTTTTTCATTATCGATGATTTCTCTTTGATCATAGCTTTGACAAAAAAGAAGGATTTTTTTTGCGAGGATATCTTCGTGAATCTGGATTCGAGAAAATTGCATTCCACGACAGGATATATAAGACGGATCAAAAAACGATGGGTACAAAAACGTTGATAAAGAGATGTGCTGAAATTCGATTAATTTTAAAAATGATAAAATTTCTTTAATGTAAAAAAAAATTCTTCTGGTGAATTGGAAATGTACCTTGGATGGAATTTACTCGCTGAAATTTGAAGTCTGAGAAGAGTTCAAGAAATAAAATTTCAGAGCGAAAGATACCAATGGAAAATGAGAATGCAGAAACTTAAAGAAAAAGAAATGCTTTGTTCGAAGCTAATTTTTAAGACGAACGATAAATATTGAATTTTCCATTGTCTGAACAAGGCTACGCAAGTAATAAAAATGTATAAATCTCTTTTTCAAAAAGAAATATCCAATATTACAAGAAAGACAGATACAGTGTGGAATATCATAATCAATATTATCTAACATCGATTGTCATCGAAATTAAATATATCGATTAAACAAAGTCTAATATCGGTCAGGAAACAAAACAGACGTGTTATTCTCTACTGTCGGGAATATTATATTTTATAATAAAATTATCATTGTATAAGTAATCCTACTCGCAATGTAACTCGCAACATTATAACAAAGATTAATATATTGGACTCTCTATATCTATCTAAGATTTATCATATTCAGATCAATGTTAAAAAATGGAAAGAAACATATAAAATTTGTATTTTTTCATTACATATGTTGTTTTTAATGTTTTTCAAAAAATTGAACCATTTTTAAAACATTTTTTATTATTTTATTCTGATGAAAGAATTAATTTCATATTATAAATTAGATAATGAAGTAATACAAACAATTTCTGTATTGTTTCTGATATATATTACAAAACTAGATAAATTACAAAGTATAAAAGGTTGATATAGAAAATGATATCATGATAAGCCTTAATTATCGAGTTATAAGCATTTTAAAATCATATTAAATAGAATGATGAGATAATGAAAGAACGAAAACGCTAGATGCAGTGCGCGGCAATATCACTTTTGTATTGCAATGTCACTTGCGTAGTGGACCCTCTTGGTAACTGATGTATTAGATACACAAATGATTATTTTTAAATTTTAATATAATTTAATGCGCAGTATATTATTATTTATAAAATTATTATTAAAATAACTATTTAATGTTATCATCTAAAAAAGAAAAAGAATTTTAATTATGTAAATCAAAATTTATTATTATGTAATTTGTTTTTAAAAAAAAATTAATGAACAAATTATACCAAATTCCATGATATTCGATTGTACGATGATTGTATAATATTTGATTTAAAATAATAATTAAATCATTGTATTATACTCATATTATCTATCTAAATTCATAAAGGCAAATTAAAACCTATTTCTATAAAATTTTGAATGAGAAAGATTGAATGTATATTTTTTTGTATAATTTGCATATTTAAATAATTTTTTTACATATAAAACAAATATATACTAATATAAATATCTACAACTATTCATAAAAATTATATGCATATTAAAATTAAAAAATTTTTTAATGTCTAGAATCAAATTTTTTCGAAAAAATATGTACATAAATTACTTACATAAATGAATTAATTAATATAAAAATACTAATGAACTTTGGCTAGTAAATCAATTGACTATTATAACAATTATTTAGAATCGCATATTAATATATCGCGAGTGATAATTTTGTTTAGAATATTTTTATTGAATAAATCTTATAAAATGAAGTTTATAAAGTGTTATGTTAAAGCTGAAATAATTTTGATAAAAGAAAGTTTAATAAAATAAGATATGAAAGAAAAAAGTAGGAACTCGCATCATTAAAATATTTTTTTCAACAAATTTATCACATATTCATACAATACATTCTTTATATTTTATAAATAAATTCGAATAGTACAAGTATGAATTTATATAAAATGCAAAGAAACAATATCATTAAGGATAAGCATTATTAAACATTATTAATTTATAGTAATTTATAATTTATTATAATAATATATATTTTTATAATGATATATATAATAATGCATAATAAGAAAATATATAAAATTTTAATGTTGATGTTTCTTAGTTTTATTTATTTTGTGTTTTATTATTAATATAAATATTATTAATATAAATATTTTCTATGCATTTATTTGAAAAAATAAGCAACGTGGTTCAAATTTATGGAAAAGCAAACGGAAACCGTTATGAAGCTAAAAGGATATATATATAACGATTTCCTTCTTGTAAAATATCTAATAAGAAAATATTTCAAAGAATAGTTTAACATTTACAAACGCATAGAATCTTCGTGAAGAATGTTATTAATACAGGAGACTTGAGAACTTTTACTCGAAGAAAAAATAGTGCTTCGAAATGTAGAAGAAAATCCTAATTCTATTAGAAATAGCAAGAGAATCAGAACCATGTTTTTATATGGAAAATATTAAAAGAAATTAGATTACATATTTATCATTGGCAGAAAGTGCAAGAGTTAACTCAAGTGGATTATTTACGAAAATCATTATTTTGTTTACAAATACGAAAAAAATGTAATGAAGATACAACTTTTATTAAACAATTATTATTTATGAACGAAGCCATGTTTACAAGAGATGGGATATTTAACATACACACATGTGGGCAGTTGAGAATCTCCATAAAATAGCAATATTTTCAGAAATAGTTTTTTATAAACGTATGAATAGATATATTAGACAATAAATTGATAAAACCATATTTCTTATCACCTTTCTTACAAAAAGAGGCATATTTAACATATATAATACTCATACATGAGCAATCGAGATTCTCCATTGTATAACATAATAAAATTTTCAGAAACAGTTTTCTGCAAATGTATGACTGGATATATTAGACAAATTGATAAGACTATATTTTTTATCGTATTTGTTACAAAAAGTGGGATATATAATACCCACACATGGACAATCGAGAATACTCATTGTATATCTTTCTCATGTTTATTAATTTTATTTATTTTATGTTATATTATTAATATAAATTATTTTTCATGATATATTCTTTTAAAGAAATGGCCAACATGGTTCAAATTTATAGAAAAGCAGACAGAAATCGTTAGCTAAAAAGATATATGCAAAGATTTCCTTCTCCTAAAATATCTAATAAGATATTTCAAAGAGTAACTCAATGTTTACAAAAAGTTCATGAAAACTTTATGAAGGATGCTATTAATACAGGAAAGTCCAAACATCGAGAACTCTTACTACAGAAAAAAATAGTGTTTCGGAATATAGAAGATAACCCTAATTTTAGTACGAGAGAAATAGCAAGAAAATCACCATGTTTTTATATGGGAAATATTAAAGGAAATTGGATTATGGTCCTTTTATCATTGATAGAAAGTGCAGTTAACTCAGATGGATTATTTACGAAAATCAATATTTCTTTTACGAAAAAAATTTGAAGAAAATACAACTTTTATTAAACAAATATTATTTACAAGCCATATTTACAAGAGATGGGATATTTAATACTCGCATTGGGCAAACGAGAATCTCATAATACAACGAAATTTTCAGAAATTTTTTAAATAAATATATGACTAACTTTATTAGACAATAAATTGATAAGATATATTTCTTACTGTCACATTTAACTGAAAAAATATACAACATTACTAAAATTAATGTCTCTTCTTAATAAAATCAATTTAAATTTAATATAAAATTTATGATTCGCATACACTCACATTTTTATAGCAATGTGAAAAATAAAAAATTTAATGATAGATGAATCAATAATGGAAGAAGGCAACTGAAATCTCTAGATTTAAATCTTTTAAATTTTTGCATCTGAGATTACTTGAAAAATTTAGTATATAAAGAAATTGAAAATGAAAATATTTTGAGAAAAATAATAATTAATAAATATGAAGATATAAAAAATAAATCGAGATTAATGGTAAAAATTTAAAAAAAATTTATAAAAAAAATATTACTACATATAGATAAAGAAAGAGAACATTTTGATTTATTATAAGATTTAAAAAGTAAATATGAAATGCTAAAAAAGAATTCAATCACGTATTAATTCTCTATTCTTTTTGTTTTATAGTAAAAAATAAAATTATTTAATTTATACGATGTTTAATGATATGATAAGAAGTGAAATGAAATTTTACATAATAAGAACAAATACATAATAAATAAA
This sequence comes from Apis cerana, assembly GCF_029169275.1. Classification (NCBI taxonomy): domain Eukaryota; kingdom Metazoa; phylum Arthropoda; class Insecta; order Hymenoptera; family Apidae; genus Apis; species Apis cerana. Next base: position 1,524,346 of record NC_083864.1, on the reverse strand, counting down.
ATTAAAATAAATTAATATCTTAAATATTAATTATTTGTTAACTCTCTTATTAATTAATCGTATGGACAAATTACATTTTGCATATTGCACTGTGTTATATTCAGATTTTCGTCGTAGAGACCGTTTTTATTATGATATTTTTAATTTTTAAACATATTTTATTTTATATAATCATGTTAGTAAGCGAAAGAATTAATCACCGCCATTCATGGATATTGCATTTGTATTTCAGATAAAAACAATATATATATAACAATATATATGTAACAATATATATATATATATATATATATATATATATATAGGATTTATCTTTCATCTCTGATTTCCATCATTGATGCAATTCTTCAAATGGCTACAGATATTGAAATTTTTTACAGATAAAGATTTGAAGATGTACCTATCTGTCTATGTACCCACTTTATTGGATTTCCATAGGCAATTCATCTTTTAATTAAAAATTTTTTTATTTATTTATTTTTTAATTATAACAAAAATATACCAATACCTTGCCATAATCAATAAAAAAAAATTATCTTAGTTAATACGAATGTGTGTGTGAATAAAGAAACAATGTAAGAGATTATGCGAGAAATTCTAGAACAATAAATTTGTTGATGGTAACTTTAAATATTATATTTTTGGAAGAAAAGTGCATTTCTTATAAATAGATTCATTTGACACACGCGAGAGAATACTTTCTTCAAATTTATTATTCTCTTCAAATATATTATCAAAGATAATTATAATATTTAAATATATCAGATAGATTTTTCAAGTGAAATCTATTAACATAGTATCTATTAAATGTTAAAATGTAACAGATATAGCAGAGTGAATTATTCTTGATTCCTATACAAAAAACAATTTCCTTATTTTTTTCATGTTTCATAATTTCATTTATAGTGTTTTATTATTAATATAATGTTACAAATGATTTAAATTTATGAAAAAATAGACGGAAATCAGTATGAAAGATATATGAACAAAGATTTCCTTTTCATAAAATATCTAATGAGAAGATATTCCAAAAAATAATTCAATGTTTATCAATGCATTAAATCTTCATGAAGAATGCTATTAATGCAGAAAAGTCGAGGACTCTATAAAAGAAACAGTGCTAAGAGTATAGAAAATAATACTAGTATGAGAGAGATATAACAAGAGAAAAAATTCACCATGTTTTTGTATGGGAAATATTAAAGGAAATTGGATTACATCCTTATTATTAATAGAAATGTTGTTTCACATAATCTTAATCGTAAGCGAAAATGTTAATCATTGTCATTCATGCATACCGCATTTCAGATAAAAACAATATACATAGGATCTACTTTTCATCGTTCATTTCCATCATTGATAGCATTCTTCAGATGCAGAAATTTTCATAGATAAAGATTTGGAGATCAATGTGGTCAATCTATTGGATTTCTATAACCAATCCATCTTTTAATAGAATCTTTCTCGTTACAGCAAAAATATGCAGATGTCTTGTGATAACAAACAAAAAAATTTATTTTAATTAAAATACGTATATGAATAAAAAAACAATGTAGATCATGCTAGAAATTCTAAAACGATAAATTTATTGACAATTGTTTGACAATGGCAATGCATGAATTCAATGTTTTCTTTTTCGTATCTTTTATTAAAATTTTAATTTTAATATTTTAATATTAATATATCTTATTATATGCGAAGTTATTTCTTAATATTTATTAGATAAGAAAAAATTTATTTAATAAATCTATTTGTTGTGCAGAATAAAATTAACAAAAATAAATAATATAATCTATTATACGATATATGAATATATGTGAAAGTGAATGATATATGTATACGAGAGCAGAAATGTGCATTTATTTTGTCTGTTTATAAGGAAAATAAGAATGAGTGATCAGATGAGAAATCAGTTAAAAAAATACATTCAACAACAAATTTTGTATTCTTTTTCATATTTTTTATTAAATTTTATTTCATTCAAATTTTAATCATTAGCATTATTTCATATTATAATTATTATTTTTTCTTCAAAATAAAATTGTTAGAAACAAATTTATGCAAAGAATTATTTTCGAATGATGAATAATAATAATTGATAAAATGGAACATACATTTATTAAACATACAAATATTTATTACATACAATTATTAAACATACAAATATTTTGTTTTATTGCATTAAATTTTACAAAGTGCAAAAGAAACTATGTGAAATAATGAGGATGAGAATAATATTTTAACAATTCGATGTTATTAAATAATTAGTTTTTAATAGTTTTTTTTGCATGTGTTAAAAAAAATCGAATATGAGTGAAATAAAAAATTCACCAATGTACCAGTTTAATTTTTAAAAACAAAAGATGGAACGTATTACAAAATATAATTTTAAATATAATTTTAAATAGAAATTACAAAATATAATTTTTCAAAATGAAATTCCAAAAACATATTTTACATATTAAATTTAATATGAATATATACTTAGATATATAAAGTGAATTTTTTTTAAATATATATTACGTGCTTATTTAAGGTATTCACACGAAAAAAATTTACAATATATTATTAGCATTTTATATATATTATATATTATGTATAGATCAATGTGTAAGGATCAATTGCAATTTTCCATTTTCTTCCGTTACTTTTTTTTTTACTTCAATAAACTGAATGAGAAAAATTGAGTATGAAGAGTGAGAAAAATTAAGTATGAGAGAGATAGAAATAATAGTAGTCAACTGATTTAATAACCGAAGTTCATTAATCTATATTAATTCATATGAATATTTTTTTGAAAAAAAAAAAGATTCAATTTAAAAAAATTTTTTTTTTAATTTCAATAGTATATGCATGCAGTTTTTATGAATATTTAAGATATTTATGCAGTATGTATCTTTTTTATATATGAAAGAAATTATTTAAATATGTAAATTGTATTAAAAAAAATACATTCAATCTTTCTGATTCAAAATTTTATAGAAGTGGATTTTGCCTCTACGAATATTGATAAAAAGACTGATTGAGTGTAATACAATTTAATTATTATTTTAAATCAAATATTATGCAATCATTGTAGAATTGAGTGAAATTTGTTGTAATTTGTTCAAATAAATTTTTTTTAAAAATAAATTATATAATCAATTTCGTAATCAAATTATGTAATCAAAATTCTTTTTCTTTTTTGATGATAATTTACATTAAATAATTATATTTTTATGTATACTGCGTATTAAATTATATTAAAATTCAAAAATAATACTTTTATCTAAAACATCGATTATTTACCGAAGAGTTCCGCTATGCAAGTGATAGTACTGCTACATACCCAACAGCATTCTTGCTTTTTTTCACTCTATCAATATGAACTTAAAATATTTACTTGTTAATTGAATCAAAAAATATATACGTGTATAATAATAAATTTTTTTTCATCGTTTTCATATCTAGAATCCACCTTCCGAAGATATCCCTATTTTCATGTACAATTGTTTTTAATTTATAAAAAAATTGAATCACTTTTAAAGAATTTTTTATTATTTTATATTTGATGAAAAAAAATTATTTTATTTTAATTTTAGATCATAGTTTAAATGATGAAATAATACAAATAATTTTTTTATTGTTTATAATGAGTATTATAGTGACAAAATTGAATGAATAAAACACAAAAAATTGACATAGAAGACCATCTTCAGCATTGCCAAGTTTGAATATATATCAGATGGACTGCCTATATATATATTTCTCTCTGGAAAGAGTTGCATCGGAATAGTAGCGCAGGAAAATATATGCTTATTAAAATTCCCATTGCTCCTTCGGTAGAGCCAAAGAAAAGCTATTATGGGGATTGCAATTAATGCGAATTCACTATTTCGATCTGTTCGTCTTTCAGGAAATGAAATGTTTATAAAGATAATCTTTCATGAAAGATTAATTTTTCTAAAAAGAAAAAGAAGTTAGGGTAAGTTTTCCAAGATATTGTAATATAGGTGGTTCCAGTCCAATATTTCCAATATTAAATATATGATCATGTTTTAAGAATAGAGACAATTTCTATAAAAAAATTCTTAATTCCAAAGTATGGAATATAAGAAGATGGCACTGAAGAATTGATAAATATATTAAATATAAGTAATATCAATTCAGGCTCCAAAATGATCTATTAGTTTTAAAATAGACAAAAAAGAAATTTATATGTACAAAGCATAAAATTTATATAATATATAATTTATATATATATATATATATTAAAATTTATATAATATATATACATATTAAATATATTACATATTAATACAAAGCATAAAAATGTTGACATAACGGATACAGCGAAAAGCAAAGAGAAAATGTAAAGAAGAAAAAAATATTATTACGAGCTTTGACAGCCAAAATACGAAATATCATAGCTGACATGAACTATAGCATAGAATATAACAATATTGGTTATCATTGATATGAATAATGATTTAATGTTGTTTGCTTTTTATTTCTCTCAAGAATATATTGTATATTGTTTAATAAATTAATTAATATTGTGTAAATACTCATAAATTAATTAAATAGATTGTTAATTAGCGTGAAAAGTGTAAATAAAATTGTATATTATGAAAGAATATCAGCTGAATACAAGAGTATCAGAAGAAAAGAAAAAAAAAGACATATTAATACGAATTTCTGGAAAAGAGTTCATTTCTTGAACAATAGTTGAAGAGATGTATACCAATTGATAAAATTAAACAATTAAGTGGTATAAATTATCATATATCCTGAAAATAAAAGTATTAAAAATTGTATCGAAATCTAAAAAAAATATAGAAAATAAATTTTCTCCAAAGAATGATAATTCTGAATCAACCGAGAGAGAGAAAAGGCTATGTAGAAAACCAAAAATAAAACTAAATGATATATTATATCATATTATATATTATCATTAATATAACATAAATATTATAAATAATATTTAATTATATAAATAATATTTAATATTTAATATTTTTTTAATTTTATAAAATATTTTATTTTTATATTTAATAAATAATAGATTTTGATAAAAAAAACACGATTATTTATTTATTGGTGAATTCTTTCTTAATATTTTACCAATGAATAAATTAATTTTTCTTCTAATTATAAATTATTTACTACGAATATGCAAGTCATTTATCAAGATTTCATTGAATTTGTTTATATGTCAAAAAGAAAAAGAACATAAAAAAAAACAATGCAAAATATGAATGCAAAGAATTATTGCGAATATAAACAGTTTAAATATTCCGAAATATTTATTTAGTTAAAGAAATAAAGAAAAAAAAAGATTTCTCTTTAAAAAATCATTAGATCAGATATATAATATATTTAAAAATATCTTACACAATAAAGTACACAAACAATAAAATATAAATAATAAAATAATGAAAAGAAAAATTCAACTATAATTCTGATAAATGAAAAAGAGAATAATATTGAAAAATGGGCAAATAAAATTAAATTAGGATTTCCTAAATGCAAAAAATATCAAAGATTCTATTCAGAAAATTCTTAGAGAATATACAAGGGAAAATTTATTCGATAATAAAATAGAGTAATGTTCTAATGTTATGTTAATAATGTTCTATGTTAATAATGAGTTGTTCTTATTTTTAAAAAAATTCAAAAATTATAATCTGTAATCTATTGATTATATTAGTATGCAAATAATACAATATGTTCGAAAATACATGTGTTGTTATTTTTGATTACTATTAAACAAAAAATTGATATAAAAATAGATTTATTCAGTATTTATTCAATATTTATTCAGTATTTATTCAGTATTTATTCAGTATATATTCAGTATATATTCAGTATAAAAAAAAAATATTTGAATTCTTTTTAGATTTTTTCTTCTATTTATAAAGATTGTAATATCAATACAAGGGAGAATAGAATAATTCCTTATAAAAAAATAAGAAATAAAAATATAATAAAATTTTATCTGACATTTCATTTTTGAAAAAATCCAGTTTAAAATTTTTTTAATTACAAGTGAAATTGGTTAATTTTCATACAATATGTTCGAAAATATACAATACAAATGAATTATCAATAATTATAATTATCAATTAACAATAATTACTCTATACATTAAAACAAAAAAGTAGATTAAAATTTTACTATTTAAATCCTTGTTTTTGAGAAAATCGAAACTGATATATAATCATAAAATATAATTGACAATTTCTAAAATTCGCATTTTTGAAAATTAATTTTTAAATAAAATAAAATTTAAAAATTAATTTATTTATTCCATATTTTTTGTTTATTTTTAGAACATAGAATACATAGAATATAAAATATAATATTATATAGAATAACCTCTTATTAATACTTCATTCATAAATTAGCCAATTTTATATAATAAAAAATTTTATTTTTTATTCCTTATTATCTATTTTTCAGAAATTAATCTATAAAATAATATACTTTTAAAAAATTAATATATTACATGTCTATTACCTATTACATATTTAATTATACAGTCAATTCTCTCACATTTTCGCTATTGCTCCATGACTTACATTATGGATATTATTATCCATTATGTTTATATATAAGTTTATGTTATGTTATTATCAATTAATGTAATGCAACATGTTAATACAATTCTTGTATTAATTTATTATAATTAATTTTTTGATAATCTAATAATATAAGTTTTTTAATTTTATTTTATTTTACTTTTTTTTTTGTTTAGAAATATTTTAACATATTAATAAAATTCTTCTAAATTAAAACAAGATTAAATTGATAAATTAAATCAAATTTAGTTATTTATACAAATTAGTTACATATATATATATATAATTAATTATTTATACAATATATACATATATTATACAATTCATAATATAATATATTTTCTCTGATTTTCATTTTTTTCTTATATGAAAATTTGTTATTTAATATTCATTGAATATAAATATGTTCAACTATATTATCTGTCGATAACATTAAATATAAATTTAATCATTAAATTAATATTAATCAATAAATAATCAGTAAATTTGTCGTTTGTCGAATGTAAATTTGTATATCCATATTTTTTATCGAGTAAAAAAATTTTCTACATTGACTATTGGACATAAAATTTATTTATTTATATTTTCCATAGAATATATATATTTGTTTATCAACATTTTCTATTGAATGTGAATTTATTAATCCATTGTCAATCGAATGAAGGCTGTTCATTCATATTTCCAATTGAATATTGATAACATTGAATGTTGATAACATTGAATGTTTATATATAACATTCAAGCTAAATTTAGAGCTGTTTACATTTTTCATGAAATAGATTTAATCATTTATTGTTTGACAAATGTAAATTCGTATATCCATATTTTTTATCGAATGTGAAAAAGTTTGTTTTTCCACATTAACTGCTGAACATAAAATTTATTTATTTATATTTTTTGTAGAATATATATACATATATTTGTTTGTTAACATTTTCCATTAAATATGAATTTGTTCATCCATATTTCCAATCAAATGTTGATTTGTGTACATTCATATTTATATAACATTCAGGCTGAATTCAGATCCGTTTATTTATATTTTTCACCAATATGTTTAATCATTCATTCTTTGTCAAATGTAAATTTGTTTATTTATTTTTGTTCTTTGTTAAATGTAAATTTGTTTATGCACATTGTCCAATAAATATAAACTTATTTATCCATATTGTTTAATGAATATACAAATTTGTTTATTCCATTGTTTGTACATACATTGTTTAAAGTAAAATAATATATCCATATTGTCTTTAATTGCCTTCTTGCTCACTTGCGCCTGTTCATATGTACAATATCGATTAAATGTAGATTGTTTATTATATAACAATATGAATTTACATTGCGTGTCTAATATAAGATATTCATCCATATTTTCCATCGAATGTGGAGGTGTGAGAGTTTATCCGAAAATGAAAAATGGAAAATTAGCCATATTTCTTCATATTATCCGTCCTATATAAGTTTCTTCATTCATATTGTCTGTTGAATATAAATTTATTCATCTACATTGTTTGTAGAATAAAAATTTATACATTTTAATTATATGATTGTTTTATGAATTGTAAGCTTGTTCATATATATCGAATCAAAGTTATTCATCCACATTGATATGATGATAGACTTTAGTCCATATTTTTTATTAAATCTAGAGTTGTTTCATTATTCGTTGAATATAAGTTATTCAATCATATTGTTTATTGGCATATTTTTTTTCCTTCAAATGATATATGTATTTTTCTCTTTATCTATATTGCTCTTGACACTTCAAATTTCATATAAATTAGATAATGTTAAGAATCCATTTTTCTAATCTATTTTTTGTTACAATAATTTTTCTATATATTTATTATTATAATATTTTATAATTTTTAAAAATATGTTGAAATAAAATATGTCAATTAATTAAATTTAATATATAAATAAAATAAATAAATAAAATCGAAATTATATCGTTTAATTTCATTTTAATCGGAAGAATCTCATTAATATATTAAAAAATTTTATATAAAGAAACTAAAAATAATAATGTTAAACTGTCGTTATTATTTCAGTATGGTTCTCTTATTATAATGATACTCCAGTTTTTAATTTTTCTTTTCTTTATATTTTTTTTTCATATGATTTGCAGTTATAAAAGGAATAAAAACATATTGTGAATTTCAAAAAATTTCTTTTGTCCATCTATATTTGTTTCTGAATTAAAAAATAATGTAAAATATTATAATATTATTCATTATATTTTTATTATATTATTGTAAACATTACATATTTTCAGAATGTATTATAAATACATAAAACAAGATATATAAATATATATAAATATATATAATTTATATATTATATATATAAATAATTTAAAAAAAATTCAAATATTTTGAGATATATAAATATTCATATAAATATTCACATAAATTTTTTATATTTTTAATAGTTATAGAAAGAATAGCGTATATGATTTCGTTATATAACTTATTATATTAATAAATTTTTTATATGTAATATGGTATATTTCTTTTTAAAAATTTAATAAAAAAAGATTTTTGATTCATTGCATTTTTAATTTAATGGAATATAATTATCTACATTAACTATAATTAATAACAATTTAAACAAGAAACAATAAAACATAATTTTAAAAAATTTTAATTAGAATTCTCAACCTCAGGAACAAAACTAATCAATAATTTCAAAAATTCAAATAATGACATATTCCAAATAAGAGAGAAAATCATAATTAATCTAAAATATGCAATTTCTAAAATTCAATTTTTATAGATAATAAATACAAACAACACATGAATAAAATAATGAATCAAATTTATAATCAAATTTTTAAAAGATATATAGGTATAGTCGTATTTTATTTATTATTGATTAATCCTCGTATTTTATTTAGTATAAGAAATTATGTGTATAAATAATTTTTTCAAACTATTTTATTTGTTTCATTTATTTATATTTTTTTACATAACTGGATATATAATTGCTTAAATTATTTTAAAAAAAAAATATTCAATCGTTTAAAAAATCAAATATTTTTTTATCTACACTTTATTAAACTCAGAATGACATCTTTAATATACATTATAATCAAAATCATCGACGAGATATCTCTTAAAATAAATAATTATCAATGGATATAATGAATCAATAAATTTTAATAATCAATAATCAATTATTAATTAATACATAAATATTGAATCAATATAAAGATATTTTAAACAACAATTTATCAATTATTTTATTTTTCATAATCGAGAAAATATAGTGAAAAATGAAATTGGAAAAACAAAAATTACCGGCATTAGAAAAGAAAATGAAGAATCGTTGAAAAAACATTCAGCATGTCCATTTGCTTAATGAAATTAAAATGAAAAAAATACAGATATCGCAGATATATACCATCAGCAATTGAAAATTGGTTTACTGATGATATCACATCACATTGTTTTACGTTGCATTCAATTTCCATAATTGTATGAAAATATATCTTTTAATAATCAAACAAAAAAGAAAAAAAAATTTTTTAGATTATTAGTACATAGTCGATATCTTTTTTGATGTTCCCAATGATTAAAGATTCCCATGAAGGAGAGCTAAATGAAGCAGAATCTTAAAAGTCAGATTTTATCATTGGAATGTTTATGTAAAAAAAATTGAGGGAAAATGCTTCTATCGAATAATTTTGACAAGATAGAAAAATGAAATTAAATTGATTAAATTTTGATTCATCTAAAAATAATAAAATTTTTAGAGGAAATCCACTATATACAATATTCTCTATAAATATAAATAAGATAAAAGATTTTGCAGATGTGTTTATTGAAGACGATTTCAATTTATTGTCATGGAAATAAATAAATATTACACATAAAATTTTAATAAATAATATTATATTTTCGACATCATATTGAAGTGAAACGTCATGGCTAATACAAATCACGGCACAGGAAATGACAACATCGATTGTCACTGATATTCAGAATATCGATTTAATGGAATCATTTTCCGGATACGAAGCAGAACGAATATGTTGCTCTTTATTTCTCGCAAGAACATTACATCGTTTAATAAATTAATTGCTTTCATATGAATATTGTCGATTTTGAATAAATGGCATTAAAATAAATTTGAATATATCAGAATGATTGAAAACAAATGACATATATATATATTCTAAAAGATGATATTTCAAGCATCTTTAGAAAAAAATTTGATTAGAATGTATTAATTTTTGTTAGTTTTATACATTCTTAAATATAAAAGAAAACAAAATGCATTGCGCTTTTCTTTTATCAGAAAGACAAAAATGCCATTGAAGAAACAAATAAAATACGCACTGTATATGTGACGATGAAAGAACTGTGCGAAAGTTTGCTGGTGATTTCAAGCTTAAAGATCAGAATATTCTCCATCATTAATGAAGATCAAATCGAATTGATCGAGAATAACTCACGCTATACGCATACAAATTAGCATATAATTAAAAAGTTAAGTTAAAAATTTCAAAATCTGTCATCTACTTTGTACTTAATTATATAAATTGTTTTGATGTATTGGTTCCCCACGTTTAAAAAATCTGATTACATTTCCATTTGCGATTCGTTTTATAAACGAGAAGATACCATTTTTGAAGAAAGTAGTGACGAGGATAAAAAATGGATTACTTATAATAATTGAACGGAATGAATTACCATTAACCAATTCAAAACCAGATCTTCATTCGAAAAAAGTTATGCTCTATATCTGGTGAGACTGGAAAGGAGTCCTGTATTATGAGCTTCTATCAAACAACTAGACGATAAATTCGGAAAAGTATTGTTTGCAATTAGACAAATTGAAAATAGCAATTGAACAAAAACGTATGGAATCGGAAAGATGCCATATTTCATCAGGATAATGCGCAATGACTACTCGACAAAAGTTCTTGAACTTGATGCGCTATCTCATTCACTATTCAGACATTACAGCTTCAAATTTTTATCTATTTAATTACAAAATTACAAAATTCTTTTAATGGCAAAAACTTTCTGGTCGATATAAAAAATCATATTGAAAAATTTTTCGCCGAAAAACTTAAGAGATTCTGGAAGAATGGAATATTCGAATTGCAAAAAATGGAGAAAGATTGTGGAACAAAATGGCACAATTTACAAAATATACAATTTAATAAATGTATATAATTTAAATGAATTTGCCGTATCATGTTTGAATTTTCCCTAAAAAATCAGAACGAACTTTCCAGACAATCCAATAGTTATAAATTATTTAATTATTGTAATTATAAAATTATATATTATAAAAATTATAAATAAAAAGTTATTTAAAAACACGCCAGCCGGATAATATTGGTGTCAGAAGCAAAATTTAGATAGATTCTTCTTTTAGGAATGGAATGTCCGCTGAGTTTCCACTAAATCTATTATAACGAATTTTTTTTTTTTTTTGAAAAAAAATTCGCTTCTTGTAGGATCGGTTCTTAATTTGCGAAGTTCCATTGAGAGACATTTCGCGGAATAGTAATAAGTTTTAGACTGAGGAAGAATTTAGCTGGAAAAGATATCTAGCAGAAGAAAATAGCAATAGAAAAAGCGGAAATTCAGATACTTGGCACTAGTAATGGTATTAGAATTGTTCATCTGAAAAAACAAATCCAAATCATGATTATTATGGATTGTTATCTTTCATTGTTAATAATAATTCTAGAATATGAGAAGAGCAGAAACACAATAAGACAGACAATAATTATTGTAAATAATGTATATAGAATAAATCGAATATTAATAATAAATAGTGAAAATTATGCATCTAGATGAACGATCGTTTCTAGTGTTTAATTTTTGGTTCACATTTCCAAATACAAGGCTCATGTCACTTGGATACGTGGCGCAATCTTCATATTTTAACTTTCGTTCTGGAAGAAATTCAAAATTCGAAACTGTGACACAATAAATTCGTGAGACATGGCAACTAAGATTACGACTTTGATTGCTTCATTAGACGATTTCCGGATGGAGCATATTAATTTTTCTTTCTACTGATTATTTGTTCAATTATTCAAATTTAATAATTGACTTCCATTTCAGTACAAAAAATTTGTCAAATTATGTTCTATTTCAAAATTATTATCAGCGGAAAAAAAATTGATTGCTGAAATTAAGAGATTGGTATACGTGATTTCTGCTGAAAATACAACACAAAGTAGTCACATTTCAAAAGATTAAAAGAAATCTTTTTATCTCGCGAATTTCATATCAATTAAGAAGTTTCCAAAAACTTTGCACTTATTACAAAAAATTTGTCAAGAATTTTTCATTGATTGACTGAAAACCTTTCCATCGATTTGATTAAGGATACAATATAAACTGTTGATCAATGATTATCAAAAGACATTTCAAGATTTAAAGACAAAATAAAATTAAAACTAAAACGATCTCCCGTTTTAGCGTTATGTTCAGAAGATGATAAAATTTATTGTGGATATGGATGTGTTAAGTTTTGCAATTCTCTCAAGTGTAAAAAGAATAAGAAAAGATCATCTTTTATTTCTTAAAAGAAAAATTAATTATTGCATAACTCGTAAAGAATTGTTAGCAGTGATAAAGTCAATAGAACATTTTATCTTTACAGAAAATTTCTAACTTACTTATAATTTATGTCTTTCAACAAATTCGATGAAACAACTAGCTCATAAATAAAACTCTCACAGATTATTTTGAAATTCAGCATCGAGAAAATAAACAATATCGATGCGCTATCAAAAAGATCTTACATAGAGACAAGAAATGTTTACGGAAAGAAGAAAAGAACGAATTCAAGAAAAAAGATCTTTTCTGTATTATTGACGAATTGTAAAATTTAGAAAAATTGGAAGCTCAAATAAAAGATGAAAAAATAGGATTTATTTTCGTCTGCCACAAAATACTATTGGAAAATGTGGGATTCCTTAAAGTTACAAAAAGAATTATTTCAAAAATGAAAATCGAAAAATGGCAAAAAGTTAGTTGTTGGCAGTATCTTAAAAGAAAATCTCAGAATTTTAATTTATGATTCGCCAACAACTAAAGTAAATAAAACATTAACGAAAATAATAATAATATTATTGAGTTTCTTGTTGACAAAATGTAAAAGATTAGTATCGACATTGTAATACTTGTCGAACAAAGAAAGGAATTCTAAAATATTAGAGCGTCATTATAAAAAATAGCGTTTGACGTATTGAATCCATTCTCAAAATTCCGAATCAGAAATCAATTTAATTGTAATCAATTATTTTACAAAATGATCTGAAATGATATAAATGCCAAAACAATAAACATCTACAATCGCCAAAATTTTCAAATTTTATGAATCGATACGAAATAGCAATTTAAAGACATTCCTATCAAAAATCTAATTTTAAATCAAAAATTTTCCAAGAATTAATGAAACTGTTTGGAGTCAAAAAGACAAGAACGACTGTACTGTATTCTTAACACGTTCACGCCGGTGCTGCTATTTGTGTTTCTCGCCATGGGACGACGCTCGTATTCATGATTTATTTCATCTAGCGGCGCTACTATTGCTTATTCAAATATTTATTTTATTAAGATAAGACATGCAAAACAAAACTTCGTGTCAGAATCTATATAAAACTCTTAAAACTCTATAAAAAAACTCGTTTTTTCATTCTGACCACACGTGATTAACATTTTTCCTTTTTTAATTTTTGCCCATATAAATATAATATAGATATATATAGATAACATGGATATGGAAATAAGTGATTCATCTGATGAATCTATAATTGAAAGTAGTAAAAATAAATTAAGATCAAAAATACTCTCAATCTTTTAAAACGAGGATTTTATTAATACAAAGAATGAACTGTTAAGTAATGAAGTGAATGAATATATCAGGGAGAAAGAAGATTTCGAATTTGATTTAGAAGAAGAGGATCATGATAAAGAATGGCAGCAAATAAAAGAAAGAAGTCCAATAATAAATTAGTATTCCGAAGAAGAGAAATTTTTAATTGAAAACATGTAAGAAATATTATAAAAGGTTACATATAAAAAAAGATAGAAAATTATGCCATGAAGAAAACTAAAAAAATAATGATGTATTGTAATGATTGTGATGTATTATAATGTGATCTGAAATGCTTTCAAAAATTACATAGAAATATATAAATATGTTAAGTTTATAATACTGAATTATTATGTTTTTATTATTAAATTTTTATTTTATAAGTTATATTTATAATATTAAAATGAAATAAAATAAATCCTACTTTTTTTAAATTAATTAAATTAAATTTTCATTATTTGAATTTTCAACTAACAATTTTTTCTAATTACTAAACGAATTATATTTTTATATGCACTGTCTGATGGAACATTTAAATGTGAACCATCGATGGTGCACGCCGACGTGAATATATTAATCAGAAAAACTGATAGAACATTCAATTAAAATACGTTATTATATTATTTGGCGATATTTGTTGAAAAAAATCAATCTGATGATCTGATGAATGAATTCCATTATTTCTCTTAGCTTACCATATGGTATGAATCAACACAAATCATCAGTTGTAATTTTGTATGATTAAAAGTTAGCTCATATATTTATACAGAAAAATTCCTTCAAATAAAGAAGAAGAAATAAGAAAAGGAAATAAAAAAAATTAAAAATCTCTTCGAAAATGAAAACATGACAAGACAATAATGTTTATGTTGAATTTGGTCAAACAGAGAAGATATAGCTGTGTTAACTATCTAAAGGAAAATGTCCAAAATGACATTATATAATTACAGATAAAATAAATAATATAATTTGTCGCATTCGACGAGAACAAGATGTAAAATCTTTCGCGTTAATCGATTTAGCGAAATATAAAATCTAAAAATGAAAAAAGAAAAAATTGGATTCACTAAATGCTTTTCATCTAAAAAGAAAATGCTTCTTCATAGAAGATTAGCGTATATGTTAAAGTAGGCTTCTCATTATCGGCAATTGATTTCTCTTTGATCGTGAAAGGAATGATGAAAATTCTTTTGCACGAGTTCTTCATAATATATAAAAGTTTAATAGCGAATCAAAAATTGTTCCATTGAAAAAATATACTGAAACTCAACTGATTTTAAGAGAAATAGTTAGATTTCTCTGATATAAGAGAAATCTCTTTGGTGAATCGGAAATGCATCTAGGGGAGGAATATCGAGATTTAGAATTCGCGCTAGAGAAGATTTCAAAAAAAGGACTAAAGGTAGATAATTTAAGAATCCGAATTTGATTTTTGGATTTAAGAAGCACAAGATATTTAGATGTTAGCATCTTGTTCAAGATTTTGACGTAGTTTTTCCTCGAAACGAAGAAATGTCAAGATATTCATTGTCTGAAGAAAGTCAAACATTTACAATATATACAATATATACAATATAACATTTATAATATATATTACATATATTACATTTCTTTTTCAAAAATATTCAATAACATAAAAGCAAACAAAACAATATAAAAGCAAATAGAAACAAATAGAAATTTAAATAAAGTTGCCGCTTTTTTTTAGAGAAATGATATCGATTTAATAGAATTATGTTCAGTTCAAGAACATTATATTGTTCAATAAAATTATTAATTTTGTAAATATTTATAAACAAATAAATTATTGTATTAATAAATAAATTATTGATACTATTGTAAAAATTATAAATAAAAACACATTACAAGTTTCTTATTTTCCCAGAAATTTCTAAAAAATTCTCGTAAAATTAGCAAATCAGTTTTCATAATAAAAATATATAGCAAATCTCATATAAACCAGATTAATTACAAAATTCATTCTATTGTTAGTGATAACAGCAATAATATCATAGGAATGTCGATATTCTAGAAATAGTAACTACAGATTTTATTATCGATAATTAAATTTCTCCAACTGATTGATGTAATATCTATTTTTCATAGTTATATCTATTGATTGTTCTTTGTTAAATCAATTTTTTAAACGTTAGAATAAAATTTTTATTGAAATTATTTTATTTGATAAATATTTCGATTTTATTATCTAAATTATCGAAAATATTATTATGTTTTGATCTTATCACATAATTTACAAATTCTGAAACAAAATATCAAGAACATGTACAAAAATTTTCAAATGTACATGTACAAATATTTAACACAAAAAATTTAGAAAATGCATTAAAAAAATAGACAAGAATTGATTCTTTATTGGTTTAAATTATTTCTTAAAAAAATTAATCAATATCGAAAAAATTAAAAGTTCTCAAAAATTGTCAAAATTAAATAAAGGATTATCAACAAAATATTAAAGTCTAAAAGTATTAAAATAAAAATAATTCAAAACATTTAAATCTTTAAAATTTTTTTATTACAGAATTTTAACTTGACTTTTTTTATTTTAAAAAATTTTAACTTTTTAAAACTTAATATAAATAAATTTTTATTTTTTACAAAATAAAATGAACTTAAATATAATTTAATGAAAATAATTTTATCTTTAATTTAAATTTTCAAAATATCTTCATAAGGAATTCAATCACTTCGTAAAGCATAAAAATGTAAAAGTTCAAATTTTATTTTAAAATTAATTTTCATTATATATAAACTTATATCACGAAAAACGATTCGAATTTTATATAGAAAAGAATACTATATCTTGATCGAATATCTTGAAAAAAGTCATGTATTTCTAAAACAAATAGAATAAAATGTTTTGAGTTCATTAAATAATATGTAAAATTCTCCAGAAATTTTTTGAAAAAATTATTTTCTCTGAAAAAATTAATTAATATAATTATATATTTTTATTATATATAAATTATTATATATAATTATTATAATATATTTATTATATAATATAATTATATATCTTGTTTAATATAGTAAAAAAAATCATATGAAGAAAACTGAATGCAAAATTTTATAAAAATCATAATATGGTTTTTAAATAATATAATGAAGTAATGAATTAATCATGATATTATTAGTATAAATTATAAATTATATGACGGCAAATAAAACAGAAAATTGAAAAAACAATAGTATTGAAAATAAGAGCCACGATTGATTATGAAATCACAATAATTTTTCGAATTTGGCTAACAAATTTCATTATTCAATAGTTTCAATGTTCTTAATAAGTTTCCGTTTTTTCTAATTTTTTAATAATTTACAAAGTCATATGATTTTGTATGGATATGATTTCTTATATTGTTCAAAAAATTTAAATATAATAGTTAAATATACTTAATAGATCATATTTGTACAATGTATGTGATCGACTATCAAATAAACGAACATAAAGATCTTAAAAATATTTCGACATGATCCCGTGAAAACACGTGATAATTTTAGTTTTAGAAAAATAATTAGTTTTAGAAAATTCGAATTTAATTAATAAATTATCAAAAAAATCAGTAAGAGAACATTATTATTCTCAGTTCACAAGTTTTTCTAAATTGCCATTAAATTATTATTGAATCATTATATATAGTATTTATATAAATAATTAAATAATCTTATATAATCTTAAATGATCTTTCAAGCATTAGTTTAAATATTTTTTTTTTACAATACAAAGCCACAATGATTTTACAATAAATGAAAAATATTTGAACATTTTAAAACAAAATTTAAAACTTTTTTAGGAAAAGTGACAAATACTATTAATATATAGATATACTTACAAATATTATTAATATAGATTAAAAAATCATACCAAATTTAATAAAAGATGCAGAAAAAATTCAAAAAAATGAAATGAAATATTAATATAATATAATTTAAAAAAAATTTTGTTTTAAATAATTTCTTACTTGTATTCAATTTTATAATAGAAAATATCATTAAAAAATATCATTCTTTTATTTAATATAATATTTTAAAGTCAATATATTCTTTTTATTGCATCATATAGTACTCACCAAAAAAAATAAAAGCCTCAAAGAAATTATGGGTTGCAAATTCCCATTCGTTTGGAAAATTATACTACAAGTTAACTTTAATACATTATCATTTAAATGAATATTTCTTAGAATATTATGTTATAATGTATGTATCTAATATGATATTTACATGTAAATTTTTTTTTTGTAAGTTTGACTTTCAATAACTTTCAAGTATATTTTGATAAATATCAATAATCATAGCAACTTTTGTTTTGTTGTGTAACACATTTCAGTTATACAAAAAGAAATAGAAAAAATTATTTGTATTATATTGTATTATAATCTTCATAATATATAATCTTTTTCTATCTTCATCTATCCATGAAATGTGTTTGGGAATTATTAATTCGAAATATATATATATTATAATTATTTAGTTAATAATGGACAAAAAAATTATAGAAATATTCTATACAGACAAATGTGATTTTCAACAATTTGATTAATTAAGATTTAGAATTTTTTATTAATTGTAAATATGAAAAGACAGATTTTACATTTAAGAAAAATAAGAATATAATTGTATTTATAATTTATCCTTGTTTGGGTCATATTAACAATGTCAAATTAATTTTTCGTATATGTGTTATTTGTAATGAAAGAAGTTCTCCAATGGTAAAATTATTTTTTGTAAATTTTATTATTGAATATTGAAAAAACTAAAACACAATCTACAATTTTTATTCATCAGAAATCATTTTATATATGATAGTATATCACATTAAATCGATCATTTTTATCACAAATATTTGAATATAAATTTCAAATTATTTCATTTTTAGCTTTTTTACTTTTCAAATCTAATATCTATAGAGATATATAAATTTTTTTTTTGAAGAAATCATATTGTTTATCGATTATAACAAATAATAATAAATATATTACAATCAAAATTATGCATTGAAAATGTTAATATGTAACAATGGTGACATCTATTAGAAGTTATTCATCTATAAGAAGGTGTCAATAGATGACGCTTATCGAAAACAATAACAATACTAATTGGATTGTTCTTGTTTTTCATGTTCAGTGCTGTAATAGCGTTCGATAGTTGCGATTAGTAATTTCTGTTCGTAATAAAGTTATACTTTATATTACTTTTATATAAATTTTTCTTCACTTCTCATAAAAAATATGCACAATCTATGCCTAATATTTACGAAAAAAATTCGCAATAATTTAAAAGAGAGATTAAAAAATTTTTTATGCATTTTATATTATAATGATGATCGAATCGAATCTGATTACCAAGCAAAATTACTAAGAAGTTACTAAAAATTAATAAATGTCGATGATTTTATTCTATGATAAAGAAATAAAAGACAGAAAAGATTAAAAATTATAACACTATTTTTCAAATTATTTGCAATGGTTTTAAAACTTTTGTTCCTTCTGGTAAGTATTATATAATGCAATAAAAAAATTTATTTTTAATTTTATCTTGAATTTTTTGATTAAAATTAATTTTGTAATAGTTTTTTTTATAAATCTCTACTGATTCAAAAATATGGAATACCATAACATTTTTTTATAATATACATATAAATTTTAGTTATATCTTTGAATTTAGTTATAAATTTTAATTATATAATTAATATACTTATATATACTATAGTATAATTGCATGTTACATATATATATATATATATATATATATATATTTAGTTCTTCATAATTTAATCATACATTAAAGTGCATAAATAATATATCATATAAATAACTTTTACATAATAAAACTAGACAAATTTTCAAGTATAATAATTTTTCAATGTATAAAATAATTCTATCCATAAAAGTATCCATAAAATTTTTACTTTTTGTAGATAGAATATTAACAGAAAAATAGCTGCTGTTTCTGATTTTATATTAAATTTAGAAAATTTAGAAAAAATTCAAATATTTTATAATAATTTATCTGTAAAGTGAAAAAATTTCTATTAAGTGTTAAAAAGATTTAAATCTACATATAATATATAATAATTATAAAACATTTATAAATATATATATATAAATTCTAATAGTTCCATATTATCAACTTTCGTGAGAAAAAATTTATTCCTATCACAAAAACAAAAAAATAACAGAATATCAAAAGATATGAATCAGTTTTTAAATTTAATATAAACAACCATAATAGCATGCAAAAAAGAAAATAAAGACTTAGCTGTTGTCTTAAAGGAAATAACAAAAACTTTAGAAAGACTAAAAAAAAATAGAAAATTATTTTTAATACTTTTAATAACAAAGAAGAACCAATTTCATTTTCATTAAATGAAATTTTAAGATTTTACAATAATAATTTAAGTAAACATTGATATATAAATATCAGATTAAAAAATAAAAGGAAAAATTGCGATTTATACTCAATGTATAATGATTTTTTTGAAATAAAAAATAATGTCAGACCATTTATAAGTGAAACTACTGTTAAATTTTCATTACAAAATCTTTTGCAAATTTATTATTATAAATAGAAATAATTTATAATATAATTTCAAATAGTAAAGATAATCAAAAGATAATAGAAATCAAAATAATTAGTTATAATTTTGATGATAATAATGGACATGCAATATTCAAATAAATATTTACAAGAATCGAGATTCAGTTTCAAATTGCTCTATTTTTTACACCATAGCAATTTCAACAGTTTTACACCATTTTCAACAATTTTCAAAATTATAATTAAAAATATAATTCTATAAATTAATAAATGATATTATAGTTAAATTTTATAGATTGTTTAGTTTAAAGTTATAATAAATTAAAGAAATGTACCTTTAAACAAAAAGAAAATATTGAAATCAAGAATTTAACAAAATTTAATTTGGCACTTTTGTAAGGACGTTTGTAACGATTTCTGTATGCTTTTACATTTTAAGTAATGTTAATAATAATAAAATTTTAAATATTTTAACAAATACATATTATGTTATTCTATTTGTGGAACAAACAAATTTTAAAAATTGATAATTTTTATTCACATGAATTTTTATCAAAAAATCATAATAAAGAAAATTTACAAGGTTTAATCTTTTTCTTGTATTAACAGTTCCTAGAATTATAATATATAATAATAATAAAATTCGCTATTAACAAAGTTCTATTTTAAATGATCAAGAATAAAAATCATATACTAATTAAAGTTTATATTATTATTGAATGAATATAGAATCTAATGAATGAATTCATTAGATTCTAAAAAAATTCTGTTAATTCGAATTTAAAAAGTTCAAGAGTTCTAATAGTTCAATTAGTAAAAACGTTTTCTTTATTCGAACTATTTAATAGTTCAAAAGTTTGAAAGTTTTTGATTTTTCTTTCCTTTTATTTCAATTTTATCAAATTCTCATTTAAAATCCCATCTATATTCATCTCACGAAATCATGGATCTTTGATGAAGCAGGATAAATCAATGACACTATAGATCTTCTGATTGAGCGATTGCCATTGAGCTTAAGGAAAATTCTTAGAATTAGACTCAAGGATTTAAATCATTAGAGAGTCCGTTATTTCCAGAAAATTGATAACGAATTTATTTGTAATAATTTTATTCAAGAATAATAGAATAATACTGATTGCCGTTGAGATTAGTATGGCTCAAAATATCGTCTCAAGTTACAAGACTAGTTCACACTCTAACTACACTGAAGCGTTTCTAAAAAATATACAATTTCAAAAATTTTCTGAATTCTTCTCTCAATAAATGATCTTCACGCAATATCATTCTTCTATCATCTTTTTAGTGTTTTAACATCATGAATGGATTTGTTTTTTCCAATATATATTCGTATATTTTAAAAAGAAATTTAAAATAAATAAGGAACAAATAAAACAAAACAAAAAAAAAATAAAAAATAGTTTTTCCAGAGTGATGCAAAACTATTTTAAAATTATTTTACAACTATTATTAACTAAAACTAACATTTAGAGATTCAGTATATTTTCTTTTTATATATCTAAATATAATGATATATATATATATAAAATATAAAACATAATATAACTATGAATATCAATTTTTAATATAGATTATATAATATAATATTTTATATTTTTATTTTTGTTATATATTCGAATTACTTTTCTTTTATGCAAAATTTCTTTTATTTCAATATTTTTAATTTCCATATTTTTATATTAAAAAATAAAATACACAATATTTTTTTATATAATTCTATAAGACAAGCATAATTATATATATATATATATATAATTAAAATATAATTATATATAATTAAAAATATTGTTATTATTATAAATGATATAATAAACCCATACAATAATTTATGAAGAAATGTCTCGTGGCTTTGATTGTATTGTTTATTTCAATTTCGCTCCTCTTCTACTTAGAAGATTTTCTAGATCATCGTGATAAGTAAAAAGAGAAATTAAAAAAGCAGGAGGAAAAATTAAAGAACGTAGAATTTTTCTTATTTTTTTGCTTCTTTTCTTATTTTGTTGCATTTGTTATATTCTAATTATATATAAATTTAAAATTATATATAAAATAATATTAATAATTTTGCAATTTTTGTATCTTTTTTTTTATTTTTGACTGTTTACTTGAAAAATATTTTATATCTGTATTTATTTCTTTTGTATTATATAAATAAATTTAAAATTCTTTTTTATGATACTATAATACTAACCAATTTTTTTTTAATTTTTCTGATTTTTCTCTTTGTACAATTTTGAATATATAGGATATTCCAAATATGACATCAAAAATGACATAAATTTGAAATTCCTGAAGTAATTTCAAGCAACTTTTTTCTTTGCATAAATTAAAATTTATTATGTCTTTTTAATCACAAAGAGATTAAATATATATAATATAGGCTAGTCGAGCCGCAACAGTAGTGACGTGCTGTCAATGTATAAATAACTTCACCAATAAACATCGTAAAAAGTACGTTGAATATAAAATATAATATGAATATAAATATTTTTTTATAAAAAATTATAATATAATATTATATTATATATAATCGAATTATATGAAAAAAAGGATAATATTCCATACTTTTTTTGATATATTGCTTGGATTTGTTCGTAGTTGATCACCAACATATAGCCAATGTCGTTTTACGATTCAATTACGCGCTTCGTTATTAACCAGTATTTCTTTTAATAATTCATTAACAAAAAAATTATAAATCAAATTGGACAATATATTATTACATAAAGATAATTTTTTTCGTAAAAAAATTACTTTTTATTTACATATTATATATATATATATATATAAATCGTAACTTTTACCAAATTAAATTTTCTACATTAATTTTTTGACGATTGTCTCTAAAATTTAGATTAAAGAAAAAAACAAATTTTTATTGCTAATAATTTAAAAAAATATCATTATGATATTAATTATGATGTTAGATATCATTATATATATATATGAATGAAATATCTTGATTATCACTTGAAAACTTTTAACAAGTTGATTTTGAAAAGTAAATTTTATATTTTAGTAATATAATTTTTATCTATATTTTTTTATATTTACAATATATAGTACTTATATTTATTTTATCTATATTTTTTGTATGTCTTTTAATGTTTTATTTGATGAAATAAATCATATATTTTTTTTAAATATCTTGTTACTGAAGAAATATTTATTATTATTATTTACATTTAGGATATTATATTCATATATAAATGTCATTATAAAAAATGTACTTAAAAAATTATATGATAAATTCCCGATATTTTTGCTTCAATTCAACGTTTCTAATTATAAAATCATTATAAATTATTTTATGACAAAATGGAATTATCCAAATTATATTGAAAAGGATGGAATATATATCATGTATAGCATGTTTATAAAATAATAATTTTATACTCTAATTTATACTCTAATTTTATACTTATAATATGTAAATTTAATTATTTTATATTATTATAAAAATTATATACTTTTTCATGTCGTTACCTTTCATTGATGTTAAATACAAATTTATTATAATCGATGAAAAAAAGAATAGAGTGATAATATCAATCATGAAACGAAACAGTTTTCACTTCTAAACTAAAACTACTTCCTAGAATCAACATAATAATAATACACGTAGGAAACAATTGATATGCTTCCAAGAAAGCGTTTAGTAGAAAAAAAAATGTAAATAATGTTTTGGATAAGTAAGTGTTCGTGAATAATAACTTTGGATAGTTTATTTCTAATAAACGTAATAATTACATCAGTATATAATGCAAAACATTATTTTAATATCATGTATTAATTATTGATTATCATATATTAATAAAAATGTAATAGTATAAATATAAATCTTGTGTTATTCTTAAAATGATACGTTTGAATTGCAGAATTTTTTCAAAAAAAAAAAAAGATCTGATCAATCATCGAAATCATTGATGAATCAAGCGATAGAACAAAAAAGAAGAAAAATGACGAAGTTTTCAAATGCAAAGAAAGATGATCAGATACAGAATGAAATATTCGCCGCTCAAATGAAATTACAGTCTTTGGAAAAAAGAAATGCTTCAGTATTACTGAAAAAAAATCATTCGTTCTCCCAAATGAGCTTAGAAAATATAAAGCTACTTATTCAACATTAAATAGAAAAATTATCACCACTAAAAAAACTCTATATATATATATATATATATATATATATATTTGTTGAAGCTGGCCTTTCGAAATATCAATATTTATTTATCAGAAATTATAAAGAAATTATACTTAATTAAAAAAATTAAAAAAAAATATTATTAATTAAATAAATTATAAAGAACTATACTATGCTTCAATACATTATAAAAGAGAAAATGAATTGTTACTCAAGTTATTAATTACTGAGAAAAATAATCGTATGCATCGAAATAAATCTCAGACTTATTAAATCATACCATTATATGTTTATTAACTTGTTTGGAATATATTTTGACAATTTTAAACGAAGATAATTGTAAATCATTAAACTTCGATATCGAAATGGGATTGTGATAGATACGACAAAGCTATTATAAGCAAATGTTTGAAAATGATCGATTTTGACGAATATATCTTTCAATATTTATTTGTTCTTCTTCAATTAAATTATTTGTCAAATAATAAGATGGTTCTATAGCAAAATCCAAATTGATTATGATATTTCCATTCCAATTATATATAAAAAAAATAACTGATATAATTAAAAATGAAATCGATTATATATGTAGTAAAATAAATTCATTAAAATAAAATTATAGAAAAATAATTTTATAATCGAACATAAAATGATGTTAATAATAACTAATGGTAAAATATATAATATCATTATGAATATTTTATTCACAAGAAAATGGATTATATTTGTGGAATAATATCAACAAATTTCAATAATTTAACAGTAGAGATTTCAATAATTTAAAAGTAGAAATAATAGATAAATATCTAAATAAACTCAATTTCGGCTTCTATTTTATGCACAAGAATTTGATTATTTAAAATTATGTTTTATTTATAAATATTTAAAAAAATATCTTTAAAAATGGATAATAAAAAAGACAGAAAGAAATATTAAAGAAAAAGAAATTATCGAAGCCTATAAATTTTAAATAAAGTTTAAAAAAAATTTTAAAGTAAAATGAATTTACTCATATAAACATAAAAAATTTTATCATTAGAAACTTCTTATGATATTAATGAAGAAAAAGAAATATTTGATTCGAAACAATTTTCGAATAAAGATTCATCAAATACCATTTTAGATTTCAATTTTTAAAAATTGAAAATACTTGTTAGTATTTTTTTGTTAATTATTATTAAATTTATTATATATTTTATTATATATAATTATATAAAATATAATTATATAATTATATAAAATATATAATAATAATAAATTATTATTAATCTTTGTTTAAGAAATATTTTTAAAAAGTTATTTTAGATATTATTTGAAAAAAATTTAAATATTTTTAAATAGTTATTAAGATAATATTATCAGAAATAAACTCGAAATATTCAACATTATCTACAATTTATCTCGTTCTTTAAAAGCATAGGTGAATTAACTAACTCGAAGGTTAAGAATCGCATTAATGATCGTATATATAATTATATATTTATATATAATTTTAAATTTATTATCATGTAATACATAAATATTATTATTATTACATATTATTGTATGATATTATCATATTTTATCGAAAAATATCGATATGAAACTGTTTTTAATTTTAACCAATTAAATGGGCTAATTGGACTACTATATGTAATGTTATAAATAAATTTTAATTTTGTTACAAACTATAAAATTGTTTTGAATATTTCTTTTTATACATATATATCATATTAGATTAATTATACATCACTTCTAGATTGATTACATTGAAATTCTATATATATATTTTTTTTTTACTTTGAGTTATTAAACATTAATTTTTTGAATTTATTTTCTGTTAATTTATTTTCTGAAGTAATTGTACGTTCGATAAAATTATTATTTCTAAAGAAAAAACTATTTCCTCAAACCGACATAATAATATATGTAGTTATAGATGACGAAATTTTTAGATTTAACAATCATTTAATGTAATAATCAAAAAATATAGTAATAAATAATTAATAATGTTAATAACATTTATGTAGAATAAGGAGAATTTCAGAAAATGCATTATTTCTTGTATCAACAATTTAAAATATTGAGCTATTGCATCATCTCTTTAAAATAATAGATTCACTTATTATTGCATGTTTACATAACTTATTATGCGACGAATATCTTCAAAATAAAATTTTTGAACATTTTTAAAAATCAATGCGAAAGTATTTTTAATAGTATGATATTTTAATACTATTAAAACAAGAAAATTCGGAAATGAAGAATTTGAAATTTTAAAATACATCATAAATTTGAACATTATATTAACTTTTGCAATTATATTAATAAGATTTATATCATGACTTGAAAATTAAATTATAACGAGAAATTGATAACAATAAATAATATAATAGTATAAATTACAAAAAAATAAATAATATAAATCGTAAAAAATACATCATCAAATATATTATAAAAATTATATTATAATTTAAAATTTTCTTTTGTATTATTAAAAATTATATTATATATTATATTATAAAAAATATATTATATAAATTATATTATATATGAACACAATTAAGTAATAATACTTGATTTTATTTTATATTTTCATCCACTATGCATGTATGTCACAACTATGAATCAGATTATGAAATGATGATTATGAAATGAAATTCCAAATTCAAAAATTTCCAACCTGATTTACAATTGTATATTACTACCTATCCACATGTTTTTTATAAATATAACTTTTGGAATATTTATTACTGCTCATACAATACAGAATGATTATTCGCGATTAACATTTAAGTTTTTATTCAAAAATAATATATATATTTTATATTGTTTTTGATAATTGATGATATATTAAAATAATTCAATTTAATCAAATTTTTAAAGTACGATTTACTATACGCATGTGTATGATTATATCTAATATATATTACATATTTCAATTGACCAATTTAGCTGGCTAAAAATTAATTTGAAAAAATTTATCTAAATTAAAAAATTTTAATTATCCAAAATAGCTAAATATGTGAAGAACATTGTTTTATTATTTTTTTGCTATATCATTTTTGAAAACCGCCTTCCAATGCCATTATTTCTTTAACAATTTGCATTTTCATAGAAAATGATGATTGAAGGAAAATTCAAAAACATCAATCTTTCAGATCAGATAGAATTCAAAAACAGTACAGTTCACATCAAAGTAATTAGAATTAGATCAGCAATCAGTAGTCAATCAGTCACAAGTAATTAGAGTAAAACAATATTTGTTCATTCCAAGCTCATAATACAAACAATTGTATCATTCTACAATTGTAAATGATATTTCATATAAATAGCATCACTACATTTTTACAATATTCAAAGTCATTAAGTTCAGATTTTAATATAATTTAAAATTTTTAATAATGTATAATAAAAAAGTATATAAAAATTTAGTATTAATGTTTTCTAGTTCTATTTATTTTGTGTCTTATTATTAATATAAATACTTTTCACTATGTATTTGTCTAAACAAATAACCGATATGATCCAAATTTATGGAAAAGCAGACGAAAACCGTTAGAAAGCTAAAAAGATATATGCACAAAGATTTATTTCTTGTAAAATATCTAATAAGAAGATATTCTAAAGAATAATTTAACATTTACGAATGGAACCTTCATGAAGAATACCATTAATAACAGAAAGTCGAAAACTTCTACTACAGAAAAAATAGTGCTTCGGAAAGTAGAAGAAAATCCTAATTCTAATACGAGAGAAATAGCAAGGAAATCACCATTTTTATATAAGAAATATTAAAGGAAATTGGATTACATCTTTATCATTGATAGAAATGTTATTTTACATAATCATGTAAACGAAAAGATAAATCATTGCCATTCATGCATACTGCATTTCAAATAAAAACAATATATACAGGATCTACTTTTCATCGCTGATTTCCATCATTGATACCATTCTTCAAATGACTTTAGATACAGAAATTTTCATAGATAAAGATCTGAAGATCAATGTGGTTAATTTATTGGATTTCTATAATCAATACATCTTTTAATTTAAAATCTTTCTCGTTACAGCAAAAATATACCAATGTCTTGTAGTAACAAACAAAACAAATTAATAGTATATGAATAAAAAAACAATGTAAGAAATCATTCGAGAAATTCTAGAACGATAAATTTATTGACAAAAATGTTTTAACAACAGCGATACATAATTTCGATGCTTTCTTTTTCATAACTTTTATTAAAATCATTTTAATATATTTTCTAGTATATATTCTAGTACGAATTAATTTCTTAATATTACTAGATGATGATATTTAAAGAAAATAAATTCTTATCTATTTGTTGCGCAAAAATAAGATAGTAACAAAAGCAAGTAATATGATGTATGATATGATGTATGAATGTAAAACTATACTGTATATATAGAGAACGGAGATGTGTGCATTTTGTCTCTTTATAGAGATACAAAATAAGAACAAATGATAATAAGAAAAATTCACAGTAGGAAGGCATCATAACCAATATAAAACAGCAGTATTAGAAATGACAATATCGATTTAACAGATTTATATTCTGAATATATAACTGAATATATAAAATGAAACATATTATTCTATTTTTTAATATAAATATTATATTATTAATTAATTATTTTTGTACAAATATTTGTAAATTAATTATTTTAACTATTATAAAAATTAAAAATTATAAATAAAAAAATATGAAAGAATCTAATTAATACAGCAAATATTTAAAAGCGATTAATATATCGCTAATATTTTTTACTATTGTAATATTTGACGAATGATTTTGTTACAGCAACTTAACTTCTGACTTTTTTTTCATGCAGTATCACGTTTTATAAAAGTTTGTATTTATAATAAAAGAAGAATTGGTTCCGCCTTCATATTTTTTATTTTTAAAATAATTTTATCGCGATGTGATCAAATAAATAATATAATATAATATATTATTTATATAATATATTATTTATATAAAAAAAAATATAATATAATATATATTCTAAATGATATTAATACACAAATTGTATCGAAATAAATTTTTCAAAATTTGTTAAACCACATTATCATACTTGTTTTAAATATTAAATATTGTTTGACAACTATATTAAATCAAAATGATTATAAATTAATTTTAATATCAAAATGAAATTATGATTATTATTATTATTTGTTCTTCTTCAATTAAATTAAGTTTCATAAAATAAAACGTTTCTGTGAAAAAAGTTATAAAATCTAACGTCTCTTCATCGATATTATCGTGCAATTAGAATTAAATTTATAAAAGAGAAAATTAATATAATTAAAAGTATTGAATCTATAATATATAAAAATGGAATTCACATTTTTTCCGGATGAATGGAGTTACATTGGGCATAATCACTATTTTCATTTTACATTTTTTTTTTCAGTTTTGCATCATTCTATTGCATCATTCTGCGATGAAATGATAGTGAATTCACTGTAGTATAATATAAATATCGACATGATCCACATATATAAAGCAATTTATTCTTATTTCTTTTTTGTATTATATATATCTTATCTTTCTACATATTTTTTTATTATAATCCACAATTTATTCCGTATTAAAAAATGAAATTGATTATATATGAATGCAATAAATTCATTAATATCCCACAAAAATAATATAGAAAAAGAATTTTATTACTGAGCATAAAATGATGTTAACAATAATTGATAGTATGTGATGTTATTACGAACACTAACTACAAGAAAACATTATATTTGTAGAGCAATATTAAAGGATTTCAACGATTTATAAAAATAAAGATGATGATTATAGATTTAAATGAATTCGAAAATTGTCCACTTACATGCAAGAATACGATTATTTGAAAGTATGCTTCATTTATCTTATAAAATACTTATTTATAAATTATGAAAAAATGGACTATAAAAAAATAAATGAACAAAAAAAAAGTATTGAAATCTGCAAATTAGAAATCTAAAAAAAATTCAGAAATAAAGAAAATTTACTTATTGATATCTGATAAAACGGAAATGGAAACATCAAGAAGGAAAAAACTAAAAAAATTTTTGTCATTTCTGATTTATTAAAATAATAGAATAAGAATAAAATATATATTATTCTTATTCTATATATCGTTCTTATATATCGTTTAAAAGATTTTTAAAACAATATTGAATGACTATAAAATAAATATAGAAAGAATATTCGAAAAATATATATTAAACATTAAAAAATTATGTGTTATATAATAATAATAAATTTATATTATATATTAATTATTATATACTATATAATATAATAAATTATTATTATTATTATATATTATTATTATTAATTATAATAATTATAATTACTATTAATATTAAATATTATAAATTTATATTCGTAATTGGTATCCAATTATGCAAAATTTTAATACATAATTCTATTATATTAGATCATTAATTTAATTAATTAATTTCTATTAATTAATTAATAATTACATTGAAAGAAATGATTGAAGCTTGCAATAAATATCTTTATTTCAGCAAAATTCAAAAAAATTTTATAAAGAAACAATCTAGAAACAATTAACAGATTATTTTTAACTTGATAACGTGATGCAAAACCCGAAAAAAAAACAAAGTAACTATTTATAAAGAAAAATATAAGAAACTTCTTATTAAAGAATTATCTGATTCGAAATAATTTCGGAATTTTTCAGATGAAAATTCTAATTTGTGAAATACCATTTCTAGTTTTTAAAAATTGAAATTGCTCATAAATATTTTTTAATTTAATAACTATCATTCTTGATTTTAAAAAAATATAAAGAAAAAATATTGAAAAAATATTAAAAAACATTTAAAAAATATTTTTAAAAAATTATTTTACGTATTATTTGGAAAAATTAAATACTTGGCCAACCATTATCAATGTTATTAAAACAATATCATCAACAATAACAATACAAACGAAATATTTAACATTATCTGCAATTTATCTCGTCTCTTATAGATCAAATGGAATAGTTCAAGGTGTAAGATAGTACTGTATTGATGATCAACTAATTATATATTTATAATAAATATATATAATTTATATTTATAAATTTATTATTATATATTATATATTTAATTATTATTATATATTATTATATAATATCGTCAATTATACATTGTCAAATAAAATCTGATATCAATAATGAAATACAAACGAATATAAATGAAAATGAAAATAATAATATAAAATAGTCGTAATATATTATATATTTATCATAAAAATCATATAATATCATATAAAAATCAATATTCTATTCATAAAAAATAAAGAATTTCTGAAATTGAAAAGTATTGTCTTTTAATATATATATATATATATATATATATATATATATATATATATATATATATATATATATATATATATATATATATATGTATAATATATAATCATCAAAAAAGAAATGCAAAAAACTGCATTTTTCAAAAATTACATATAAAAAATAAAATGATAAAAGTAAATAAAAATTTCATTTCAAAGAAATTATTATAAATGAAAAAAAATGAGACAAAAGAAATCTGTGTAAAATTGTATATCCAAATAAAACCATACTATATTTATTTTTATAATTAATTCAAAACATTCTACAAATGTTATATAATTATTTTCCATTATATATTAAAATGTTCATTAATAATGTTTTGTTATAAATAACATATTCTAAGGAATTTTAATATATGTTCAAATTTTTTTCAATTGTTATAGTACCTATTTCAAATTTAAAAATAGCAATCAAAAAATAAATAATGTTGAAATAGGAATTAAATTGTTTTATATATTTTATTATATAATTTATATATTTATATATTATAAATTATATATTATATAATTAATAAAATTATATAATTTATTATATATTATATAAATAAATAATATATAATAGATAAATAAATTAAATAATAAATTCTAAGTTGAAAATATTTGCATTTAATGCCAGGAAAAAATTGGGTTTAATGATATAAAGGATAGACTGTAAATGGTTAGAAAAGAAAACTTAAATCGTTTGATTATTGTTCTTGATATTATATTACATTATATTATATCTTAATTTCCTAAATTAGAAGCAATATTAGATGTATGTGATTTTATTTATTTCATCAAATCAAAATTATTTTAACTATTAATTATTTTGGAAAAAATTAAATTTTTTAAATTCATTTCTTTTATTTTTTATTTATGAAAATATCTAAATACAATTTTATTTAATTATAATTTAATTTAAAATTACAAAGTTTTCTTTACTTTTACGAAATTTTCGAACAAAATATATAATATTATTAGTAATAATTTTATCATATTATTAAAAATGAAAATAAATATTTTATTATTATAATTTTTCGAGCATAGTTTTGGTAAAATTACGGGGTTTATAAATTATAAATTTTTGCAAATTTCAATAGAATTTTGAATTTTTTCTTCCTATTTTATTTTCTAATTTATAGTCCTAATCATTTGTTCTTTGTTCATCGTATGTTTATTTATTATTTCATCCTATTCGAATATCAGACCACCTGCGTAGAAGACGAAATTGAGACAATTGAGCAACCCCACTACAAACAAATGAGAAAATTCGATTGTAACGATTGATTACTGATCACAATTGTTTCCTTTTCGCTTCGATGTTCATCCGGATAACTACAAATCGCGTTAACTCCATGGATTCGATTGAATCCATATTGAACCGTGTGCTCTTTGTAAGTTAGAGAATCTCCAATACTTTTATTATATTTATCTAAATCAATTTGTAAATTAATTAATCCATGTCGCATTTATTTTATGAAATGAATTGAAATTTTGAAAAATTCGCGATTTTGATTATTGTGATATTTGTAAATTAAATATTATAGAAAATTGTAAACAAATGTTGTTAAATATTGTAAAAAAAAACTTTGAAATTAATTTACTGATTTCTTGATAAATTTCTTGATAAATTCTTTAAATTCTTTAAATAATGAAACAAAATTCATAGTTTTTAATAATAAATTAATTATATCTATTTAAAATATTATTTTTGAATTATTTATATCTAAAAAATTGATATATATAATTTTAAAAATAATATTTTTATTATTTTGTTTATTGTATTTTACATCTTTGATATAATCTTTCTTTTTATATGATCAACATTTTTTGTTTATATAATATACTTATAACGAACTTTCAATTGAAAATTGATATTCAATTAGAAAAAATTTAGAAAAATATTTGAATTATCTAATTTTCGTCATATTTTTCCTATTTAAAAATAGTAAAATGTACAATACACAATTCTGAACAAAAATTCAGATATATTATGAACACAGTGAAGAATTATGTTGAAGAATTTTTTGAAAAAAAAAACAAAAAAAGAAGAACAAAAATGCAAGATTTCCAAAAACATAATATGCGAAAAAAATCAGAAATCGAAATTAACAAAAATTTATTTTGTTGTTCTGACTTCTGAATTTTAATCCATGTTTAAATTCCTCCAAACAAAAAGAAGAAGTGAGGTATGAATTTTTTAAATTTCATCATTTCAACAATGGATCATCATCAAATATGGAAATGTAAGGTAATATTACAAATTTTGTAATTCTTCTAGTAATAATTTTTTTTACTATTAGTTTAGTTTACTATTAATTTCTTTTACTATTGATTTTATAAATTTTTCTATTAATTTTTTATTGTTAAGATAATATTATATATTTTATTATATAATATATAATTTTATATAATTCTTCTAATAATAAATTTAATATCTCTTTTACTACTTAGTTTTGTAAATTTTTCTATTAATTTATAAATTATTTATGATTATTTCTTAATATATATATATATAATGGAAAAATTTCTAATAATGATATCATGAATGATATGATTATAATAAAATAAGATTATAATAAAATAATTATAATAAAATTAAAATTATTATAATTATTTTACAAAAATATACAAATATATTGGTAATATTGATCGATATATTGATTAAAAAGATATATCAACCGTACAGTTTTACCAAAGAAAAGTATATTCAAAAATATAGTTATGTATATAGTATATAATTTTTTTATATATTCAATATTAAAACAAATTACTAAGATAATTAATTATATAGTTTATCCAACAGGTTAAAAGATATATTCAAAGATATTCAATTATAATCCGTGGCAAAAATTTATTGACCAAATGCAATACGAAATTTATTAAAAATATTGTATTTTTTAAAATATAAAATATTAAATAAATATAAAGTACATGGAGATTAAATTAGTATAATTTTACATATATTTAATAAATTTCGTACATTATTATGTTTATATCAAAAACATATTTTATAGTAAAAATAATAAAATAATAATAAATAATAATATTATAATATATATAAGATAATATAAGGAATAATAATATTATTATTAATTAGATTAAAAATGTGTGAATTTATGATAACAAGCGATTCAATTTGTATTAAGAATCTGAAACAAAAATATCTAAAATATTCTCTTTATTAACGATTTTATGACAAAGTAAAAATACATAGTAAAATTGCTTAATGTAAATAATTTTTTATTCAAAGTTATTTTTTAATGAAAAAAATTGCTATTTTTTAATGAAATTATAATACATAATTTTTATATATGTATATTTTTTATACATTATTTCAAATTATTATCATTTATAATAAAAAAAATTATTAGTTTTAGAGATATTAAAACTATACAAAAGTTTCATATTTAAAAAAAATATATATTTCGATTTGAGATAATTGAGTTGAGATAATGAATCTTATGCATTTTTTAATACTTTCAATTTTTTTAATTCATTTAAATTTTCTAAAAAAAAAGAAAAAAGATCTGTACAAAACAAATTATCTTTTTGTTTCATAGCAATATTGCAGTACATGCATTTTTATTCAATTTCCAAATCATGTTATATCAAGTATAATACGCAATTAAATTTTTTTGATATTAAAAATGAAATTTCTGATAATTTCTCAGAACGTTTTGTGAAATCATTAATTAGTGATTAATTTTTTTCTTACTATAAGTCTTACTATATTAAAATAACATGAATTGTTCGGTATTTATTCTATTTTGTTTAATATTACTAATTATTGATTATCTTTTCAATTTATTTATCAAATTTATGAAAAAAACACAACGAATTGTTATAAATAATATGTCTCTTTCATAACTGTTCTTTTCAAAATTTTGATTGTGAATATGCATCTATTTTATGATAAAGAACTTTTTCTTATTTTGAAAACTTTTCTTCATTTTTTTTAAACAAATATGTCTGAGAAATGAAATCATGTGTAGATACAAATATAAGAAATAGACATATACGAAATAATAAAATAAAAAATAGGATAATAATAGAATAAAAAAAAAATTTAATAAGATCAATTACAAAAAGTTTTTTAATATAATTAAGTCACATTTAATTAAATTTAATGATGGAAGAAACAAAAAATTTAAAAACTATTATATTTATTTATAAATCAAATATTAATAATAAAAGAATATTTACTTGAAACTGGAAAAATTAGGATTTGCAAATCCATCTGAATAAATCATTAAAAATTGTATTCTTTTTTTAAATTTTAGATTTTTAATTATGTTTATTTTGAGAAAAATAAATTATAAAAGCCAACTATTAAATCATTGGATTTGATATTACTTGATAATCATAAAACACATATTAATACAATTAATAAATATCAAATATTAAAAGAGAATAATATTTATAATTCTAATAATATATTTATAATATATTATATATATATATATATATATATTTCTTACATTTCTATCATAATTATCAACTACAATTTTTAATGAAATTATTTTTAAAAATTTATTTATAACTTTGCTTTTTTAAAAATTAGTACAAAACATATTTTTAAAGAAATATTGATTATAAATAATACAAATAAAAATAAAATTTAATAAAATTAATAAAACTTAATAAAACAAACAAATATAATTAAATAAAAATAATAAAACAAAAAAAGTATTTGATAAACAATATTTTTAATAAACAATAATGAAAATCTGATTCAATAGAAATATAATAAATAGAATTCAATAGAAAATATTTCAAACACAGTTCAAACACATTATTCCAATGTAATACTTAATACTTAAACGTAATATTTAAAAAAGAATATAATGAAAGAAAAATAATGATCAATCTTTGTAAAAGAAGATATTTAAAAAATGTAGATTAATATCAATAAAAAAATTATATAATAAATAAATATACAAAATATGTAATATAAAAAACATTCAATTTTTTCATTCATTATTATTAAATAATTTATTATTTATGTGAATTTTTTTTAATTCTATTATGAATTAATTTTAAATAATATAATTGAATATAAATTATAATTTCTAAATTTTTTAAATATAATATAATATAAATTTAATATAAATATTATTATAAATATGTTGACTATGCTAATATAATACTTATAAAATAATACTAATATATACTAATAATATAATATTTAACATTAATAATAACATACTATTTTGTTGATAAGGAAATAAATTAATAATATTGTAATTTTGATATTTTAATAATAATTAAAGAATATTTATATTACATTTCAATATTTCTCTTTTATTACATTGCCCGACTCATAAACATCAATCTATTTTCAATACAATTAATTTATGAAAGAAAAAAAAATATTTTTTTAAGAAATGAAAAAAAAGACAAATGTATAAAGAAATTAATAACATCATATATTATAACTAATTGATTTTTCTAATGTATAATATATATATAATATGTAATATATGTAATATATAATATATGTTATAAATGTTTTATATGTACGTTAGAAATAGAATGGTCTTTTAGTTTCTTTATATTTTATTCAAAACAAAAATCCTCTTTTTTATAATAACTATAAGAAAAAAGATAAAAAGATAAGATAATTATAAAAAAATAAAAAGATAATATCTCAAATCAAGTTTATGATTGTATATTTTTTTATACATTTTTGATTATATATTATTATTTATTATTATATATTAATTATATATATATAATATATAGATCTTTCTTTATTCTCAATTAAATTTATTATTCTATTTGATATTTTAATTTTTAACATGTCTCTTCTCTATATATCATGTCAATTCATTTCTTATCTATGTTTTTTAGTTTTGTTATATTTCTAGGATTATAGAATTTTGCTTACAAGAACATAAGTCATTTTAAAAGGTTAATTTTATTTAAAAAATATTATTATGAATATTATTATTATCGTATTGAAAAATTCAGTCTTTTAATTATTATCATAAAATATTATTATAATATTTTTTACTAATAAGAATTATTTTTTTAGAAAATATTTTTAACTTTTCATTAATATAATTTATTTATATCAAAAGAAATATTCATAAAACATTAAATAACATGACGCAAAATTTTCAAACGATTATCATTCAATTTTGACATTCATATATTTGATATTTTACATTTTTGATATTTGATATTTTATTCCATATAAACTTAAACAATATAAAAGAATTGAAAAAAATTTTATTGTTTTTTATATAACATTTAATGTATATATAAAGTATTTAAATTTTTTTGATTAATATTTTTGATTCATATTTATAATTATTAATTTTTAATTATAAAACTTATAAAAGATTTCTCAAACAATAAAATTTTTTTTATATATCTTTTTTTATTTTTAAAATTTGCTTACCTTATATTATTATTTTAAATAGATAATTCAAATTATCTTCAAATATTTTCAAAGAGATTGAAATTTAATGGATCTTTTTTTAAGCCAATAAGCCAAATGAACCAAGAAAGCAAACTGAAAAAATCTGAAATATTATATATCTTTTTAAATTTAAATACTAAAAAAATATTTTGTCACATAAGAAAAATAGAAATTATTTAAATTTTAAATTAAAATTAATTAAATGTAACTTTTAATAGTAGAAAACATATAACATATATAATACTATGTATGTACATAAAATATAACCTATTATTATATAAATTAATATTACAGAGTTATAAATTTTTTATAATGTGAACTACAAGAATATATTATAAAACAAAATAAATAAAAATCCTTTACAATATAATACAATATTATAATAATTTTATGAATAATAAATGCAAAATAATAAAACATTGTATTATCTCCTATTCTATTCTTATATAATAACAATTAAAATTTTTTTAGATATTTCTGGAATATGGAATAAAAAACTGATTAGAAATTTTAAAATTATATTATATTATATATAAAAATAATATCTATATGTAGTTTTTATAAATTGATGAAATATTAATTCATTTATTTTGTATTTATTATATATTAATTATTAATACTAATGATAAATGTTTTATTTTATTAAAATAAATATATATTACTAATGCAAAAAAGATATGTAATATTTTATAAAATTTCAAATATAAAATAATATATGTATTTTATAATTCATAAAAATAAGTATTAATAAATGCATAGAATAGACAAACACATTTTCTTTCAACTCTATTAATTTATATTCTATTAGATGAACTAAAATCATAAATACTTACATTCTTCAACACGTTTAAGTTTCAGATATAATAGCTATAGAATAAATATAAAATGTTCTTTTTTGCGTCGCCAAGAAATTCTATAACTATTGAAAAAAATGAGACATAGAATATATACACGTGATACGCATTATTTCCGTTATGAATTTTTAGGGATTTATGCTAGTTCCTAGACACTATATTAGCTTTTCATCCAATCCGTATAAAATATAGAAAATGAAATACTCTAATATAAGTCCATATAAAAAGATTATATTTATTTGCGTTAATAAATATTAATAGTAAAGATAATAGTATTAATAATAATTAAAATAAAATCAAACTTTTAATTTTATAATTTTATTTTAACTTCTATTTTAAATTTTAAATATATAAATTTTAATAAGGACTTTAATAACTTTAATATATATATATATATATATATATATATATATATATATATATATATATATATATTTTAAAAAATAATAGAAAATCATAATTATCATACATAAAATACCTTAAATATATCATAATAGTTGAATAGAAATATATGCTTTAAAATATGTATTTAGAAATAACATTGTTGTTTTTCTATATATTATTTTTAAAAACATTATTTTATTTAATAAGTTATTAATTCTATAACTTATATATGAAATATGAAAATTTTTGTTATTAAATTGAATATAATATGATATATTCATTTTCTTCCGCAATTTCTTTGTATATTTAGAATGTAGAAAAATTTTTTAATTTTTCTGTACATTGCAATTAATTGAAGCATTTCAAATAATTATTTTCTTTGCAAAATATTATTTAAGTATATCATTTTAAGTAATCTTTTATATAATAAAAATTTTTCTTTGAAATATATATTATTTTTCATTAAAAAATTTTAAATCTTTAATTTAGAAATGAATATAGTATAAAATTTTAATTTCTTACATTATATAATGATATATTTTTTATAATGCTATTTTAATAATATTAGATAATCGGATACTTTATGGATATCTTACAAAAATATAATACAAAATAATAATGATCCAATATACATTTTTGTTTTATTTATTTTTTTATTTATATTAATTTTTATTTTTCTTATTTGCAACAGAGGAATTTGTGTACTCTTTAATGTCTTTATTAAGAATTGATAATTTTTTCGATTTGTGAATATCTAAATAATTTCTTTCGATGATTCAGATATTACGATATATTATTTCTTTTACTAAAAATCAATATTGTGTCGATAAGTTGGCACCTAGAAAATTATAGCTCTAATGAAATAAACTGATTTTATTATTTTGTGTGTTTCTAGAAACCTTTTGTAATTTTTTTCTTGTGGATTTTAATGTTTGTTTTTCTTGGAATTCTTTGAAGACATTTTTTATTTTTTGAAATAATAAAAAAAATTTTCATTTTCTATTTATTTTTTTTGTAGTAGAAACATTCTTTCTTTCAATATCTATAATTTTTGTATTTATTCTTAATATATTTGAATTAATAATATTTGATTCTCAAGAATATAAATCTTTTATATTGTATCTATATTATATAAATACTAACAATGTTATGATACAAATTCGTGAAGTAAATTATGGAATTTTCTATAATATGAAATTATAAACAGTTTTATATGTAATAGCAGTTTTATATATATTTAGCATAAGCATTTTTTTCATTTCGAGAATTTTTTAATTAAAAGATTTAGCATATGCAAGTGTTTCTTGTATATCGATATAGAGTATCAAGAAAAGATTATAGATACGAGATTTTTCGATGGTTTTAATAAAATTGTATATCAGTATACAATATCAAGATAAAATTATCGACAGATAATATTTTGATAGCTTTTGATAAAAGTTTTCAAAAAATTAAAGGAGATATTATTGTTATATAATAATAAAGTATTAATCGAATAAAAAAAATACCAAGTCATTTATTTTCTATTTATATTCTATCATTGTTTAATGAAGCCATTTATTATATTTTTATAAAATAAATATTTAATTATCGATTGTTTAAAGCATATTAAGTCATAAAAAATAGATTTTGCATAATATTTTTAAAAATCTATTTCATTAGAATCGAAAAAAATAAAGAAACAATTGTTTTAGAATTCATTTTTAATATTTAAAAAAACATAACACGTTAAAAAATTTATATAATGCATTCGGAAATGTAAATTATGTTAACGAATCAAACAACGAATTAAAGATTTCGTATAAAATTTTATATAATTAAATATATATATTTTATATAAAATATTATAG
Organism: Apis cerana; assembly: GCF_029169275.1. NCBI lineage: Eukaryota > Metazoa > Arthropoda > Insecta > Hymenoptera > Apidae > Apis > Apis cerana. Next base: position 1,482,366 of record NC_083864.1, on the reverse strand, counting down.
CAATATGAATTGTAATTAATTTTTTTCATTTTCATCTTTTTCATTTTGATTTTCATTTTTTACAATTTGCAAATTTGTCTATTTCATAGTATGTACAATTTTAACTTTAATAAAATGAAATGATCAATGTTCTTTCCGTTCTTCACTCCAGAGGAATCCTTAAAAGATCTTATATCTTTTTTTTCTTTTATTTTAAAAATATTAAATCTAATAGAAATTGTATCAAAAAATAATCAGTTTTATTTATAAAGTGTTACAAAATTTTATTTTAATTTTTTTGCTATTTATATAATTCATTATTATAGTGCAGATTTTTATGCAAATGTATATTTTTTATATAATATATTTCACATGTTTTATATAAATAACATAAATATATATATTTGTTAAATTAGATATTGCTAAATAAAAAAGACTTTTTACAAAAAAAAAGTTAATTCACATGTTAATATTGCAATTTATGATAAAAAAATGATATAAAAATTCAAAATATAGTAAAATATAAGAAAAAAATTTAAATATATTCCAAATTTGTAATGATTTACAACTGTTTTGTAACTTAGTTAAATTTTTCAAACAAATAATACCAATTTACAACACAAATCCTGAAAAATTATTGTTATTAAATTATTTCAGCAAATCATTCAGAAATATGAAAAAAAAATAAAATATAGAGTCTTTAAATAATGGGAAATAGTATCCACTTCAATATTATTTTATTTACGAATTTTACTTTTATTACAAAGCTCTTGCTATTTATCTCTTACTTTTATTTTATTTAAGTGGATAAATTTTTTTTGATGTGTTTGAAAACCCAATCAAGTATTGGTTATAGCAGGCTTGAACAATTCACCGTTATTTCACGATTTTTATTACTATGCAGATTTCGCTATTATTAACCATGTTTTTTACTATGCTTTATTTCGAGTGATTACGAAAATAATATATGCGAAGAGAAGATAAACTCATACAGTATAGTCTCTTAGTTTCATGTCCTTCTCAAACATCCCGAAGTGGGAAAGTTTAGAATTTATGATATTATCAATTAATTCTTAAAAATTTGAAAAATTCTTAAAAAATATATGTTAAACAAAACTGTTTATTACAACTATTTATTAACAAACTGTTAAGATAATTTCAAAGATAAATTTTGCTCTTTTAACGCGTTTGCATTACCGAGGTATTTTTATTGTATGTAAGCTAACCGTTACAAATTTATTTTTCAAGTAAGTTTTGGAATTTATTTGGAAATATTTTTACTTTAATTTAAATAAATTTATTTTTATTTTATTTGAAATAATAATAATAATTATTATTATTTTGACAAATAGAATAAGAGAATTATCTTCAATGAATCCTAATAATTTTAAGGTTATTCTAAATAAGTTTTCCTATATATACAATAGATACAATAGATTCTGGTTATTATTTCTTTATTTGAAAAGTATCTAATCTTAGAAGAGTCATAGTTTTCTTTCAAGTAAATATCTCGTTCATGACTGAATTATTTCTTAATTACTTTTGAGAATACTGATTCTATGACAAAATTTAATTTTTTATTTAAAATAAAAATAAAAAAAGTTTTTAATAAAATAAAAAGAATTAATATTTAAAAATCCTTCATTTATTTTATTATTATATAGATTTGTTTATTTTTTTGATTAATTAAATAATTATTAATTAATTAAATAATTTAACTTAAATATTTAGCTTTTGCGTGACGTTTCATTATGATTATCATTATTATTATTGTAATCTTTAAATTCCAATATTATTCCAATATTAGATTAATTTTATTATACATAGAAAATAATTTTACATATAGAGAATTTCTTATTTTATGACATTTATGACATTGTTCTTATATAATTAAAAGTTTAATGACATTTGAAGTAAATGTAATGTTTTATTTTGTCTTTTATATAGTTTATTTTTTCAAAAATTTTTTATATTACATTCATCAAAATATTTTTAATAATTATAATAATTAAATCATTGAAATTATTATATGATTAATAATATTTCATAATATGGATTTATAATTAATTTTTTCTTGTATTTATATTATTATTAAATTTTTTTGAATTTATCCAGATGCTATTCCCTAAAGATAAAATTTTGTGATTATCATTTATTTTTGCATCAATTTTTTAAATCAAGTTTTTAGATTTGAAAAAATTTTTCAAATTATATTCTTGTTTTTGATGATATTAAATCTTAATTTAGAATCATTTTTAAATTAAACATAAATAAATAAGATAATAATGAATTTATATATTCAGATTCATTCAGAATCATTTAGAATGATTATTTTATAATTTTAATTCAGATTTCTTTTTATTTTGTTTAAATATTAATATTTAAAAAAATTAAATAATAAAATTAAAATTTGTTTTATTTAATGTTCCTTTTTTTCATTTTAAATAAATTTTCGTAAACTCATAAATTCTAATTATATACTTGTATATAACTAATTATATATAATATATATAATTATATATAATTGTATATAATAATTATAACTAAAAAATAAAAATAAAACTTATTCTGACATGAAAAGTTTTGATCGAAAATATTCATACTGGAAGATATAATAGACAATACAAAAATTACAATTAAATACGATATATTATAGAAATTTATAATAGACAATACAAAAATTATAATAGATATACAAAAATGCAGATAAATCGAGATTTGTAAAAACTACAATTTTAAAAGAAATTGTGCCAGATGGGGTTGAAAATAATCCAAGCATATTAATACGAAATTGAATATGTAACATTTAAAAAATAATTTATCATTGATAAGACATATAAAAGCTAACAAAACAAGTTATATAGATTGCGAAATGCATTTGCAATTATATGTTTATGTCGAAATATAGCCGAAATAAGATATATGCATAATAAATGTAAAGAATATGTAAAAATTAATATATATCTATAATATATTAATCATTTTATATTTTTATTCATTATATTTTTATTTATTATAGTTGATAAAATTAATTTATATGATATAATCACATGATCTTATGGAAAGGATCTTATATTAGAAAGAATCTTATATTTAAATTTTCATGGAATTTATATTGGAATTTCTTGCAATCATTTAATATTTTTATTAATTTTTGATATTATATTTAAATTTATAATTACTAATTAATTTTGTATTTACAAATATTCGATGCATTTTTTAAATTTTATACTATTATATTTAAATTTTATACTATTATATTTATTAAATTAAATTTAATTTTATATTTTATATTATAAATTTTATATTGTAATTATTTATAATTTTTATAATTTTATAATTATAATTTTTTATATTATAAATTATAAATTTATAATTATATTTTATATTAATTAAATTAAATTAGTAGATCCTATTAAAAGTGATTCTATAGTTTCTAATTTTTTTCGGAATGTCTTATAGCATTTGATAATAATTTTTAATTAAAATTAAATTTTGCTACAAATAAATAAATACGTATATCTTTAATAATTATTATCTTCTTTTAATTAATGTTTTCCTTCCATTGAACAATTCTATAATGCTTTTTATCTTATTTAAATAGATTACATAAAAAATAAATTTATATATATTGCTTTTGCAATAAAAATGTTTTTAAATAAAATTAAATTAAAAAAGTTTATATTTTTTAATCGTTTCTTATTTTAAATTTCTTATTATAAATTTTATATAAAAGTTATTTTTACAATAAAAAAATTAAAATAAAATATATACGAACAGAGAATATCCATATAATTAAGAATAATTTTTAATATCAATTTTAGTATGTGTAGATAGCCAATTAATTATATTTATTAATATTATGTATACATATATATACTTTCATGTTATAAATTTAATGCAAATAGTGAACAAATTTATATAAATTTTTTAATAAACCATTTGTGCTACAATGTGAGTTTAGAGGAAATATTAAGTGTGAGTTATGAGGAAATATGTGGTTTATGCACGACGGAGCACTGGCACATTTTTATACTGATATTTTAGATTAGGTAACAAATTTGTCATATGATCTGCATCTTTAGCATAAAAATTTTAGCATAAAAATATTTAAAAATTTTAAATATATAAATTAGTACAAAATATTAATTGGGAATTGAAAAAGTAAAACGAAATAGAAACATGTTTAAATATATAACAGAATATTGATGCCAAATTCAATAATATATAAAATTTATTGAAAATAATATATAGTTTTAATTATTAAATTAATAAATAATTATGAATGTAAATAATTATAAATTATATTTATATAATAATTATAAATTATTATATAAATATCAAGTGTATGTTAAATACATATTAAGTCAGTCTGATATAAAATAAATAATAATAATATATATAATAATATATAATATATATAATATAGTATATAATAATAAAAATAATAATTAAAAAAATTTTTTTTATTAAAAAAACACTCAGGAAATAAAATTGTAATTAGATATAATAACTTCAAATATAACATAAGCAGTTATACATATTATATAAATGTAACAAATATTCACAAAAATACTATATAAAAAAATTATGTCAATTTATAATAACATATTTTTTCTATTGCATGTATTCTTGATTAAATACTTTTTTTCATTCTATTTTTCTTCATAATAAAGAAAAGTTAAAAATTTTTTTTGTATCTAATTCACTAATATCAATGTAACATTTATTATTTATTATTATTTAATTTAAATTTATATTATAACATTTGTATAAAAAATTATATTTTTAATTTCATATTGCATTTAATCGAAAACTATTTAAAGAGTATTATTAAAATTTTTTATTAAATAGTGCCAAAAGCTATATTTTTAAATATATTATTATTATTATTTTTAAAAATATTATATATTAATTCATATATAATATGTATACAAATAGAAAATAAATATATAAATAAATAGAAAATATAAATGCACGATATATTTTTTGAGAAGAAAAAATAATATTCTTAAGTTAAATATGAAAAAAATATAAAATATTTTTTATAAAATATAAAAATGCATATTCTTAGTGCAAATCGTTGTTAATTATATAATAAATATTTATCTATTTTTAGTAAGTAAATTCGAAAAATAATTGTTTTTCGAATTTTTTTTTTTTAGTCTTTTTAACTATAATTTATATTTATTTTTTTTTTTACAATTTATAATTATGGATGTTTTATTTGATTTTCCACAATAATAAATTAATAAGCAAATCAAAATTAAAAGCAAATCATTTATTAATTAATTCCTTTTTTAACATTTTTAAATTTATAAGCTAATTCTTTTCTTAATATTTTTGTTTTTAATAATATTCAATCATTCTAGATATATAATAATAAAATAGATATACATAGGAAAGATGTATAGAAATCCAGAAAGATATACGCAGTGCTTTTTTCGACATGAAAGATACCAAATAAAAAATCCTTCTAACATGTAATATTTAAAATAATAATTATGTTAGATGAATAATTATTTTAATTAATATTTAAATGATATTTTAAAAATAATTTTCACAAACATGGCAAAAGTTCAAAAAATCATGAACAAAAAAAAAACAATTAAGAAAACTAAATTCAGTATAAAATAATCCGAATTTTTCAAAATCTATTTGAACTACATTAATTTTTTTCGTATTTTTATAATGCATAATCTATACATATTATTTAAGTATTAATAACGTAATGTAAACATTTATATTTTCGTTTTTTTTTCGATTATCTGAGATGAACAGATCTTAGCGCATTTGTTGTCTTAATTTTTACAAAAAATCAGATATTATACTTTTTTTAAAATATTAATAAAATAAACTTTATCGTAATTATTATAATAATGATAATTAATAGTTATTTTGATTATTTTAACTTTAATATCACAAAATTTTTATTGGCAATACGTTCAAGAACTAACAGAACAATTTTTTAAGTGGTGCTTTGTACTAAAATGAAAGATGTCAAAAAGACAGAAATTTTAGTAAATGCATTTTTGTTCATCATTAAAGTAACATTCACGAGTGCTGGACTTTTTAATATATACAATGCATGATTTAATGTATACAATATATGACTTGAGAAGAATCCGCATTTTATATTATAATTATAGAATTTTTATATTATAATAATAGAATAATTTTTAATGTAATTTTTAATATATATTGATTATAGAATAATTGCAATAAAAACGCTAATAGCAATATTTATAGTATCTCTTATCCACACTGTTTTAATTAAATAGATTTAACAGATAAAGATATGAAAAAAAAAAGTGAAATAAAAAAGTGAACAATTTTATTTCGTAATTTAATTCTGAATTCATATTTATTTATCAAAAAAGTAATGAATTATATCTAATAAATAATAGATCAATTAATAGGATTTTTAAATTCAATTTGATATTTCATAATTTTACTTTGTGATTCAATTCGTAATTATTACATTAAATACTAATTTATGAGTAATACTTAATTACTTAATAACTTTGATTTCCAGCTTTTGCCTTAGAATTTTTAATGATAATAAATAATTGCAAAACACTTTATTCATTTCAAAACTCACAATAATTTGTTACATTAATTCATAAAAATTTGTATCATTATATTTAAATATAAGATATTTAATATATATAATCACATGTATATCAATACTATAAGATTTTCAAATTTGATGGTTTGAAATTGAAGAAAAATTTTTTAAATTTTAGTTTTGTATTCTTAAATCATTTTTAAACAATTTTGAAATATTGTGCATTGAATGATCTTTAAATAATTTTGATAACAAAATTTGTTTAATCGTTTTTATTTCTTTATATTAACAAATTTATAATGGTAAAATTAAATAAGCTAGTAATTATTCATGATTTTGTTTCTTATTTCTGAATAAAAAACAAATAAAAAATAAATAAAAGCAAACATCACAATAAATAATTAATTGATCTGAATGAACTTAGTTTTTCAAGAAATCTGTATAAGAGTACAAGATTAGTACAAGAGTGTACCAAGATTATAGAAAGATTTAAAAATATTGGACTAGGACAAATTTTAATTTTATTTTAATTAAATTAGTTTTGATTTAATTATTTTAATTAATTATTTATTTATTTATAGATATTAATATTTAAATAAAATCAAAGAAAATTTTCAAAATTATATTCAATATATATTTAAAATTTTTAAATCTTTAGTAAATCTTTTAAAAATATCTGTTTTAAAGTTTTTTGTTTTCAAAAGCAAATTTTTTCTGCATATATGTTCTATTTTACTACTATTCATTTTCAATTATTATAAATTTAATAAATCATGTTTTACGAAATTAAATACTGATCATCAATGTATATTAATCCATTGTCGTTAAATAAAATTTTGTAATTCATTTATTTCCATGTAATATTTAATTCTTAGTTTCTAAAAAAAAAAAAAAATTATAATACATTCATTACAAATAAATAGAAAATACCGAATTTTGTATATGAAAAATATAAATATTTAAAATTAAGGAAATATTTAAGTTAGAAAAATTAGCAAATATTTTTCGTCTATATCATGAACTTTTAAAATATTTATTATTAGAGAAATTTAAATATTTTCTATAAAATGATCTATTATTAAAGAAACTTGAATATTTTTTGCACAATAATTGAAATTAATGAAATCAAATAATTAAATATTATATTTTTTTTCATATTCTTATAGAAGTTTCAAATTTGATTTTAAGTTTAAGTATTCTGTATATTTTCTCTTTACTAACAATTGAAAATATATATAGGGAAAATAAGATGTTAAATATAATAGAAAATATTATTTTTTGTTTTTTTTTTATATATATCGATTCTCTTCATCAATTTTATGCATAAATTGATAACACAGTTTAATATGTTAAAAATTTAAATACTCATCCAATATGAAAAATATATATTTTCATAAAAATCCGCAGTCTAGTAATAAAATTATGAATATATCAAATCTGTAAGAAAAAGAAGTTAAAAATCAATTTAAGAAAAATAAAATTAAACAAAGAAAAAGTCATATAATCATACATTTATGTCTCCATTAACGAATTGTGATTCCTTAAGTCTAATAACAATACAATGTAAATAATTTCGAAATTTCGTTTTTCTTCAAGAACACGAAATTGTGACGCTCTTCACATATAATCGTGATTATGAAGATTTATTAAGATCAGAATTACTAGAATAAATCTCTCAATGAAAGAGTTTTTTTCTTTCTTTGTCCTTTTCACAATCTATAATTATTCTACATATTCCACTTATGCTACATATATTACATTTAGCAACCAAATAATAAGGTATTATCGAGCCATAAGCCATTTTCTTTTTTTCATTATTTTCTTCTTAAATCTTTTAAATTGCTTAAATCTTTCAATTTAGTAATGATAATTAAAATAGAATTTTATTTTTTGTTAAATATTATAATAAGTAATTATAATAAATAAAAGGATTAAATTTTGCAAAATTAAAACTTAGTTTATTCGGTTTAATTTCTTTTTTTAATTTTTATTATTTTCATTTTTTGTTTATATTTATTATTAATCTATATTTTTAAATTCACGAAATTATAAATTTACAGAATTTATTCTATCTACTATTAAAATTAAAATTTACCTTAGATAAGATAAAGCTAAATAAAATGAATATTACAATTAGGGAAAGATTATTTTTTAAAATATTTTTTGATGTATTTTTATGATAATAATTTTATTTAATCGATAATGATTTAATTTAATTTATTAAAACATTATTCTTTTTAAATAACAGTAACAGTCTTTTTTAAATAATACAATTTAAATAATATAATAATTTAAAATATAATAATTATTTAATTAATTTATTTATTTATTATTTTCATATTTATTTTTTTATATGTGTTAGATAATTCATCATAAATTTATTCTTTATTCATAATAATAATACATTCATATTATTTATTTTTTGTACTCATAAGAATTTATCATATAAATTAAACATATATAAATCTTATCCTGATTATTATACTTATATGACTTTAAAAAAATAAATCTCAAAATGACAGGAAACTAAAATTATTACTTGCAATTTTATTCTTTTTTTAATTTAACTAATTCACTATAATAATACAATAAATATACAATAAAAATATAATAAATTAGATATTTATGTCAACTTTAATATTATATATATATTTTGGAATTATAACATGTTCTATATGTAACTGAATATTTGTATAAAATATGAAGTTATTGTTTAGACAAGTTTGGACGGTATGACGAAGTCACAAAATATTCGTATGGTAATTGCATCGTATGAGTATAATATACAAATAAAATCTTCAAGTTAATATATAGATTTAACAGAATCTTATTTATAACTCTTTTTATAAATCTTTTTCTTTCTCTTATTTTAATGTATTACTTATTTTTTCTAATGATTTTTTTATTTCTATTTGAACTTTTAAAACAAATGTTTCATTCTTCTATAGATATAAAAAACTCTATATGAAATTTCCTGTTAGTTTTCTGTAATGTATATATTGTATATATTAATAATGTATATATTTTATTAATTTAATAATTTCGATTTCAATCACTTCAACCATTTCCTTCTCTCTATAAATATATTATTTATCAATATATGAAGTCTGTTTGATCAAATATTAATTACGAATTCATAATTGAACAAAAAAATTAACGTTGATGTTTTCTGTCGAAATAATATGTTATTGAAATATAAAATATCTTGAAGTGAGAATTTTAAAAATTATTTCAGCAAGCAATATTATAAATGATAAAATTATATTCTTATTATTTTTATATATTCTTATATTTGACATATTAGAGTCATTATAAAGCGCGATGCTCATTATTTTTAACGCTTAAAAAAATGTTTTGTTTAATCAATTGTCAATTACTTATTGCTTGAAATAATATTTATAAAAGATATTTATTAGAGATGTATTAATATTGAGTAATTCAATATATTCAGATTTCTTTTGATAATTTGAATCTTTCAGACGGTCCGATTATATCGGATAATCTGATATATTTGATCACATTATCAAATCAATTATATCAAATCAATAAGAATTGAATGGATTGAAACGAGTTTCCGCGAATCCAGATTTGACGGTCCAGATTTCAGTGTTATAGTTTTTTTATTTAATCGAATACGTGACAAATATATATGAAATTTTTATCTTTATTTATTTCTATTATTTAATTATATTAAATTTTATTAAAATTTATATAATTAAATATAATATATTTAATTAATATATAAATATAAAAATATAAAAATATTAAAATTTAAAATGAAATAATTTTTATATAAAAACTTATATTTATATAATTATATAAAATATAATAATTAATGTAATATTAAAAAAAAATCTTAATTTCTTAATAGTCTAATACTATACATTGTACAAATTTTGATAAAGCAAAAAATTCATTCAATTTATTTTGTGTAAAATAAAAATATAAATTATATTAAATAAAATCATATTTCTTACATATTACTTTTTACGTAAAATTACATTATTCTAAATGCAGTTTCTTCGTTTAAAATATTGAATTATTATGAAATTCGACGCTTAGTGGTTTTCCCTATTAATATGTCATTCTGATATTTAACCATTTCTGATATCGAATTCAGCATATTGTGATTAATAATGTAAATGTGTAAGTAAATGTAGTTCCTTCATCTCAGAAATTCATGAGATATTGTGTCATTGTGAAATACGACGCTTGATTTCCCCCATCGATATATTTTTGAAGATATTTATATATGTATATAATACATTATAATACATATATATGTATATAAAGATATATTTTTTAATAATAATATTTAATCATTTTCCTGATATCGAATTCAATTTGTTATGATTAATAAACAGATGTTCATTATTTCTTTATTTGAGATATTATAAAATATTTACTGATTAGTTGATATTTATAGTATTGATATATTTTTTTTCGATATTTAAAATTATGTTTCTTCCTAATTATACGTTTTGCCAGGAATTGTTGATTATTCATGATTAATGTGTATTTCCTTGCAGATTCTCTATTTGGCATAATTATAAAATGCTATACTCTTGTTATCTCTTTCGATGTCGATTCTATTGTTTAAATGAATTGCACTTTATCATGTTCTATCTGAAATTAATAATTAGTTGCGATTAGTATTTGCAGTATCATACAGATTTTTACTTCACTTATTTTGATGGATTTTTTTTGTTCCTCTCTTATTAATGAAGATTTATTTTTTACCTTGATAGCTAAATAAAAAAAGATATTCATACATTGAATATTTTTTAAATAAAAATGATTAATAAATTAATATTTGGTAATTCAACTTGATGTCTAGAATATCTAGATGTGTAGAACATAGCAAGAAGATCACGGTCAAAATTAAATAAGATCAAATAGTAAATTTATTAATTGATTGAGAAAACAACATAATATATAATATGTATATATAACGATAACTAACTCGCAGTCTGTTTTTATATCTTTTTATCTATAAATATATATTTTATTTATAATATATTATCTATCTATTAAATATTTACCAAAATTGTTAGATGCGAATTCTATGCTATGCTTTCTACAATTAAAAGTGATTCAATTTCGACGAATTTTTGCAAAGTATAGTACATGATGTTATATTATTCTAACTATCATGATATAATGTATAACTTCGATAAAAGGTTGTTTAACAATTTGCTAAGCCAAATTATTTTTGTTGAACTTTTAGATTATGCAATTTATAATGTATTATATTAATTTTTTTTTAATTTTGTAATTTTTTAATTATAATATTTACAATTTCAAGATAAATAATAAATATTTAAATAAGATAAATATTTAATAATTTTTCATTAATATAATTTAAAAAATTTATAATATATATATTATAATATTTTATATATGATAGCAATGTATTATACACATATAAAATTACATTATTATAATAATAATTATCTATTGTCCATGCTTTAAATGTTTCTTTCTTTCTCTTCCGACAAAAAGAAAGAAATAATCATTTCGCATGGTTAGAAAATTTAGATTTAAAATTCTGGATTGAAAAATGCAATAATGAATCATACAAAACAAAATATAAAGTTTACATTAAATTATTATATTTTACATTATAATTTACATTACATTAAAATTATTATATTACATAAAACAAATATAACATATATTGAAATATAAGAATTTAGCTAATCATAATCAAAATTACTAGAGCAGAGTCTAGGCTACGCTCTCTATCACTAAAAGTGGCACAAATTACTGATCAATTTTCGCGTGAAAAGTATATGTAACATCACATTATTCATGTCATATGACATATTATTGTTTAATTTAACAGTAACAATCCAGAAGAAAAAGAAAATTCATTAATATTAATGTAAAAGAAGCAAAACTAAAAATTTATCTGGACATTATTGAGCATAATAGAAATTTTCATTTCAATATTTTATTGAAATATATGAAACAACATGGTCTAATTTAAATTTAATAAAAAAATATATGAAAATTTGTATATTGAAAAAAATGAAAATAATAGACATCATAAAAAAATGTTATTAATAAATTTATTATGATAAAAAAAATAAAAATGCTATAAAATATTTTACTAATAAACGAGATAACTGATATTAAATGAGAATATTAGATATTAAAATATTGTATTTTGGTGCAATGAAAATGAAATACAAATAAATTTAATTTAATTACGAGATAGTATTAAAAAAAATTTACAAAAGTGCTTTATATATATATATTTATAACTTATTATTGAGAAATATAATCGAAATATATGTGGATAATGCAATTTAAAAAAAAAATTATTGATTTCTGGTTTAATGCAAGCTAATGAGGAAACTATCCAATATTATCTGCTCATTTGTACAAATTAATTATTTGTTATTTTATACAAATTATTTACACATGAATATGTGATAATACTACAAATTATCTAAGGATTTATTTAATTTATACATATTTATAATGTACAATACTTATCCTTATATAAAAAAAGTTCAAAAAACAAGGAATTTTAAATAATAAAAAATTTGTACAAAAAGAATAAAATAAAATGCTTAATCATTTAGAACATGATGGCTGATGCTATCGGAATATCTGAAAAAATTATAAAATTAACTGTTGTAGTAATAGATAGTTTTGTATAGTATTTTTAAGCATTGGTATAATAATGTAATATTATATAGTATTTTAAAGCATTGAAGATAAATCTAAAACTCTACAATTAATATTTATTATTTGTAATTGTTATTTTAAAGTACATTTGAAATTTTTAAAATTCATATTATTGCAATGTTTGCAAATTTTAATATATGATTTTAAGTTAATAAAATTTTAAATATATCATCTGCTTTTTAATGTTTTAGATTTTTTAGATTGAACAGCAAATTTTCAAAGAAATTCTGACAGATGATTTATAAAACTTATAAAAAATTTATAAAACTGTATAAACAATAATTAAAAAAACTGCTTTCAAGGAAAATATTAAGAGATACTATTTAATAAGAAATTGTTCTATTTATTATTATTTTCATTAATTTTTAACATTAAAAATAACATAGGTTATAAATTATTAGATAAATATGAAACAAAATTTCATAAAGCTTTATTCTTGAATGAATGAGATATGTTGGCATTTTTTATATTCATTTATCTTTTCAAATTAAAAAGGAAGATATTAGAATCAAATATGGATAAATTTTGAAATAAAATTAATATCATTATAGCTTTTAAAGAAAAATTGATTTTCAAAAATATTGTTAATTTAGTAATTTTACGTTTAACATTACTATATTTCAATGCAAATGGAAAGATATTTTTTAAATAAAAGCAAAATTTAAAAATAGATTAAAAACAGAAGCAATAAATACAATTACCAAAATATACTTTTTAAAACACAAATCAAAATTGTTATATATATATATATATGTATTATATATATATATATATATATATAAATACAAAAACATATTAAAATTATTTAATTGATTAATGATTATTATTTAATAATTATATTATTATATGATTATTAAAAATTTATACATATTATAAATTTTTATATATTATATATTTTTATTCGTTTATATTTATATTTTATTATATATTTTATATTATATATTATATATTTATTATATATTATAATTTATATTTAAGTTAACTTATTATATATTGTTATATTATAAAATATATAATATAAATTTTATTACATTATAAATATATAATTAGATTTTTAAGATTTAGATTTAGACTTAGATTTCTTCTTTTTTTCGCATCATATCATGTGATATACTTCTGTCTAATCTAACAGATATAATAATAATATGATGTCACGTATTCTTTTCCTATGGAAATTTGCTGGAATTGATCACATTTAGTAATAGATAATAACGACATATTACATTCGATTAAGAATTATGATAATATGTAGCATAAAATTTCCGTAGCAAATCTGATATCTGCTTAAATGTTACGCATTCCAAATAGACATTTGTTTTTTCGTCCTTAAATGCTTATCTCTATAAATCACCGAATTACTAGACTGACGAATTATTTACAATTATAAGTAATTATTCAATATATCAATTATAATATATCAATTATCATATATGAATAATCAATTAATCAAATAAATAATCATTTAATTAATTGAATCTATTACTTAATAAGCTATTACTTAATAAGCAATTATTCTATATGTTGCTGCATTTATTATAACTGATTTGTTTTCTTAGTCAAATAATTAATCATTGCAATTATAATCTATATCACTTAAAGACTTAATCAAAAGTTTCATATATTAATCGAGAGATATTATATAAATGTTATGAATAGACAAAGTATTTGTTTGCAAGCATTTATTGCTTGCGAGATTAGTGAAGAGAATCCTTCATAAAAAAAAAGGCTTTTTCTGTTATTATTGTTTGCAGATCTCTCTTATACTTGAATAGGGGATGGTATTAATTGGGAGATCTGTTTTTGAGAATTTAATTGACTTTTACAATTGCATATTTTAACATAATTCAGTCTGGCTGGACTCTAAGAACAACAATATTTCAAACTCAGCAACAATTAACATCATTCTTTATTATTCATTATTATTCGAGGAAATTTATAAGAGAGATATGCTGTTTCGTTCCTTTTAAGATTTTTGTATACAGATCATCCAAGCGAGGAATTTTCTTTCAACTTGAGTATCGCGAATATTATTGATTATAGTTATGCCGGGAAACTGATCCTCTCAATTTAATTGGGAAAAGATTTTTTAAGGACACGAACTTCACTTGCAAATAGAGTCTAATGGTAATTATGTCACTCCGACCGCCAGATACAACAATTAGATAGTTTGAGAACATATGCTTGAGAACATCAGACGCGATTACTTATCATTACATATAAAGAAAGTCTCATTGTGAATTCATCTTACTACATGTTAGACATCTACTACTACTACATGTCAGACATCATAAATAATTTGTTCTAATACCACATCGTGTAATATCACATCGGATATGATTACCTGCTATAAAATTGTGAGAGAACTAGCTCTCTTATAAATATGCGTATTGCACGCGTAATCGATACTATAGTTCATAGTCATCTTTAAGAAATAATATACCACATGTTACAACATCTCGCATTTTACAATTCAGCTATTAGCTTCTAACTATTATAATATTACTATTCTGGGCATGAACAAGATTCATCATTTTAATAATAAACTAGAATTGAATAAACTTAATAAAATAATTAAAGCAAGATGAAGCAAATATATTAGACAAAAAAAGATACATATTATATAATAAAAAAACAAATATAAAATATTATATAATATTATTTAATAATATTATATAATATATATTATATATATATAAAATCATTAAAGAAATGATTATTATATGAATATGAATTATTAATTATTAATTTCAGCCACGTATAATTTTTTTTTAAATTTATTGCTATATAATTTTAATAAAATAAACTTAAAAAAATACAGTAATAAAATAAAAATTGACAACAAGTTGTTTATTTAATTTAACGATTTCATTATATTAATTTAATAATTATTATGATCATTATATTATTATGATTATTAATGATTATTACATATATAATATTTAATATACATCTAACTTATCCAAAATTTTACATTAATGATGCTTATATTTTTGTGATATTATTAAAATATTATCATGGAACAAAAAAAATATATTACCTACAATTTATTACGATTTAGTTAAATAAAACAATTATTAATTTAGTGATATAAATATGATCAAAATTTTGAATAGTGCTAATATTTTAAATTTCAAAGATAATTTCTTATAATATCAGTTAAGAAAAATATATTCAAAAATATATCTATATGCAACATTGACCTGTTTTAAAAAGGAATATTTGTAATTCATCCCGTATTTCTAGATCAAACAATCGACAAATTTTTAAAGAGATAGTTACTCAAAAATTTTATATATCATATATTTTTCACACAATTAGAGTCATATTCAATGAAATTTTTAAATATTTGTTATTCAACTTCCTATATTATATGTCTACATAACACAACATTAAGTTACGATACAGAAGTGAAACGTTAGTTCATGGGTGTAACAATATTTGAATGTTCGTTTTTCGACTTTGTGACGATTTAAAACATTTTTCCTATAATATTTGTCCCATTCGCAATAAACTGCTCAAGAAATGTGATTCTAAAAGAAGTTTTCGTCAAGTAGTTAACACTTGCCCATATTTGAAAATATCATTAGGTTGAGAAGACTTTTTTTATTATATGCAGTTATTTATATTATTCGAAATTCATCTGGTAATTTTTGAGTCGAAGAATCACAATGCTGAAATTACAGCAAAAATGTTTTTTTTAATTATTTCATGTAATAACGATGCAACTCTCGATACTTAAGTCAGTGAGTACAGAATGTGTCAGTATATGTAATTCTTCCACAATTTTCGGTTCAATAAATAAACAATGGTGAAATTTCTGTAAAGACAGGTTTTGAATAATATAATTTTTTCATTCGCCAGATTTGTATCATATTGAATGAAAAATTGAATATTTGTTATTCATATTCCTGTACAATAATATCTGCATGTCATGATATTAAGCTACGATATAGAAGTGAAACGTTAGTTCATGAGTGTAACAGTATTTGAATGTTCGTTTTTCGACTTTGTGAGGATTTAAAACATTTTTCCTATAATATTTGTCCCATTCGCAATAAACTGCTCAAGAAATGTGATTCTAAAAGAAGTTTTCGTCAAGTAGTTAAAATTTCCCCATATTTGAAAATATCATTTGGTTGAGAAGACTTTTTTTATTATATGCAGTTATTTATATTATTCGAAATTCATCTGGTAATTTTTGAGTCGAAGAATCACAATGCTGATATTACAGCAAAAATGTTTTTTTTAATTTTTTCATGTAATAACGATGCAACTCTCGATAATTAAGTCAGTGAGTACAGAATGTGTCAGTATATGTAATTCTTCCGCAATTTTCGGTTCAATAAATAAACAATGGTGAAATTTCTGTAAAGACAGGTTTTGAATAATATAATTTTTCACTCGCCAGATTTGTGTCATATTGAATGAAAAATTGAATATTTGTTATTCATATTCCTGTATTATAATATCTGCATGTCATGATATTAAGCTACGATATAGAAGTGTAACGTTAGTTCACGGGTGTAACAGTATTTGAATGTTCGTTTTTCGACTTTGTGAGGATTTAAAACATTTTTCCTATAATATTTGTCCCATTCGCAATAAACTGCTCAAGAAATGTGATTCTAAAAGAATTTTTCGTCAAGTAGTTAAAATTTCCCCATATTTGAAAATATCATTTGGTTGAGAAGACTTTTTTTATTATATGCAGTTATTTATATTATTCGAAATTCATCTGGTAATTTTTGAGTCGAAGAATCACAATGCTGATATTACAGCAAAAATGTTTTTTTTAATTTTTTCATGTAATAACGATGCAACTCTCGATACTTAAGTCAGTGAGTACAGAATGTGTCAGTATATGTAATTCTTCCGCAATTTTCGGTTCAATAAATAAACAATGGTGAAATTTCTGTAAAGACAGGTTTTGAATAATATAATTTTTCACTCGCCAGATTTGTGTCATATTGAATGAAAAATTGAATATTTGTTATTCATATTCCTGTAATATAATATCTGCATGTCATGATATTAAGCTACGATACAGAAGTGTAACGTTAGTTCACGGGTGTAACAGTATTTGAATGTTCGTTTTTCGACTTTGTGAGGATTTAAAACATTTTTCCTATAATATTTGTCCCATTCGCAATAAACTGCTCAAGAAATGTGATTCTAAAAGAATTTTTCGTCAAGTAGTTAAAATTTCCCCATATTTGAAAATATCATTTGGTTGAGAAGACTTTTTTTATTATATGCAGTTATTTATATTATAAGAAATTCATCTAATAATTCTTGAGTCGAAGAATAACAATGCTGAAATTACAGCAAAAATGTTTTTTTTAATTATTTCATGTAATAACGATGCAACTCTCGATACTTAAGTCAGTGAGTACAGAATGTGTCAGTATATGTAATTCTTCCACAATTTTCGGTTCAATAAATAAACAATGGTGAAATTTCTGTAAAGACAGGTTTTGAATAATATAATTTTTTCATTCGCCAGATTTGTGTCATATTGAATGAAAAATTGAATATTTGTTATTCATATTCCTGTATTATAATATCTGCATGTTATGATATTTAGATTCGATATAAAAGTGAAACGTTAATTCATGGGTGTAACAGTATTTGAATGTTCGTTTTTCGACTTTGTGAGGATTTAAAACATTTTTCCTATAATATTTGTCCCATTCGCAATAAACTGCTCAAGAAATGTGATTCTAAAAGAATTTTTCGTCAAGTAGTTAAAATTTCCCCATATTTGAAAATATCATTTGGTTGAGAAGACTTTTTTTATTATATGCAGTTATTTATATTATTCGAAATTCATCTGGTAATTTTTGAGTCGAAGAATCACAATGCTGAAAATACAGCAAAAATGTTTTTTTTAATTATTTCATGTAATAACGATGCAACTCTCGATACTTAAGTCAGTGAGTACAGAATGTGTCAGTATATGTAATTCTTCCGCAATTTTCGGTTCAATAAATAAACAATGGTGAAATTTCTGTAAAGACAGGTTTTGAATAATATAATTTTTTCATTCGCCAGATTTGTGTCATATTGAATGAAAAATTGAATATTTGTTATTCATATTCCTGTATTATAATATCTGCATGTTATGATATTTAGATTCGATACGGAAGTGAAACGTTAGTTCATGGGTGTAACAATATTTGAATGTTCGTTTTTCGACTTTGTGACGATTTAAAACATTTTTCCTATAATATTTGTCCCATTCGCAATAAACTGCTCAAGAAATGTGATTCTAAAAGAAGTTTTCGTCAAGTAGTTAACATTTGCCCATATTTGAAAATATCATTAGGTTGAGAAGACTTTTTTTATTATATGCAGTTATTTATATTATTCGAAATTCATCTGGTAATTTTTGAGTCGAAGAATCACAATGCTGAAATTACAGCAAAAATGTTTTTTTTAATTTTTTCATGTAATAACGATGCAACTATCGATACTTAAGTCAGTGAGTACAGAATGTTTCAGTATATGTAATTCTTCCGCAATTTTCGGTTCAATAAATAAACAATGGTGAAATTTCTGTAAAGACAGGTTTTGAATAATATAATTTTTTCATTCGCCAGATTTGTATCATATTGAATGAAAAATTGAATATTTGTTATTCATATTCCTGTATAATAATATCTGCATGTCATGATATTAAGCTACGATATAGAAGTGAAACGTTAGTTCATGAGTGTAACAGTATTTGAATGTTCGTTTTTCGACTTTGTGAGGATTTAAAACATTTTTCCTATAATATTTGTCCCATTCGCAATAAACTGCTCAAGAAATGTGATTCTAAAAGAAGTTTTCGTCAAGTAGTTAAAATTTCCCCCTATTTGAAAATATCATTTGGTTGAGAAGATTTTTTTTATTATATGCAGTTATTTATATTATAAGAAATTCATCTGGTAATTTTTGAGTCGAAGAATCACAATGCTGAAAATACAGCAAAAATGTTTTTTTTAATTATTTCATGTAATAACGATGCAACTCTCGATACTTAAGTCAGTGAGTAGAGAATGTTTCAGTATATGTAATTCTTCCGCAATTTTCGGTTCAATAAATAAACAATGGTGAAATTTCTGTAAAGACAGGTTTTGAATAATATAATTTTTTCAGTCGCCAGATTTGTGTCATATTGAATGAAAAATTGAATATTTGTTATTCATATTCCTGTATTATAATATCTGCATGTTATGATATTTAGATTCGATACGGAAGTGAAACGTTAGTTCATGGGTGTAACAATATTTGAATGTTCGTTTTTCGACTTTGTGACGATTTAAAACATTTTTCCTATAATATTTGTCCCATTCGCAATAAACTGCTCAAGAAATGTGATTCTAAAAGAAGTTTTCGTCAAGTAGTTAACATTTGCCCATATTTGAAAATATCATTTGGTTGAGAAGACTTTTTTTATTATATGCAGTTATTTATATTATTCGAAATTCATCTGGTAATTTTTGAGTCGAAGAATCACAATGCTGAAATTACAGCAAAAATGTTTTTTTTAATTTTTTCATGTAATAACGATGCAACTCTCGATACTTAAGTCAGTGAGTACAGAATGTGTCAGTATATGTAATTCTTCCGCAATTTTCGGTTCAATAAATAAACAATGGTGAAATTTCTGTAAAGACAGGTTTTGAATAATATAATTTTTTCATTCGCCAGATTTGTGTCATATTGAATGAAAAATTGAATATTTGTTATTCATATTCCTGTATTATAATATCTGCATGTCATGATATTAAGTTACGATATAGAAGTGAAACGTTAGTTCATGGGTGTAACAGTATTTGAATGTTCGTTTTTCGACTTTGTGAGGATTTAAAACATTTTTCCTATAATATTTGTCCCATTCGCAATAAACTGCTCAAGAAATGTGATTCTAAAAGAAGTTTTCGTCAAGTAGTTAAAATTTCCCCCTATTTGAAAATATCATTTGGTTGAGAAGATTTTTTTTATTATATGCAGTTATTTATATTATAAGAAATTCATCTAATAATTCTTGAGTCGAAGAATAACAATGCTGAAATTACAGCAAAAATGTTTTTTTTAATTATTTCATGTAATAACGATGCAACTCTCGATACTTAAGTCAGTGAGTACAGAATGTTTCAGTATATGTAATTCTTCCGCAATTTTCGGTTCAATAAATAAACAATGGTGAAATTTCTGTAAAGACAGGTTTTGAATAATATAATTTTTTCATTCGCCAGATTTGTGTCATATTGAATGAAAAATTGAATATTTGTTATTCATATTCCTGTATTATAATATCTGCATGTCATGATATTAAGCTACGATATAGAAGTGAAACGTTAGTTCACGGGTGTAACAGTATTTGAATGTTCGTTTTTCGACTTTGTGAGGATTTAAAACATTTTTCCTATAATGTTTGTCCCATTCGCAATAAACTGCTCAAGAAATGTGAATCTAAACGAATTTTTCGTCAAATAGTTAACATTTATCCATATTTGAAAATATCATTTGGTTGAGAAGACTTTTTTTATTATATGCAGTTATTTATATTATAAGAAATTCATCTCGTAATTTTTGAGTCGATGAATAACAATGCTGAAATTACAGCAAAAACGTTTTTTTTAATTATTTCATGTAATAACGATGCAACTCTCGATACTTAAGTCAGTGAGTAGAGAATGTTTCAGTATATGTAATTCTTCCGCAATTTTCGGTTCAATAAATAAACAATGGTGAAATTTCTGTAAAGACAGGTTTTGAATAATTTTTTCATTCGCCAGATTTGTGTCATATTGAATGAAAAATTGAATATTTGTTATTCATATTCCTGTATTATAATATCTGCATGTCATGGTATTAAGCTTCGATACAGAAGTGATACGTTAGTTCATGGGTGTAACATTATTTGAATGTTCGTTTTTCGACTTTGGATGTGAGGATTTAAAACATTTTTCCTATAATATTTGTCCCATTCGCAATAAACTGCTCAAGAAATGTGATTCTAAAAGAAGTTTTCGTCAAGTAGTTAACATTTGCCCTATTTGAAAATATCATTTGGTTGAGAAGATTTTTTTTATTATATGCAGTTATTTATATTATAAGAAATTCATCTAATAATTCTTGAGTCGAAGAATAACAATGCTGAAATTACAGCAAAAATGTTTTTTTTAATTATTTCATGTAATAACGATGCAACTCTCGATACTTAAGTCAGTGAGTACAGAATGTGTCAGTATATGTAATTCTTCCACAATTTTCGGTTCAATAAATAAACAATGGTGAAATTTCTGTAAAGACAGGTTTTGAATAATATAATTTTTTTATTCGCCAGATTTGTGTCATATTGAATGAAAAATTGAATATTTGTTATTCATATTCCTGTATTATAGTATCTGCATGTCATGATATTAAGCTTCGATACAGAAGTGATACGTTAGTTCATGGGTGTAACAGTATTTGAATGTTCGTTTTTCGACTTTGTGAGGATTTAAAACATTTTTCCTATAATATTTGTCCCATTCGCAATAAACTGCTCAAGAAATGTGATTCTAAAAGAATTTTTCGTCAAGTAGTTAAAATTTCCCCATATTTGAAAATATCATTTGGTTGAGAAGACTTTTTTTATTATATGCAGTTATTTATATTATTCGAAATTCATCTGGTAATTTTGAGTCGAAGAATCACAATGCTGAAATTACAGCAAAAATGTTTTTTTTAATTATTTCATGTAATAACGATGCAACTCTCGATACTTAAGTCAGTGAGTAGAGAATGTTTCAGTATATGTAATTCTTCCGCAATTTTCGGTTCAATAAATAAACAATGGTGAAATTTCTGTAAAGACAGGTTTTGAATAATATAATTTTTTCATTCGCCAGATTTGTGTCATATTGAATGAAAAATTGAATATTTGTTATTCATATTCCTGTATTATAATATCTGCATGTCATGATATTAAGTTTCGATATAGAAGTGAAACGTTAGTTCACGGGTGTAACAGTATTTGAATGTTCGTTTTTCGACTTTGTGAGGATTTAAAACATTTTTCCTATAATATTTGTCCCATTCGCAATAAACTGCTCAAGAAATGTGATTCTAAAAGAATTTTTCATCAAGTAGTTAACATTTGCCCATATTTGAAAATATCATTTGGTTGAGAAGACTTTTTTTATTATATGCAGTTATTTATATTATTCGAAATTCATCTGATAATTTTCTGATAATTGAGTCGAAGTATCACAATGCTGAAATTACAGCAAAAATGTTTTTTTTAATTATTTCATGTACTAACGATGCAACTATCGATACTTAAGTCAGTGAGTACAGAATGTTTCAGTATATGTAATTCTTCCGCAATTTTCGGTTCAATAAATAAACAATGGTGAAATTTCTGTAAAGACAGGTTTTGAATAATATAATTTTTTCATTCGCCAGATTTGTGTCATATTGAATGAAAAATTGAATATTTGTTATTCATATTCCTGTATTATAATATCTGCATGTCGTGATTAAGCTTCGATACGGAAGTGAAACGTTAGTTCATGGGTGTAACAGTACTTGAATGTTCGTTTTTCGACTTTGGATGTGAGGATTTAAAACATTTTTCCTATAATATTTGTCCCATTCGCAATAAACTGCTCAAGAAATGTGAATCTAAACGAATTTTTCGTCAAATAGTTAACATTTATCCATATTTGAAAATATCATTTGGTTGAGAAGACTTTTTTTATTATATGCAGTTATTTATATTACAAGAAATTCATCTTATAATTTCTGAGTCGAAGAATAACAATGCTGAAATTACAGCAAAAACGTTTTTTTTAATTATTTCATGTAATAACGATGCAACTCTCGATACTTAAGTCAGTGAGTAGAGAATGTTTCAGTATATGTAATTCTTCCGCAATTTTCGGTTCAATAAATAAACAATGGTGAAATTTCTGTAAAGACAGGTTTTGAATAATTTTTTCATTCGCCAGATTTGTGTCATATTGAATGAAAAATTGAATATTTGTTATTCATATTCCTGTATTATAATATCTGCATGTCATGGTATTAAGCTTCGATACAGAAGTGATACGTTAGTTCATGGGTGTAACATTATTTGAATGTTCGTTTTTCGACTTTGGATGTGAGGATTTAAAACATTTTTCCTATAATATTTGTCCCATTCGCAATAAACTGCTCAAGAAATGTGATTCTAAAAGAAGTTTTCGTCAAGTAGTTAAAATTTCCCCATATTTGAAAATATCATTTGGTTGAGAAGATTTTTTTTATTATATGCAGTTATTTATATTATAAGAAATTCATCTAATAATTCTTGAGTCGAAGAATAACAATGCTGAAATTACAGCAAAAATGTTTTTTTTAATTATTTCATGTAATAACGATGCAACTCTCGATACTTAAGTCAGTGAGTACAGAATGTTTCAGTATATGTAATTCTTCCGCAATTTTCGGTTCAATAAATAAACAATGGTGAAATTTCTGTAAAGACAGGTTTTGAATAATATAATTTTTTCAGTCGCCAGATTTGTGTCATATTGAATGAAAAATTGAATATTTGTTATTCATATTCCTGTATTATAATATCTGCATGTCATGGTATTAAGCTTCGATACGGAAGTGAAACGTTAGTTCATGGGTGTAACAGTATTTGAATGTTCGTTTTTCGACTTTGTGAGGATTTAAAACATTTTTCCTATAATATTTGTCCCATTCGCAATAAACTGCTCAAGAAATGTGATTCTAAAAGAATTTTTCGTCAAGTAGTTAAAATTTCCCCATATTTGAAAATATCATTTGGTTGAGAAGACTTTTTTTATTATATGCAGTTATTTATATTATTCGAAATTCATCTGGTAATTTTTGAGTCGAAGAATCACAATGCTGATATTACAGCAAAAATGTTTTTTTTAATTATTTCATGTAATAACGATGCAACTCTCGATACTTAAGTCAGTGAGTACAGAATGTGTCAGTATATGTAATTCTTCCGCAATTTTCGGTTCAATAAATAAACAATGGTGAAATTTCTGTAAAGACAGGTTTTGAATAATATAATTTTTTCATTCGCCAGATTTGTGTCATATTGAATGAAAAATTGAATATTTGTTATTCATATTCCTGTATTATAATATCTGCATGTCATGATATTAAGTTTCGATATAGAAGTGAAACGTTAGTTCATGCGTGTAACAGTATTTGAATGTTCGTTTTTCGACTTTGTGAGGATTTAAAACATTTTTCCTATAATATTTGTCCCATTCGCAATAAACTGCTCAAGAAATGTGATTCTAAAAGAATTTTTCATCAAGTAGTTAACATTTGCCCATATTTGAAAATATCATTTGGTTGAGAAGACTTTTTTTATTATATGCAGTTATTTATATTATTCGAAATTCATCTGATAATTTTCTGATAATTGAGTCGAAGTATCACAATGCTGAAATTACAGCAAAAATGTTTTTTTTAATTATTTCATGTACTAACGATGCAACTATCGATACTTAAGTCAGTCAGTACAGAATGTGTCAGTATATGTAATTCTTCCGCAATTTTCGGTTCAATAAATAAACAATGGTGAAATTTCTGTAAAGACAGGTTTTGAATAATATAATTTTTTTATTCGCCAGATTTGTGTCATATTGAATGAAAAATTGAATATTTGTTATTCATATTCCTGTATTATAGTATCTGCATGTCATGATATTAAGCTTCGATACGGAAGTGAAACGTTAGTTCATGGGTGTAACAGTATTTGAATGTTCGTTTTTCGACTTTGGATGTGAGGATTTAAAACATTTTTCCTATAATATTTGTCCCATTCGCAATAAACTGCTCAAGAAATGTGATTCTAAAAGAATTTTTCATCAAGTAGTTAACATTTGCCCATATTTGAAAATATCATTTGGTTGAGAAGACTTTTTTTATTATATGCAGTTATTTATATTACAAGAAATTCATCTTATAATTTCTGAGTCGAAGAATAACAATGCTGAAATTACAGCAAAAATGTTTTTTTTAATTATTTCATGTAATAACCATGCAACTCTCGATACTTAAATCAGTGAGTAGAGAATGTTTCAGTATATGTAATTCTTCCGCAATTTTCGGTTCAATAAATAAACAATGGTGAAATTTCTGTAAAGACAGGTTTTGAATAATATAATTTTTTCATTCGCCAGATTTGTGTCATATTGAATGAAAAATTGAATATTTGTTATTCATATTCCTGTATTATAATATCTGCATGTCATGATATTAAGCTACGATATAGAAGTGTAACGTTAGTTCACGGGTGTAACAGTATTTGAATGTTCGTTTTTCGACTTTGTGAGGATTTAAAACATTTTTCCTATAATATTTGTCCCATTCGCAATAAACTGCTCAAGAAATGTGATTCTAAAAGAATTTTTCGTCAAGTAGTTAAAATTTCCCCATATTTGAAAATATCATTTGGTTGAGAAGACTTTTTTTATTATATGCAGTTATTTATATTATTCGAAATTCATCTGGTAATTTTTGAGTCGAAGAATCACAATGCTGATATTACAGCAAAAATGTTTTTTTTAATTTTTTCATGTAATAACGATGCAACTCTCGATAATTAAGTCAGTGAGTACAGAATGTGTCAGTATATGTAATTCTTCCGCAATTTTCGGTTCAATAAATAAACAATGGTGAAATTTCTGTAAAGACAGGTTTTGAATAATATAATTTTTTCATTCGCCAGATTTGTATCATATTGAATGAAAAATTGAATATTTGTTATTCATATTCCTGTATTATAGTATCTGCATGTCATGATATTAAGCTTCGATACGGAAGTGAAACGTTAGTTCATGGGTGTAACAGTATTTGAATGTTCGTTTTTCGACTTTGTGAGGATTTAAAACATTTTTCCTATAATGTTTGTCCCATTCGCAATAAACTGCTCAAGAAATGTGAATCTAAACGAATTTTTCGTCAAATAGTTAACATTTATCCATATTTGAAAATATCATTTGGTTGAGAAGACTTTTTTTATTATATGCAGTTATTTATATTACAAGAAATTCATCTTATAATTTCTGAGTCGAAGAATAACAATGCTGAAATTACAGCAAAAACGTTTTTTTTAATTATTTCATGTAATAACCATGCAACTCTCGATACTTAAATCAGTGAGTAGAGAATGTTTCAGTATATGTAATTCTTCCGCAATTTTCGGTTCAATAAATAAACAATGGTGAAATTTCTGTAAAGACAGGTTTTGAATAATATAATTTTTCAGTCGCCAGATTTGTGTCATATTGAATGAAAAATTGAATATTTGTTATTCATATTCCTGTATTATAATATCTGCATGTCATGATATTAAGCTACGATATAGAAGTGAAACGTTAGTTCACGGGTGTAACAGTATTTGAATGTTCGTTTTTCGACTTTGTGAGGATTTAAAACATTTTTCCTATAATGTTTGTCCCATTCGCAATAAACTGCTCAAGAAATGTGAATCTAAACGAATTTTTCGTCAAATAGTTAACATTTATCCATATTTGAAAATATCATTTGGTTGAGAAGACTTTTTTTATTATATGCAGTTATTTATATTATAAGAAATTCATCTCGTAATTTTTGAGTCGATGAATAACAATGCTGAAATTACAGCAAAAACGTTTTTTTTAATTATTTCATGTAATAACCATGCAACTCTCGATACTTAAATCAGTGAGTAGAGAATGTTTCAGTATATGTAATTCTTCCGCAATTTTCGGTTCAATAAATAAACAATGGTGAAATTTCTGTAAAGACAGGTTTTGAATAATATAATTTTTCACTCGCCAGATTTGTGTCATATTGAATGAAAAATTGAATATTTGTTATTCATATTCCTGTAATATAATATCTGCATGTCATGATATTAAGCTACGATACAGAAGTGTAACGTTAGTTCACGGGTGTAACAGTATTTGAATGTTCGTTTTTCGACTTTGTGAGGATTTAAAACATTTTTCCTATAATATTTGTCCCATTCGCAATAAACTGCTCAAGAAATGTGATTCTAAAAGAATTTTTCGTCAAGTAGTTAAAATTTCCCCATATTTGAAAATATCATTTGGTTGAGAAGACTTTTTTTATTATATGCAGTTATTTATATTATTCGAAATTCATCTGGTAATTTTTGAGTCGAAGAATCACAATGCTGATATTACAGCAAAAATGTTTTTTTTAATTATTTCATGTAATAACGATGCAACTCTCGATACTTAAGTCAGTGAGTAGAGAATGTTTCAGTATATGTAATTCTTCCGCAATTTTCGGTTCAATAAATAAACAATGGTGAAATTTCTGTAAAGACAGGTTTTGAATAATTTTTTCATTCGCCAGATTTGTGTCATATTGAATGAAAAATTGAATATTTGTTATTCATATTCCTGTATTATAATATCTGCATGTCATGATATTAAGCTACGATATAGAAGTGAAACGTTAGTTCACGGGTGTAACAGTATTTGAATGTTCGTTTTTCGACTTTGTGAGGATTTAAAACATTTTTCCTATAATGTTTGTCCCATTCGCAATAAACTGCTCAAGAAATGTGAATCTAAACGAATTTTTCGTCAAATAGTTAACATTTATCCATATTTGAAAATATCATTTGGTTGAGAAGACTTTTTTTATTATATGCAGTTATTTATATTACAAGAAATTCATCTCGTAATTTTTGAGTCGATGAATAACAGTGCTGAAATTACAGCAAAAACGTTTTTTTTAATTATTTCATGTAATAACCATGCAACTCTCGATACTTAAATCAGTGAGTAGAGAATGTTTCAGTATATGTAATTCTTCCGCAATTTTCGGTTCAATAAATAAACAATGGTGAAATTTCTGTAAAGACAGGTTTTGAATAATATAATTTTTTCACTCGCCAGATTTGTGTCATATTGAATGAAAAATTGAATATTTGTTATTCATATTCCTGTAATATAATATCTGCATGTCATGATATTAAGCTACGATACAGAAGTGTAACGTTAGTTCACGGGTGTAACAGTATTTGAATGTTCGTTTTTCGACTTTGTGAGGATTTAAAACATTTTTCCTATAATATTTGTCCCATTCGCAATAAACTGCTCAAGAAATGTGATTCTAAAAGAATTTTTCGTCAAGTAGTTAAAATTTCCCCATATTTGAAAATATCATTTGGTTGAGAAGACTTTTTTTATTATATGCAGTTATTTATATTACAAGAAATTCATCTTATAATTTCTGAGTCGAAGAATAACAATGCTGAAATTACAGCAAAAACGTTTTTTTTAATTATTTCATGTAATAACCATGCAACTCTCGATACTTAAGTCAGTGAGTAGAGAATGTTTCAGTATATGTAATTCTTCCGCAATTTTCGGTTCAATAAATAAACAATGGTGAAATTTCTGTAAAGACAGGTTTTGAATAATATAATTTTTTCATTCGCCAGATTTGTGTCATATTGAATGAAAAATTGAATATTTGTTATTCATATTCCTGTATTATAATATCTGCATGTCATGATATTAAGCTACGATATAGAAGTGAAACGTTAGTTCACGGGTGTAACAGTATTTGAATGTTCGTTTTTCGACTTTGTGAGGATTTAAAACATTTTTCCTATAATGTTTGTCCCATTCGCAATAAACTGCTCAAGAAATGTGAATCTAAACGAATTTTTCGTCAAATAGTTAACATTTATCCATATTTGAAAATATCATTTGGTTGAGAAGACTTTTTTTATTATATGCAGTTATTTATATTATAAGAAATTCATCTCGTAATTTTTGAGTCGATGAATAACAGTGCTGAAATTACAGCAAAAACGTTTTTTTTAATTATTTCATGTAATAACCATGCAACTCTCGATACTTAAATCAGTGAGTAGAGAATGTTTCAGTATATGTAACTCTTCCGCAATTTTCGGTTCAATAAATAAACAATGGTGAAATTTCTGTAAAGACAGGTTTTGAATAATATAATTTTTTCATTCGCCAGATTTGTGTCATATTGAATGAAAAATTGAATATTTGTTATTCATATTCCTGTATTATAATATCTGCATGTTATGATATTTAGATTCGATATAAAAGTGAAACGTTAATTCATGGGTGTAACAGTATTTGAATGTTCGTTTTTCGACTTTGTGAGGATTTAAAACATTTTTCCTATAATATTTGTCCCATTCGCAATAAACTGCTTAAGAAATGTGATTCTAAAAGAAGTTTTCGTCAAGTAGTTAACATTTGCCCATATTTGAAAATATCATTTGGTTGAGAAGACTTTTTTTATTATATGCAGTTATTTATATTATTCGAAATTCATCTGATAATTTTCTGATAATTGAGTCGAAGTATCACAATGCTGAAATTACAGCAAAAATGTTTTTTTTAATTTTTTCATGTAATAACGATGCAACTATCGATACTTAAGTCAGTCAGTACAGAATGTGTCAGTATATGTAATTCTTCCGCAATTTTCGGTTCAATAAATAAACAATGGTGAAATTTCTGTAAAGACAGGTTTTGAATAATTTTTTCATTCGCCAGATTTGTGTCATATTGAATGAAAAATTGAATATTTGTTATTCATATTCCTGTATTATAATATCTGCATGTCGTGATTAAGCTTCGATACGGAAGTGAAACGTTAGTTCATGGGTGTAACAGTACTTGAATGTTCGTTTTTCGACTTTGGATGTGAGGATTTAAAACATTTTTCCTATAATATTTGTCCCATTCGCAATAAACTGCTCAAGAAATGTGATTCTAAAAGAATTTTTCGTCAAGTAGTTAAAATTTCCCCATATTTGAAAATATCATTTGGTTGAGAAGACTTTTTTTATTATATGCAGTTATTTATATTATTCGAAATTCATCTGGTAATTTTTGAGTCGAAGAATCACAATGCTGATATTACAGCAAAAACGTTTTTTTAATTATTTCATGTAATAACGATGCAACTCTCGATACTTAAGTCAGTGAGTAGAGAATGTTTCAGTATATGTAATTCTTCCGCAATTTTCGGTTCAATAAATAAACAATGGTGAAATTTCTGTAAAGACAGGTTTTGAATAATTTTTTCATTCGCCAGATTTGTGTCATATTGAATGAAAAATTGAATATTTGTTATTCATATTCCTGTATTATAATATCTGCATGTCATGATATTAAGCTACGATATAGAAGTGAAACGTTAGTTCACGGGTGTAACAGTATTTGAATGTTCGTTTTTCGACTTTGTGAGGATTTAAAACATTTTTCCTATAATGTTTGTCCCATTCGTAATAAACTGCTCAAGAAATGTGAATCTAAACGAATTTTTCGTCAAATAGTTAACATTTATCCATATTTGAAAATATCATTTGGTTGAGAAGACTTTTTTTATTATATGCAGTTATTTATATTATAAGAAATTCATCTCGTAATTTTTGAGTCGATGAATAACAGTGCTGAAATTACAGCAAAAACGTTTTTTTTAATTATTTCATGTAATAACCATGCAACTCTCGATACTTAAATCAGTGAGTAGAGAATGTTTCAGTATATGTAACTCTTCCGCAATTTTCGGTTCAATAAATAAACAATGGTGAAATTTCTGTAAAGACAGGTTTTGAATAATATAATTTTTTCACTCGCCAGATTTGTGTCATATTGAATGAAAAATTGAATATTTGTTATACATATTCCTGTATTATAATATCTGCATGTTATGATATTTAGATTCGATATAAAAGTGAAACGTTAATTCATGGGTGTAACAGTATTTGAATGTTCGTTTTTCGACTTTGTGAGGATTTAAAACATTTTTCCTATAATATTTGTCCCATTCGCAATAAACTGCTTAAGAAATGTGATTCTAAAAGAAGTTTTCGTCAAGTAGTTAACATTTGCCCATATTTGAAAATATCATTTGGTTGAGAAGACTTTTTTTATTATATGCAGTTATTTATATTATTCGAAATTCATCTGATAATTTTCTGATAATTGAGTCGAAGTATCACAATGCTGAAATTACAGCAAAAATGTTTTTTTTAATTATTTCATGTAATAACGATGCAACTATCGATACTTAAATCAGTGAGTAGAGAATGTTTCAGTATATGTAATTCTTCCGCAATTTTCGGTTCAATAAATAAACAATGGTGAAATTTCTGTAAAGACAGGTTTTCAATAATATAATTTTTCATTCGCCAGATTTGTGTCATATTGAATGAAAAATTGAATATTTGTTATTCATATTCCTGTATTATAATATCTGCATGTCGTGATTAAGCTTCGATACGGAAGTGAAACGTTAGTTCATGGGTGTAACAGTACTTGAATGTTCGTTTTTCGACTTTGGATGTGAGGATTTAAAACATTTTTCCTATAATATTTGTCCCATTCGCAATAAACTGCTCAAGAAATGTGATTCTAAAAGAAGTTTTCGTCAAGTAGTTAACATTTGCCCATATTTGAAAATATCATTTGGTTGAGAAGACTTTTTTTATTATATGCAGTTATTTATATTACAAGAAATTCATCTTATAATTGATTTTTATGAGTCGAAGAATGTTCACAATGCTGATATTATCAAAAATGTTTTTAATTTTTAAGCTGGCCAACAGTGCAACTCGATACTTAAATCCAGTAAGTGAAGAATCTTCAGTATGTATTAATTCTTTATAATTTTCTGGTTCAATAAATAAACAATGGTGAAGTTTGCTGAGATAGGTTTTAGATAATGTAATTTTTACTGCTCGCTAGTTGTGTCATATTGAATGAAAAGGTGGGTCAATGTTGATGCTTATTTTCACTGTAATATCCAA
Organism: Apis cerana; assembly: GCF_029169275.1. NCBI lineage: Eukaryota > Metazoa > Arthropoda > Insecta > Hymenoptera > Apidae > Apis > Apis cerana. The sequence continues at coordinate 1,449,289 of NC_083864.1, read as the reverse complement.
ATATCTGTGTCGTGATCTATTAGGCTGCGATGCAGAAGTGTAACGTTAGTTCACGGGTGTAACAGTATTTGAATGTTCGTTTTTCGACTTTGTGAGGATTTAAAACATTTTTCCTATAATATTTGTCCCATTCGCAATAAACTGCTCAAGAAATGTGATTCTAAAAGAATTTTTCGTCAAGTAGTTAAAATTTCCCCATATTTGAAAATATCATTTGGTTGAGAAGACTTTTTTTATTATATGCAGTTATTTATATTATTCGAAATTCATCTGGTAATTTTTGAGTCGAAGAATCACAATGCTGATATTACAGCAAAAATGTTTTTTTTAATTTTTTCATGTAATAACCATGCAACTCTCGATACTTAAATCAGTGAGTAGAGAATGTTTCAGTATATGTAATTCTTCCGCAATTTTCGGTTCAATAAATAAACAATGGTGAAATTTCTGTAAAGACAGGTTTTGAATAATATAATTTTTCACTCGCCAGATTTGTGTCATATTGAATGAAAAATTGAATATTTGTTATTCATATTCCTGTAATATAATATCTGCATGTCATGATATTAAGCTACGATACAGAAGTGTAACGTTAGTTCACGGGTGTAACAGTATGTGAATGTTCGTTTTTCGACTTTGTGAGGATTTAAAACATTTTTCCTATAATATTTGTCCCATTCGCAATAAACTGCTCAAGAAATGTGATTCTAAAAGAATTTTTCGTCAAGTAGTTAAAATTTCCCCATATTTGAAAATATCATTTGGTTGAGAAGACTTTTTTTATTATATGCAGTTATTTATATTATTCGAAATTCATCTGGTAATTTTTGAGTCGAAGAATCACAATGCTGATATTACAGCAAAAATGTTTTTTTTAATTTTTTCATGTAATAACGATGCAACTCTCGATACTTAAGTCAGTGAGTACAGAATGTGTCAGTATATGTAATTCTTCCGCAATTTTCGGTTCAATAAATAAACAATGGTGAAATTTCTGTAAAGACAGGTTTTGAATAATATAATTTTTCACTCGCCAGATTTGTGTCATATTGAATGAAAAATTGAATATTTGTTATTCATATTCCTGTATTATAGTATCTGCATGTCATGATATTAAGCTTCGATACAGAAGTGATACGTTAGTTCATGGGTGTAACATTATTTGAATGTTCGTTTTTCGACTTTGGATGTGAGGATTTAAAACATTTTTCCTATAATATTTGTCCCATTCGCAATAAACTGCTCAAGAAATGTGACTCTAAAAGAATTTTTCGTCAAGTAGTTAAAATTTCCCCATATTTGAAAATATCATTTGGTTGAGAAGACTTTTTTTATTATATGCAGTTATTTATATTATTCGAAATTCATCTGGTAATTTTTGAGTCGAAGAATCACAATGCTGATATTACAGCAAAAATGTTTTTTTTAATTTTTTCATGTAATAACGATGCAACTCTCGATACTTAAGTCAGTGAGTACAGAATGTGTCAGTATATGTAATTCTTCCGCAATTTTCGGTTCAATAAATAAACAATGGTGAAATTTCTGTAAAGACAGGTTTTGAATAATATAATTTTTCATTCGCCAGATTTGTGTCGTATTGAATGAAAAATTGAATATTTGTTATTCATATTCCTGTATTATAATATCTGCATGTCATGATATTAAGCTACGATATAGAAGTGAAACGTTAGGTCATGCGTGTAACAGTATTTGTATGTTCATTTTTCGACTTTGGATGTGAGGATTTAAAACATTTTTCCTATAATGTTTGTCCCATTCGCAATAAACTGCTCAAGAAATGTGAATCTAAACGAATTTTTCGTCAAATAGTTAAAATTTCCCCATATTTGAAAATATCATTTGGTTGAGAAGACTTTTTTTATTATATGCAGTTATTTATATTATTCGAAATTCATCTGGTAATTTTTGAGTCGAAGAATCACAATGCTGATATTACAGCAAAAATGTTTTTTTTAATTTTTTATGTAATAACGATGCAACTCTCGATACTTAAGTCAGTGAGTACAGAATGTGTCAGTATATGTAATTCTTCCGCAATTTTCGGTTCAATAAATAAACAATGGTGAAATTTCTGTAAAGACAGGTTTTGAATAATATAATTTTTTCATTCGCCAGATTTGTGTCATATTGAATGAAAAATTGAATATTTGTTATTCATATTCCTGTATTATAATATCTGCATGTCGTGATTAAGCTTCGATACGGAAGTGAAACGTTAGTTCATGGGTGTAACAGTACTTGAATGTTCGTTTTTCGACTTTGGATGTGAGGATTTAAAATACTTTTCCTATAATATTTGTCCCATTCGCAATAAACTGCTCAAGAAATGTGATTCTAAAAGAATTTTTCATCAAGTAGTTAACATTTGCCATATTTGAAAATATCATTTGGTTGAGAAGACTTTTTTATTATATGCAGTTATTTATATTACGAGAAATTCATCTGGTAATTTTTGAGTCGAAGTATCACAATGCTGAAATTACAGCAAAAACGTTTTTTTTAATTATTTCATGTAATAACCATGCAACTCTCGATACTTAAATCAGTGAGTAGAGAATGTTTCAGTATATGTAATTCTTCCGCAATTTTCGGTTCAATAAATAAACAATGGTGAAATTTCTGTAAAGACAGGTTTTGAATAATATAATTTTTTCACTCGCCAGATTTGTGTCATATTGAATGAAAAATTGAATATTTGTTATTCATATTCCTGTATTATAATATCTGCATGTCATGATATTAAGCTACGATGTAGAAGCGTAACGTTAGGTCATGCGTGTAACAGTATTTGTATGTTCGTTTTTCGACTTTGTGAGGATTTAAAACATTTTTCCTATAATATTTGTCCCATTAGCAATAAACTGCTCAAGAAATGTGACTCTAAAAGAATTTTTCGTCAAGTAGTTAACATTTACCCATAATTGAAAATATCATTTGGTTGAGAAGACTTTTTTTATTATATGCAGTTATTTATATTATATGAAATTCATCTGGTAATTTTTGAGTCGAAGAATAACAATGCTGAAATTACAGCAAAAATGTTTTTTTTAATTATTTCATGTAATAACGATGCAACTCTCGATACTTAAGTCAGTGAGTACAGAATGTTTCAGTATATGTAATTCTTCCGCAATTTTCGGTTCAATAAATAAACAATGGTGAAATTTCTGTAAAGACATGTTTTTAATACTTATATGTAATATAATTTTTTCATTAACTAGATTTTTGTCTCTCTCTTTTATGAGTTAATTTTATTATCAATAGATAATTTTAGTTATTATTGTTTTTTCACTTCTAGTTTTGAATATATAAATGTAATTATGAATATATGAATAATTTTTGAAGTAATTTTCTCATTTATTTTTCGAAGAAATTTATGAAATAAATTTTTTTATGTATGTTATAAATTAATGTGATATTAAACAAAATTTTTAATTAACGACAAACCATCGAAATGTTTTTTATTTATTGTCATTAAGAAATTATTTGATGTTTTCAATTTTTTCGAAAAATTTGTAATGTTCCATATTTTTACACATATTTCAATATTAACGAAATGAAGGCAGATAATTATGCTTTTGTTACATTCATGCAAAAATTATAAAAAGAAAATGTTAAGTGTATTTAGAAGTGAATTAATATGACAACAAAAAGGTGAAAATATTTATAATATCATAGGTACAAAATTTATATATAAAATTTATCTTGATATTATTTAATAAAATATTGCTCTGAATTCAATTATATTAATGTTGGTCAAGTTATTTTCAAATATATAGCTTATATTGTTATCTGACATTACCAATTGAGCAAAATGGTATCTTCCTTTTAAAAATAATGTAATTTCTTTATCAAATTTTTTTAATTTTAATAATTAATATTTCCTAAAAAATAAATAACATTGTTCTGAGAAATGCAACAGGCGAAAGAAGTAACTAATAATAAATAAGTAATTCGAATTAAAAAGATATTATTATTCCCATTTCTTTAGTGAAGTCTGCAAAATGAGAGATTTGAAAATAAGTAGATTTGTAAAAACGAAAAATAAATCAAATATTTTTATATTTCTATTTCTAATGTTTAACTGTTATTCTATTCTTTTCTAAAGAATAATAATGACATTCGATTGAAATTTTATAATTTGCTGCTATCTAGATTCCCCTGATTTATTTTTATTTCTTTCAAAACTACAAAAAATCATTTAATGATGAATTTATTATTTAGATTTCTTCTCACTAATTTTAATAATCTTAAAATACTGATATTTCAACGTGAATTTTTTTTAAAATTATGTACTTGTTAAAGCGTTTCATTGAAAATATTCCATAAACCATAGAAAGACAATACAAATTATCTCGTGATTTTTTTAAATATTATAAATGAAACAGATATTAAAACAGCAAACAATAATAAAAATGAATTATATAAATATAATGAATATAATGAAAAAAATATTTAAAAAATTTTTATAAATAATAGAATAGAATATAACAAAATTATATAATAAAAAAATGAAGTTACAAATCGATGAAAAAGAGAGATGAAATTTAAAAAAAAACTTCATATGAAATTTTAGAATTAAATTCAACAAAGATAAATGAAAGATCAATTAAAGAAAATTATTTTTTTATTGAATTTGTTGCATATTTCTATACCAAATCAAAAATATCAACAAAATATATCAATATTAAATTATAGCAAATTATAATTCAATAGCTGTGAATTTAATAATTGTGAAATAAATAATATATATGGAATTATTAATAAAACTATTCACAATTAATATAATAATTCCCAAATTGTAATAATAATAATGATTTTTATGATATAAATAATTTTTAAATTTTAATACATAAAAATATTTATATTTTAATAATTTATATTTCATCTATATTTCAATAATTTATACATTATTTATGTTTCAATAATTTGTTTCAAAATGTTTTAAATTTCTGTTTCTATAATCAATTATAATTTGTATTTATATGTATTTCTTTATTATACATATCTGTATTATTTATATTTAGTTTGCAATAAAAACTACTTATATTTTATATATATTATATATTTTATTACAAATTAAACATAAATATTAATATTTAATTTGAATAATAATAATAAATTAAATAAAAAAATTTATTTAATTCAATTTATTAAATATTTATAAATTTATTTAAATTTATAATTCATATAATAATTATAATTGAATAAATTATAAATCTATTATTTATAATTAATATACAATTTAAAAAGTCTTTTAGATTTTAAATTTACTATGAAAAAAACAAAAGAAAAAAAAAAAATATTAGTATAAATATATAACCATATAAAGAAATGTTCTATAATATTTAAAAATATGAAGAAAAAAAGATATATTAAAAAAAAAGATATATTTTGTAATTTCGTTATTTTTGTCCTCGTTTTTTTCTTGTGGAACTTATTTTTATTTAGATAAATTCAATTTTTTAATTTTTTTTAAACTTGATTTCTTAAATTATGTCATTAAAAATCATACATGAGAACATTATGCAAAATATTTATTTATTTAATAAAAAATTATATTAAACAATTATATATGAATTTGTTTATAAATATAAAATATATATAATCATATCAGTATATGTATAATAAAAAAAATGTATAATAATAAAAATTTATGCACTTTAAAAAAAATGTTTCATGATTTAATATGATTTTTTTATGAATAAAAATTTCGAATGAAAAATCATAATAGAAGAAATTAAGTATTTTAAGTATTTTATTTTAATTAATTAAGTAATTTTTTAATATGTATATAAACAATTTTATTTTTTGATAAAAATACATATTAAAAATATTATAATCCTAAAGTAATTTTAAATACATGTATATATAATAATATACAATTATCTATATATTATTTTTTATGTACATAAAAACTACATAAAATTAATTAATACTACATTTTTTATTTATTTTATTTATTTTAATAAATATTAATGTTTTAAAATGTTTATATGAATTGAAAAAAATATATAAATCTAATTATAGTCATAAAATGCTTTTATTCTATTTTTAAAATAAAGTTTTAAAATAAAAATAATGAAAAACAATATATTAGATGTTTTTATAAAACAGAGAATTATTTATTTTTGATATATGATTATTATATATTATATGATTATTTATTTTAATATATGATAAGATTGAAGATGTACATACATATGTACATAATTTTCTGAATATGAAAGATTATTCTGAATTTTTCGTATTATAGATCATAAAGATGTCATTGAATTAATAAGATAATTTCTTAGATAATATTGTTCTATTTAAAAATTACCAACATTAAAATCTGGATTAAATATTTTGTAAAAGTAATTTGCTTATATTTTTTCTTCTTTTAATCAAATAATATTTTTTTATATAAATCTTTCTTTATTATATACATATATATTTCTATTTATATATATATATATTTTACAATAAATGAATTAGTTATATATTACCTTTTATATATTCTGTGATAAATATTAAAATTTTATTCAAGTTTTATTTTAAATCTCTCAAATAATCAAAATTTTATTAAGAATAAAAAAAGTTTTATTAATAAAAAATTCTTAACAAAAAAAAAATAATTATATTATTTATATAAAATTAATTATAAAAATTATATAAAATTAATTATAAAAATAATTATAGTTATATAAAATATCATAATTTATAATAATAAATATTATATGTATTCATTTAGAAAAATTATATTATAACTTTTTTTGTAAAATTAATTCAATTTTATAAAAATAAAATATTAAATTTTCAAAAGGTATTATATAATTTTATATTCAATCAATATTTTTAATTTTTTAATGTTATGTATGTTATGTGTATATTTTTATCTTTTCCACGGTTCAACAACATCTGCACTTATAAGGTTTTAAAGAAGCCTTCGTAAATCTTTTGTGTGTCAGTTTACATATAGCCACGATTCAACAGAGTTGTATTTCTTTTGTATTGCGTATTTCAATGAGAATATTGATAAAATTTAACATTATAGTGAAAAAAAAATGATTCAATTAAAAGGTAAGTGACATTTTCTATTTTGATTTTCATATTTTGCTAAAAAGATAAAATATGAATCAAATGTATCTCAAAATACAATATTTAATAATGTAAAAAAGCAAAACAAATTATTTCATTTATTCAAAACAAAAAATTCATTTCATTATTATTATTTATAAGTATTAATTATAAGAAATAAGTATAAAAAGTAAAATAAAAATTTTCTTTATGATATTTTTTTCATTGTCAAACGAATAAAGAATTTTTTTTATTCTTTATTTTCAAGAGCAAATAAGTAAAGTTTAAACATTCATATTTTCTAATAAATTAATTAAAGCTTAAACACTAATAAATATTTAGCATTTTTTTTTATTTTTAATATTAATTTTATGATATTAAGTTCAAAGATTTCTTATTAAATTTAAAGTAAATGTAATAATTATTTGTAGAATATATATAAATATTATTCTTCTATATTTAAAAAAAACATCAATTAATATATCAATGTAACAATAATAGATATAATGTGATAGAATCTTTAATATATGAACTAATTGGAAACAAAAGCATTTGGATAAACGAATTTTTGCACAATAAAAATTTTGCATATAGTTTTAAAATACTTTATTAATTATAATATTATTTTTATAAGCAATATATTTCCTAATTTTACATTGGTGTAATTCTCGAAAGTATATCAAATATATATATTTTTTAATAAGATTAATAAAACTGTAAAAAATTTAAGGTGAAATTATATTATTACATTATTATATTATATTAAGCAACTTATAAATCAAATTTTAATTTACAATTTTTTATTATTACTTCTCGATTTCAGTTTTAGAAATATATATATTTTCGATATTAAATATTATATAAAAAATTTATATATTATATTAGAATATTTATATTTTAATTTATATTATAATATATAATATATAATTTATATTATAATATATACAATAATTTCGACGAGTTATTTAATTTCTTGTGTAATTTTATTGGCATTTAATTTATGAAAATAGATTTACATTTTTTGGAAATAAAACATAAAAATGTATATATATAGGATGTTATTAATAATATTAGAAATAATTTGAAAAATTAGAAATCAGAAATTAGAAATTAGAAATTTTTAGAAATCAAAACAAATTCAGAAATAATATACAAAAATATTGGATAAGGCTTATTTATTTATATGTGTTATATGCAATATAAATGTTATATGCAATTTAAAATATAGTTTTATTTTATCATTACTGGCCATTTATGTTTTAATTCTAACACAAATTTAAATTGCTTATGACTTAATAATAACTTAATAAGTTTTAAATTTTTATACATCATTTTTTGTTTTGACTTTTAAAATCTATCTTTTTAAGATTTCTCATAAGTATATTAATATCTTATATATGTACATTGAAAAAGATAGGAATATAAGTTGAAATTAAAAAAAAAATTTTATTTTAACAATTTTTATATATGGCACCACTATTTCTTTGTTTTCATATAATTTTTGTATATTTATTTATATTATTTATTTTCTATATTTATTATAATTTAATTATATATTCAAATTTGTTATAAAATTAATGAGGTATTTGATGTTGCATGAAATATTCTTTCAAAATGTTATATTTATAAATCGAATATTTGATATAAAATATAAAAAAATAAATATAAATCATTTATTATTACTATATTTTGTATAAAAATTTTATATAAAATATTTGTATAATATATATTAAATTAATTTTTATAAAAATCAAATTATCAAAAAATAATAAAATGTAAAATAAGTACACATCTATATTTATTCTGCTTAATCATGTTTTAAATACGAAGAGAATAACAAATATCGAGTATGAGTGAAATAGGAAGAAAGATTCAAATTATGTCTTTGTTAAAATCAGTCAACTAATAAATTAATTCATAAATAAATATATTTTTTTATACAAATATATATATATATTTATTTTATATTATAAAAAAATAGAATATAATTATTTATATAATTATTTATATAATGAATAAATAAATATTTTATAAATAATTATTTATCAATTATTCATTAATTATTCATAAATAAATATTTTATTTATTTTATAATTTTTATAAAATTCTTTTTTATTGACAATTTTTTTTCTTATTGATGCTTTGATGGAAGCCTGATAATGTAACATACTTCTATTTAATTAACCGTAATGGAAATATATGATATCATTAATTTAAGAGAAATGCGTGATATAACGCTTGATTTTGACAAAAATTTGGTATATTTACTATTTTTCGGAATTTTTAAATACATAATTAAATACATAAATAAATAATTTTGTAATAATTGTATAGAATTTTTTTTAATTTTTGTAATTTTTAATAATTTGTAATTTCATGAATAATAAGAATAATAAGAATAATTAAGTACGAAAAATATTATTTATTTTTGTATTTATTATTTTGTATATTTTATTTATTGTATTAATAGAATTTATAAAATTAATTAAAAATAAAAATAGTAACTTAAAATTTTTAATACATAATAATAAATTTATAATAGATAATAACAAATATAATATAATAATGAAATATTTTATATAGGTAATAGCAACAATAGCAGTATGTTTTCTCTTTTTCTTTCTCTTTCAGAAAAAAAGAGGAAATAATTATTTTGCAATAATTAAAAGATTCAATTTTAAAACCATATTTCGAAAAATACAATGATAATCCAAAATAAAATATGAAGTTTGTAATATATAAGAAAACATAGTTCGATTTCAATGCAATGAAAAATATATCATTTAAGAAAAAGCAAAAAATTTTATCAATAAATCTTGTATTTATTATATTAGATAGAAATATTGAATGACCAAAGAATGACCAAAAATTTAATCATTATTAATAAAATCATTGATGTATTAAATATTAAAATATTATGTAATATAAATTAATATTATGTACATATGTTTGTATGTACATATATACATATGTGCGATATATTAACGAAGATAAAATATAAGCATATTTATTTAATTTGGTTAAAATTCAAAATAGCACTGTAGAAAATTTATGTTAGTGTCTTACACAAAAATATAATTTATCATTAAAATATATAATTGGAGTATGTGACAATACATACATGAAAAAACGAATTTAAAAAAAAGAATTTAATTTTTCGTTTAAGCAATGTGGAAATTGTTATTTGCATTTGTTATTTTATGTATTTAATTGCATAACATAATTGTTAGCAATAATTTATTAATGACGTTTAAGATTTTTATATTTTATATCCAATTTATAAATATTTCATAGAGTCCAAAAATACAAGGAATTTTAAAAAGTAATCAAAAATTTGTGCAAAACAATATATTTAATTATTTATAATACATTTGACAAATTTTAGTGAAAAAAGTATTATAGCAATAGCAATATATATTTTATGTAGTATTTCTGTTGAAGTATTGAAAATAAATTTATAATATTTATTTACTAAAATATATTTAAAATTTTTTAAATTTGTATTATAGATATTTGCAAATTTTAATGTATAGTTTCAAAATAATAAAATTTAATATATCGTCTGTTTTTTTGAATGATTTAGATTTTTAATTGAACAATAAATTTTTAAAAAAATTCTACAATATAATTTATATAAATCTGTACAATAATTAAGATACTTTTAAGAAAAACATTAAGAAATTGCTGTTTAATAGAATAATTTTTATATTAATTTATAGTTTTTAAAAATGAAATATCAGAAATAAATAAACATATAGACTATTAAATAAATATGAAATAAAATTTTATACAATTTAATTTTTAATGAATAAAAATTTTATTTTTATAATTAAAAAAGAAAAATCATTATGATTAAATATAGATAAATCATTATGATTAAATATAGATAAGTTTAAAATAAAATTAATAAAATTAAGAATTTTAAGGAAGAATTGATTTTTAAAATTATTGATATAATAATTTTACGTTTAATGTTACCGTATTTCAATACAAATATAGAAAGATATTTTTCAATGCAAACAAATTTTTAGAAATAGATTAAAAACATAAATAATAAGTGCAATTAGAATTTGAAATAAAAATTTTTATATATGAATATTACATATATGAAATATATTAAAACTTCTTAAAATTATTTAATTAATAAACTATAAAAAAACAAATAATTTTGTAATTAGCTAACATTTTACTATACGATGAAAGTTACATAAATGATAACAAACAAAATAATTTTGTATATTAAAAAAATAAGTTTATATATTACAAATTTTTATATATTTTTATATATCCATTTATATATTCATGTTTTATTATGTAAACTCATATTTAAATTATCATTGTATATTTTTATAATTTTTTATTTGTCATGTTATATGATATCATTTGTGTATTTTTGTAATAAATTTTTTATCTATTATGTATTATGTATTATGTATTATGTATTTACATTATATCATATTTTTATTATAAATATTTTTGTATTATTTAAATATAATTTAATTTCTTTATTACTATTTCGTTTTTTCCCTTATATTTGTCCAATATTGCATATTTTAATTCATTTCATTCGTAACAAAAGATATATATTTAAAATGTTTTCCAAGTGATTTCATGTCATATTAATTTGTGATTGCGATGAGATATCACAGCATTATGCTAAATCATAAGTCAAGCATGCAAGTTTGTTGCATCCTATCATGTATATAGTAATAATATCTATACTACCTAATAATAGCAATGGGAATAATTTGACATTACATATTTTTTTAATGCGGAAATTCGCTATAGGGAAATTAAATCACTTTCAATAACAATAATATATCGTGTTTATTCAACAATTCTTAACAACATTATAATGATTTTGACGAAGGAAAATAAGATTACTCTGTTTCTATTACACTATTATTATTATTTACTTTATTCTCGCCTTATTTCATCTAATGCGATTACTTTAGTTATAAGTTAATAAATAAATTTGAATTGATATTTTTGTATAAAATTTTTTTTATATTTTAGCTTTTGATTTTAAAATTGATTTTCTAATGATATTCACGAATATATTGCACATGTAAACAATGATTCATAGAAATATATTCATAAATAATAGTATTTCGAAATCAATCTATATTAAGATATATAATTTATAATGAAGTTAATTTTACGATTTCACTTGGCTTTGGTAAGAGCGTTTATTTTCAAATTTTGCCAACAATTTTGTACGATAAAGAAAGAAAGTATGCTGTTACGTTCGTTTGATACTCTTTTATAGATATATATTTAATATTAAATCTCATATAATGATATATTTGATTATTTCTAAGTATTGTTAATTCGATATTTAAGTGCATCACTATTTTCCTTATTATGGTTAATAATATAGATAAAATGTGCTTTTATTTTTTAAATATATTTAATGTGTAACTTAATTATATTTTTTCTTTATATTTCCAATCATTAATACTCCAGGGATTAATATATAAAACTCATGGAAAAGCTTTTTTTTCTATTGTCAATTTGCAAATATAGAAAATTCCATTCAACACAAAAATGATGTAGGTAGGTGTAATTTGCAAAATCGATTATTAGTCTCAGTAGAAATATAGCGCTGATTATAGATATTTCAATTTCTCTTATTTAAGAGATCTTCTTATTTAGATTTTTATGATGTGTAAAAAGAGAAAATTAAAAAAGCTGGAGAAAAATAAAAAATGTAGAGTTTCTTATTTTTCTTATTTTTTCACTTTTTTTCCTATTTTGTTATATTTGTTATATTCTAATTATATGTATAAAAATTCGAGATCACATATAAAATGATAATAATAATAATTTTCCAATTTTTCTTTTTTTTTTATTTTTGTGTGATTGTTTACTTGAAAAATATTTTAATTATTATATCTATATCTGTTTATTATATTTATATCTGTTATACAAATCATTTAAAAATTTTATTTGATGATGTATAATGCATGATCCTAATCCTTTTTCTTCTAATTTTTGCGATCTTTCTCTTTCTACTGTTTCATATATACAGGGTATATCAAAAATGTTGGAACATTCGTAAACTGGAGATTCTTAACATAATTTTAAACAATATTTTTCTTTGCAAAAACTTTCGTTATAGTTAACAAGTTATTAACAAAAAATACTGGCCATATTGTCTAATCGAGTCACGATTATATTGATTGATTATGTCATCCATCGAACACGAATAAGTTCAAGTAACACGTTTCGAAGAAAGTATATTGAATGTTATATTTATTTATTAATTGTTATTTATGATATAATTCAATATAATTTTTTATTGATAAAAAAAATATTTGTTATATTTAATATAATTAAATACATAATTTAATTATAAAATCCTTTGCGCTCGATGACTTTTTCAATCAGATGAAGTAAATCGAAGTCGATGATTTTGCGCATATGTGACGAATGTCTTACAGTAAAATCATTAGATTTTTTCACAAGTTCATTCTAAATTATTAAAATCTTGTAAGGCATTACATCATTTTCATCAATTTATTATTATTCTAATTTCTCGATTTCTTACTCTACTTCTCTCCATCATTAATTCTTTTTAATACTATGTCACTATCTCCATCATTGCTTTCTCTATCACTAATTTTATTTTCTCCATCATTAATTCCTTAATTATTTTCTTAATTAGTACAATTAATCTTGTTTTTCAATAGTTAAAAATCAATTTTATCTTCACTTAAGCTAATTTTATTTTCAAAATCTTTTTTTTAGAGCTTCTAAACTTTATTTATTTTAGAGCTTCGAAATTATATTACTTGTCACGATTGTCAAATCTGAACTAACGTTGGGAATATTGTCAGGACTGTAGTTTTGAAAGAATTTAAGATCGAATATCTTATCTCCATTTTAAAGTATAAGTTTATAACATTTCCTAATAAAGAAATAAATAGCTAAGGAACTTATTCACAAATCAATACTGTGCTCTTATTAATTGGAGATAACGAAATCTAGCATGAATAATGAAACATTGTGACTACTGAAAGTCGTCTCTCAAGCGCAAAAGATTAATAATTTTTAAATCATATAATTATATATCGAATTCACTGATAATTGTTGGTATTAACTTTGTTCGTTATCCATTATCCAATATTATTTCGTATATTATGTAAATGTTTTCGTATATTATGTATGTTGTGTAACTGATCAAAAAAATAATAAATTACTATCTAAAATAAAATAGTTTTTCTAAAGTTAGATCAAATAATTTAAGTTTTTTAAAAAATTAAAAGAACTATTTCCAACAAATAAGTAACTGACGGATTAATTCCTGAAAACGTAACTCTTAAATTCTCCCAAATATTTTTGAAAAATAATATATATATATATATATATATAAGTATATTCTTGTGGAGAATAGGATGAGGTAAGGAATCTATATTATATATGTATATGTATCACATGAAACATAGTAGTTAAATATGAATTATTTAATAATGAGAAAATTGAATATATATATATATAGTTGAAGTCGTGAAGCGACGGTGGGGAAGAAGTTATCCAGAACGTATAAAATGAGATATAAAAAATATTTGCAAATATAGAATTGCATACTCAAAATCATAAAAAAAATGTAGATTGTTTTTTTATAATTCTTTCATCTGAGTTGCAATAAAAATTAAACAATATGATTTAAAAATTTACATCAATTACATATATGCCGAAAATTTAAATCGAATCGGTTATCCACAAATAAGCAACAGACATCGAAAGATAAATTTAAAAAAATATTCTTCCAAGAATTATATTATATGCAAATATCATATATATATGTGATATTCATTCATCTCAATCGACTGGTCGTTAATATCTTAATAAACAATCGTTATATCTTAATAAAAAATCATATAATTAATGAATTATTAATATTACAAGTATTACATAAATGCTTGTATTATATTTTACTAATTCTCTTTTTCCATAATTTTAAAGATTGTTACTTATTATTTTTTTTATTTTGAAAATGAAATCGAAATTATCAGTCTTCGTTTCATTAATAAATATTTATTTCATAAAGAATTAGCTTCGAAAAAAAATTCTATGCCTAAAGTGCATTTTTTTAATATTTAAAATAATTAAAGTTTCACAAGCTCTTATTTAAGTTTTTGTTATTTTCTCTTTAGAATTATTCTTTAATTCATTAATTATCATGTTATTGATATACACATATTGTATATACATATACATATTGTATATGAATTTAAGCGTTAGTCCATATTTTTCCTTGCAATATTCAACATTTGTGTTGATAGATTTGATATAGACTGTGATTTTCTCATTGTATATCGATTTCTTTTATTTCTTTTTATTAGTAAGATTAATAAGCAATAATAAATGTAAAGAAAGCATAATTATCTACCAAAGTCTTCATTAAGTTTCTGGAGTTAATTTAATTTCAGGAAAAGATTTTAATATTTAAAAACATTTTTCGAATAAGTAAATCGGACTGTTAATGATGAATATCAAAATATTTATTTTTTTCTTTTTTATTCGGAACATTATATTTATCATATAAATATATTTGTTACTGCATTATTGATATATGTAATGCATATGTATGAATTCAAATGTTATCCACATATATTAATCCACACCGTTCTGCTACATAATGTCATTTGAGTCGATAAAATATAATATAGATTATATTATTTAATATAGATTTCGACTTTTCTTTTATTACTCATCATTCATATTTATTTTTTTGAATGAAGGAATATATGTATATATATACACATATATACATAAAAATACATAAATAAATACATATTTTTCAGGGTTGTTTATTTCATTAGTAGAAGAAGAATCTACTAGAATCATTACTAGAATCTGAATGGATTGTAATTGTACGTGATATAATATTGAGATTACTTATTGCACTTATTTTGAATGAAGTTTGCTGTTGTAGGCAATATGTCATTATTAATATTAATAATATGATATATATACTTTTTTTATTATATATGATTTTTTCTAATAAATTTAGAAAATTAAATTATTGTTTTTCACTTTTTTCGTCTCAAATATAATATAGACAATTGTATTTTCATTAATACGTGTTTATTGAAATTAGTTTAGTTTCGAAAAAAGCTCTATAATGTTCAAAACGCAATCAACAAGAATAATCCAAATATCAATAAAAAATTATTTAATTTTTTTTTCTTTTACTGTCTTTCTATAATTGTACATATTATGCTAACACATTTCTTATGATATTATTAACATATGTATTGCATGTACAAATAAAACGTTAGATGTCATTCTGTTTTGCAATATTGGTTTAAATTAATAAAACAGAATTGATATGTATTGTGATCCATTGTGTTTAGTCATTTCTTTTTATTTTCATCGCTTATCGATTCAATTAATGAACAACAATGAAATTCCGCATATTCTTTAAATATAAAGAAAACATAAATATATATATGCACATATATGAAAATACTCTTTAAGATTTGGTATGGTAAAACAATTATTAAAATAATAATTTGTTTTTGTAATTATAATAATGTAATTATAACAATATATATTATATATATTGTATTTTTGTTTTTAAATTTTAATAAAATTCTAAGACTCATCAAATAAATAACTTGAATAAAGTATGTTGTTTATATCTAACTTTTCATTAAGTGCATATTTTTAGAATAATTTCGTTTCAGAAAGGATAATATTTAAAGTTTCTTTTTTTTAATAGAATAATTGAAGAATCAATTTCCATCGAAATTTTTATTATTTCTTTTTAAATATTTATGATTTAATATAGATTGTAATTTTCCTATATATTCATTAATTATTTTTATTTCTCATACCAGTCCAACAAAGAATTGTTAAAAAAAATTAATGTTCACTTGACGATACAATCAGTATTGATCTAAATAAATTATGATGCAGTATTGAAATTAATTATTGCACATTCAAAATAATAAATTTCTTGTTACGTGGAGTATGTATCACAAATATTAAATAATTTCCTTTTTTAACAGGAAGCAAAAACATGAATGGCTTTCTTTAAATAACTTTATTATATATTTAATAATTTATTATCTCTTTCATCTCGAATATAATAAAGGCATAATTATGAAACTTTTTCATTAATAAGTACTCATTTTTGAAGTTAGTTTAGTTTTGAGAAAGGATTTTACAAAGTTTAAAATGGAATTTTCGAATGGAATAATAATGATAACCTCCTTTTTTTTTATATTTCTGAAAATTTCTGGAATATTGTAATTGTTAGCCAGCATATCCGTTATTGCGTTATGTATTACATATTTATGAATTCAAGTCTTATTTCACATTTTTAATTATTGATCTTGATAAAATCGATTTGATATAAAATGCAATTGCTTCTTCATCCATCGATTTTTTGTTTTTTTTTACTGGTAAAATTAATGAGCAATAGTGAAATTTTATAATTTCTTGAATGTTAAAAAAGCATAATTATTTAACTATTCAATCTATTATCATTAAATTTATTTAATAATACTTATTTAATAAAACTTAATAAAACTTATTTAATAATGAAATGAGATTTAGTTTCGTTATGTGAAATGTTTCTACTTTGTTAAAAGTGAATTTTTTTCATAATTAAAGAATTAATAATCTCCATCAAACTTTTTTTTATTTCTATTTTTGATTGTATTATATTTACAAATACACATCTATCATATTATTGATGTATATTGTATATAAATATAAATTTAAGCATTACTCTCTATATTCTACTTTGCAATATTCAATTATATTTTGATTGATATAACAAATTTGGTATATACTATGATCCATCCGTTTTTTTTGCATAATAAGCAATAATTTTGTAATTTATTAAATAAAAAGAAAACATAAATATATTTATGAATGTGTTTTTTAGATTCGGTATGATAAAATAGTTATTCATATTTATATTTTATTGTTTTTGTAATTATAACAATATATAGTGATTTTCTTGATATTATATATATTGTATATATTATTTGTTTTTATATTTTAATTAAATTCTAAAATTCATCAAATAAATCATCTTAAAAAATATGTTATATATTAAATATACTTAACTTTTTATTAATAAATGTTTATTTCTAGAGTTATATAATTTCGGAAGAATATTTAAAGTGGCAATAATATTAAAGCGTCTACAATATTTAAAGTAAACTTTTTATAAGTTAGAAAAGCAGTCAGAACCTTTGTTATTATTTATGATTTACAAAATTTTTATATTTATAATTTGTAGTAATTTTACGGATATATATAATAAATATGATTTCTAATATTATTTCATAAATCCTGCCTTGTAATATTTAATCGTTTGAATTGATAAAACAGATATAGTGTGATTTTCTCATGTATTCACTATTTCTTATTTTTCGTATTGATTGATGAAGGAGTATTAATAAAATTTCCGATAACTTAATGTTCACTTGATAATATAATACACACTGAATGAATTAAACGTAATGTAATTAAGATTTTGCACGTTTTTAAAATGATTGTGTATAATATGTATTCTATATATATATATATATCATATTATATCATATCGTATTAATATGTATATTTTTTTATTATCATACATGTTTTTTTGAATAATTTTATTGAATAATGCTTTTTTAATTCTTTTGTCTCGAATATAATGCAGATAATTGTCTGTAAACGTTTTCATTAATATGTGCTTATTGAAATTAGTTTAGTTTCAAGAAAAACTCTATAATGTTCTAAATAAAGAGAACAAGCGAAATATCAATAAAAAATTATTTAATTTTTTTTTATTGTCTTTCTAGAAATATTGTACATGTCATTCTAACACATTTCATATCATATTATTAACATATGTATTGCATGTAAGTTAGATCTCATTCTGTTTTACAATATTCGTTTGGATTAATAAAACATAATTGATTATGACATAATTGTATTATGATCCATCTCTTCAGTCATTCCTTTTTACTTTCATCACTTTAATCGGTTCGATTAACGAACAATAATGAAATTCCATAATTTCTTGAATATAAAGAAAACATAAATGTACATCGATATATACATATATATACATATATAAATGTGCTTTTTAAGATTTGGTATGGCAAAATCTTTTTACTTATAATTCATATTTGTAATTGTAATAATACAATTATAATCACAAATATGATTTACGATATATTTTTAATATTATTTATTATATATTTCATATATTATGCATTTATTTTTGTTTTTATATTTTAATTAAATTTTAAGACTCATCAAATAAACAACCCTAAAAAATATGTTATTTATATCTAGCTATTGATAAATGTATTTCTAGAGTTATGTAGATCGGAAAGGATTTTTATAATGTTTCGAGCATAATTTATAAATAATTGAATCTTTTTTATATTTTCTTATTTCTATGGTAACATTTATATATGGTTTAATAACATATATTATTACGTTATTGATGTATATAACATGTATATATAAATTCTATCATTATTCCATATATGGTGCTTTACAATCGTCTGTTTTGATTTGTTAAAATAGTTTCGTATAAGTTATGATTATCTCATATTTAGACATCTTTATTTCTTATTTCTTATTTCGATTCTATGAAACAAGCAATGATGAAATTTCAGAGCTAATCAAATGGTAATGTTATTCAAAATGATAATATTATTTTTCTTTCATTCTGAATATAAAAGCGTAATTATCTGCTTTCGTTTTGTTAATAAATATTTATTTTATGACTTCGTTTTGGAAAAAAGTCCTATTTGTAGATATTTTTTAAATAGAATTATTAAACAGAATTGTTGTATTGTCAATGATCTCTATAGAAATTTTTTCTTTTTTTTTTATGAAAAATTTTATACATGATTTTTTAACGCACCTGATATCACATTACTAATGTATGTAAGTACGCATATTTTGTTTTGTTAGTGTCTTTGATTTTGTGTCTATTATCAGGATAATATTCGAGATATGGATTATGCATAGTTATACAATAATACGATTGAGAATAACTAACATTCAATGGAAAAGAATGACACGGAATCACAGCAAATAAGAGTAAACGACATAATAAGAGTAACATATGTCAATTTGAATAGTTGTGTATGATCTCAAAGAGACTAAACTATAATAATATTAAATATAAATAAATGAATGAATAATAAAGTAAAAATTAAGTAAAAATTAATATAAAATCGAATTGTAATATATATATAAATATATAAATATAATCAAGAATTTATTATTAAAATATAACAAAAAGATGAAGAGCAAGTAATATTTTCATCATTTTATTTATTATATATTCATTATTATTCATATTTATTATATATTTCAGTATTATCTAAAAAAGAATTTATTTATCAGCGAAATTAAATATCAGTAAATTCTATGATAGTGAACACAACTATGCCAGAAACTCTCATAAAAAAAAATTTTTTTTTTTTAAATAATATAAAATAAAATTGCATTTTATAGGTTTCTACTTCGATAGAAAAAAATCATTACAAATTTTTATTATTAGGAATAGATATAGATGAAAAATTGAAACAAAGTTTATAATTCGCAATTCAACTATAATCTAAAATGTAAATCATAAAAAGAATGTAATCCTGACGCCATAATTATCAAAGATATCTATTATCTTAGATAGATACATATTACTATATAAAAATATAATTGCATATAAAATGTGCAAGAAATTATGTTGTTAATTATATAATAACATAATAAACAATTATACAATTCAATTTAAATTATAAGGAAAATAATATATATATAAATAAGAGAGAAATCAAATATAAGAACTAAAAAATAAACAATATAAAACGTAAGTAATACTAAATAATGATAATTATTGTTCGCGAAATTTATAAACAATTTATTGAACAAAATTCTTCATATAAAAATTCTTTTCTATTATTATCACTCATAAATCTCTCTTAAGTCTAAATAAAGGATGATGTTATTTAAAGAAAGTGTCATTTTTGAGAGTTTAGTCGACACTTGTAGAGTCAAGCATTGTTCCACACGATTCTATTAACCGCAATATTATTGATTATTATCATGTCTCATTGAGAAGCTTTTCAATTGAACTAGAAAATTTCTGAGGGTACGAGTTTCACTTGAACAAATTATATTCTGATCGCCGAATACGACAAATAGATAGTTTTGTTCTAACATTACATCATGCTTTGACTGTCTAACACAATTATCTATTGTGACTAGTAAAGAAAGTCTTATTGAACACGTCGATTGTCGGATGCGACAATGGATAATTTTTTTGTAATTACATATCGTGAACTCATCTCAGTCACGATCACGTACTACGACATCACAATTGTGAGAGATTCAGTTCTCTTATAAACACGAATATCGCATTTGTAATGGCACTAATATAGTCATTCATCGTAAAGAAAATATTAATCAATAGTCACAAGCACCAGCTTCTTCACATATACATACACATATATATTTTAGTCGAAAGAGCATTCGACATATGTATCTAAGCATTTAATCTACTATTACTCTAGACGCGAACAATAAGTGACACATAGAGGAGTACATGAAATTTTTTAATTCTTTAACTTACAATATCATGTGAGAGACATAGTACAATGATCGGACTATGCGCGATAAACACTTATTAATTTTCTTGGCATTCGTACAGATATATTTTCTTGAAAAATATTAAAAAAATATTTTTGAATATTAAATGTTGTTGATGACAGTGAAAATTTTGCTAATATTGCGAAAAATGATTTTATAAATATTTTAAATAGTGATAATAAAATGATAGCAATGATATTTTTCTTCCTCTACAAAAAGGTTGTAAGAGAGATATAAAAGATGGTATCAACTGAAGATCACAATAATCATGAACAATCAATGCTATGGATTTGGAAAGAAGAAGTTAATGAAATAAAAATATGGAACTAATAATGGAACTAAAATGGAAATTCTTAGCATAAAAATGACAACTAAATGAATTAGATGAAAACAAAAAAGAATTAGATTTTTTAAATATAACATTTGATAATATATTTTAAAAAAATATTGTCACGAATCGATACGTAAATCAAATAATGAACAATAAAAATAAAAGATTAAAAATAGATTTCCTGTAGATTATAGTGAAATCAAAATACATTTTGCATTATGTATAATAATGGCTGAAGTTAAAAAACCAACAATTCAGATGAATTGATCTAAGAGAGCAATATGCTTTGAAAAATACCACACGATCAAAGATTATTAAATTTTTGTAAATTTTATTATACTATTTAAGACATTAATAATAATTTAAAATATGTATTTATTTAGAAATTGTAATAAAAATGTTATTTTATGATTTATTATTCACTTTAAAATAATAAATCTTTCTTGTTCAATGATCATTTGATAATAATTATTTATTAAACATCTTGAAAAATAAAATTAGTTGTACTTTATACATGGATTTACATATTAAAAGACATGATGTGATTTGAACAATTTCGAATGTTCAGTCAAAACTCGACATGTGACATTCTTATGATACGCGTTATTGAAACTTATATCATAGGACAAAGGTTTAGTAATAATATTAATAATAATTCAATTCTTAAATTAATTTTTATAATAAACAAAATTTAAACTTTATTTAATTAATTTATGAATCAAGATAATATCTAATCCTAATTTGTTAACAATTCTCATCTCATTACGATCTATCGGTCATTAGAATATGACTTCTATATTCTTACTGCAAAAGACCTTTTTTTTTAACGTGGGAAAAATCTTCATAGGATATCATGGCCACTAGGGGAAGGCCATGTGTGTGATTTTTACTAAAACTTTCAGGATGATGTTCTATTGGCGCTTCCAAGGAGTACCGAGAACTCTTGACGAACACCATTCCGCTATTCCTCGCATAATTCGCTTTTCTCATTGAGACTTACTTTCGAAAGAAATAGATATTGTTGTCCCCTCATTCGTTTGGCGATGTCAGGACTATCATCTTTTTTGGATCGCCATTTATGGAATCGGCAGATCTCTATCTATGTTAATAAGTTCGATTCGCGAGTTCTGATTAACG
The DNA here is from genome assembly GCF_029169275.1 of Apis cerana. NCBI lineage: Eukaryota > Metazoa > Arthropoda > Insecta > Hymenoptera > Apidae > Apis > Apis cerana. Next base: position 1,426,119 of record NC_083864.1, on the reverse strand, counting down.
AGTCCCGCGGCTGCCGCTAATAAAACTATTGAACATCGCTGGAGTTTACCAACAAGGATTGATTCAATAATTATTGTTAGCTCCAACTCGTCCTCTGGAGCTATATGAAATATAATAATAAAAATAATTATTACGGAGTTCGCTGTTGACAAGTTTGATTCAGTAAATGATCAAAGGCAAAGTCCAATGACAGATAAAAAGTTCGATTCACTAGATGATCAAAGGAAAAATCCATATACCAATAACGTTCTATTGTTATTCTAGAATTCGAAGTTCAAAGAGTTTTGAATGTTGATGTTCTTGCTATTTTTGTAATTATGCTGTTTTTGTAATTCTGCTGTTTTTGTAATTCTGCTGTTTTTGTAGTTCTGCTGTTTTTGTAAGCTTTTAACGTTTCTCCTCCACACTGGCACCCTCTGAAATCCCCGCCATTTCACTAAGCTTGCAAATTTCCTATGGAGATATATAAATATTCAATAACGTTAAGGATCAATTCCCTGATTAAGCAACATTTCAGATCAAAGAAAGCTAGAATGAGGACTTGTCACTGACAAATCCGTTATTTTCTCAAAAACTTATTCCGCACGTTTGTAGTAATTTCTTTCAGAGAAGACGTTGATTGCCTTAAAGATTAGCATGGCTATAAATGTCGTCTCAGATACTAAAACCATATTTATACTCTAGCCATACTAAATTGTTTTTAAATGTATAAAGCAAATGGTTATCAAATTTTCCTCTTAAAAATGGTATTATTCTTATAGCATCATTCTAAGTCATCTAAGACATAAGTTTATGTTTGGATATTATTTGTTCAGTGTCTGAATAATTATCTTCTCATATAACAATTTTAAATTCTTCAAATAATCTTGAAAAATATTAAAATTTCTCGATTTTTTCAATTCAAATGCCACATTTATAATTACATTTTATTACATTATGTTATATTTATTATATATATATTATTAGATTTTTCGTTACATATATGCATAGATCCTAAATGAATCTATTTCATATATGAAGAAGCAATTATAAAAATGAAAATTAATAAATAAGAACAGGAATATGAGAAATTGGAATTGTTTCTGTAGATTTATTGTGTTGATTCTGTAAATTCATCAAATGGGAATGAGAACTTGTAACTTGTTTCGTTCGTAACTTGTTTTTAATTTACGATACTCGTTCATGATTCATATATTCCATTTTTAATTGCGAACATGTTTTCATTCTTTTTGTAGTATCCATTCCGTTGTAGCTACATTTTAATCTTAATTAAATTGATCACTATATGGCCTTCATCCTAATCGAAATAGTGAATATGGAAATTTTTCGCGATGTTCATTCATGAAATCCATATATTCCGTTCTTAATTACAGATTTTTTTTTAATATGTTTTTATTTTTTATTAATTTTCATTATTTTCTTTAGTGATAATGATTTCTCGCCAATATATTTCGTTTGTAAAAATGTATTAAAAATTCCTTATTAGAAAAATAATTCCTTATTATAATTTAACATAAAAATAAAAAACAAAGTTTTTATATTGTAAGTTATGGCTTTTAGAAGAAAGTTTAAGGATCATTTGAAAATAATATATGATATAAGTCTATTCAAACAGTCATATCAGAGAAGGTTATTCTTAAATTAAATCGAGTCAAAAAAAAGATTAATAATTTACATTTTTGCTATACCGATTATATATTTTTATGAAAATTGATTGAATTTATTTTTATTCTCAAATAATTTATCTTCCATGTCTATTAATGGATTTAAAATTACAACAGATTTTTATAATAAAAAGATTTTTATTTAATGAGATCAAAAAGAAAATAGATAAAGTAGAAATAATTAACCGTTTAAAATCTATTTTATGAATGAAAAAATCATTGTTTAATGAACCATTAAAAGCAATATTTGTCTTGGCATTAATTACACGGAATAATATATCAATTGTTTTATTTTATTAAATTTTTAATTTAATATTAGTTTAATATAAGCTTATCATCAGAAAATTTAATATCATTATTTCTTATTATAAGATATAAATCAATTATTTAATCAGTGATATTGTAGTATTTGAATTGAGTAGAAATTTTAATATTTTTTAAAATTTAAATATTCTGATTCAAACATAATAAAATTTGTGTTTATTCTAAGAATGTAAAATTATGAGGAGATTATCTAAGTGACTTTTGGAATTTTGAAATTGGAATATTGCGGAAAAATGAATATAAAACTTGTCCGTTTATAATTAGTGAATTCTATGAATGAATGAATAATTTATTTTTGAAAATTTATGTTTGTTATTATAACGAAAGTATTATTTTGAAGCTTGAATTTGTTATTATTGTATTAGAATAATTGCATTATTTAATTAATTGAGAATAAATATTGTTCCCTTAATTCTTGAAATACAATTCAAAATAAAATTTGAATGTAGAAGACTTAGAAGATTAAAATATTAATAATAGATCTTGAAAGCTGGATGCATCATGATTTTCTATTTTGAACATTGACGCGTAAAATGATTAGTTTTATTTATATAATATAGTTTCATATATTTTTTGTATGATAAATCATACAAAGTCATGTAATATATGTTTTTTCCTTTTCAACTTAAATGCTTGCCCAAATATGAATTCGCGATTTTATGATTTAAGATATTTGGCAATAAGTATCTTACAGTACTTGTTTAGTAAAATAGAGAATAAAAGTTGCTTTAATTGATATATAAAAGAATGTATAACTATTTAAAAAAAAACAGAGATGATTTTGAAATTTTTGAAAATTCAATTTAAAAATTAAGTAAATAAAAATTAAATGATGCATTATTCTATTTAATTTTATGCTATGAAATTTTGTATTATTATTTATTATATTGTTAAATTGTTACTCAGATATTAGATATTTCACATAAAAAAATGAAATTTAAAAAAATTTTTAATTTTATTATTCTTAATAAAATATTTTTTTTATTTCTTATTTTAAAATAATTAGCACGTTTTTTAATATACTACATTGTTACAAACGTTAATATCTATAAAACGTGATATCTATAATATATAATATATATAAACGTTAATATCTATAAAACTGTAGCGCAAGAAATGACAATATCGATTGTCATTGATCAAAAATTGGAACACATAATAATGTACTCTGTATATAACGCAATTTTATATAATACTAACATTAAATTAAGAAATGAAGTATATGTATAAAGCTATTATAAGTGCATAGAAATAAAATAAAATGAATAAAGCGAGAAGCAAACATTCGGTGAACACAACATTTGCGTTAGAAATAAAATTCTGGAAGACTTTCTAAAAAGAAAAAAAGATGATTTCAAACATGAATTTTCACGGAAGGAAGCTCCTTTTTTTTGGATTGATTATGAATTTTTAAAACTCCATCGAGAATCAGTTTACGGAGAAACAGCATTTCTAAAATTAGAAATTTGTGATTACAAAATAAGAAAAAAAACAATAATGAATTCTATAAAAAAAAATTGTTATTAATCGAATGTTGATTAATAGACGAATTATCTTGAAGAACAATTTCAACTTACTCACTATCTTCAATTAATAGTAATTTTATAAAATAAAGAAAGTAAAGAAATAGATGGCCACTTTTTTAAATAATCGTTCAAATATTAATCTAAATAATGAAATTTATGTAGTTGATGATTTCAAATAAATTCCTGTTAATATTTTATTTCCGATTCTTCTTTTGTTCGCGTTCTCTAGTATTAATTATATATTACTTGGATATATGACGGAATCTTCATATTTTGACGAACTTTCTTTCTACAAAAAATTTCGCTTAGAATGGATGGTTGCGTTTGGAATCAGGTTGCGAGACAATCAAGATTAATTTTCGAGAGAACTGCCAATGATAGGAAAATTAAAATTATTGATATGAGAACAGATTATGCTTCCAAGATAAATTTTGGCTTGAAATGTCTTTTCGATCTCTGGAAAAAATTACGTAACAATAACATTGACGTAAATTTTTATTAAAAAAAACTTAAGAATAAAGATTTCTTATTATGAATGACAAGAATGAAGATTATTTTTTAGATATTAATTTCTTTGAGAAGCATAAATTTTATCGACTAAATTTCAATTAAAAAAATATTTATCAATGAAGAAAAAATTATTTAAGAAAGAAGAAAAGAAGAAAAAAATATTTAAGAACTAAGAAAAGAAAATAAGAGATAAAAATAAAGGAAAAATTCTTCAGCATTTACAGGAACTGTTGTATAGAAAAAGATTAATTTTGAATTTTCAATTTTATTTATTGAATTCTAATATATTCACAAAGTATCTAGAAATAATTGGAAAATGTAATGTCGTGTGATATAAAATTATAACTTAAAAAGATACCAATTTATTAAACAAAACTACCATTTATTTATCGCAAAAAAATAGATAAACTTAAAAACAAAGAAAATATTGAAAGAATAATAGAAAAATTTTTTTTCATTTTTGTGCTTGTTAAAAAAAAGAACAGTAATATAATATTTTATATTGACTAAACGACTAAACGAAATTACTAAAAAAACTTATTATCCTGAGAAAAGACTCTTGATGTTTTATCCAATTTTGCTCATTTTTTTATTAATTCCCAAATTTCGATGCGAAAATTTCGATAAAGTTGTCAAAAAGATAAAGAGAAAATTTTTTGTGGGAATTTTTATGTGGATTATGGATTACTAGTTTAATACTATTTGGATTCTGCAACTATTGTCAGATTTGAATAGTTCGCAGATTATTTATTTGGAAAATCTGCCTATATGGTATATTTAAATGATATATTTAAACAATGTAGTAATTTTTAAGAAAGAAAACATTTGAAAAAAAAATAAACTTAAAGAAAATATTTTCCTCTGAATCAAGATAATTTTAATCATAATCCTAAGAAAATACATTTTCTTTGCAAAAGAAATAATATTTGAGATATATTGTCATAAAAATGAGGACAGAATGAACAAAATTAAAGCTATTTAGAAATAATCAATTCCGAAAAATATCTCTCAATCAAGAAGTTTTCTGGCAAGACTTTGGTATTTATATAAAAACTTATATTTATAAAGAGTTTTTAGAAAAATTTTTCAATTACAAAACCTTTGCATTGTTTGACTGAAAATAGGATACAATATAGCTGAATTAATAAATATCAAAAAACATTTCAAAATTTAAAGAAAAATTGACGCAATTTCTCATGTTAGCGTATTCTTCAGAAGATAATAAATTTCTGGATGCCAATGCATCAAATTTTGTAATCAAAAGAAATTTATTTATTTATCTTAGGAATAAGAAAAACAAAAAAAAAGATTATTTTGCCGAAAATATTGGAAAAGGCAGAGATTAATTACTGCATAATTCGTAAAGAATTGTTAGCAATAATTACATCGATAGAATATTTTCACCATTATCTTTATATTACGAGCAGAAATTCCTGTTAAAGATGATATCCTTCATGAATCGAATGGGATAAATAGATGAATAAAACACCTACAACAATATGATTTTGAAATTCGATATCGACAAAGAAAAATGCACATTAATACTGATGTTCAAAAAGAAGAGAGATCTTATAAAATAAGTTGCAATAATTGTTTACATTAAAAAAACTAAATGGATACAAGAGAGAAAGAGAAATAAAATTTTCTTGCAGATGAAGCGAAATTCCAAATTTAGAAGATTGAAAGTTGATTTAGTTGCAAGATAAAAAAATTGGATATATCTTTAAAAAGTAAGAAGAAAACAAGAAACTGAAAAAACAACTATTTACAAAATACTATTGGAAAATGTTGGAAACATGTTAGCAATTTTATTGGATCCTTTTATTGAGATGTAGAAGATTGGTATCAAGATTGCAATACTTAGACAAAGAAAAGATCCTTTAAAAGACAATATTTGGATAAAGGAAAGATCCCAAAAAAGAGATTTTAAAGATTTAAAATGTTGAAATATCATTTAAAAGAATAATATATTGGTTTCGAAATCTTGAATGAAGAAATCGGTATGTGCTGCTATTTTATAAAGTACAAAATGATTTGCAATTAATTGTATATTGATACTAAACCAATCACGAAAGTTTTTCTTTAAAATATTATAAGATATCATGGAGCCTCTAGAAATTCATTCCGATCAAAGATGAATTTTCGACTCAAATGTTTTTCAAGAAATTTTTTAATGAAATTATTTGGAATTAAGAATAAGAGAATGACTTTACATTTCTAATCGGATAAATTAATAAAATGTTTGATCAGAATATTGCTTTAATATTTTTTAATATTCATTGCAGAAAATAAATGTGATTAGGATGAATGGATTTCTTTTAGCTTATCGTACTTCACGGCACGAGTCGACATAAATATTGCCAGTGATTTTCTATAATCATATAAGCTGTTCATATAATTGTGATATCTTCTTCCCTTATTAAAAAAAAAGATAGCACAAGATAGATATTAAAGAAATATAAGAAAAAGATTAAAAAAGATTAAAAGATAAAGATTAAAAATTTTTTCAACAAAAAATGAAAATTAATAATAGTTATATCCACTGTAATGAATTTAGGAGAAAAAATATGGCTGCGACAATTATGTCAGATGAAAGAAAAATATTCGAAATTGCAATTGAATTAAGAAAAATCCATATATAATTATGGATAAATACAAAATAAATATAATAGTCTAATTTATGAAAATAAAATAAAAAGAAGTTGGATTCATTAAATAGTTCTAAAAAAAGATGTTTCATCACAGAAAAACAGAACATAAACGAAAATAAATTTTTTATTTTAGCGATAGTTTCTTTTTGATCGCGGAAAAAGCAATTTCGATTAGGAAATCAGATTTTTTTACATTCTCTCAAACTTGGATTCGAAGAAATTGCATTTCCGCAATAGAATTCATTTTTATAACACGTGATTTAATAGCGGATCAAAAGCAATGAGTACTATTCCATGTTGAAGAGAATTTATTGGAACTGGATTCATTGTAGAAGGAACAGTGATATTTTTTGATGAATTGAAGATACAATCCTGAAAATGGATTTTAATGATATTTGAAAAAAATTTATTTCAAAAAATGTTAAAAAAAAGGACGAATAAAAGACAAGAATACAGATTTAATGAATATTAAAAAAGAATAAAATACTCCGTAGCGCCTTGCTCAGAATATTGACATGCTTTTTTTTTAGAACAAATAAATGTCGAAATTTTTTTATATCTTAATAAGAGTATATATACAAATCTCTTTTTTAGAAGGAAATATGAATGTAATGAAATTATTATTGAACTATTTAAAATTGAAATCAACGCTCAAATTCAATTGCTGTAATACGAAGTGATATACTTTATTTGACAAAATTATATATAGAATTTCAAGAAAAAGACATATATATTTCGAACAAGTCATTTTCATTGATATTGTCAGAATAAATCAATCTCGTACACAATAATAACAAATACATACATATTTATAATAAAATTTTGAAAATTATTTATCCAGTTCTTAATTCTGTACAGGTCAAAAAGTGTTTGTGAATTATTTACGTTGAAGAAGAATTGAAATTGGAGAGACAAGTGAAATAAGTTAAATATATATAATTATAAATATAATTATATGTATAAATAATTATATTATAATTATAATAAATTATAAATATAATTATATATATAAATAATTATATTATAATTATAATAAATTATAAATATATACTAATATATATTAATATATTATAATTATAAATAAATTATAAATTGAAATCTTTATTTTAAACTATAAGCTCAAAAAAGAAGAAAATCCAAAAATTTAATAATGATTTAATATATGATGATTTTTGCTATATTTAATTTGAAATGGAAACAAGAAAATAATATTATTCAGAATAAAAAAAGTTTTAAGTAATAATTAGAATAAACTTTTTTTTAACTAATTAAAATAATTTTTCTTGTAGAAGAAAAATTTCTATATTTAACAAAATTTCAAAATTATCGTTATATTTTTCATTATATATTTTTTATATATTCTATTGTTTTTCCTCTTCTAATCTTCAGAGATTTTAAAAGTGAAATATTATAAAAAAAAATGTAAAAAAAAATATCTATCGAAATTATGCAATTTTGCATATTGAAAAGATAAAAATGTACACCGTTACTTTTTATATAAATTAATTTCCATATTTTAATATTTTAATTAATTTGAAATTTATTTTTGATTAAATTATAATCTTGTAAAATCAGATAAACAAATACTTTCTTCTAATTATAATATACCGCGTGAAGAAAAATTTATCGAACCACGATAAATTAATTTTAATATATTGTAATAAGGAAATACAATAAAATTAAAACCGACGTGATGAATTCATACTATTAAAACTGATACCTAATGTTAACTAATACTAATGTAAATAATGGAATTTTATTAATAACTGCATTTATCGTTGGTCGATAAATTAAAAGAAAATTAGTAATAAAATTGACAGATGCTTTAAAATTTTCTAAAGTAATGTTAAGATTAGTATTAATATATTTTTAACAGAACAGCCATGTTTCTTAAGCGTTATTCTTAAAACAAAATTGAAAAGTAGAAATATTGAAGATTAATATTTTTATCTTTGTTTAATGAAAAACTATCATTGAGCACAATAGAATTTGATTTTTACAAAAAAGAAAAAAAAATATTTAATCACGCATCGAGATTAAAAAATTTAACGATAGAATTATTTTAATTAATGATATAGTCCGAAAACAGTCATTATGAAATAAATAAAGCATGAGCCGATTCAATCGATAAACAATCATTAAATCTTTTTAATGTGTAAATAATTGTTCGCAAGCGTTTATTATAAAATTTATTTTTTAATTTATGATCTGTTTATTCGGAAAAAGTTTTTTTTGCATGGAAATCTTCCCTCATTGTCATTAGATGCCGATTTTTCATTAAATCTAAATAAAGAATTTAAGATAATATTACTCGAGGAGAACGCTATTTTTGAAGAAATATTTAACTGATATTTGAACTTTTATATTTTTTAAGATACTTCAATTTGGCTAGAACACAATGTGATCTTAAAGGTAATATGTTTCAGATACGTTGACTCAATATTATTCTATTCAAGTTCAAGGAATAAAATGTACTATGGAACAAACATAAATAATAAACATAAATATTATATTAATGATAAAATAACAAATCTATTAATATTAATAAATCATGATCAACAAATTATTAAACTAATGAAATCCGAAATTTATTTTTTTAAAAATTAATGAACAGAATTATTATCAGACTATAATAGTAGAAAATTATTATAATAATAATAAATATAATATATGATTTAGCACTAGACTTGTTACAAAATTTTAAAAAAAAATTTTTTTTAAATTTTGTTACAATTTGATTTGAAAAAAATATATTTTATATTTTATGTTTTATATTCGAAATTATATTTAAATTATTTAAAAGAAAAATTAATTATTTAAAATTATTTTAAAAAAGCAATTGCGTAATTACAATTAGGCGTAAATTTCCGAATAAAATTTTCTTTAAAAAATATTTATTATATTAATTAATGATTTAACTTCTAAAAATAAACTTATTGGCTGTAATTTATTATTCATACGTATATTATAATATATATATTACGTATATTATAATACATTATAATTCAATGTTCTAGAATAATTTTAGAATAAACAAAATATTTTTAATAGTGAATATTTATAATAAAATATTATAATAAATATATAAAATTATTATAAAATTATAAGACAATACAAAATAAAAAACTTAGATTATTTATCTGCGTATAAATTAATATTATTAATTTAATATAATAAATAATATTATTAATATTATTAATTTATTTATACAATATTAAACTTATATAAAAAGCTACAATTAATATTAAAACACAGAGAATTTTAAATTACGAAAAAGCATAAAAAATGCAAAGTGTATCATTAGTAAAAGTTCAACTTATTTTTAAATACAAATTTAAAAAAAGATTTAATACGGTTATTTTTATGTCGTTTAATTATCGTTATAATATCAACAATATTTTTATTGTCATCATATTAGCCTGAAAGTAGCTAATGCTAAAAATATAACAATGTTTTAACACTGAGTCAATATATTGCATATGTAGTATGTTGCAATATATTTTATGTTTCTATAAGTTGCTTAATAAATAAAAGATTAAAATTTGTGATAATTTTTTAAAAGAGAAAATTAAAGAGCATACATATATAAATAGACAGAGAATATATAGAGAAAGTTATATTATTTGTAAAAAGAATTTAAAACAAAACACAAAATCCTTATCAAAATCATTCGCTCTTAATAAACATTTTTGAATTTTCTCTTTATAAATCATGCTTATCAGAATATAATAAAATAAAATATATTATTCTATATTTTCGATTTTCTTAGTTTTTTATATAGAATCAGCATCGATCCATTCGATTGTACCTTCTATATTCAATAATTAATATTTAATATCATTAATAATTTTTTCTAATATCTAATATTATATATTAATATATTATATTTTCATATTTCATATTATATTTTATATCTTATATAAATTTTTTATATATAAATATGATTATATATTTTTTGTACTTATTTTAATATATATACATATATTTTTTATATTGTACATAAAAATCCACAATTAAATTATATGTTTTCTTTGATTACCAATGAATCAACTTTTTAAAATTTTTCAGGAATATTTCTAGTGTTTATGTTATTTATCTCGACCTTGGATCATTTTAAAGGAATTGGTAAAGCGGAACCGTATTACAATAATAATAATTGCTCATCTACGGATAGCATTATTATTTTTCATGCATCAAGTGAAAGACAACACGATGAAAATGAAATGGTAGTCGAGATTCTTATTAATGAAACTACAAGTGACACAAATGTTTCACATTTCAAGACATCTACCGATTGGAATAATTGGCCAAATCTTAAATTTCCTAGCACAAATTTAGAGAAACAGTATAAAATGGCAAATTTACATCTGGAAAAGGGAATATTTGTTTTTGACTTTCTACGGAAATTTTTATCATTTATTCAACCTTATGATATACCTATTGGTAGGTATTTTTACTATATTATACTATATACTATTTTTACTATATATTTTATACTATATTAGATTTAATATTTTCTTCTTTTATGTTAAATCTTCATTTTTTTTATAAAGTATTTGTTTATATTATGATTTAAAAAGATAAAATGTTGTAATAAATTCATTAAGCAATTATAAGAAGATTAATTACTCATAAGAAATTAAATAAGTAATTTTCAATTACTTTGCTCAATAATTTAAAAATTCTCTTGATAATTTTTAAAAAAAATGCAACTTCGTATAATTTTACTGAATAATGTTATAAATTTGATTTAATTGTAATTCTTTAAATATATTAATAATAAATAATTTTATATTTTTGAAATGTTAATTATTTTAATATTTTGATATTTCTATAATTTTATGTATTGACTATTTCATATAATCTTAAAATTTTGTTAATTTCACAATGAATTCATTGAGTGTTGCATGATTTATAAAAATTATGATTAAATTATGATCTTTCATTTATCGATTTATAAATGTATGTGCATATTCAATAGACTATACTATAATATACTATAAAATGTATAATATTGAATTGTTCAAAAAGTAATTCATACTGATTTTTAAAGAAAATTCAAACGAAAGATTATATATCGATATATATTTATTTAATAATTAAAATACATTTTTTTGTTTTAATCTTCCTCTATCTTTGACACAATTTAAACTTTCCGTCTTTTCAGAAATTCTCATATTCTTTGATGAAATTTTTTAAATTAATATTTTATGTCGATCAAAAAAATTGAATTGAAAAAATTGAAATAATCTTATTATAAGATGTTTGTAAAAAGTATAAATAATGATCGAATGTGTAAATAAAATAACAAAAGTATTTATTTTCTTTCTTATAAATGAATTTATTGAAAATACTACATTCGATATCAATTAATGTCTCTATGAATGTTTCTAATTTTCAATGAAGCTTTTTCCTCAAGGCCTCATTGTTTGCAAGTGAAGAGAAACAAGAGATATCATTATAGCCTATTAATATTATTGTGAATTTTAGATTTTTTTCGAGGTTATTTGATACATCATTTGATGGGATACATTATCATTAAAAGATTTTTCCAAAACTCTAAATATATGAAAGTCAGATAATGCAATATCTGATGAATATGGCGAATAAGATACATTCCAATCAAATTTCAAATAATAAATGGCATATTTGGTATTTTGAAATAAAACATTCTTTTAAACATTCTATTAATTTTTTCTTCGACCTTCAATTTGTTCTGTCTTTAATGCATAAAAGCAATATTTAAATTATAAATTATTTAAATCTATTTAAATCTATCAATTAGTTATTAGTAAAAAGTCATAATATAATCTATTGTAAATTGGCGTAAATTTTCCGAAACAATCTAATATACACTATTCCTAAATTCGAATAATCTATAGTTTTTAAATGATTAAATGCAATTTGAAATATTGCATTTTTTTAAAATGAAATTATTAATTTTAAATAAGAATTTTGACAGAATTAATCGATACAATTTTTTAATTTTTACAAAGAAGTGTTACTCTTGCTCTAATTTATTGATTTAAATTATAGTTATTATAGTTAAAAGTATTCTTTGCAGATGTATCAATGCATAAAACTATAAAATTATATTCAGATATATTTCACTGAATATGTTTAATTCTTAACATTATTTTTGTGACATTATTATAACATTTTTATGTCTTTATATTTTATATCTATTTTTATATTTCTAATCGTTTGAAATATTGTTGATTTTATGAAATATTATACAAAAATTTTTGGCCATACAGATAATTTGTTAAAATTATTATAATTTTCAGAATGTAAAATATTTTAATATAAATATAAATTATATATAAATTTCGCAATATTAAATAATATGAATGAATTAATAAACAATATGAATAAAATACAAAAATAAAATAAAATAAAATACAATAAAATACAAATAATAATAATAATAATGATTTAAAGTTTTGTATATTATGAAAAAACAAAATGAATTAGAAAAAAATAAAAAATTTGACTCAAAAAAAGTTATTATTATAATTTCATAAAAAAATAAAAACATTATTCTGTAAAATATTTTCTATCTAATATTGTGTAATATTTTTTCAACTTTTCTTTTCATCTTAAATAATTACTAATGAATTATTTAAATATTTTATTGAAAATTTTAAATTATAAACTTTATTAAAATATTTTCAAAAGATATATATAATTCATGCTTTTTTGTATATGGAAGTTTTTTGAAAAAGAGTACTTTAATTTTTTTAAAAAAAGTAATTCATTTTTAATATCATAAATCAAGAGAGTATCAAATTCTAAATACAAATGTCCTTAATCTTTATATGTTTCAAACATACGTTATATGTTGTGATCTTATTAATTAGTTATTCTTACTTAATAAAATAATCTTACTAATAAAATATTAAAAAATAATTTTTAATATATTTACTATATAAAGCTAAAATAAATTGATATCCCTCAATTTTAATACAATACAATGCGTTTATATATTTTGTCAAAATCATTTTGCCATGATTTTATTTACACATAAGTCAATTTTTACTAACCAAAAACATACTAATCTAATAAATTAAAAAAATATGTATTATTAATTACATGGTGACTCCTCATTAAATAACTTGATTACCAATGATAATGAAATGTATTATACAGTATACTCAATGATAAAATAATTAGATTAGATTGTATTGAAAATGAACTTATCTTTAAATCTACTGATTATCGAAGAAATAAGAAAATTAAAATATTGACACAGATTTAAGTTTAAATCTATTAAAAACAGATCATATTTCAAGAAGAAATTTTGGTGCCGCGAGATCAGAGCGAAAATATTTTCTCAGTCTTTAGAGAAAAATTAAAAAATTATAAAAAAGGTAATTTTGTAATTTAAAAATAAACTTCAGAAGAATTTTTACTAATTACACACATAGACATAAAAAAAGATTGTTTATTAGGTATTAATTTCAAGAAATATAAGTGTCGATTAAATATTCTTAAAAATATGGAAATATTATCCATGGAAAAAAAATTATTTTCCGAAAAGAGAAAAAAAAGAAAAAAAATCAAAAACAAAGAAAAGAAAAAAGAAGAATTTTAAATGTATTTAACAAGAAAATGATAAATTTAAAAAAATATTTTTTTATCTGCGTCAAGCAAATCTACTTGACGCAGATCAACTCGACGAAATGCTTCTTCTTTGTAAAAGAAATAAGATATTTGGGACATATCTTATTCTATTCTGTTCTATTTTATTAATCGCAGAAACAGGAATAAAAACAGATCCAGACAAAATGGGAATCATTAATAAATGGGAAACTTTGAAAAATGTCTCTTAATTAAAGAGTTTTTTGGAATTTTGTACATATTACAAGAAGTTTGTTAAAAATTGTTTATTGATACAAAACCTTTGCATTATTTAATTGAAAATAAATAATTCAATATAATTGGATCAATGATTGTCAATCAAAACATTTCAAAAATTAAAGATGAAATTGATACAATCTCTTTTATTCTTCAAAAGATGAAAAAATTTATAAAATTTGGATATGGATGCATCAAGTTTTGCAATCGAAACAATTTTACTTCAGAAAAAGAAGAAGAAAAAGAAGAAGAAGAAAAAATCATCGCCCTCTCAAATATATTAGAAAAAGCAGATTAATTATTGTATTGCTATAAATTAAACATTTACAAGAATTATTGATTTTGAAATTCAACATCAAAAATTAATGATATCAAGAATGTCGATGCGATATCAAAAAGCCTTTGCACTGAAATAAATTGCAAAAAATGTTTATACCAAGAAATCAAAGACAGATTCATTATGAATGTAGAAAATTTTTTCTGCATTTCGGATGAATTATAAAGTTCAAAATTTAAAAGATTGGCTCAATTGGAAGATGAAGAAATAAGATTAATTTTTCAAAAGAAAATAAAAAAACCAATTGGCAGGATATACCACAATTTTCATTTATTACGGAATATTATTGAAAAATGTGGGATTCTTTGGAATTATAAAAAAGATTGTTATTTTGAAAATAGGAATCAAAAAATCGCAAAAAGGGTGATACTTGATTACTGATACCGAAATAATATTTCAGAATTTTTAAAGGATTAAAAAGATGATTCATGATTCTCATCGGTATTTTGAAGTAAATAAAATTAGTGAAGTAGCAAAAGTCGATAAAATATAGAAGATTAGTATCGACATTATAATATTTGTCGAGTGAAGAAAAGATCTCAAGAAAAGAACGGGAACATTGAACATTTATAAGCACCATTTGAGAGAGTAGCATTGAATATATTGGATTCATTTTCAAAATCTCGAATCGGAAAAGATTTGTGTTCATAATTATTTTTTTAAAATAGCTAGAAATAATACTGATGCCGAATCAATAAGCATCTATAATTGCCAAGATTTTATTCGAATATGATATAAGCCGTATATTTTAGAGATTCACTCCGATCAAGAACGCAATTTCGAATTTTTCAAGAATTAATGAAATTGCTTGGAATCTTTAGTCAGATATCAGAATGTTTAATTAAAGAATATTTTATTACAATACTTGACGATGTTTGTTGAAGAAAATCAACATGATTGGAATGAATGGATTTCGTTATTTCTTTTAGCATTCTATAGCATTCAAGGCATGAATCAATATAAATGTTTCCAGCTGTAATTTTATATGGTCAAGAGTTACATTTGCTCATACATTTAGAGAAATTTCTCTAAAATTAAAAAAAAGAAGTCATAATATATACCGAAGAAATAAAAAAAAAATGAAAAAGATTACCAATAAGGAAAGAATTAAAAATTCCTTCGGTGAAAATGAAAATATGATGTTTATGTCTTTGAGTTTAGTTATATTCAGGAGAGAAAGTATGGCTGCATCAACCACGATGAATGGTTAAATCAAAAAAAGTAAAATTACAATCAGATTGGAAAGAATCATATATCACAAATAATATAAACAATATAATTTATTGTATTCAACATTTGCTGAAGATAAGATGTAAAATTATTCACATTAATCGATTAACGAAATATGAAATTTAAAAATGAGAAAAAAAATTGTATTTATAAAATAGTTCTCATCTAAGAAGAAGATGCTTTTTTTTAAAAAAATTAGGACATATATTAGTTTTATATTAAAGGTTTCTCATCGGTGATGATTTCTTTTCGAACTAATTTCGTTGAATGATTTTATTTTGTGGAAGAAAGGCTTTTTAGCAGATGTATCGGATTCGAGAAAGTTGCATTTCCACAATTCTCTCATAACATGTGATGATTTAATAGCGAACTAAAAATAAGTATTGTTCCACGATAAATAAATGGGCTGAAATCCGATTCATTTTAAGAGAAATGGTAAAATTTCTCTGATATAAGAGGAATCCTTCTGACAAAGAAGATGCATTTTGGGAGAGAATTTACTTGCTAAACCTATTCAAGAAGAGTTCAAGAAAGAAAGACTGAAGAAAATGCAAATAGAGGATGAAAATGCAGATTTATTAAATTCAATGAAAGAAACTAATATTAAAAATGAAATTCTTACTCAGAATTTTAGCATAGTTTTTCTCTGACACAGAGGATATCGAGACTTTCGTTGTCTCAAGAAAGCTAGGCAATAATAAAATATATAAACGTATAATAAAAGTTTATAAATCTCTTTTTCAAATAGAATATCCAGTAATAAATAGAACAAAATAAATGAAATTATTTTGCACGATCTTTTTTTTGGAGAAGAAATAATAAGCATAATAGCTATAATGCGAAATATCATAGCTAATATGAATTGCGGCACAAGAGATGATAATTTTTATTGTCATTGAAATTAGATATATTAATAAAATAAAAATCTGATATCAGTCGCACATAAATTGTACTCTATTTTCCTCTATTGAATTTGAGACTATTGAATTTTATAATAGATGAATTACCACTATGAAAATAAATCCATATTGATATTAAATTGTAAATAATATATAATAAATGTAAATAAAGTTATTATGGAAAAACGAATGACAATATG